>NC_069390.1:6457500-7082500 GCF_027475565.1 Acinonyx jubatus
AGGGCTGGATCCCACGATGACCTGGGATCATGACCTGAGCCGAAACCGACTAACTACTCAGGTGCCCCTGCCCAACACTTTAAATCCAAGACTGGGAAGTTCTCACATTGTCTCTGCTCTCTTTAGCCACACCTAGACGCAAAGCTCACTGGGAAATGTACTGTCTAGTTGGGAGGCCATGTTCCCAGGAAGAAGAGGAGAATGGATTTGTGCTACAGCCAGCAGTCCTACCACAAACTCTTTCCTTGTCTGCTGTTAGCAATAGATACTGAGCTCCTTGAGGCCAGGGACCATGTCTCTTTCATTGCCGGGAACGCGGTGCATTACCCAATGCCGCTGTGCACCTGGCTGTGCCCAAGCACTCAGGAAGCAGCTGTAGTCAAGAGTGATCCATGAGCTTCCAGAAGAGCTGCACCAGGCAGAATGAGTTCAGTGTGTGTGAGCAGCAAGGGAGATGATTCATTTTCGGAAGTACCAACTAAAAGCTGTACTGTCTAATTAACAATAGGCTTACAACCTATTGGAAATACGTACGACCCCCCACCACCACCACAATGGAGTGAGTCCCAAACCCTTAGACACTTCATTTCCTGGTTCTTCCTCTCTCCGTTTTGCGAGCTTGTTTGGGGGGGCTTTGCAATGAGCATGCACCAAAGAACAGCGGGAGGAGGACTGAAAGTCTCTGCACCACCTCAGGGAATGTTTATTTGTTCCGATCAGATTACTCTTTGCCTTACATGGACATAGGCGCCCTCTGGGTAAGGCTGGAACCCCTGTAGTACTCAGCCAATGAGGAACCAGGGGAGGGACTTACATGCTAGGAGATAAATGGTCTGCTGTGGCTGCCCCCAACGTGCCTGTCCATCAGACATCCCCTCTTGCAAGAACGTTGATTAAAGCCTCACTTCATTGTGCTCCAAGTCTCCATGTCCCTCCTTTAATTGGGTCAGTGGGCTTGTTTCTCAGTGTACAGGAAAAGGTTTGCAGTGAATTTCATCAGGAAGACAGGACAGCATGGTGGTTAAGGGGAAAGACTTTGGAGTTAGCACTGACTTGAAATTCGTATTCACTGGGAACTCATATATACTGAGCCACAGCACCTTCCTCTGTAAAATGGAGAAAAGAAAATATCCATCATGTGGGATTATTGTAAAGATTAAAGTACATGAAGTAGGGGCTCAATAAATAATGGCTGATAGTTTTATTTTAGTAATAATGTAAGAGGGACGTTTCCATCACTGTTAAGGATGGAGAGAATAGTAATACCAATTAACATTTATTGTGCTTTAGTAACTTAACTTTTTGATCCTATGAAATAGGTGTTATTATCTCCATTTTACAGAAGAAGAAACTGAGGCATAGGAATATTAAGCAATTAGCCCAAGGTCACATACCTATTTACACTGGAGCTAAGCAGTTTGAACCCAGAGCCAAGTGGTATCTAAGTAGGACTGCGAGCCACATGGCCTCTTAAAGTTCTTTCCACCAACAAGGCTAAAGCAACTGTTGGGGCGTATAGTGTCACCCCGGACTTCTTGATCCAGCTTTGCCTTTGACCCAATGGGTCCCCTTATGCCAATCCCTTCCCTTCCCTTTTCTTTCTCTTTTTCTTTTTTTTTTTTTTAAGTTTATTTCTTTATTTTGAGAGAGACAGTGTGCATGCATGCAAGTGAGGGAGGGGCGGGGGGAGGGGGAGAAAAAAATCCCAAGCAGGTTCCCGTTCTGATAGTGTGGAGCCCAATGCAGGGCTCAAACTCACAAACTGTGAGATCATGATCCAAACCAAAATCAAGAGTCAGATGCTTAACCCACTGAACCACCCGAAGCCCCCCTTTTCTTTTTATTAATTTAATTTTTACAATCATGAGAAGTATATTCTTTAATCCCTATCATCTATTTAACGCGTCACCCTACCCACCTCCCCTCTTGTAATCATCAGTTTTGTCCTCTATAGTTAAGAGTCTATTTCTTGGTTTGTCTCTCTCTCTCTTTTTTTCCTTTACTTGTTTGCTTTGTTTCTTAAATCCCACATATGAGTGAGATTATATATTTGTCTTTCTCTGAATGACTTATTTTGTTTAGCACTCTCTTCTCTAGCTCTATCCATATTGTTGTGAAATAGCAAGCCTTCATTCTTTTTTATATCTTTTTTATATAGTATCCCATTATATTTTTACCACATATCCTTGTCCATTCATCTGTCAATGGACACTGGGTTGCTTCCGTAGTTTGACTATTGTAAATAATGCTGCAATAAATATAGGGATGTAGGAATCCTTTTTAATTAATGCTTTTGTATTTTGGGGGTGAATACCCAGTACTGCAATTACTGGGTCATAGGGTAGTTCTATTTTTAATTTTTTGAGGAACTTCTTCCCATACTGCTTTCCATAGTGACTGTACCAGTGTGCATGCCCACCAAGAGTGCATGAGGGCTTCTTTTTCTCCACATCCTGACCAACACTGCTGGAAGCCGAGCTATCCCAGCCTGAGTGGCAAGGCCTGGGCTGTGGACGGATTGGTGACTGCAGGGTGGCCCTCCGACAGTGAAGCTTCTTGTACTCCCGCTTTTAGGTAATTCGGCCTTAAGACTACCTGGGGTAGTGTCTGCTGGGGAATTGCCCCCGGCAGGTCCCTGGGAAAAGAACCATTAGGGAAGAAAATAAGGTTCTGCAAGAAATAGTGCGGCCTTACATTTAGCCCTTGCCATCCCCTATGGAGACTTCTCTGCTTACAGGAAGGATAGCCTCATACCTTTGCCAGCAAAGAGGGCCTGTAAAGAAGAGACATATGGGTTTGAAAGCCCCACTCTGGCAACTAAGGAGTGTATCTCTGGGCACAGGTGACTTCAATCCCTAGGCCCACCTAGCCCCCCGGAGGCATTCCAGATGGTGACTGAACCTAGTCGGTTCATTGGCTCCTAGGTGCATTGTCTCTCTGAGAATGTATGAGACATGGGTTTCTAAGGCTTTTTTAGCCCCTTTCTGGCACCTCGGACGGAGGCAAACACATTGTTCTTCTGGCCTCATGTGGTTAGGAGGTCATGTCCCTGTAACTCTTCCACTTGAGGTGTTGAGAAATGGAGGGCCTTTCACGGGAACAGCAAAGCAAATGCTTTGTAGATGATAGATGAATGCAGATGCATAATGGAATAATGTAAGAAATTAATCTATAATCAAAGGGTATGCGGGAAAGTTAGGGGAAAATCGCCATGTTATTTCTTAAATGTTGTTTACACATAGGAACATTTTCAAAATTAGGTAATGTTAGAAAAACACAGATGACATATGTTCCAAGGAAATCACTAGCATATCTAATCCCACGTTTACTGCAATAAATCAGCCAGTTCAACACACTGCTGTTGTCTGTGTCCATTTTTATCTTAGTTTTAGTTTTTTCTTTTAGTTTTGTTTTATTTTCACTGACGCTGTTCTTCCTTCGGGAACCCCTGGACCTGCTGGTGCTGGACTCCGGCACAACACGTGTTTCTTATTTTAGCCATTCTGACAGGTGTGAGGTGACATCTTATTCTAATAGGTATGAGGTTTTGACTTGCATTTCTCTGATGATGAGTGATGTCGAGCATCTTTTCATGTGTCTGTTGGCCATCTGTGTGTCTTCTCTGAAGCAATGTCTGTTCATGTCTTCTGCCCATTTTTTAATTGATTGCTTGTTTTTTGGGTGTTGAGCTGTCTCAGTTATTTCTATATTTTGGATACTAACCCTTTATCAGGTCTGTCATTTGCAAATATCTTCTCCCATTTGGTGGGTTGTCTTTTAGTTTTGTTGATTGTTTCCTCCGCTATGCAGAAATTTTTTATTCTGATGTATTCCCAATAGTTTATTTTTACTTTTATTTCCTTTGCCTCAGGAGACACATCTAGAAAAATGTTGCTATGGTTGAGGTCAAAGAAATTACTGCCTGTGCTCTCTGCAAGGATTTTTATGGTTTCAGTCCTCACATTTAGGTATTTAATTCATTTTGACTTTATTTTTGTGTATGTAGTTTCATTCTTTCACACGTTGCTGTGCCGAGGTCCAGCCCCGACACTATTGGTTGAAAAGACTGTATTTTCCCCATCATATATTCATTCCTCATTGGTTGAAGATTAATTGACTTATAATTGTGGGTTTCTTTCTGAGTTTTCTATTCTATTCCATTTATTACGTGTCTATTTCCATGCCAGTTCCATAGTTTTAATTACTACTACTTTGTAATATAACTTGAAATGTGAAATTGTGATACCTCCAGTTTTGTTTTTCTTTCTGAAGATTGCTTTGGCTTTTCAGGATCTTTGTGGTTCCATACAAATTTTAGGATTATTTCATCCAGTTCTGTGAAAAATGCTGTTGGTATTTTGATAGGGATTGCATTAAATCTAGATTGCTTTGGGTAGTAGACATTTTAACAATATTTGTTCTTCTAACCCATGAGTGTGGAATGTCTTTTCATTTCTTTGAAATTTCTTGAATTTCTTTCATCAGTGTTTTATAGTTTTCAGAGTACAGGTCTTTCACCTCTTTGGTTAAGTTTATTCCTAGATATTTTATTGTTCTCAGTGCAATTGTAAATGGGATTGTTTTCTTGATTTCACTTTCTGCTGCTTCATAATTGGTATATAGGAATGCAACAGATTTCTGTACATTGATTTTGAATCCTGTGACTTAATGCATTCATTTATCAGTTCTAGTATTTTTTTGATGGAGTTTTTAGGATTTTCTATATATGATATGTCATTTGCATATAGAGTTTTACTTCTTCCCTACCAACTTGGATGCCTTGTATTTCTTTTAGTTGCCTGATCACTGTGGCTAGGACTTCTACTACTATGTGGAATAAAAGTGATGAGAGTGTGCATCCTTGTCTTGTTCCTGACCTTAGGAGGAAAGCTTTTAGTTTTTCACCATTGAATATGATGTTGGCTGTGGGTTTTTCATAGAAGGACTTTATTACGTTTGGTATGTTTCCTCGAAACCTACTTTGCAGGGTTTAAAAAAAATTTTTTTTTAATGTTTACTTATTTTTGACAGAGAGAGAGAGAGAGAGACAGAACATGAGCAGGGGAGAGGCAGAGAGAGAGGGAGATGCAGAATCCAAAGAAGGCTCCAGGCTCTGAGCTGTCAGCACAGAGCCCGACGCGGGGCTCGAACTCACGAACTGTGAGATCATGACCTGAGCTGAATTCAGACATTTAACCGACTGAGCCACCCAGGCGCCCCTGCAGGTTTTTATCATGAATGGATGTTGTACTTTGCCAAATGCATCTATTGAAATGATCATATGGTGTTTAATCCTTTCTCTTATTGATGTGACATATCACGTTGTTTTGTAAATATCGAATCACCCTTGCATCCTGGGAATAAACCCCACTTGATTGTTGTGTACACTTTTTAAAAATATGTTGTTTGTCAGGTGCCTGGGTGGTTCAGTCAGTTGAGCATCTGATTTCGGTTCAGGTCATGATCTCACAGTTCGTGACTTCGAGCCCTGCGATGGACTCTATGTTGACATCTAAGAGTCTAGAAACTCCTTCAGATTCTGTGTCTCCCTCTCTCTCTGCCTCTCCTCCACTAGCATTCTGTCTTCCTGTCTCTCTCAAAAATAAATAAACATTTAAAAAATATATTGTTGGATTTGGTTTGCTAATACTGTGTTGAAGATATTTGCATCTATACTCATCAGAGATATTGGCATCCTGTAGCTCTCTTTTGTGTGTGTGTGTGTGTGTGTGGTGTCTTTATCTGGTTTTGGTGTCAGAATACCTCATGGAATGAATTCAGAAGTGCTCCTTCCTCTTCTATTTTTTGGAATAATTTGAGAAGAATAGGTATTAACTCTTCTTTAAATGTTTGGTAAAATTTGTCTGTGAAGCTGTCTGCTCCTGGACTTTTGTTTTGGGGGAGTTTTTATTATTATTATTATTATTATTATTCTGCTTCAATTTCATTGCTGGTAATTGATGTGTTCAAATTTTCTATTTCTTCCTGCTTTAGTTTAGGTAGGTTAACGTTTCTCGGAATTTATCCATTTCTTTTAAGTTGTCCAATTTGTTGACATGTAGGTTTCCCTAATATTCTGTTACAATTGTTTGTATTTTTGTGGTGTTGGTTGTTATTTCTCCTTTTTCATTAATGATTTTGTTTATTTGGGTCCCCTCTTTTTCCCTTTCTCTCTCTCTATCTCTCTTTCTCTCTCTAGCTAGAAGTTTATCAATTTTGTTGATCTTTTCAAAGAACCAGTTCCTGGTTTCATTGATGTTCTATTGTTTTGTTTTTAGTTTCTATATCATTTATTATTTCCTTCCTTTTGCTGGGTTTGGATTTTGTTTGTCCTTCTCTCCTAGCTCCTTTAGGTGTAAGGTTTGGTTACTTGAGATTTTTCTTGCTTCTTGAGGTAGACCTGTAGTGCTACCCTCTACACCCTCTTAGAAACACTTTCCCTCTTAGAAACACTTTTGCTGCATCCCAAAGATTTTGGACCATTGTGTTTTCATTTCCATTTGTTTCCATGTATTATTTTTTAGTTTCTTTCTTTCTTTTTAGTAATCTCTACACCTAACATGGGGCTCAAACACAACTCTGAGATCAAGAGTCACACACTCTTGATTGAGCCAGCTAGGTGCCCCTGTATGTATTTTTGTTTCTTTTTTTTTATGTTTATTTATTTTGAAAGAAAGAGAGAATGAGCAGGGAAGGGGCAGAGAGACAGAGAGAGAATCTCACGCAGACTGCACTGTCAGTGTAGAGACCAACCTGGGGCTCAAACTCATAAACCGTGAAATCATGATGTGAGCTGAAATCCAGAGTCAGATGCTCAACCAGCTGAGCCACCCAGGTGTCCCTTTTATTTATTTTTTGATTTCTTGGCTGATACATACATTGTTTATTAGCATGTTATTTATCTCTAGGTTATTTGTGGTCTTTCTAGATTTTTTTTCCTGTAGTTGATTTCTAGTTTCACAGTTTGTGGTCAGAAAAGATACATGATATGACTTCAATTTTTTTTTGCATTTGTTGACACTTGTCTTGTGGCCTAATATGTGACCTATTCTCAAGGATGTTCCATGTGCACTTGAAAATAATGTCTATTCTGCTGTTTTATGATGGAATGTCCTAAATATGTCTGTAAAATTCATCTGATCTAGTATGTCATTCAAAGCCATTGTTTCCTTGTTGATTTTCTGTTTGGATGATCTGTCCATCAATATAAGTGAGGTGTTAGGGAACCTGGGTGGCTCAGTCAGTTAAGTGTCCAACTTCAGCTCAGGTCATGATCTCGTGGTTTGTGGGTTTGAACCCCACATCGGGCTCTGTGCTGACTCCTCAGGGCCTGGAGTCTGCTTTGGATTCTGTGTCTCCATCTCTCTGCCTCTCCCCCACTCACACTCTGTATCTCTCTGTCTCTCTCTCTCTCAAAAGTAAATAAAACATTGAAAAGAATTTAAGTATAAGTGGGGTGTTAAAGTGTCCTACTATTATTGTATTACTGTCAATTATTTCCTTTGTGTTTGTTATTAACTGTTTCTTTTATTTATTTTTTAATGTTTATTTATCTTAGAGAGAAAGAGAGACAGACTGTGAGCAGGGGAGGGGCAGAGAGAGAGGGAGACACAGAAGCCAAAACAGGTTCCAGGCCCTGAGCTGTCAAGCACTGAGCCTGACACAGGATTCAAACCCACCAGCCATGAGATCATGGCCTGAGCCAAGTCAGAGGCTTAACCAACTGAGCCACCCAGGCGTCCCTGTTATTAACTGTTTTATGTATTTAGGTGCTTCCACTGGGTGCATAAATATTTACAGTTTTATATCCTTTTGTTGGATTGTCCTCTTTATTATTATATAGTGTCCTTCTTTGTCTCTTGTCACAGTCTTTGTTTTAAAATCTCTTTGGTCCAATGTAAGTATTGTTACTCCAGCTTTCTTTTGATATCCATTTGCATGATAAATGTCTCTCCATCCCTTCACTTTCTTTCTTTCTTTTCTTTAAAAGCTTCTATTTTTAAGTAATCTTTATACCCCATGTGGGGCTCAAATCCACAACTTCAAGATCAAGAGGTGCATCTTCAAGATCAAGCTCTTCCAACTGAGCTGCCCCTCCATCCCTTGCCTTCAATCTGCAAGCGTCTTTTGGTGTGAAATGAGTCTCTTATAGGCAGCACATAGATAGGTCTTGTTTTTTTATCCACTGTCATCCTATGTCTTTTTTTATAAATCACCCTATGTCTTTTGTTTGGAGCATTTAGTCCATTTACATTCCAAGTAATTATTGATAGATACGTATTTATTGCCATTTTGTTACTTGTTTTATGGCTGTTTCTGTAGATTTTTTCTGATCCTTCCTGTTCTCTTTCATGGTTTGTTGACTTTCTTTAGTGATATACTTGGATTCCTTTCTCTTCATTCTTTGTATAACAACTACTGGTTTTTTGATTTGTGGTTACCTTTTGGTATATAACTATCTTCTGCATATACCAGTCCATATTCAGTTGATTGTCACTTAAGTTTGAACCCATCCTTTACCCCTCTCCCCACCACATTTTAGGTATATAGTATCATATTTTACATCCCCCCCCTCATTTTGTTATGGATCCCTTGACTGATTTTTACAGAAATACTTATTTTCACTGCTTTTATGTTTGTTTGTGTTTTTTTGTAGGGCTGGTTTAGTGGTCATGAATTCCTTTAGTTTTCGTTTGTCTGAGAAACCCTTTATCTCTCCTTCTGTTCTAATTGATAGCTTTTCTGGATAGAGTATTCTTGGCTGAAGATTTTTCCCTTTCAGTACTTTGAATGTATCATGCCACTCCCTTCTGGCCTGCAAAGTTTCTGCTGAAAAATCTACTGCTAGCCTGATGGGGTTTCCCTAGTGTGTAACTGTCTTCATGTCTTTTACTGCTTAAATTTTTTTTTTCTTTATCACTACTTTCACCATTTTAATTACCATGTGTCTTGGTGTGGACCTCCTTGGTTGAATTTTGGGGTGATATCTGTGCCTCCTGGATCTGGCTATCTGTTTCCTTCCCCAGATTAGGGAAATTTTCAGCTATTTCTGCCCCCTTTTCTCTCTTCTTCTTATGAGATCCCTATAATGCAAATGTCATTACCCTTGATACCCTTGATGGAGTCACTAAGTTCCCTAAGACTATTCTCAATTTGCATAATTTTCCTTCCTCTCCTTTGCTCAGCTTGGCTACTTTCCTTGACTCTGCCATCCAGGTCACCAATTCATTCCTCTGCTTCATCTAGTCTGCTATTTATTCCATCAAGTGTATTTTTAATTTCATTTATTGTGTTCTTGATCTCTGATTGCTTCTTTTTTATCTCTGTGTTAAGGGTCTTACTGATGTCCTCCACTCTTTTCTCAAGTGCAGTAAGTATCTTTATGATCATTACTTTAAATTCTCTATCAGGTATATTACTTATATCCTTTTTGTTTAGGTCTCTAGCTGTGATTTGGTCCTGTTCTTTCATTTGGAACACATTTCTCTGTGTCCTTGTTTTGTATAACTCTCTGTGTCTGTTTCTGTGTGTAAGGAAACTCTGCTACTTCTCTTGCCTTTAACAGTAATAGCCTTCTGAAGAAAAGGTCTGTAGTGCCCTGCAAGTGGAGTGTCCCATTCCCTAGGGCTTGGAGCTTCAGGGAGTAGGATCTCCTATGTGTGTTGTGTGTGCTCTGCTTATTGAGTCCTGGCCTCTTTTTCCCTCAGTTCAGTTGTCTGCACAGGTTCTCTTTGCCTATTATTGGTAGTGTTTGGTCTCCAGCAGGAGTGGGGTACGTTTTAACAAGGTGTGAAGTGGTCTGCTTGCAAAATGAAAAGTTCCCCTGCTGTGACTGGACCCAAGGTCCAAAAAAATGTGCAGGTAGGGAGATGAGGTATTGGTGGGGTTTGCACTGGTCTCCTGGGGGATGGGGCACACATCAGGAGCATTAAGGTCAGTGTGTCTGGTAAGGGCAGATTCACCAAAGTGTGAGGGGGTGGGGCTTGGCATAAGCAATGTAGGTAGTGAGTGTTGGCTGCTCTGGTTCCCATAGGTGTCTTTTGTTTATGCCGAGGAGTTGGGAGAGGGAAATTACACCTGCCAGCCCCTTTGTTCCTGGAGGGGTCTCCCTGTGATCCCTGTGTCTCTGGGTCATGCTCTGAAGTGAGCAAATCACTCTCCCTCCCATCTGCCCCCCAACCACTGGTACTTTTTCAAGCTTCTGTATCTGCATGGACTGTTTGTCGTGCTGTCTCTTTAAGGGCAGGGACTCCACTTCCTAATGCCCTCCAGGTTCTCCCAGAGCAGAGCCTGCTGATTTTTAAAATTCCAGATTTGGGGTGTTTGGATGGCTCAGTTGGCTGAGCTTCTGATTCTTGATTTTGGCTCAGGTCATGATCCCAGGGTCATGGGACTGAGCCCTGCATCAGGCTCTGTACTGAGAGTGGAACCTACTTAGGATTCTCTCTCTCTCTCTCTCTCTCTCTCTCTCTCTCTCTCTCCTCCCTTCTGTGGCCATGCACTGAAGAAGAAGTTCTCAGACACCAGATTGAGCAGATGTGCAGGACTGCCTCTGTGAGAGAGCAGCAGCAGCTGGGGTCTGGGGTCTACGCATAGCCTTTATTTCATGTTTTCATTAGATATAAGTATCAAAGCATATCAAAGCATGGAAAGAGAACACAAAGGATCTTTAGACATAAACCAGACATGCACCTGCTGACTACATGAAGACATTCAGGGAGTGGGTGTAGTTTCAAGGAGTGTCAGGGAGTTACAACGGGTTTTGTATCTTAACTGTCCTCTGGGGGGATCAAGGGGCTCTGTATCTCATAACGTTATCACATTTGACAGCCTTGAGACATTGCGGATGTTTCAGTTATTGCCCCATTCACCCTCTAGGACTTACAATACATTCTAGAAATAACTCCACACTCTCCCTCTGCCCCTCTCCCCCACTGGTGTTCTCTCTCTCCCTCTCTAAAAACAAACAACACCAAAACAAACAAACAAACAAACAAACACCCCAAATTTCCAGGCTTTTAGTCCCAATTGTTGTAAGAACTCATGAAATTTGGCACCTCTTGCTTTCAAGGACAAATATCATGGGGATTCATGCTCTCTGTTCATGGGCTCCCTGGTGTGAAAGTCTGTTTTCACCCTTCTCTGCACCACTGGTTGTTTCCCCACCATTGATGGCTATGGTCTGTTTCACTCTCAAATCGTGTCTTCATCCTTCCTAACTTCTTTGATGTGGCCTCTTCTCTACCTTTAGTTGTGAGTTTGTTCTGCCAGTCTTCAGCTTGTTTTCTGGGTTATCTACCCTGATGTGAGTGTTATTTAGTTGTACCTTTATCATGAGGTGAGCCTAGGGACTTCCTATTCTGCCATCTTCCCAGCTGACCCTACGGAAATAACCCCTTCCCTTTTCTTGACCTCAGTTTCCTCATTTTACAATGAAAAGACTAGACACAATGATCCTTGATTCTGAACTATAATGTTGAGGAGGAGGCACTTTGGAATTAGACCTGGGAAGGGGCTTGCTGGTGACATCATAAAGGGAGAATTCCGTGAGAAGACTCGGGCTTTCCTAGAAACCCCAGTGCCACAGCTTAGGTGGGAGGAACAATTCAGGAAGGAGTCTTTTGGCCCACATCTTGAGCTCTCCTCGTTCCAGAGGTCCCAGCATAGTCATGGATCAACACTCGTTGGCTAAAACAGCTCAAAATGAGGCAGACACCAATAATTTGGATGTGTTATCTCACCCCAACTCACCAACGCCACAGCACAGACCAGGCCATAGTGGAGTTCACCACCATCGTGGGTCTCATTACCACGGTGGGTCCCACCACTATGGTGAGTCCCACCACTACAGTGGGTCCCACCACCATGGCGGGTCCCACCATCAAGGCATAGTCCACCATCATCATGGGTCCTCCCATCACATGGGGTCCCACCACCATGGTGAGTCCCACCACCACGGTGAGTCCCACCATCATGATGGGTCCTCCCATCACAGTAGGTCCCACCATCACAAGTCCCGCCATCATGGCACATCCCAGCATTATGGCATATCCCACCATCATAGTGGATCTCACCACCTTGGTGAATATCCAGACTCTCATGACAATGCCTCCTCTCACGATTCTGGCAATTCCCACCACCCCCGCCACTCCCACCACCATGGTGAGGCCCACCATCATGGTGGAGCCCACCACTCCACATCCCTTGCCCTGGCTCCTTCTCATGGCACTGTTCATGGTGATTACCACCATGGTAGCAGGAGACATCATGATAGGCCCCGCCTCCGTGGTGATTCCTACCACCATGATGAGCAGTCTCACCACCATAGGGGGTCCCACCACCATGGTGGATCTCACCACCATGGCGAAGTTTCCCATCATAGTGGGCTCCATCACCAAGGTGAGCCTTACCACCGTAAGGATTCCAACCCCTATGGTGGCTCTCACCATCACAGTGAGGTCCATCAACATGGTAAGCATCATCTTGAAGTCCACCACCACAGAGGGCCTCTTCATCATGGAGAGACCTATTCCCACCATTCCTATGCGGGGTCCCACCAGGATCGCATACCTCGCTCCGGCAGACACCACAGTGAGCACCACCACGGCCACCATAGCAAACGCCACCATGGCCACCATGCAGAGCGCCACCATGGTGAGCACCACCACAAGGAGCATCACCATGGCAAGCACCACCATGCTGTACGTCGTCATGATCATCTCCCTGGTGATCACCACTATGGGGAGCACCATCATGGTAGCTCCCAAGTCTTTGGCCCACACAGGTCTCACAGTGTGGCCAGACCATCTTTCCATTCTAGCGTAATAGCCCTCCACCCCAGCATGGCACAAATACAGCACTCGGCCTTCAGCTTGAGACGTTCCCTCAGTGTAGTATACTCATGTGCATCCCAGATATCCAACAAAGTCCATCCTCAGGATTCCTCCTCTACAACTTCCTTGGAAACCTGGTCCGAAGAAGATGAGCAATTTCAGAAGCGTAAAAGTGAGTCGCTGCTCCCCACAGCCCCAACTCCCACTGCCTGGCCCCGATTTCAGGCCTGACTCGGGCCCTGCACTGACCTTCGGCAGATCACGAGGCATGACTCTAACCCGCACGCATATTCCATTGGCTATCCGCTCACCTGGCTGTCCATCATCCATCTTTTGTTCCTTGAACGATGCACCTCTTTAGGCCATCTGCTACTTGTTCATCCAGTCATTGCCTTGCGTATGTACACTCACTGATTGAACACTTCTTCTTGTCTCATACGGGTGCCTGGCCTGCCTGGGCCCTGGAAGCACAGAGAAAAAAAATCCTGCCCTCAAGGGGCTCCAAGACTGGGGGTGGTCACTTAGACAACCAATCCTAGACTAGCCCACCATATCAGGGCAGTTACCACTGTGGATTCTATTTGTCCACATTTGCCCCCACTCAACCATGAGTATCTTGACAGAGATTGGGAACCGCTGTCTGAATGAGGGCCTTGAGGGCAGGAGGGACCTTAGCTATTAATTCACAGTCCCCCAAGCTTGGCCTCTAACGGTTCAGTAAACAGAGCAACAGCCTCACAAACAAGCAGAGAGGGGCAGGTGCCTAACTGGATAGCAGTAGGGAAGGCAGCTAAAAGGAGGGGATGTTCCAGCAGGATCTCAGAGGGAGAGGGAGAGTTTACCCAGACGAGGGGTTAGGGACGAGAATGGGGTTTTCCGTGCTTAAGTTGCCATGTGGGTAGAGAAAGGCCTGGAGGTGTAGAAGCACGAGCCTGCAAGATGCGCTTGAGTAGACCACAAATCCCAAACAGGCCGGCATCTGCCACGGAAGGGGTCAGGACGGTGGCCGCAGGACCAGCACAGGACTAGTCTACGGGCACTTCAGTGAGTGAATGGTAGGCAAGCAGGCAGGCATGAAGACGAACCCCAAGTCAGTCTGGGAGTATGCCTCCTCCTCCAACACAGACTTGACTTTCTGTCCCCCTTATAGCCGCCAGAACTCAGCGGGCCCACAAGAAGCTGCACACCGTGGATCTCTTCTACAGGCTGTGGGAAAAATTAAGCCACCTCACTCAGCGCCTCCGGGGAATGCTTAGGAACCTGACTGAGTCCTTACCCTTTGAAGCCTTCATCTTCCTCGTCGTCAGCCTCAACACTATCATGCTCGTGGCCCAGACTTTTGCCGAAGTCGAGGTCCGGGGTGGTAAGAGTTGGGGAATCCCCTTTCACATGGAGCCGGCCATAGATCTTGTTCCAGGCCTCCTGTGGGCCTAATCTAGTGTCGGGCGGTTTATGTAACTTAGCTCATTTGATTCTGACCCGTGGGAAGTAGACAGCATTGCCCAGTATTCAAGATGAGCCTCAGAGATTTTGCTGAGGTCAACCGGTCAGCCACAGACAGGCCCGCAAAACTGGAGGACGTGCTGTTTGTGATACAGACACCAGGTGGCGCGCCAACCCTAAACACGCCGCTTTGCGGGGCAGCTGGGGGAACCCGGGTCTCCCAGAAGGGCCCGGAGACCCTGGAATGCTGTGGAAGGGTGAGGGTGGAAAACTGGGGAAGGTGGGCCCTAGGACTCCTGGTAGCAAGGTGAAAGAAAGGCCTGCCACAGCACACATTAACTAAAGAGAGAATAAAAGTGGCTGCATTCTTATTCTGTGTGAAATGAATGTAATATTCACAAAAATGCTACGAGACAGACCCGTATCGTCACCGGACCAAGGTGGGTCTGCTGCTTGGTGAGTTACAGGCAGACTACACCAGGTTGAGTTAACTCACAAGGTCATCTTTATCTGTAGAAATAAAGACATCAAGGGGAATACTTTCTTTTCTTTTCTTTTTTTAACATTTATTCCTTTTTTGAGAGACAGAGAGAGAGAGAGAGAGACAGCGTGAGCGGGAGAAGGACATAGAGAGAGGGAGGCACAGAATCTGAAGCAGGCTCCAGGCTCCGAGCCGTCAGCACAGAGCCCGATGCGGGGCTCAAACCCCCCAACCACCGTGAGATCCTGACCTGAGCCACCCAGGAGGCCCCAAGGGAAATACTTTCTAAAGCTGTGATTCCCCTAACGAGGGAAAGCAGACTCCTTTTACTGGGGCTGGGGATGAATATTCAGAGGAGGATTTTAACATTATAATGAGGCTGAGAGGAACTTTCTGGCAACTCTCGGATTCTGTGCCGTCAGTCTTTCTCAAATGTTTCTTTTTTCGGTTCCGGCAGTTCCTTCCTTAGTCTCTAAAAGGTAAGACTGACTGACAGAAGCTTCTAGAAGTTTCCCGAATTCAGGAGATCAGTCCTGAGTTCAGGGGGTCAGGCCAGGGACGGTGTTATCACTGCTTTACAGACAAGAAAACTGAGGCACAGAGCAGTGAAGACACACAGCCATCAGGGCAGAGCCGGGTGCTCCCTGCAGGGCTGTGTGAGGTTCCAGAGGGGAGGAGGGGAGAGGGGCTAAGGTTGCTGGGGGGTGGCCCCCAGTGAGCCGCCTGTGTCCGTGCAGAGTGGTACTTCATGGCCTTGGACTCCATTTTCCTCTGCATCTACGTAGTGGAAGCTGTGCTCAAGATCATTGCTCTAGGCCTCAAGTATTTTTCTGACTCCTGGAACATTCTGGGTGAGTGAGGATGGTGTGTGTGTCTGTGTGTGTGTGTGTGTGTGTGTGTGTGGAGGGAGCCACGGGACTGCTAGAGGAGGCTGAGGATGAAAGCCGACTGGCGGAGGGCGTTGGTGTTGGGAGAACAGGGGGTCTGGGAGCCAGGTGCCTGGGCAGGAGTCAGTGACACCCAGCCCCCCCGCTGTGCCCTCAGACTTCTTCATCATGATCATGGCTATGCTGGACTTCATGCTTTTGCAGTTCAACTCCTTCTCCTTCGTCTACCACCAAAGCGTCTTCCGGATCTTCAAGGTCTTCAAGAGCCTGCGGGCCCTGAGGGCCATCCGGGTCCTGCGGAGGCTCAGGTCAGCTGGGCCACGGTTGCCCACCCTGGTGCGGGGACTCCGCAGGAGATGGGGACACAGGCCCGGGCAACCAGCGTGTCTCCTGTGACCTGTTTAAGGGATGGGGGATGAAGAGACTACAGGCTCCAGCCCAGTTCTGATAAGCCTCCTGCCATCTGCTCAGATCAGTCATTTTCCAGAGAGGGCTGGACTGTCCCAAGCCCCCAGGCAAAACGGGGACCTCCTGCCCGCACTTGCAGTCTCCGGCTGCTGGGCACAGATCCCCACCCCTGCTCCTTCATTCGGCCTCACTCTCAACTTCTGCCCACAGCTTCTTGACCAGCCTCCAGGAAGTGACCGGGACTCTGGTCCGGTCCTTGCCGTCCGTCACCGCTATCCTTATCCTCATGTTTACCTGCCTCTGTATCCTGTGCTGTGGGGGCTGGGGTGGGAGCCTGAGGTGCTGCGGTGGAAGGGTTTGTAGCGGTGTGTGGGGGGGGGGGGTGTGGACGGGACCCTGTGAGCCTGGTTTGGCCCTGAACAGCCAGTCCTCTTCTCTGTGGTGCTCCGGGCTCTGTTCCATCAATCTGACCCCAAGCGCTTTCAGAACATCTTCACCACCGTCTTCACTCTCTTCACCATGCTCACCCTGGACGACTGGTCCCTCATCTACCTGGACAGCCGGGCCCAGGGTGGGACAGGCCCCAGGCTGGGTGGAGGGCAGGGGTTTGGCTGGGAGGGCAGACCCCGAGGGCTCCGTTACCCCGTATGCGAAGTGGGGCTTCTGATGCTGGCAGGGGTGTAGGGAGGGCCGTCAAGGAACTCACGGCTCGAACGACGCCCTCTCTCCCAGGCGCCTGGTACATCATCCCTATTCTCATGATTTACATCATCATCCAATACTTCATCTTCCTCAAGTAAGGACTCCACCCCTACTTTGCTCCCCAGCTTCACCCCCAATCCCCACCTAACCTGGGGCACCCCTGCCCAGCCTCTCCAGTCATCTCCCCTTGGTTGTGCCACAACGAACCCGGAGGAGGGTTGCAGGGCCTCTCCTACAGCCTCCTCCTTGAGAGTACCCACCCCCACTACCCACCCCCACCATCCCCAGCCTGGTGATCGCCGTCCTGGTGGATAACTTCCAGATGGCTCTGCTCAAAGGCCTGGAGAAAATAAAGCAGGAGGTACTGAGTGCGGTGGGGCAGGTGGGCCAGTGAGGGAAGCCAGAAGGGGTGGGCACAGAGGCTGGAGGGAAGGGTGGAGGGTGTTCCGGAAAAAGGCAGACAGGGGACTCTGGCAGGACAAAAGCCTTTTCTTCCCAGAGGGCAGCCCGGATCCATGAGAATCTACTGGATGACTCACTGACCGAACTCCGAAAATCAGGTGCTGGCCCTCCTTCCACGGTCAGACACAGAATTCCGGTCTCAGTGGCAGAGTTTGAGAATCTGAGACTCGGGAGAACTTACAGAGCTTAGACCTTTGGTCCAAAGAGCTCTAAGGCGATCCTCTAAAAGCCAATTAAGCAGATAGTCAATTCTTGAAAGTCCCCTTTATGAAATGACTAATTAGCCAGATTATGATTTGCCAAACAGTCATTTCTTCTAATAACTTATAAAGGTTATAGCGGTTGGTTTTACATGGGATGGTTTTGACTGCCTACACACTTGTCTAGACCCACTCAAAGTGGATTGAGAGTAAAAATTGAAGTTTCCTGTACATGTTCATTTTTACAAAGCCGATTTCCTGAACGATTGACGTTGAGACAGTTGATTTGCTTCCTGCTTAAAGATCTTCAGAACTTTAGAATCTGAGCTCCAAGAATCCCACTCTTAGGCTCATCAACACTAGAGGACTAAGGATCCCCAGGGGTCACCTGGTTCCTCACCTGCCCCCTCCATCAGGGTTAGACGCTCAGGGCAAAAATGCTTAAGGAAAAAGAGGAATTAATTGGCTCAAATTACTTAGCAAATTCAGGGTGTGGGGTTTGCAGGAATGGCTGGATCCAGGACTCGAATGCTGGTCAGGAGTTGGTCTCCCTCTACCTCTCTGCTCTGTAGTCCTCTGTGTGGTTTTGTGCTTAGGGTGGTTCTTCCCTTGTGTTAGGAAAATGGCCACCTGCCACTCTAGCCCCAAATCCTTGCAAATTAGCATCCCTAGCACGCCCAGCAGAGAGGTCCTCTTCTTCCAACTGTTCCAACAAGGACCCAGAAATGAGGCTTCTTTTCTTTGATCATCTGACGATTTTGGAACCAATCACTATAGCCAAAAGAATAGGCTGTTCTGATTGGCCAGGTCTGGGTCACATGTCCTTGGAGGTCGGGGGACAGGGTCAACCCCTGCTGGATGGTGTGGACCCAAAAGGCGCAGGAGTGGTTCCTCAGGAAAACCGGGGGACTTTTTCCAGAAGGAGAGACAAATGAACAAACAAAACTGATACCCACTCTGCGTGGAGAAGCCATCTCTTTGGGGCCATCATGGACAAAAACTCCTTTAGCCCCATTTGATTTTTGTTTTTTAATGTTTATTTTTTGAGAGAAAGAGAGAGAGAGAGAGCGCGAGTGAGGGGAGGGGCAGAGAGAAAGGGAGACACAGAATCCGAAGCAGGCTCCAGGCTCTGAGCTGTCAGCACAGAGCCCGACACAGGGCCTGAACTCACTAACCGTGAGATCATGACCAAGTTAGACGCTTAACCGACTGAGCCACCCAGGCGCCCCATCCTTTAGCCCCATTTGAATATCTCTGTGACACACAAGGTTCCTTCTACCTCCTCTCGATCCAGGCATCTCCTTGACGTTCCCCTTTTTTACATCCAGAGCCTGAAGAGGTGGTGAGTGAACATACCAAACAGAAGCAGCTCATTGAGAAGAAATTTGGGACCATGACTGAGAAGTAAGGAGGCGCAAAGGGAGGGGCGGCCATGGTCTGGCAGGGAAAGGAACATCGCCCACCTCTCTGGAAGGGGGGGTGGAGGGCCAAGGCTCAGGTAGAGCCCACGGGTGGAGGTGGAGACCACAAGTGACCTCTGCTCACCCAGAGCCATCTTGTGTCGCCAAGAGAATCCCACGAGCGGTGCCTAGAGGGCCATGAGAGCTCCTCGAGGCTGAGGACAAGCGCAGGGCATCGGAGAGGCCCCAGAGAAACAGCGATCCTGCTCATCTGTTTACTCAAGGAGCATCCCTGACCCTTGCTCTGGGTCAGGCCCTGCGAGGGTTCCAGGGACCCAAAGATGACACGGACTAGGCCCGCTCACGGCAACCCTATTGCTAAGGACCTGTGCTGGGCCATGGAGAGCAGTGGTCGGTTAGGTGGAGGGATGAGAAGGATGGGTCGAGGAGCGGCTTGGGAGAAGGCCTGGGAGGCAGATGGTCAACACCCCATTCTCGTCGAATCAATTGGCCTATTGGTCCAGGACGGCTGGGGACTTGTGGCTGTGCTCCTGGCTGGGGGACCTCGGCACAGACTCCCGCTTCCTGGCTCCCCAGACAACCTTCTCTCCGAAAGCTGGGCCCCCCTCTACCTCAGCCAGTCTGGCTCTAAGCCAGCCGACAGGGCAGCCTGACTCCTGGAAGCCTCCAGCCTCTCCTCACCCACCATCAGAGCTCAAGCCCCAACAGGCCCTCTGTGATCAAGTCTTTGCCAGCCTCCCTCGTTGCCTTACGGCCACTCCCACCCCGGCACATCTGGGCCTTTGCCCACACTGTCCTCTCTAACTGGAGTGTCCTCTGGCTGCCAGTGCCAGGCTCAAGTGACCAAGATTTGGGAGAGCTGAGTTCCAATCCGGCTCGCTTCACCTCCCGGCCCTCCCGGCCCCTCCCCCCACGTTCCAGCAACTTGGCCTCTGGCACAGCGGACCCTTGGCACCTCTGTAACACTTTCCTTGGGGGGTTCTTGGCCTCCAGACTCTTCCCCACTGGTCCACCTCCACTACGAGTGCTCTCTGTTTGTGTTTGTGTTGTTGTCGTTCATTTGTTTTCCTCTTTCCTTTCTTAGTGGTCTTTGTTAAAAGTAGTTTGGGCTTTTCCTTCATCGTCAGAATTTAAGACCCTACAAGACGCTTGCCTTTAGGCATCCACTCTCTACAGCCTCCTTCCCTGAGGCCTGCCCTGGCCCCCAGCGTAACCCCGTTCTTCTGGAGTAGGGGACCAGGAACCTTGCCTAAGCCTGGCAAACCCTCATGTGTCTTTCAAACTCAGCTCCATGGCACTTCCTCTGGAAGCCTTTTCTGATCCCTGGTACTGGATGGGGTTTTCCTCCTCGGGCACCCTCAGCACTCTGTGTTTGCACTTATCCCGAGTGTAAGCACTCAGTTTGCTTTCCTGGCTCTGCTACAGGCTGAGCTTCTTAAGGGCAAGGAGGGTTTCTTGTTCGTTTCTGTGTTCTCAGAGCACCTGGCAGTGTTCATTTATTTCAGTGTCATTTGGCGGATGGATTTATAATACAGGCAGGTGATGAGGGGGTTGATGGGTGGGTAGTCGGCTGGATGAATGGTTGGGGAGGGGGGTGGTGAGGTGGATGACTGACTGCACAACACGGCGAAGGGGTGGGTGGCTGGGTCCAGGGACGAGCAGGTAGATGGGGGCGTGGGTGAGCAACTACAAGGTTGGGGTGGTCGGATGAGTGAGTGGATGGCTGGGTAGGTGGGGGCATGAATGGGCCGATGGGTGAGTGGGTGCCTAGAGAGGTATGGGGTAGTTGGAGGGGCAAGCAGACGGGTGGGTGGAGGGAGGGAGGGATAATCGGGAGGGTTAGCGTCCTCCGTGGCACAGGCACGCGCGGGGCTTTTTACTCGTGGAAGAGAAGCACCACGAAAGGCCACGCTCAGAAGAGCCGTGAGGGCGGGCTGGTGGGTGTCAAGCACGAGGAGCTGGAGTGGGGGGAGGGCTCTGGCAGCCCAAAGGGCCCTGCCAGGCAGGTCAACTCAGCCTCTCCTCTGCCCCCCTCCCGCCCCCAGGCAGCGAGAGCTCCTGTTCCGCTTCCTGCAACTGGTGGCCGGGGTGGAACATCATCAACAGAAATTCCGCTCCCAGGCATCCGTCCTGGACGAGATCGTGGACACAGCATTTGAGGTGAACAGGGCAGGACCAGAGGAGAGGGGCCGGCATGGGAGGACCCCAGAAGGCCAGGCATGGGAGGCTCGCCCCCAGATGTGCCCCTAAGGGTCACAGGGGCAGGCGAGAGGACAGAGGCCAGTACTGGCTCAGTCGGCCTCCCATCCTACCCCTGCAGACTGGAGAAGAGGACTTCAGGAAGTGACCCCTCGATGGAGAGGGACATGGGATGAAAGCCTTCGGCCTCTGGCAAGCTGCCCACCAGGGTGGGCCAGGACAAGTTCCTACATCTGCTGGAGTGGTTGTCGGGCCCACAGGGCTGGGCCCTAACAGAGTTTTAAAACCCCAAGTGGCTCTGTGTCCTCCCTGGGTAAGCCAAGGCACAGGGCAGGGGAACTGTGCACTGGCGGGTGTACATGTATGTGTGTGTGAGTGTTGTGTGTGACAGGCGCTGTTCTTGGTCCCCTCCAGCCCCCCACCCCCACCCCCAGGGCCTGCATCCTGGCTTGGGCCCACAGTGCATTAGCAGCAGCCAGAGAGGTGACTCGGAAAGGGGGCCGGGCTCGGTGCTGGAGGGGTGAGTGGGCAGTCACCTTGCTTCGGGGAGGAAGGTCCATCTGGCCCCAGAGTTGGGAGAAAAAGAACCAGCTGGAACAGCCCCTGGTTGTCAGGGCCTGGGGGATCAGTAGGTTCCAGAAATAGGGGCTCAGAGTCCAGGAAGCCGGGCCTACCGAGACCTTCAGAATCCAGTACAAGAGTGCCGACCTGATGGCGATAACATGCACTCAGAGGTCAGAGGTCATTGCCATACCCTGCCCTGCCTGGGGTCACATTAAAGAACCCAAGTGAGGGGAAGCAGGGTGGAGGCTGTTCAAGTCCTGGCCTCAGGCTATTGGTAGGAGTGCAGGTGGGGGTGGGTGGGAACACAACGTATGTGTATATGTGAGTGTGTGTGTGTGTGTGTGTGTGTGTTGAGGGGATAGATGAGCCTCTGTTGGAGGAAAGCAGAGAATGAGACTAATGGTCGCCCCCACCCCCAACCCTGCCTGGTCTAGGGCTTAGATGAGTTCCCCTACTTTCAGCCTGAACCTGGGCAAAATGCCCAGAGCCCGTCCCCATGGCCTTGTTGGAGGTAAGGCTCTGACCCAGGTCCCCAAGGGCCTGGGCCCGGTGCCAGAGACCTAGTGCTGAGTCAGGCTCGAGCCCAGCCTTGGCACTTCACAACCGGAGTGGGGCGTTGCACCGTCTACGGCAGCCACCTCGTCCCTGGTAGAGCGAGGCCAGGGCACAGTACGGGCTGGATGAGGTCAGGAGCAGGATGGTTTTGCCAGTCTCCCTCCCCCTCCACCACCTCTAGGCTGGGCCAGACAGAGGTGAAGACTCCAGGCCCTCGGGCAGAAGCAGAGCCTCACTCCCTGGCCCGGCCCGGGGTACCGCCTGGCCCGAGGCCCGGGAATAGACTGTGCAGACGAGATGCCATCTGGGATCCGGGCACTGATTCCGGGGGTGGAGAGGCCACCTGGCAGATATCCGCAGGCCTCGCCTCACCCACCACCTCACACATTCATTGAGTAAGCATTTCCTGCCACTTCCCCTGCCCAGTGTCAGAGGCTCCTGCTAGGTGGCCCACGGGAGCCCTTCCAAGCGGAGGCCGACCTCCACACTCCATGGCCCTGGGCTGGCTGAGCTGTCTCGTCTGACAGGCTCAAGCAGGGCTGAGGTTTTCCGTTGCACCCCTAGTTCCCGTCAAACTCAGCCCCTTCGCTCCTCAGTGTTCCAGGTGGAAGTTACTTCTATCTTCCGCCTCCCCATCCCTACCCCTACATAGCCTCTGGGAGCAGAGGGCAGGGCCTGGCACCCAGGGCTGCTCTTCATTAGGTCCTAGCACTGGGCAGGGGGCTGGAGGCAGGCATGATGGGGGCGGTGAGGGACAGAAGACCGGGGCAGGGGCATTCCCCAGGTCCACAGCCACCAAAGTTCAGCCCGCCAGGGCCTGCTGGGGCCCACACCTAGTGCTCCCAAGGGATCTAGTTTCTCTGGGGTTATGTGTTTGGAGGTCTGTATACATGTCCAGGCTGCTTGGGGTGGAGGGTGTTACTTCTGTGTGCACCTGTGTTTCTGGAGCATCCAAGTGTGTATTGTGGTTTGTGTGTGTGTATGTGTGTATATAGTGAGGACGAATGGTAGCCACATATGCAGTTGTGCATAAAATGTTGCAGTTCCGTTTTCTTTAAACGACATCAAATTGCATCTGTCCCCTCATCCCTCCTGTGGGCAGATGTGACCTCAGTCCCCTTGGAGCTTCCTGTCCGTCCCCTTCCAGGAGTCTTGCCTGGGGCAAAGCACTGGGGAGTCCCTCTGGCGTATAGCCCACAGTGTATACTTGAAAGCCACTGTCCCTGCCCTCAAGGTCTCATGGCCTGTGGGGACTCTGCCATCTCTGGCCCACGTGCGGGTATGGGATTGTCACAGGCTGGGAACTCTGAGTCCTGGGGGGCGGGGAGTGAAGCACTCAGGAGAGTCCAATGTGAGAAGCCGGCAGCACTTTATTGTGACAGATACATCCATGGATGTGTGCCTTCCGCGCTGCACCTGCTCCCTCCAGTTCCCGTGCCTGAAGGGGTCTAGGTTATGGTCACACAGTTATGCTTTAGAAGTTGGGAGGAATTCTGCCAGGGGACCACCAGGATCTCGAAGTCACAGCGCAGTTTCTGCAGGGAGAGAAGGAGAGGTGGGTGGGGCCCCAGGCCTGACTCCTGGCAACTGCCATCCTTAGCCTGCGACGCTGTGCTCTGGGGTTCGCTCTGGGGTTCGAGAGCGGCAGTCACTGGTCCAAAGGGACAATGACTCAGATGGCCGGGACCAGATCCCAGATCTTGCTAGCCCGCTCCTGTGAGGGAGAAGCCCCAGTCTCCTCCTCTCTGTACCCCACCCTGGCTTGGTGAGTGAGTCATCCAGGTGACAGGGACAGGTTCAGCCAGACATCAGCCTGGCCAACCAGACCAGTTCGGGCCGGACAATCTAGGGCCTTGGGTGCTGGGCAGTGGGGTGCGGGGCTGTTACCTCCTCCTGCACGCCTGTGGCCAGGGGGCAGGTAGTGACATCTACGCCATCTCCGGTGGCCACGTTCTTCCGGCAGGCTGTGCTCCCCATCTCCAGGGTCAGGTAGTACTTGATGCCGGCCACCAGCTGGGGAGGGAGGGCAGGAGCGGGTGAGGGGCACCGGAAAACTACCCCAAACCCAGACCTCTCCCCTCTCTCCACATTCGGCATGCTGGGCTGGGCCTCGGGATTCAGACCCTGGATGGGGAAGTTCTGGTGGCGACCCCTGGGGAGAGGGGCGGAGGCCCGGGCCACACAGGAAGCTGAGACCCAGGTGTGCACATGTCCTGAAGCCCACCGCCCCCATCTCCCTCACTCCCCTCTCCCCAGTCCGCCCCTCAGGGCGGGGGCTACCGTGAGGCTAGTGAGACAGGGCTGGATCCCGTCCACTGAAAGCTGGATAGGTCGTTCATAATGAATTCTTGGCATTAATCCGATTTAAAAAATACATCGTATGAAAATGTCCCCATTACTCTCGTGGCACCCCCTCAACCTGGCCACCGGCTGAAAGCCTTGCTGGCCTGGTGGGAGGCTGCCTCTCGCCCCTGACCCGCCCGCCCGACCACACCTGACTCTGGGCCTTGAGGATCCTGGTGTCGCGGAAGTAGTAGAGGCTGTTGCTGCCCATGTTGTAGCTGGCCACGGCCGCCTGCGCTGCCTTCTGCACCTGCGGGTCGCTGAGTGACAGGTTCTGGCGTTCTCCGACTCTGCGTTCCGCCGGGCGGGCACGGGCGTCACCGGGCAGCGCCAGGAGGCAGAGCGCGAGCAGGCCCAGGCCCAGAGCCCGCGAGAGGCTCGGGGGTGCCATGGCCACGGTCGGTCGTCAGTGTCAGGCCCTCGGGGGCGCGCCGTTTTTATAGGCTAGCGGCCCCGCCCGCTCCGCCCACCCCGCGGCAGAGGCAGAGCCGGGGAGGGATGGGAGCCTGGGCGATCTGAGAGGCCGCCGTCCTCGCGCCAAAGGGGGTAGTCCATGGCCCCAGCATACCTGTGTCCCCCGCGATGCTGCCCTGCCCTCCAGGGACACACCCAGTTCGTGAGGGAAAGGACCGTGACAGTCCCCGGCAAGTGCCACCATTCAAACAGTTTCATGGAACGCTCAGCCGGCATGAAATACCGACAACCATTGGCGAGGTCTTACTATTGCCACCGTTTGCTACCTGTGTAACCTGGAAGGAATGCCTTAATGGCTCAGTGCCTCAGTTTCCCTCTCTGTAAAATGGGTTGCTGTGAGAACTCAACAGGCAGAGTGCTTGGAGAAGCCCTGGTCCTATAAATATGACAGGAAAGGAGACCAGTGCACTGAGCTGGGCACCGTTTGACCCTCCCGGCCAGCATGAAATGGGAATTGGTAGTGTTTCCACCTTACGCAGCGAGCCACAGGACGCAGAGGGAAGAACTGATTTGCCCCAGGATGTCAGCTAGTAAATAGTAAGCGATGATGCTGGCTTTTGAGCCCAGGCAGTCGAACTCAAATCTGCGCTCTCAGACCACGCTGAGCCCAAAAGATGAAGACGGGCCAGAAAGAGGGGTGTGTGTCATACCAGCTCTGCCGTTTACTGACTGGTGACTTGGACAAGTCCCATGGCCTCCCAAGGCCTCTGTGTCATCATCGAGGATAGGTGACCACTCTTACCTGCTAAGGTTACACTGGCATTAACACCCGGGACTGGGCCACCCATAGGTAAACTGTGCGTGCTGGAGGTAGCAGCCAAATAGGGCACTAGGAGTTTTTTTAGAAAAATCTGGTAATCAATGAACAGCACTGAAGCAGCTAACACGGGAAAAGTCTGAATCTTGGGGAACTTCCTTATTTGTGTTTTAGAGTTCAGTGTAGCTTGTACCTGAATCACGAGTTGTGGGGGGTAGGGGTGCATTTTGCTCTGAGGCACTAAGATCTTGTTAGTGCTTAGGGCCTCCAGGGATCTCGCTTGGGGCTTGTAAGGGGTAGTGGGTTATAGTACCTGACAAACCGTTGGGGGCTATTACGATGGTGAATATTACGAGCAGGTAGAATTCCCGGTCGGTCGCAGAATCCCAGGGCCAGGAAGGGCCGCGATGTCCTCCCAGGGAGACCCAGACCAGCTGCTCCCCACCCCCTCAGCCCAGCTGTGAAAACCAATCTGGGATTCCAAGGAACAGTCACACAGTCACAGGGTAGGCTCAGGTGTCTGCCTTAAAGGGACAGATGCCCGTTTGTGGGAGAGCCGGCTCACTTGTGGCTTAATGAGGCAGAAACCCAACCTGAGAGAACCTGGGAGGGGGTGGAGTAAGAGGCTCAGGGCAGAGGAGGGAGAGGCAGCCCCAGGGGGCCAGGAGCCTCCCCAGGCTCTCCCGGTCCTGCTCTGCCATTACTTGGAGCTCGGCCATGGCCACACTTACCTCCAACAGCTCCTTGGAAAACTAGCCAAGGCCTCGTCTCTGACCCACCAAGGGCCGGTGGGTCCCTAGCTCGCTGGCCCCTACCCTCTCCCTCACTCCTTTGCACCGGTGCGAATGAGTACCACAGGTTGCACCACAACCTAACAGCCTCCGAAGATCTTTCACCCACTGGTCTATCCTAAGCACTCTTAGGTAGTAAGCATCGAGCTTGTTTTTCAGATGAAGGAAGTGAACCAGAGAGGTCAGGTCATTTGTCTAGGGTCACACAGCTAGAAGCGGTGTCTTGGTGGGAAAAGAGGGATGGGGAAGGCTAAGTAACAATTGCTGGGCTTCTGGTGTGTGCCGGGCCTTGCACCGGGGTCTCGACACACTCTCATCCTCCTAACTGCTCTGCGGAAGCCGTTTTACTAGGGAGAAATGGGGGAGGTCAAAGGAAAAGTGTCAGGGGTGGAGCCCGGTGCGTGCCAGCGTCCTGGTGTGTGAGTCCTGGACATGAGTCGCACGTCTCCACGGGGATATGAGGTCTGCTGTGTAGGCGGAGGCTCCCTGGAGGCAGGGGGACCCCAAAAGGATTTTCCCAGGGCTGGGTCTCATCTGGAGAAGAGCCCTCGGCCTGGGCTCCATCCTGTCGGGACCACTCTGGCTTCCAGAAGGAGGCATGGGCCAGGTGTGAGCTCAGGGTTGGCCCTCCCTACCGGCCACAGGGCACAGTCTTCATTTTTGCTGTGGCCCAGGGATCCCAATCCAGGTTGCCCGTGGCACCACCCTCTTGCCTCTGGCCGATGGGTCTTGCTGACCAGGGTGGGCTCTCGACATCTTCACCCTGGGATCAGGCTACTCAGGGTCTCGGTGCTGCTCCCAGAACCCTCTTCCCTGGACTTCCAGTTGGGCCACGGATATTCCCTCCCCCAGGGCTTCGCTCCCCTTGCCCTAAGCACATCTGAGAAAAGAGACGTTAAGGCAAAGAAAGCTGAGATCCAGGAAGCTCCCATTGGTGGAGGAGTGCCCAGAGTGCCCGGGGCTTCAGGTTCATTAGCTGGTTGAACCTTTACCAACCTATACCAGGTGACAGAGGAGAGAAGTCAGGCTCAGAACAGTGAGCAGCTCGCCCCAGGTCACACGGCAAGTCGAGGAGGCCCTGATTCAGAGGCGGGTCTGCCTGGCTCCTTCAGGCTGTCAGCAGTCGAGGCCACGAGTGACAGTAGAAAGAGCCTTGGGTCCCTGAGGGGGTGTGGGCAACGGGGAAGGGGGTTGATAGGCAAGAACGTATCCTCTGAGCCTTTCACACCGTCTGGGCTGCTACTGGGCCAGAGTGGGGAGGCGTGTCTCAGGCTGGGGTTCATCCCGTAGCCTCCCATTTCCCTCCGGGGACAGCAGGACCCCTTCCGGACTCCAGAGCGTGGAAGTTGGGTTCACCCCAAGCTCTGGCCACATCTGAGTACTCATAACTAGAGTGGCCAAGCGGGTCAAGCTCTGGCTGGGTACCGCAGGGGAGGGAGGAACAGGGGGCAGTATCTGCTGACTCCCGTGCCCACCCATGCCCCCTGGCCGGGCACATCCTGTTGAGCAGTTTGGGTTGACATTTAGATAACTTCCTACCCGTCCCCACTCAGGTCTGCTTTCTCCAACATTACAGGCCTTGGTCCCTATGTCCTGCAGGCTAAGTTGGGGCTGGATCTCTGAAGCTACCCTGTCACAAAGTACATTCTAGATGCCTTCTGTCTCCTGCTCCTCTAGGACTGAACCAGGAACTTGTGTGGGATGCACTAAGGGACCCAGATAAAGGGTTTCGACCTTTAACATGTCACAGACGCTGCCTGAGCCCCAAGTGAGAGGTGAGATAGCAGGTCCCAGCCGCTTCAGAGACAAAGACTGTGGGTGAGGCAGGGAAGGGCCCACGACACTGTGGGTGAGGAGGAAGCAGAGCAGGCAGTGTGGCCCACGAGCTTCTGCTGGGCGGGCCCCCTTGCCAGAACCACGAGAGGCAAGACCTGCCAACCGGCATGGGCAGGAGCCATGGGAAGGGTGTTGTGGGGGAGGAGGGAGTCTCCATTGCCTCCCGAGCGTCAGCAGCCATCTGGCAGCCTCAGGATTGAGGTAGGGGGAGGGCATGGCCCTGCCCGAGCCCCTGCCTGAGCACCCCAGGCCCGTGTGGCAGTGTCACACCGCAAAGGGTTGAGGCTGAGGGGACTCTGAGGTGACCCTGGACCCATCCAGGAAAACATCTGAAACTTAGCCTGAAACTCCACGGACGGCCTGAATTACCACCGCGGTCTGGGAGTCAGACTGGCATCCTCCCAGAAAGTGGTCTGTAACACAAGCTGGGCCCTGCTCTGGCCACCTGGTGCCCTTCCAGGAGGGCTGCTCACTTTCCAGACCCAGCCCCGCACTCACCCCTTACCCTGACCAATAACCATCCTGTTTTCCAAGTAATCACATAATTGCTCTATCCCTGGGGCCTTACTTCTGGTATCCTTTTTATCCTTCCACTGTTCTGAGATGTAGCTTATACCGGAAAAGCACACAGTGCGTATGTGTTAACAAATTAGTGAATGCCTGTATTGCCACCCCCGCCCCCAAGCCTCCCGCTCCTCACACCTCCTTCCCCCAAAGGGAACTACTCCGCTTCTGCTATTGACTTTTGCGATAAGCATTTCCTCGTCTTTTTTCTAGAGTCTTACCACCTATACAGGGATCCCTGAGCAGGGAGCCACTTAACTTTACGTGAACGGCATCACGGCATTTGACATTCTGGGCGCTCGGTTCACCTGTCATTTGTTCACGTTCACTGGTACCGACGGCCGTTACAGTTGGTCCAGTTGGGGGTTGTTATAAATAAAGCTGCGGTGAACACGCATTCGTGAACACGCATTCAGGTGCGGATATGCGAGAGTCCTTGGCAGTGGCCCCGGGAGCAGACGTGCAGGGTCACAGGATGGGTCTTATCTTTAGTTTTACTAGAACGCCCAACTGTTTCCCCAAGGGCTCATACCAATTTACACTCCCACCAGCTGGATGGAAACTGTTGCTTCACTCCCTCATCAGCACTTAGTATTGTTTGACTTTGGAATTTTTGCCAGGGAGTGGACAACAGCATCTCATTTGCGTTTCCGACTCCTGTGATCGAGCACCTTTTCCTAAGCTTATCCGCCATTTGGGGTATTCCTTTCATGGCTGCCATTCAAGTCTTTTACTCTTGTTCTGTCTTGTCTGCTTCGTCTTCATCATAGTGAAGTTCTCTGGATGCAGCCCTGTCGTGTATGTGTGTGGCCCGTATCCTTTCCCACCCTGGGGTAGCCCTGCCACTCTCTTTGGTACTTCAGACAAAGTTGCTATTAGCGGAGTGGAGTTTCTCAACTTTTCCTTCACTTTTCCCTTCCCCGGGATCACGAGAACCTTCACATAGTATCCCAATTTTTTGCATTTAATACCTGTCACGCTCCCCTCACCAGACTGTAGGTCCTGCGGGGAGAAGTCTGTAAGCAAGGAGTTCCTCATTAGTGGTCCGGGGAAAGAAACAAAGCCAAGCAGGGCTGGGTGCCACACAGCTAGCGTTATACCTGATACTTACAACCACCTCATTTGCCAAGTGGGAAAACAGAGGCTTGGAGAGGCCAAGTGACATGACCAGGGAACAAAGGGCCCTCAGGTACGTGGGTTTTGAGCTACATTTTGAGGGCCAATCTGGCAACTTCCGAGCAGGAAGTCCATGGTCAAATTACTTAGTCTCTCTGAGCCTCTGGTTTCCTCACCTACAAAAGAAAAAACAATTACCTCTTACCAGGGGAGAAAAATATGTTTGCAAAGATCTTAGCTGCGGGCCTGGTTAACACTGAGCGTTCAACAAAGACCAGGACAAAGATATACCCAACAAAAGTATAACTCACTCAAGCCTGCGTAGTTGTGATGTCCATGTTCTGGCTCCCTAACCTCCCTAAGAGAGCCAGAGGCCTGGCCACTCCTCCCAAAGGCCAGGAAAGCACCCGATGATTGGCAGGTGAACTCTTACCTACATCTGATTCACCCTCTTCCCGGTACCCTGGACTCCCACTGACTTTTCCACCAGGTGCTGCCTAGCCCAGATGTTGACTCGGATGACATCTGGAACATCACAGCCCACCCAGATCCCAGGGAGATATCAGCCCACACTCCCTGCCAGGTTACTAAGGGACACGCCAAAGCACCTGGCTGAGGCCTACGTGGCTAGGGTGGCTACCCTCCCGGGTAGGAAGGAAGCCGCCAGTTTCGATCTGCGCTGATAAGGAGTGTCGCAGACCTGGTCAGTCTGTGGGGAAGTCCCAGCCCACCTGCTTTTCAATGCACAAAGCCCAGTCAGGAAGGCCACTGACTTTATTGATTTAAAAAACTTTACAAGGACAGTGACTGTTTTGCCAAAAAAGAGCCAAATAGCATAAAACAGACCAGAGGTGGGGGTGGGAGTGGGGGTCAGGGAAGGGCCTGGAATCCACTCGGAGAAGCTGGTAATTGTTGACATGAAACTGGCAGGGGAAGAAGGGAACTGCATGCAAGGGCGAGAATTTCAAAAAGTTGAAATGGTGAGGGGAGAGAACTCCCAAAAGACCTTGGAGTACATCAGAGGTGGAGTACGACAACAGCAATCTCTTCCTTTGTAGAGGACAGGGGAGGAGTCCCCACGCGGCTGCAAACTCTGGAGACTCCATGCTGGGGCCAGGGGCTGGGGGCTCCCCGGAGAGCCTCACAAGAAGGCGTCACACCACTCCCGAAGGCACCCGAAGCAGTCCCGGGACTGCTTGGCATTGGCACCGCATGTGTCCTTCAGCCATTCCCGGAAGAGATCTTCATCTTTCTTTAGCACCAGGAACTGGCCAAGGACCACGTAGGCCTGCACAACGGGCAAAGTAAAGGGCATGCTGCTCAGTGCTCGAAGGCCACTACTGTGGCTTCAAAGCACGTGAGGCTGGCAGGTACTCCCTTCAGATCACACACCACTGTCCACCCCCAACAGTTACTCTCGCTTTCCTCACCCCTAACTGCCAGGAAACATGGTAGTCTGCCCTACCCACGCCCGCCCCCTCCCCCCCCATGCATGCAGTCACCCCGCACCTTGTCAAAGCCCCTTTCCTCCAGCTTCTTGCCCAAGACTTCACCAATCCCGGCCAGGCTCCCCACTGGCTTTTCCCCCATGGGCTCTGCCACGAAGTCTCGGTGCTTTTGGGAGGTTGTCATCTCGATCAGCTTAATCTAGGAATCCCAAGAAAAGGGAGTTAGGGCTGAAAACCGGGAACTCCCAAGGGCCCAGGGGCCCTGTTCTAGTAAGAGAACGCGAAACCAGCCATTACGGCGGCTAACCCGATCCTCCTCCTTTCACGGAGGAGAGAACCGGGGCCCAAGAAGAGTGTTTTCCCCGCCAGGCAAAAGAACCTTTCCCTGCGGGATCTGGGTTTTAGCGCTGCCCAGGAGGAAAAACTCTCCTGCCCTCACAGGTGGCGCACTCGGGGCAGCGGGAAGATTCCCAGAGTCGGTTGCCGGGGCCCTCCCTGAGCTGTCACTCCCTGTGTGACCTTGGCTGGGCTAAGAGCGGCTCCCCTGGGCCGAAAAGCAAACGAAGGGTCGCTCTGCCCCCACTCGCCCGCGCACGCCGCTCACAGAGCGAACGCGCTGGCCGGAGCGCGCGCACCTGCTCCTCCCGCGCGGCAGGGTCCACGCACGCGCTCCCGCCCCGCCCTCCGGCCCCGCCCCACGCGCGCCGCCCCGCCCCCTCCACGCGCCGCCGCGCCCCGCCCCGCCCTCTCCCAGGCCGGCGGCCGAGCCCTCTCCGAGGGCGCATCCTCTAGGCCGCTCCAGCGCTCAGGCTCCTCTCCACCCCTCCTCCCCGCGCCTCCTCCCGCCTCCAGCTCCGGCCCTGCTCCGCAGCTAGCGCTCACCGGCAGCTCCCGCTCCCGTAACGGCTCCTCCCGCCACCCGGCTGCTCCGAGCGATACCTCAACCCACTAGAACTTTCTTCCACTTCCGCTTCCGGGTCGCCTCAAGAGCCGCCTGTGGAAAAAAATTCCGAATTGGGCACTTCTAGCCTCCTCGAGCCATAGAGATGAGGCGCTCTCGACCTCAGTGGCGCCTTTAGTAGGCTTGGCTTTCGGGTTGCCTCTCGGGAAGCCCGGCTGCCTTCTGTGGTCTCGCTTCTCGGGCAGTATGTCCGGTCTCAGGAAGCTGGGGCGTCGGAAAAAACTCCATTCCCCGCTGCACGCATCGGGAACTTAAAAACTTAGCCTCGACTGACCTGGCGGTGGGAAGAGTTAAAGAGACGGACGAGGCGGGGGAGGGTAGCCAGGAGGCTTCCGGGTAGCACCGGAAGTACGGTGCTCGGAAGGATCCGACCCAGGAGGGTTCGCGTAGTCCTCGTCGTCACTCGGCTTGGAGGAGTCGGCTAGAAGCCAGAGGCGCGGGGGACCTGAGTATATGTCCACGCCATCGTCGTGACCGCCGGCAGGCCCCTTTTCTGTGCTTTCGTTGGCTTAGCTGCGAAGTGAGTCGTGGGCGAGCTGCTCTCAGCGTCCTGGAGAACGAGGTCGTTCGGGCAGCGCCCGTGGGAGACGAAGGCCAGAGAGTAAGTGTGGGTCTCGCTCTCAGCGTCTTTCCTCCAGGAGAGGGAGGGAGGAGGGCAGGGACAGCAGCTAGAGGTGACACTTTGGAGTTTCCTTTGGAAACCTTCAGCCTTGGTGGAACGAGTCCTGTCTTCTCAGTACCCAAGTCAGAAATCAGATGCCGCAGACCCAGCCGGCTTACCCGACCTTTTATTAACTTGTTCCTGGCTCGGACCATCGGTCTCTGACTATAGTGTGTTGAAAAATTGAGAATCTGTGTTGTGTGGCTGTGCTAGGGATGTACGGATGTGTTGAGGAACATACAGTTAGGTCCTCTCACACTCCTTCCCCGGGCCGTTGCTGGAATGACTTATTTCTGTAGGACATGTATTTAGTTTCTGATTGTGCCAGCACATGTGGTAACAGGAGGGGGGTTTTTATATTTATTTAAAAATGTTTACTTAAAATGTTTATTTCTGGGGGCGCCTGCGTGGCTCAGTCGGTGGAGCATAGAACTTTGGCTCAGGTCATGATCTCACGGTCCCTGAGTTCGAGCCCTGCAGCGGGGCTCTGTGCTGACAGCTGGGAGCCTGGAGCCTGCTTCAGATTTTGTGTCTTCTCTCCCTGCCTCTCTCTTGCTCGTGCTCTGTCTCTCTCGGTTTTAAAAGTAAATAAACATATACATACATACATACAGTAAATAAACATATACATACATACATACATAATTAATTAATTAAATGTTTATTTAGAGAGAGAGAATGAATCTCAAGCAGACTCCTAAATAAATAAGTAAATAAATAGAATGTTTATTTAGAGAGAGAGAGAGAGATTGAATCCCAAGCAGACTCCACGCTCAGCACAGAGCCAGACTCCCGGCTTGATCTCACAGCTGCGAGATGAGGACCTTAGACGATCTCAAGAGTTGGACACTTAATCTACTGAGCCACACAAGCACCCCAGTCAGTTGTTTTTATGTGCCATATGCTGTGCTAAGTGCTTTGCTTGCCTTATTTTATTCTACTAACGGTGATCAGAGTTAGCTATTATTTTTCTCTGAAACTAGGGAAGTTGAACAGCTGGGACATAGCCAAGATAGAATTTGAACCCTAGTAATTAGATTTTAAAGGTCATGTTCTTAACCAGGACATAGTCACTCGTCAGTAAAAGGTCTTTCTCCGTCTTCAGAACAGTCCTGGGTTCTGAACTTGCCATCGAAAAAAACCCAGGAGGAGGAGTTGACAGTCTCCCCATCCCTCACCCCCCTGGGACGGGCCCCAGCATGTCTCAGGCCACCAAGAGGAAGCATGTGGTGAAGGAGGTGCTGGGGGAGCATATGGTGCCCTCTGACCAGCAGCAGATCGTGAGGGTGAGTGGCATTGGGCATAAGCGGCTCTGCCTCCCCATCCTTCTACTCCCCTTGGACCCCTAGCACGGCGGCAAGGTGCAGCACAGCTCACTGAGTATTTGAGCTGGCTGATGAGGCTGACTGGTTCTTGGTCTCTCTTGGACCAGGTACTCAGGACTCCAGGGAACAATCTGCATGAGGTGGAGACAGCCCAGGGGCAGCGCTTCCTGGTGAGCATGCCCTCCAAATACCGGAAGAACATCTGGATCAAGAGAGGTGAGAGAGGTAGCCCTATAGGAGACAACTGTTTCTTGGGGGCTTGGTTTCCCCCACTGCAAGCAGGATTCATTGTGTCTTTTCTCCTGTCTTACCTGCAGGCGACTTTCTCATTGTTGACCCGATTGAAGAGGGAGAAAAAGTGAAGGCTGAGATCTCCTTTGTGCTCTGCAAAGACCATGTGCGCTCTCTGCAGAAGGAAGGGCTCTGGTAGAGTGGTCCCCTTGGTCACTGCCTGTCTCATTTTGGGGGATATTGACTTCCTAGCTGTGGAGGTGGGGGAGGGAAGATGGCATCCCAGGCAGGGACAGCTGGAAACAGCTTTTTTGCTGATAGATTTTTCTGTCTTTTCTGACCCCGGTTCTTCTCTTGGTACAGGCCTGAGGCCTTCTCAGAAGTGGCTGAGAAGCACAACAACAGTAGGAACAGGTGAGGAACAAGCCTTAGGACAGAAAATAGGGGCTAAGGCCTTGGAGACTTGAGGGGAAAATAGAGACCTTCTTTCTATCTGTGTAGAGTCCCTGGTGAGAGCTCCAGAATATGTGGTTATGAGTGTGGCTTGAAAGTCAGATGCCTGGGGTTAAAACCATGGCAATACCACTTGTAAATGAATGGTTTAAGCAGGTTACTTCATCTCTTAGGGTTGGATTTCCCCGCCTGTAAGATGAGAGCTTTGTGAGGATTAAAGGAGTTAATGCTTGTAAAATTGGTTAGTATAGCACTTGGTATGTAGTGTGAGTCCATTGAGTGTTGGTGATTGGACTCCTTATTAAAACCAGTGGTTCTTGCAGACTTTTGATGTGAGGTGGGAGGTAGTCTTTAGACAATTTTTCTTGGCCTTATGCCCTCCTTTTTATGGGGCTCCTTGATTGCCAGTCTAGTTTTTCCAGAAGGCATTGGGTTAACCCTGTCCCTTTCCCCCATGCAGACAGACTCCGCCAGAACTCCCAGTGGAGCCACAGTCATCAGGAGAAGAGTCCAGCTCTGAAGATGATTCTGACCTCTTTGTTAACACCAATCGCAGACAGTATCATGAGAGCGAGGAGGAGAGCGAAGAGGAAGAGGCAGCCTGAGTCCCTCGACCCGCTTCTCTTGCCCAGAGACTAGGATTGGCTCCTCTGAGCTCAGACATTCCTGGGGTGCTCTGCAGATCTTCCCCCTCTGGATGGGGGACAAGGCAGGGCCCCTCTCTGAACTGACCTTCTGCTCAAGGAGAATTAAACCCCTGGTGGGTGACGACTTGTGCTGGTGTCTGAGTGGCTCTCTGGAGGGAGGAGGGATTCGTGAAGTTACAGACTGCTCCTTGGTGCAGGTCCTAAACGGGCAGGAAATGGAAATGGCTGGAACCTTTCCTAGATTCTCACTGGGCACTCAGTAAGTGCCAGGCCCTGTGCTGTGCCTTCATGCATGTATTTACTAACTGGGAGCAATCCTTCTCTGTTGCCTGCTGGCAAGTAATACTGAGTCAGGCATTCAGGAGCACGGCGGAAGGATCTAGTGCCTCCGCCTCTAAGAGACACTCAGGACAGATTTCACAGTGCCTCGTAAGCTGTTTTCCTGGCGTGCCAGTCACCACGACTGCAGGAATGCCCACCTCCGTGCTGCGGTGTACATCCTCTGCCTGGTGGCGGCCTTGTGGCTACACAGACCATTACTCCTCAGCCCTCTTGCAAACCATCCCACTTGTCCTTTGAAGCTCATACTTCTGGCCATACACTCCCTCTTCATTGTTGGCCTTGACCTAATCACTGTTCAGACGTTGAAGAGTTTACCCCCTGGCTTAGAGTCTTCTATTCCTGCTTCTGTCGTCATTTTCTACCTCCTGGGGGTGGGTCTCTTCAACGCTATGTGTGGCCCCCTACTTCTTTGTCTTCCACTTGAGGCCTGCTGCCTGTGTCTTCGGTCCCTCCCTGGATCCCTGCCATTGGTAGGAATTGCCCTTCTTGAATTCATACATCTGTGCAGTCACCACCTCCTGGCTTTCTCGCTTGCTTGCTCAACTGCCTCCTCTTTATCTTTATCTGCAGGCCTCCCCCCACCCCCCCACCCCGCTCCTTTCCCTTCTTACTGTTACTCTCCTATCTCCACTTCCCTATACCCTCCCGCTCCCTTGTTTCCCTCCACTGTGTTCATCTAGTAAAACCTAACCCTGGCCAACCCGTTTACCTCTCTGCTTATGCTCAAGTAACTGCTAGAGAAAACAGCCAAGCTGGCTCACTAGTTCTACCTTAAATTCATAATTAACAAAACCTCAAGTGGACACTCAGCACTGCCTAGCAGATCTTCTCTGGGATGTTGTATTTCAAAACTTTTACGTTGTCTGCCAATTCCTCCTTCTCCTCTTAGGTGTTGACCACATACTTCATTAAATCATAGCCTTTGGAGGGAACTCTCACCTCTCCGTTACCAAGCATGCAAATATGCTCATGGATTGTCTTGTCTCTAATTTCCCCACGTAATCCAGTGGGACTAAAACCTTTTCTGTTGTGCTTTGGAGCTTGTCTGTCCTCCTGCTTAAGGACTGTATGGAAGTTTTGGTTTTTGTCATCCTTTCTACTGGATGTGTTAGCATCGAACATGCTGTAGACTCTCTCATCCAAAACAGCCTGAAACACCTGTCGCTGTTCCCACATCCTCTCCAACTACTGCTTCATTTATCTGCTTCTTGTTCACTTTCCTTGATAGTATCTTAGTATAGCTTTAAACGTATACATGTGTATGTGTTTGTATGTCTGTGTGTACAAAAAATAAACTTCAGGTGAGTTAAGGATATGTATGTGTGTGTATATTGAACTTGGCTGAAATTTATTTTTTATGGGATGTGACTTTTGCTAAAGGGATAGTCATCTGTATACCATCTACTGAAGGGGTCATTCTTCACAGATTTAAGGTATCTTTTTAAAATAAACGAAATTCCTCCGTATTTATGGGTCTCCTTTCGGAATTTCTAATCTGTTGATGTATGTGCACCTACCACGTTTTATGGCAGGATTAATAATCTCATAGCTCCCTCCTCTCTGCCTTACTATTCCTTGAAAATTTCATATTTTCTCTTACATAAGAACTCTAAAAGGAACTTGTTAATTTCCACTTAAAAATCCTCTTGAGATTTTCATTGGCAGGGTTTTAAATCTAGCTTGAGGGGTGCCTGGGTGGCTCAGTTAAGTGTCTGACTTCAGGTCATGATCTCACGGTTCATGAGTTCGAGCCCCACATTGGGCTGTGTGCTGATAGCTCAGAGCCTAGAGCCTGCTTCAGATTCTGGGTCTCCTGCTCTCTGTGCTCCTCCTCTGCTCATTCTGTCTCTCTCTCAAACATTAATAAGTGAATAAATCTCCTAGCTCAATTTGGAGGAAAGCGCTATCTTACTGGTGAGCCATGAGATCATGACACTTAACAGGCTGTGCCACCCAGACGCCCCTGAATTCTTTAGTTCTCGTGGTTTTTCAGTTAATTCTCTTGGCTTTCTGGGTAGTCCAGTCATGTCCCACTGGTGGTAGTTTTATCCTTGACACTCTTTTTTCTTTAGGGGTTACAGGGATCAGGACCTCCAGTGTAACGTTGGGTGGCATCCTTGTTTTTCTCCCAGTGGGAATGGTTCTCATGTGTCCTCACACAGTTCTTGCTCTAAGTTTCTGCTAGATAAACTCCATTAGGCTGAAAATGTTTCCTTCTGTTCCCAGCTTGCTGAAGGTTTTTACCCTTCATTTAACAGTGATGGATTTTGCTATCTACTGAGTTAACCAAAAGTCTTCATTTTATTACTGTGCTGCTGTCCTTGGGTTTGCTTGTAAGCCCTGTTTAGTTTTAGAGGATTTGTTCCATTTCTTTAGGATTTTTATATTTACTTCTGGGCCAGTTTCACTTTTTGTTTTAATGATGTCGCTGTTCCATTTTGATAACAGCATTACGCTAGCCTTGTAGAATGGATTTGGAGATGTTTAATCTTTATCTTTTTCTCTGTTCTGCAATAATTTGTAGAACAGGAGTAATTTGTTGCCTCAAAGTTTGGTAGGCTTTATAAAAATATCTGTTTGGTTCCTTTTTAAGGGGTAGATCTTTGCTTTTTAATTCTGTGCCATTTTACTCAGGTTTTCTATCCTTGAGTCCATTTTGGCAGTTTATATTTTGTGAGTCGTATTTCATGTGTATTTAAGCTGTTTGGGGGATCGTTTTGGACTTTCTTACTTACAAGCGACAAAACCTAACTCCAACTAGCAGAAGCAAACTCGGGCTCGTTGACAGAGGTCTAAGAATACAGCTCTAGGCCGAGCTGATCCAGGTCCGGCATGATTTCGTTAGGACTCTCCTTTGTTTCTTGGATTACCTCTGCTTCTGTCGGTGGACGAATCTCCTTCTCCCTACCGTTGTTTTCTGCAGGAAGCTCCGGTTTACATTCAGTCCTTACAGCAAAGAGTTCCTCCCTTAGCATCTGTGTATTTCACAGATGATCAGTGGGTATTCTTGGGTCGCTGGCCCTCTCCTGAGCAAGCGCTGTGGCCAGGGCTGAATAGGGAGGATGGGGGTTTGGTGGGAGGCGAGATGAGCCAAACCTGCTTCGTATGTACCACGTGCTCAATAGAATAGAGAGGTTCTTTTACCAGAATAAGGAGACGGGGTGAGAGCATTTTATTTTCTTTGACTAGCTTTGCAAGATGTCTGCCTACTTTATTGGCCCTTTCCTTCTGTTTCTTTGGGTTTATTTGCTCAAAGCTACCTTATTGAGTTGTGTGCTTAATTTCAGTCGTGTTTTCTAACATTTGTGGCTACCAGTGTTCCTCTGAGTACTCCTTTGACTGTCACCCGCTTGGTCATGTGTATCTGCGATTTTTTTGGCATTGTATCTGTAAGCCTGGCCTTAGGTATTTCTCTAGCTTTCAGTGATTGTGTGATGTACCTAATAGCCCCTGTTTTCCCCCTAAAACCTTTTCATCACCATTTCTCCATCTCTTCTCAGTCTTTTAGCTCCTGTGGGTCGTAGCTAAGCTTCCCGATGCAGGTACAGTCCTGTGTTCTGCATAGTACTCCCCTTTGCCATTCTCTGAAGTTGAATGCCCCCTCCATTTCCCAACTTAGCGGCAGAATCCAACCATGAGTGAATAGATCTCCCAGAATGAGCTGAGTATCCTAAGAGCTCCCCCTCCGCCCCCCACGATGCCATGGTCCGTCCATGCGATTGGATGCCCAGTAGTAGTAACTTGTTAGGTTTGAGACTTGTGGCCCTTCGGGCTCTGCGCCTGTATCACTTTAGCATCAGCCTTACGGCAGGTCATTTCCACTAGAACTTCCCCACCCGCTTCCTCCCTCACCATGCGGCCACCGGCATACAGGTGCCAAGGAGCACACCTGGAAATCTGAGCGAGCCACGTGTTTTTTCTCCTTTAGCCTGTGACTGCGGTAAGCTACCTTGACAGTTTTCTCACCTTAAAACATCCTTGCATTCCTGGAATAAAACAGTCATGATATATTTTCCAATATATTGCTGGACTTGTTTTTCTGATATTTGGGGGCATTTTGGCATCCAGGCTCAGAAATGAGATGGTTTAAGTTTTTTCTCTCCTGCGCTGCCCTTGTTTTTATATCGAGATTATTCCAACTTCATAAAATGAGAGAGTGTTCTATTGTCATTACAAGTGTTTGTACAACATTGGAATTTTGGATTTCTAAAATTTTTGGTAAAGCTTGCTGTAAAACCACTGTGCCTGGCGTGTGTAGGGTGGGTGGGAAGTTTTTTTTTTTTGATTTGTCTTGTTACAAGAGCAAGAGATTACGAGCTGGGGAGAGGAGCAGAGGGAGAGAGAGAGAATCCCAAGCAGGCTCCAGGCTCAGTGTGGAGCCCCATGTGGAGCTCGATCCCATGACCCTGGGATCGTGACCTGAGCTGAAATCAAGAGTCAGCTGCTCTACCGACTCAGCCACCCAGGCACCCCAGGTGGGGAGATTTTTAACTCTAGATTTTTGGTGATAATAGATCGTTTAGGTTTCTCTGTTCTGGATTCTGTGATACTTTTAAGGAAAAATGTTTTCCTATTTTCTTATCTTGGTGCTTTCAAATTTATCACAGAGTTCTTTGTAGAACTGCCTTATGTTTGTAATCTTGACTATCCACATTGTGTCTCCTTTTTTATATCTAATATTGTGCTTTCTCCTTTTTTGTCAGTCTTGGTAGACATTTCATTATTCTTCAGCGCATCCGTTCTTTGTTGTCATTCTTCTTCGCTATTAGTTTGTTTCTATTTCACGAATTAGAAATATGAACTTCCCTTTTTCTCACACTCGCCTGAGTTTATCCTGTGGCTCTTATTCTAACCCTTGTGCTTGAGCACTTCGGCTCGACCTCTTGCCCGCACCCAAGCCTGAAGAAAAGGTGAAAGAATCGTATGCCCTCCGTGGGGCCACCGCTTTGTAAGATTTGCCACGTTCTACTCCTTTCTACACACAACATGCATAGGTTTTACATCGAGTTGTTATGTCTCTTTAACCTCTTTTAATTTAGAACAGATACCTTAATGGGCTTTTTTTTTTTTTTTTTTTTTACAAGTTCAAGCCAGTTATCTTATTACAATGTACCATGTTTGGATATGTGTGATTCTTTATGCATACTTAGATTTGGGTTAAACAATTTTAGCAAAAATAGCTTAGGACTGATGTGTTCCTATTGCTTATCTAAGGCACATGGTGGTGATGGAGAAGGTCCCAATCACTGGTGGTGCTAATTTTGATCACCTGGTTAAAGAGATGGCTTCTAGATCATTTTTCTACAAAGGTACTCTTTTCCCTTTGTGGGACAGTCTTACCCTTTAAGGCCAAAATGTCCTTTGATGCAGGTCTATATGCATTTGTATTTAGTTATTATTATTAAAAAAACTTTGTTTAATGTTTATTCATTTTTGAGAGAGAGCACAAGCAGGGGAGGGGCAGAGAGAGAGGGGGACACAGAATCCGAAGCAGGTTTCCAGGCTCCAAGGTGTCAGCGCAGAACCCAACATGAGGCTCGGACCCACGAACTGTGAGATCATGACCTAAGCTGAGGTCAGAGACTCAATCAACTGAACCACCCAGATGCCTAATTTAGTAATAAATTAAATTATTTAATTAGTAAGCTAAAATGTACATACAATTTCCCATCATAGCCATCTTTAAAGCATTTTTTGAATGTTTATTTTGAAGAACGTGAGTGGTGGGAGGAGGGGCAGAGAGAATCCCAAGCAAGCTCTGTGCTGTCAGCTGTCAGAGCCCGGTGTTGGGCTTGATCCCACAAACCACGAGATCGTGACCTGAGCTGAAATCAAGAGCTGGATGCTTAACCGACTGAGCCACCCAGGCGCCCCATCCCATTGTAACCATTTCTTAGCATACAGCTCAAGAGTGGTAAATACATTCACAATTTTGTGCAAACACTCTCCTTTTCTGACTGGCTTATTTCACTTAGCATAATGTCTTCAAGGTTCAGCCATGTTGTTAGCGCATGTTAGAATTTCCTTTTTACGGCTCAACCTGTCCCATTGTTTGTGTATACCACAGTTTGCTTATCCATTCACCCATCGGCGGACTCCTGGATTCCTTCCACCATTTAGCTATTGTGAATAATGCTGCTATGAACGTGGGTGTACAGGTGTACAAGTATCTCTTTGAGACCTTGGTTTTAACTCTTCTGAAGATATACCCAGAAGTGGAATTGCTGGATGATAGGGTAATTCTATTTTTAATTAAAAAAAATTTTTTTTAATGTTTATTTTTGAGAGAGAGAGAGAGGGAGACAGAATCCCAAGCAGGCTCCGTGCCGTCAGCACGGAGCCTGATGTGGGGCTTGAACCCATGAACCATGAGATCATGACCTGAACCGAAACCAAGAATTGGATGCTTAACCAACTGAGCCACCCAGGCGCCCCTCTATTTTTAATTTTTTAAGGAACCATCAGCATACTGTTTTTCATAGTGGTAGCATTATTTTACATTCCCACCAACAGTGCATAAGTTTTCCAATTTCTTCATGTCTTTGCCAACACATTATGGTTGTTTTTTTTTTTTAATAGTAGCCATCCTGGTAGGTGTGAAGTGTCTAGTGTTTTATTATAGTTTAGTTTTGAGTGTTTTCTAATTTCCATATGATTCCATTTTTGGTCCATAAATTATTATATTTAAATATTTGATTAAAAAAATTTTTTAACATTTATTCGTTTTTGAGAGTGAGAGAGACAAAGCATGAGCAGGGGAGGGGCAGAGAGAGAGGGAGACACAGAATCTGAAGCAGGCTCCAGGCTCCGAGCTGTCAGCACAGAGCCTGACGCAGGGCTCGAACTCACAAACCGTGAGATCATGACCTGAGCTGAAGTTGGACGCTTAACTGACTAAGCCACCCAGGCGCCCCTAGTTGATTATTTTTAATAACGTAAGCACCTTCAAACTCACCACCACAAAACAAAGACTCCAACTGACTATACAACAACCCAAGCTATCATTTGCCTCCACCCTCCCATCCTAAACCCTGTCCGTCCCATCTTCTGTTCCTCCACCCAAGGCAACCAGCTTGACTCTGTATGCCCTTGTCTTCTTCCCATGTCATTTTCTTCTATCTATGTGCGTTTTCTAAAAGGTTTTTTTAGGGGTACCTGGGTGGTTCAGTCGGGAAGCATCTGGCTCTTGATTTTGGCTCAGCTCATGATCTCAGTTTGTGAGTTTGAGCCCCACATCAGGCTCTGTGACAGTGCGGAGACTGCTTGGGATTCTCTTTCTCCCTCTCTGCCCCTCCCCTGCTCAGTCTCTCTTTCTCTAAATAAACTTTTTACAAAGGTGGTTTTTAACCTTATGAAAAGGATAACATGCCAAATGTCATATTTAGGGGCTGATGTTTCATTTAATATATTACTTTGATTCTCCTAGTTGCTGTAGTTCATTTGTTTTGACTGCCAATAATATCTCCTTGTGGGACTCTCTCACAATTTATCCGTTCACTCTTCTGCTGGTGGCCCTTGGGGTTCTTCCTCCCCGCCTCCCCCTCCCCCAGTTGTAAACGTTCTGGTAGATACATCTGTGTCGGTGTGAAAGTTCCTCTTAGGACATTTCTCGGGCATGGAATTTGTCAGAATTTTAGGCGATGCCACCAAATGTTTTCCAAAGTGGCTACAGCGATGGACATTCATCAGCTGTGGATCCCTGAGGGGATTGAATGATTTCTTCCTGTAGTCTGTCACCTTTTGCTTAATCGATTTTGAGTTTATGGTATTAAGTACAACACATTTAAAATTGCTGTCTCCTTTTGTGAATTGAACCCTTTCTTATGGAGTGATGCTTTCCATCCCTACAGATGCTTTTTATCCTTGTTTATGTGATGTTAGCATAGCTCCCCCCAGTTCCTTTTTTTTTAATATGAAATTTATTGTGAAATCCGTTTCCAAATCCCAGTTTCTTCTGCTTAGTGTTTTTCTTTCTGCCTGGTAAGTGCTCTTCCATACTCTTACTTTCAGATTTCCTTTACTTTCAGATGCTCTACCCACCTCTACATCGTAAAAGTTGAATCACGCATCACTATTTTTCTTTTAAATGATACACTCAGCTCATTTAACTTCTTTTAATAATTGGCGTAGGGGACCCATCCGTCCTATTTGGCAGTTTGGATGGACATAAATTTCTAGACTCTAAATCTTTTCCTTCAGTACTTTGAAAGTATTACTTGATTGTCTTCTTGCTTTCAGCGTTGCGATTGAAAAACCTGACATTGGTCTCGTTCTCATTGCTTTGCGTGTGGTATGCTCTTTCCTATCTGTGTTATGTGTGCTATTCGTAAAGTTCCGGATGGTGTGTGTAGATGTGAGTTATTCCTTTTTCTTCTCCTGGCACTCTTTGGGCATTTTGTGATCAGGTGCTTTATGCTTATATGATTCCAGGAAGTTTGTCTCCATTATTTCTTCAAACATCGTCTCCCTCCATGTTCAGATTTCTCTCCAGAATCCCTGTTTTTCAGATTTGAACATCTTTATTTCTACCTTCCATATCTTAGCTTTTCTTGTGCAGTTGTTTTCTTTAGTCCTTCCTCTTAGATCCTCTCAGTCTGGTGTTCTGATTTCCCTGTTTCATGCCTAAGAGGTATCCCTTCTGTTAGACATCCCGCGTATTCTGTTCCTTTTTTTTTTTTTAATGTTTATTTATTTTTGAGAGGGGGGAGGGGCAGAGAGAGAGGGAGACACAGAATCCGAAGCAGGATCCAGGCTCTGAGCTGCCAGCACAGAGCCCAACACGGGGCTCAGGACTATGAGATCCTGACCTGAGCTGAAGTTGGACACCTAACCGACGGAGCCACCCAGGTGCCCTCCGTCTGTTGTGTTCTTTACTTCAACTCAGGTTGACTTTTCCAGCAGGTTGAAACTGCAGCTGACCATACTAGAAATTTCCTTCCTAGAGAACTCTGGGAGCCAGCATCTAACCCTTCAGCAATAGCCCAAGGGCAAGGCAGCTAGGGCATTTCCCCATCAACTCACACCCGTCATTGGTGGAAGAGGGCTGCTCCTGGGGGGTTGGCTTCCAGCCTGCCCCTGTGTGGGTACACAGACTTCGGTGGCCAGGGAAAGTCCTCAGGCAGAGAGTTGCGTGTGATGGCCATGGAAATCTGGCCAGTACACACGCATCTGTCATGTGCTGAGGGGATGCGTGTGGGGTTCTACAGAAGGCACATCCCAGCGGCAGGGAGAAGACCCTGAGAACTGGTGGAATGGAATTTCCGAAGCTGAGACCGTCATTCTGTGGGGTGTGCAGGAGACGGGGCTCAGTGGCGGCGCTGGGTTCGCAGCTGCTTGATCTTCCAAAACTTCCTGTTCCAGAGGCCCTTCAGGCACGGTCTGGCCTGGTGCACGGGCTTCAGTAAGGTTCTTAAATGTGGAGTCTGCTGCCTTCAAAATACAAAGAAGCTAAACTGGCATAGGGCTTCTTTCTTTGTAGTTGGAGGCATAAGGCCGGCAATTTATCCTCAGTAGGTGCCCAGACGTCCCTGAAGGAAGTTACCTGCGTTGCAGGACCCCGGATTTTGCCCTCACCCAAAGCCCAACCATCTCTGCTTATCTGTATCTGAGCGGCGTGTGAGGCAACATGGACAGTTGGCTCAGTAGGAACCGGGGTCCGTGTCATCGACCTAGTGGAAAGTCAGGACAACAGCAGTAGCTCATATCGTGCTCCGGCCTGATCCACTGATGACACCTGCAAGAGACTCCACAGCCCCTACGGAAGGCGTAAAGGCACTTTGCGCACCTTGCCTGGTGACGCAGAGGAATAAAAGCACTGGCCGAGGCTGTCCGCTGCGCGTCAGCAGTGACAGCAACTTTTCAGCTGCTGTTGCGATAGAGTCCGATGATGCTAACTACTAAAGTGTGTGTGTTCAGTAACCCTCACTGGTTCGCAGTGAGGTGCCAAGGGCCAGAAACCTTTGTTCCCAACCAGTCCCAGTTGTTAGCCATGGAGGTGGTCGTGGGTACCACAATGCCTCAGTGATTTTCGTTTGAGACCAGCACTCTCTTTTCCTCCCTGTGGTATGCACTCTGGTTCCAACTGTGTGACCCGGGCCCAAGGCCCACATGAGGTTGCTGGCTCCCTATTCCGCCCACATTTCTAGAAGCTACCAGCAGAGGTCACGATGAGCACGTCCAAGCGGCAAGTCAGCACCCACGCCTGTTCGGCAGCTGCCGCACCATCCGTCCTGACTGTGGGATCCAAGACCAGCCACAGCAGGCCAAGTTCAACCGGGGACTCCAAGTTTCTCAACAGCAACTGCAACACAAGTCCCACGCCCCACGGGGAACTCACTTACAAGGCGCTATCAGTCCCCTCCCCTCCAGCGTATATAAAACAGAAGACGTGCTTGGAGAGAGGTGGGGAGCTGCCTTCGTCTTTCAGTTTGAAAGTATCCAAATCAGGGTGCCGGGGACTCAGCAGTATCTGTCCCCCCAGATTTTTCAGAAAATGGCATGGAATCCAGGAAACCATGAGAGGCCGAGGAGGGGGTGAGACCTCGGAACCCTACAGGGGTATTCTCCCCAGAGGCCTCCTCACACCCCTATTTTGAGTGTTTCCCTTCTAGAAATTGCTGGAACTTTCAGACTCTTACTTTCCTTGCTCCCTTCATTTGCCTTATCTCTGAACCCTCCAAGTGCTTTCCTCCTTCATATGGGTCCCCTGTCACCTTATGTCTTCCATAATCTAGCATTTTGATAGTCAAGTTGTGCCTTATGAAACCATCCGTGGCCACGCATAGCTTTGCGAGAGGGGGCATTTGCAGGGAGAACCTCCCCTTTCTTGGTTCTCTGTCCAGACACTTTTTGGGCCCCCTACCTCCCCGCCAGCTGTCTCCTCCCCACTCCCCAAGGCAGAGCATATCTTGGCACAGAGAACTATTTTACTTCTCTCAGTGTCTCCCAGAGCAGGTGCACAGAGGAAGGAAAGGCCAGGGGTCTGAGGAAGGGCAGGTAACGTCATGTGTCTGTGCCGGGCAGGGGCATGGTAAGTCTGGAAGGTACGGGGCTTGGAATGCCAGGCTAAGGGGCTTTGACCAGAACTGCTTGAGGTGGCAAGATCTGGTACATCAAGTCTGGGAAGGGGAGACAGATGGCTAGAAGCCAGCCCAGCCCGTGTGCAGACCCTGAGTGAAGGGACTCCGACTTCCCAAGGTGTTGGGGCCTCAGAGAAATGGCCGAGGAGGAGAGACTTTGACTCGCCCCTGTGCCATGAGCAAGGACAGCCATCCCTATCTTATACCAAGGTGAGTTTATCACCAACAGACAGGAGGAACTTCTAGAAGATGAACTTCAGAAAGAATGAAAATGACTTAAGAGATCTGAGAGGGAAGAAGGAATGAGGAGCAAATGAGTGACTGAGGATGATGTCCAATTTGGGGGTGGTTCTTAAAAAGTCAAAATTAAGTACTGGAGAACAAAAACCCATAAGAACAGAGAGCGATAATAATAAAGTGTTCTAAAGGCTTTGTATAGGTTGAAGGGAGATAGATCCATTGACTAAGTTTAGATTTTTGTCAATACACTTGGTGAAATGTAAGAGTACTCTCCAAAAGAATAGAAATTGTAGGGCGCCTGGGTGGCTTCGTCGGTTAAGCGTCCAACTCTTGATTTCGGCTCAGGTCATGATCTCACAGTCGTGGGATCAAGCACGGATCTTGTTCATGATTCTCTCCCTCTCTCTCTCTGCCTCTCCCTTGCGCTCACTCACCCTGAAAGAAAGAAAGAAAGAAAGAAAGAAAGAAAGAAAGAAAGAAAGAAATGAGTGTATACCTTCTGAGTCAATAGAAAGAAAACGTACTGGGGCGCCTGGTTAAGTGTCGACTTTGGCTCAGGTCATGATCTCATGGTTTGTGAGCTCAAGCCCGGCTCCAGACTCTGCACTTTCTCTCTCTCTCTCCCTGCACCTCGTGGGATTCTCTCTCTTTCACTCACACACTCTCAAAAACAAATTAATTAATTAACTAATTAATTTTAAAAAAAGAAAAGATATTTAAAACCCAATCATTAGAAAAGAAAGCAAGGAAGCAGAAAATCAATAGAAAGCAGGACAAACCGAACATACAAAGGTTGTGTAGAATAAAAACGACTCTGTTTTTGTTTAAGCAGAAAAAGAATTTTGGAGACTGTTTTAGGTGACACGTTTTGATGTTAATTTTCTGTGTCAGCTTGACTGGGCTAAGGGATGCCCAGAGAGGTTTTATTTCTGGGTGTGTCTGTGGGGCTGTTTCTGGAATAGACTAGCATTTAGATCAGCAGGCGGAGTAAAGAAGGTCCCCCGCCCCAGTGCTGGTGGGCACCATCCAGTTTGTTGAGGGCCTGGAGAGAAAACCGGAGAGGGAGGGTGAACCTGCTCTCTGAGCTGGGACCGCCACCTTCTCCTGCCCTTCTGGACTGGGACTCACGCTGTCGGTTCCCCTGGTTCTTGGGCTTCAGACTTGGACTGACTTACACCACTGGCTTTCCCAGTTCAGTCCACAGACGGCAGACGGTGGGACTTCTCGGCCCCCATAATTACGCGAACCAATTCCTATAATAAATCTCAGACATATGGGTATATCGTGTTCATTCTGTTTCTCTAATCCACTCATGGAATCTCAGGAAGCTCAGAGACTCAGAGGTTCCATGGCCAGGAGAAACACCACTTCGAAGCATCCAGTGGCCCCAACTGGGGAAGTGTTGCCCCTGGAGGTGTCTCACTGGGCTGGCCTGGGACCTCAGCATCCATACCCCACCACTCTTTCTTCTGGAAGTCAATAAACATCAGAACTGCTTTCAGCATCATTGCCACTAGTTGACTTAGAGCTTTTATTTGATGTTTATTTATTTTTGAGAGAGAGACAGAGAGACAGAGTGTGAGTTGGGGAGGGACAGAGAGAGAGAGGGAGACACAGAATCTGAAGCAGGATCCAGGCTCTGAGCTGTCAGCACAGAGCCTGACGTGGGGCTCGAACCCACGAACCGCGATATCATGACCTGAGCCGAATCAGACGCTTAAAACCGACTGAGCCACCCAGGCGCACCCCCAAGAGCTTTTTTATTTGAAATAGATGATGTATTTTTATCAAACAGAATGAATACAATTGCATGGTTTGCTTATTTAATTGTGCATGTAATGAATGATGTCAATAGATTCTCCATGGAGAATCACCCTTACTCTTCTGAAATAAACCTCATGGTGTATTATTCTTTTGATACACTCCTGGATGAGATTTGGTATTTTATTTAGAGAGTTTGCATCTATATGATTTATAAGCAACATTTGTTTTTTGCAGCATATTCCTCAGAGTTGGCTATTCCCATTTTATCAACATCATAAAGTATGCTAGAGTGTTACCATCTTTCCCTGGGGTCTGGAACAGTGTAAATAGCATATGAATCATCTGCTATTTTTTTTTTAATTTTTTGATGGTTATTTATTTTTGAGAGAGACGGAGCGTGAGCAGGGGAGGCGCAGAGAGAGAAGGACACACAGAATCCGAAGCAGACTCCAGGCTCCAAGCCGTCAGCACAGAGCCTGACGCGGGGCTCGAACCCATGAACCGCGAGATCATGACCGGAGCCAAAGTCAGATGTTTAACCGACTGAGCCACCCAGGCGCCCTGGAATCATCTGCTATTTAAAGGTGAGACAGAACCATCTGGGTCTGGTGCCTTTTTTGATAGTTCAAAGAATAACCACAACAAAGATTTGCACTGTGTTTAGATTTGGAAAATTAATGGTGGCTCTTTGTTTGAAACAACTGTAGCAGGAAGACAGGAAGTTACGGGCCTGGGAAATGATAGACCCTTAAGAGAAAAAGGAGAAAAGTGAGCTTTCTACTAGTTGTTTACCCCTCAAGTGAATGGAAGAATTCATGGACTTTCCTCAGTTCTCAAGCTGGACATTTTTGTTACTTATGCAATTATTGAAAACAATGCTTGACATATCTTTTTTTTTAATGTTTATTTTTTATTTTTGCGAGAGAGAGAGCGAGCACTATGGGGGTGGGACAGAGATAAGGGGACAGAGGATCTGAAGCCTGTTCCACACTGACAGCACAGAGCCCGACACAGGGCTCGAACTCACAAACTGTGAGATCGTGACCTGAGCTGAAGTTGGACGCTCAACCCACTGAGCCAGCCAGTGCCCCCAATGCTTGACATATCTTAATGAACTTAATGAACTTAATGACCATGAACTTTTTATTTCATAAGAGAAAAAGATGAACTTCCCGGAGTGTAGGAGCCAACTTACAAAATAATACGACGAGCAACAGGAATTTTAGCTTAACAAATTTAGCTAGTGAGGCAATTTACAATCTTATAAAGGGAGCCAATATTTCTGACTTTTTGCTCCTTCACAACGAAGGGCCTTATATATATATTTTTGCCTTCACTATCTTTAATCATCTCTCTAATCTCTTGTTTGGTCATTAATCTATTCCTGAATTCTAATGGTTTCAAGGTCAATCTTGGTATTTTACATTATCCTAGGAAATGATTAATTTCCTTTGAATTTTCCAGCTGGTTGTTGTACTTTTTCTCAAAAACATTCCCTAGTGATTATTCTGATTTCTTCTGGATCTGCAATAATGTATCCTTCCTCTTTCTAAGCCTGTATATCCTTAAGTTTTTTTTTTTAATTTTTTTTAACGTTTATTTATTTTTGAGACAGAGAGAGACAGAGCATGAACAGGGGAGGGTCAGAGAGAGAGGGAGACGCAGAATCTGAAACAGGCTCCAGGCTCTGAGCCATCAGCACAGAGCCTGACGCGGGGCTTGAACTCACGAACCGCGAGATCATGACCTGAGCCGAAGTCGGATGCTTAACCGACTGAGCCACCCAAGCACCCCTATCCTTAAGTTTTTTATTGAAGAATATTCATACAATAAAGTAAACGAATAATAAGTATACAGCTCAATATATTTCCACAAAGTGAGCAAACACTCCCATATCCAGCACCCAGAAGAATAAATAAAACGTGTCCAGCCCAGCTCCCCTAGTGGCCGCTCCTTGTCAGTCTCTACCCCCAGAAACAATATACTGACTTCTAATGGCATAAATTAATTTTCCTGTTTTTGTAAAGCGGAGGCGGCGTGTATGATTTTATGTTTTACTTCTTTACTTCTCTACTATGTCTTGAGAGCCATCCATGTTATTCATTCCATTATATGAATATCCACTGTTATTTATCCATTTTACTGTTGATGGACATTTGGCTTGTTTCCAGTTTGGGATGGTTATAAATAGTGCTGTTCTGAACATTCTTGTTCATGTTTTTGGCTGAACATATGTACATTTTTCTGTTGCTAAGCCAACATTTTTGCTTTTTTTTCTTAATTTTTTTTTTTTTTTTTTTTGAGAGAGAGAGTGCAAGCGGGAGAGGGATGGAGGGGGAGAATAGAGAGAGAGAGAGAGAGAGAGAGAGAGAAAATCCCAAGCAGGCTCCATGCTGCCAGTGCAGGGATCGATCACACAACCCTGGGATTATGACCTGAGCCCAAATCAAGAGTAGGACGCTCAACCGAGTGAACTACCCAGGCTCCCCTTTGTTCTCTCTTTTTAAAAAAAATTTTTTTTAGTTTATTTTTTGAGAGAGAGAAAGAGAGCGGGGGCGGGGGGACAGAGAAAGGGAGAGAGAGAGTCCCAAGCAGGCTCCGCACTGTCAGCACAGAGCCCAGTGCGGGGCTCAAACCCACAAACTATGAGATCGTGACCTGAGCCAAATCAAGAGTAGGACGCTTAACCGACTGAGCCACCCAGGCGCCCCATGTTCTCTCTTTTTAAACAAAGTTTTACAATAGAAGTTTTCAAATATATTCAAAAGTAGATGGAATGGAATAATGAACCCCCTCGTGCCCATCACCCAGCTTCGATAACAATCACCTTGCTACCCCTGCCTCATATATCCCCACTCCCCATATTTTTATTTTTTTTTTAAATTTTGGAGTAACTTAAAGCAAATCCCAGATCTCAATGCGTACTCCTGGCAGTTGTATACATTATAACACACATATCATATATATAATATATACACATGTATATTACATGTTTCTCTAGCAGATAAGGATTTTTTTCTTAACATAACCATCTGATGGTATCATGCCCAACAAAATTAATAGTTGCCTTGATAGTATCATCTAATACCCAGTCTGCATTCAAATTGCTCTGATAAAAGTGTTTTTCTAATCCTGTTTGAATGAGGGCAGACAGGGTCTACATTGTGCTTTCCTGTGGATGTCTTTTTTTGTCAATTTTTTTTTTCTTTGAAAGAGAGTGAGTGGGGGAGGGGCAGAGAGAGAGAGAGAGGGAATCCCAAGGAGGCTCTGTGCTGTCTGCTCAGAGCCCAACACGGGGCTTGAACACACGAACTGTGAGATTGTGACCTGAGCCAAAACCAAGAGTCAGATGCTCAACTAAGTCACCCAGGCGCCCCATCTGTGTCTTTTTCATCCACCACATTCACCTCTCACCTTTTCTTGTGCCTTTTATTTTTGGTGAAACAGGTTCACTTGCCTATGAACTGTCCATGCGTGATTTGGCTGTGTCCTAGTGGTGATGTCTTTTTTTTTTTTAATGTTTATTTTTGTAGGAGAGAGAAAGCATGAGCAGGGGAGGAGCAAAGACAAAGGGAGGCACAGAATCCAAAGCAGGCTCCAAGCTGTCAGCACAGAGCCCGACGCGGGGCTCGAACTCACAAACCGTGAAATCACGCCCTGAGCGAAGTCGAGCACTTAACCTACTGAGCACCCCCCCCACCTGGCGCCCCCTAGTGGTGATGTCTTAATGTGCTCTGCCGTTGCCCGTTTTTCGTGCAGACTGGGAGGTAAATTTAGAAGCTATTGTTTTGGAAAGAACACTTCACAGGTGATGCTTCTGCATCACATCAGGAGGCATGTTCTGCTTTTAAATGTGAAAATTGTGATTTTAGATGTGAAAATTGACCCGCGTGTTCAGGAATTGTTGGCAAGACACATCTGTTATAAAGTCTCCTATCGACCTTCACGTGATGGTTTCAGCAGCTGTTGGTCGAGTTCATCATGATCCTGTTGATCAACCTTCGTTAACCAGGCATTGCAAAAGGGTGATTTTTTTTCTCATTAGATCATTAGTTCTGTATTTTCAGCTGGAATTTTTCTAAAAGGAAAAGCTTTTCATTATTAGCTATTTGGTTACCCTCAAATATAATAAGTAGAGGAGAAACAAGAAAAGTCTTGTTTTTTCTTTTTTTAACATTAATTTCAGCATTATCTGGCGCCTGTACCAGCCAGAGCCCAGCAAGGAGATAGAAGGAGCCATTTCAACGGTGAGAATGTTGTTTAAAGAACCGTTCAGCAAAGTCTTTAAGAAATGAGAAGGCAGGGGCGCCTGGGTGGCTCAGTCGGTTCCGACTTCGGCTCAGGTCACGATCTCGCGGTCTGTGGGTTCGAGCCCCAGGTCCTGCTCTGTGCCAACAGCTCAGAGCCTGGAGCCCGCCTCGGGTTCTGTGCCTCATTCTCTCTCTGCCCCTCCCCCACTTGTGCTCTGTCTCTGCCTCTCAAAAAATAAATGTAAAAAAAAGCGCACTTTTGAGAGTATTATTATGAACTCATGATTTTTTTAAATGTATTTGAGTGTGTTTGAACCCAAGTCATTAATATTTTTGATGCTTAAATCGTCCTCTGGCTGGCGGTGGTCCCTTACAAGTGGCTCCTGTGTCAATCTGACAACCCCCATCCTAGGTTCCTTGCTATCCAGCGTGACAAGATATTTCAGACTCAGCTTATGTATTTCCTGCCCCAGACCCAGAGTCCACCTTCTCTAAAGATACCTGCTTCCTTTTAGTGGTAAGTGGTTTTTGTTTTTGTTTTTGAGAGAGAGCATGAGCAGAGGAGGGGCAGAGAGAGAGGAAGAGAGAATCTCAAGCAGGCTCCACACTGCCAGTGCAGAGCCCGACCCTGGGCTCGATCTCACGAACTATGAGATCATGACCTGAGGCGAAATCAAGAGCCGGATGTTCAACTGACTGAGACACCCCAGAGCCCCGTGATTTCTTAATTGTTAATTCATTTCTTAATGGCTCTTTTTATCCTTAGTTGATACCCGAGTAGAGGGTGTAAAGTCAAAATGTATTTTTTGTATCATTCAAAAGAATTTTTTGCTATGTTGCTATGCAATCAACTTGATATAAAATTCGGTTCACTTGTTTATTTAGGCTTTTAGGGATTGCTTTTATATTGACTTACATTTAAAAAATAATGTAAAAAACTTACCTGGTTTCCAAAGTCAAAATGAGAAAACAAGACACATCAGAGAAGTCCAGACGTCTTCCGAGTTTCCACTCAATTTTTTTTCTTCCATTGTTTATTTTAGAGAAAATAAGATTATTTGCATGTATTAACATCCCTCCACTTTGCTCAAAAGTTCAGAGGTCTGTCTAGCTTTAGCAGTCTCAATTCTTCAAGCTTTTGCTCTGTTAGACACCAAACCAGCTTCCAGGGGCTCCCACTGGTAAAACTTGGGAAATTTGAGGTGGGAGCTTTTGTCTCCATCTGGGAGCCAAGGAGGCGGGGCTCAGCGGGGGCACGCAATGCACCCAGGGTCCCCAGGGTCGTGTAGATGATGAGCTGGGCAAGACCTGGCCTAGTGACCAAGGAGGGAAAGGGAATTTGAATGTTCCTCCCGCTGTTGCACCCCCTCCTCTGGGAAACAGCCCCTTCTGGGCACTTGACATTGAAGCCTCAGAGGCTTGACAACCCAGAGCCCTGCTCAGTAGGCTCCTTAAGCCACCTGGCTCCTTCCTGAGGATGCCAAGGGACGATGTGGGACCAGCTGGGAAGGGTGGGGCAGGGAGCATAGCTCCAGGGGGCAGTCATGGGCTTGGCGCTGAGGGGCGCCAAGGATGGCACCTCGGGGGCAGACAGGTAAGAATTCAGCTCACCAGCCTGTGCTCTGAGGACCTACTGCTAACAGCCCAGACTGGCACCTCTTTCCAGTTGCATCGGGATGCCCGGGCCGGCCCTGCCTGAGCTGTTTCTGGCTCCGACAGTGACAGCCTCCTAAGGGACCGCTGCCTACGGAGTGAGGCCTGAGGTCGGCCAGGGCGGGAGCCGCACGAGGCACGGTGACCGTGCACACCGCCAGCCGGGTCTCATGAGCTTCTGGGAGAAATGTCCTGAGTTCCAAATGCTAGACCCAGCGTTGGCGCCCCGAGCCCTCGGGCGGCCTTCCCCAGGGACCGGAGGGGCAGCCGAGGTGGAAATTCAACCCGGGCGAGACCTCACACGAGGGAGACCACAAGCTCAAAGAAAGCGTGATGTGACCGCTTGCTGGGTTTGTCCGGCAAAACCGTCCCCAAGAGCAACCAGGGCAACTGCGTGTCGCCCGAGCTCACACTTCCTGCGAGACCGTTTGAAACCATCCTTCTCTTCTACTTCGTGTTTGTCGGCCTCAAAAAAAAACACCTGTGAACCACCTGGAATGTGTTTGGGCATCGGCGGCAGCAGGACACCAGCTCTCCAACGGGAGCCTCGATTCAGGGCTCTGGTGCGTCCCGTCGTGGCACGTCCAAGCCTCCTTCAGAGCTCACCTCCCTGGGGAACCACACGCGGGACACATCCCCAAGCAGACGGGGGCGGCACAGGGGCTCGAGGAACGCGGCGTGGAGCCCGGCCCACTGGCCCACGCGGTCCCGGGCCCCCGAGGGCAGTGATTCATGTGCCATCAGAGGCTGGAGAGACCAGGGTGACCGAGGCTCTAAAACCACCTCCACTTCTCACCCGACAGCCATCCCTGGCGAGGGTAAGGTGCGATCTTTGACAATCAGCCAGGACCTGAACCACCACGCCGGGGGTGGGGGCGGGGGTGGAGGACTGTCCTAGAGGATCTGGACAGTCTCTCCCTCGTCTTTTTGTCTGTGTCACTGGATGGCTGGGTCATACCTAGCGGTTGTCAGACTCTGAGGCATCTCTGAGGGGTCCTGCTCGCCTCTAAATGCCAGGTAGGTGGGTGGGGAGATGGATGGATGAACTCATTTAATCCTCACAAGACAGTCTATGAAGCAGAGGTGCTTTGACTGTACAAATGGCAGAACTAAGGCTCAGAGAGATTCGGGGACCGTCCTGAGGTCACACAGCAACCAGAGCCCGCCTGAGGGCAGCGGATGCCCCGCCCAGCACTGCCTGCCCCTCCTCCCAGGTCTAACCCCGGAATCTGCACCATGACGAAGGAGGAAAAAATAAGGAGGGAACTTTATTTAATATTAAAGTCAGGGAGGGGATCGGAAGGGAGATCGGATTCACTTGGTGATGGTGTTCCTGCGGAAAGAAGAGAAGCATGAGGCTGGACACCGGCTCGGGCCTTCCCACCCGGTCAGGTGGCCCCTGCCCCGGCCCTGCCCGCCGTGCTTCCCCACTCACGCGTTCATGCTCTTGCCGCTGCCACTGAGCACGATATACGGGGTCTTCTGGGCCTTTTGCTTCTCCTGGAGCAAAGCCACTGTGCCCAGGGGCGTGTCGCTGGAGCTCATCTTCTTCAGGAGCTGCAGGACAGGGGCCAGTCAGCACAGGGCAGGAGTAGGCCCCAGAACACCCATCACCCCAGCACCGGCAGGTGCCAAAGCCACCCCACGTCTCCACGGGCCACCCACCGCCTCCTCGTCCAGCTTCTTCATCCGCCGCTCAGTCTTCATCTTGCCTGAGCCTTTCCCGTGGAAGCGGTGGGACAGCTGCCGGAAAGCCTGGGGACACGGGGCAGGAACCGTGTGAGAGCCGCCTGTGCCCCAGAGGGCAGCGGAGGGGTGGTTGGGACGGGGCTGGGAGGAAGGCAGCGACCTGGCGCCCCCCAGGGGCTCCGCAGAGTCACAGAGACGGACTTGGGGGCCAGAAGTGCCGCGACAGGGACACTGAGGATCCTCAGTGAGACCTGCATGCGGAGGCTGAGCCGGCCAGGGCCTGGGGCTGGGTGGGCCGTCCAGGTTGACGGTGCGCCCCGAGGCTGGGCTGGGAGCACGTGGGGAAGAGCGCCAGTGGGGCGGGGGCCTGGACAGCAGCCACCAGAAAGGCGGCCCCCAGGGCAGGTCAAGCCACGAGGGGGCAGGCCGGCAACGGGCCGTGATGGAGCCCGCTGTGCCCCCCAGAGATGGAAACCGAGGCACAGGGGCTCTGACACTTCACCAACACTCCAGCCAAGACCCCATGGTGCAGCTCTGCCTCCTCCGGGAAGGGCAGGAGCCCCACCTCTCCGTGACTCAGTCGCCCACAGCCCTGCTCACCTCCTTGGGCGTGAGTTTCCGGCCCGTCTCGTCCACATACTCAATCTTAACGTCGGGTTTGTAGCCGTCCTTCTCCTTGAAGTCCTGGGTAAAGCCTCGGTACTCCTCCCGCCGGCTGTACTTGTCGTCGATGGCCCTAGGTGCGAGACAGGGGGGGCCTCAAGGCCAGCACCGCCCACCCCGCCTGAGTTCCCCACAGCCTCCGGCCGGTGACACCCCCGTGACCCGCTGCCCAACCGCCCCACTCACATCTTGTCTTCGATGCAGTACACGGCCGACGGCAGGGACTTGTTGGGCGCCTTCACCCGGGCCACCTTCTGCACCGTGGTCTCCAGCAGCCCTGGGGAGAGGTGGTGGTCAGACTCCAGGAGGCCCGCCGGGTCCTCAAGCCAGGGTCTCTCAAGGCCACGGCCTGACCACTTCCACTGCCCCGGTTCTCCCCAGAGATGCCAAGACTTCAGGGGCGAGTGGTGGCTTTTGGGGGGGGGGGGATGGGCAAAGCCGTCAAAAATGGGGTGACATGGTGCAGAAAGGCCAGATGCTGCTATGACCGCCCCAGACCTGGGGGCAGGGGGGCAGCTCGCAGGGCCCGGGGAGTGGCTCACCCTGCCGCCCCCGCAGGGCTCACAGCCCTCACCTTTGTTCTGACACAGCAGCAGGGCAGCTGCCAGCCCTCTATTCACGATGGGCTCCTCGTCCAGGATGGTGGTGGAGGAGGCAGAGAACTGGGGGGCGGCACACGGGACGAAGGTGGTGAGCGGGCCGCGCGGACTCTTCTCACCCCTCACCCCCCACCCTCCCCCCACCGCACACAACCGTGGTCCTTCCGGTGACCGGCCCCACGCCAGACGCCTCGCTGAATCCTCACCACGACCCTGTGAGCATCACAGGCCCCATCGCAGAGGGGGACGGCGGGGCTCTGAGACAACGGGCCACTGCTCCAGGTCCCCCGGCCCCCAACCCCGCTGCGCCGTGGGCCCCTGCTCCTCCCCCCCGACCCCCCACCTCGCTCCGCGCCCCTCACATCCTGCTGCTGCTTCTCCTCGTCCAGGTTGACGGTGCTCCAGCCGATGTTCTCCTCCCCGTCGGACTCAGAGCCGCCGTTGGCCGAGCGTTCCTCGTCTCGTTCAAAGTCCTGGGGGTCAGGAGGCCAGGGTCAGCCCAGGGAGCCCCAGCCCCTCCCCGCCCCCAGCCTCCTAACCCACCGGGGCCCTGAGGCTCGTTACTGGGGACCTGACCAGAGTGGGGGGGGTCCAAGCCGGAGCCGAGGGGAGCAGGGGGGAGAGGCAGGCCGCCCGAGGACCCACCATGAGCTCTTCCTGCTCCTCCCGGTTGCCCGCCAGCCCGTAGGTGGGGATCTCCCCCAGCGTGCGGCAGAACTCAGACGTGGCGTTGAACACGATGGCCCCCTTCCGCTCGGGGTCCTCGTCTTCCTCCCAGCCCCGCTGGCGGGCTTCCAGCTTCTTCACAATCTCCACCACCTGGGGGAGGGAGCAGCTGTGGGCAAACCCAGAAGTTTCTGGGGAGGTGCCGTCGAGACCCAGAGGCCGCTCCTATGTCCACAGCAGACCTGGCTGGTCTCTGCTTCCTTCCTGGCTCCCCGTCCGCTCCCCCACTCTGCACCTACACCCATCTCGCTAGGTCACTCCTCTGCCGCAAAGCCATCGATGGCTCCCTTCTGCCCTTTAAATTAACATCCAGAATTCCACACAGCCGTTCTCCAAAGCCCCACAGCCTCACGTCTTCCTCTGGGACCGGGGCACCCAGGGCCTCTCGGCCACTCCACCGCCACCCACCCTTCACCCCACAAACTCCAGTTTCAAACACCTCTTCCAGAACCCTTCCCTGAGCCCACAGGGTGGGGAGACGCCCGTGGAACTCCCACACACTTCTGGCACGCACCGCCCCCCCGCACCGCCTGCCTCGCTCCTCCCTCAGGCCACCCTCTGGCCCAGCATGGCCCCAAGGCCCCTCACAACTCCGCTCCCGATGCCACCCTCCGGTCCCCTCCACGCCGCACTCCCATAAGCACCCAGGACCGTCTAGGATCTCCCCTCCTTCCACCCCACACTTTCGTGCTTTGCCCCGACAGCAAGCTCCTCAGAGAAGTTTCCAGTCACCACATCCACTTCCACACCCCTCCCTTCCATCCTGTTTTACTACGTTTATTTTTTTTAACGAATATCACCATAAACATAAAAGGGTCCTGGCACGTGCATGTTTAAAAATAGTAACAACTAAACACACACCCAGGCACCCATGGCCCACTCTCAGATATATCATTTATACCCTTTCAAGCCTGACTGTCTCCTTGCCCCTTTTGGGGCTCATGATTCACTGGCTTTACTCTCCTTTTTTAATACAGTTTATTTACTTATTTTAAGAGAGAGGGAGAGAGATGGAGAGAGCTACCAGGACAGGGGCAGAGAGAGCGAAAGAGAGAGAATCCCAAGCAGGCTCTATTAGTGCAGAGCCCGATGGGGGGCTCCAACTCATAAACCACAAGATCATGACCTGAGCCGAAGTCGGACGCTTAGCCAACTGAGCCACCCAGGCGCCCCTCACTAGCTTTTCTTTACGGTTTTACCACACAACGACCCATCCACAAACAGGGTATTATTTTGTTGTACTTTTTTTTTTTTTTTTAAGTTTATTCTGAGAGAGAAAGAGCGCATAGTAGGGGGAGGGCATAGAGAGAGGGAGACAGAGAATCCCAAGCAGGCTCCATGTGGCCAGCACAGAGCCTGACACAGGGCTTGATCTCATGGTGTGAGATCGTGATCCGAGCCAAAATCAAGAGTCAGACACTTAACTGACTGAGCCACCCAGGCGCCCCTGGTTGTGTGGGGTTTTTTTGTTTTTTGTTTTTTTGAGAGAGAGAGAGAGAGAGAGACGGAGGGCGCAAGTGAGCAAGGGGCAGAGAGAGAGACAGAAAGAGAAGCGGGGCTCACCTGAAAGGGCTTGTGTTTTACCTAAGGGTGGTGCTCATGTTTTACCCGAAGCAGGGCTTAAGCTCACCCGATATGGGACTCGAACTCACGAACCGTGAGATCGTGACCTGAGCCGAAGTCAGATGCCTAACGACTGAGCCACCTAGGTGCCCTGGTTGTGTATTTTTTTTTAAATGCTTTATTTTTGAGAAAGCACAAGCAGGAGAGGGGCAGCAAGAGGGGGACAGAGGTTCCGAAGCAGGCTCTGTGCTGACAGCAGCAAGCCCGAGTGGGGCTCGAACTCACGAACTACAAGATCATGGCCTGAGCCGATGTCGGACCCTCAACCTACTGAGCCACCCAGGTGCCCCCAGCTGCACGTTTTTAAGACATCATACAATCTGAACCGTGCTGTAGATTCCTCCGTGATTTGCTTTTTTTTTAAAATACGTTTTAAGATTCATCCTGACACGAGCGGCTGTACTTCGTTAGCTTTTCACTACAGAATCGTGTTCCCTGATGTGAACGTACTTAACCTAGGCACCTGGCGCTGCGGACGGCCCTTCTGTCTTTCCACACAGGACGCAGCAACCAGCGATGTGACGCCCGGGCCCCCGGAGCGCGCGGGCAAGTGCGTGTGAGGATTCTGGCTGCTCCAAACCCTGACACTTGATCCCGTCAGACTCGGACATTTCTGCCAGACGGTGCGGGCGGGACCCGATCGACGTCCTCGTGGCTCGCCTTTCCTTGACCACGAACGAAGCTGGGCCCCCCTGGGTATCCTACTGGCTATTTCCCCTTCCGCTTCTGTGAACTGCCTGCTGGGCTCTTCTGCCTGTTTCCCCATCTTGCCCGTTTTTGTTGTTCGGGTATTCTCGACACCAACCCTTCTGTGACGGTTACGTGTACGTGGGCAGGGATCTTCTTCTGGCCCATCTTGTACTCCTCGTGACACCTTTTCAAATAACTCCAGTTCTTAATTTCTAAGTAAATATTAAGGTTTTTTTTTCTCCCCTCATGGTTTACGCTTTACATTTTTATCGTTTAAAAATCTTTCTCCTAAAATCATCCAATCACAAAAAAACAAAAAGCAAAAACAAAAAAACCTGTGATGCCCCCGACAGGAGGTCCCTAAAGAAGGTCAAAATCACAGGGACAGGAAGTAGGGCACGGCTGCCTGGAGCCGAGAGATGAGAGAGTTTAATGGGAACGGAGTTTCAGGGTTCCAAGACAGGAAGAGTTCTAGGGATAGATGAAGGAGACGGCTGGCTGCACAACCACGTGAAGGAATTTAACATCACTGAACTGAACATTTAAAAATGGTTAAGGGGCGCCTGGGTGGCTCAGTCGAGCGTCCGACTCTCAATTTTGACTTGGGTCACCATCCCAGGGTCGTGGGATGAAGCCCCAGGTCGGGCTCGGTGCTGAGTGGAGCTTGCTCGGGATGCTCTCTCTCCCACTGCCCCTCTCCCACACGCACTCTCTCTCTAAAATGTATATATATTAATAAAGGCCCAAGTGGCAAATTTTATGTTCTATGTATTTTAATGCAATTAAAAAAAGGAAAAAAATTTTTCTCTGCTACAAAGTCACAAACATAATTTCCTTAACTTTGTTCTGAAATGTCCTATCCGTTAACGCAGCTGTTATGGACTGCGCTGCGTCCCCCCCCCCCCAAATTCCTATGTTGAAACCCTGCCCCCAGTATGACTGTGTTTGGAGACAGGGCCTTTAAGGAGATGGTCATGGTCAGAGGTCATAAGGGTGAGGCCCTAATCCAGCAGGTTGGTATCCTTATAGAGAGAGAACGACACCCCAAGGACGCAGGCACACAGGGAAAAGGCCACGAGAGGCCACGGTGAGAAGACGGCCACCGACAAGCCTCAGGAGCAGCCAAAACTCTCGAACACCCTCCCGAAATTTCAGACTCCAGGACTTTGAGAAATAAATTTCTGTTGCTTAAACTACCTTGTCTGTGGCATTTTGTCACGGCAGCTCTAGCTGCCTAAAACAACAGTGTACCTGTCTTCTTTAATGTCTTTTGAAAACAGACTAGGATCTTCCCCGTACAGATCTTTTTTTTTTCTAATGTTTATTTTTGAGGGAGACGGAGTGCAAGCCGGGGAGGGGCAGAGAGAGAGGGAGACATAGAATCCAAAGCAGGCTCCAGGCCCCGAGCTGTCAGCACAGAGCCCGACGCGGGGCTCGAACTCAGGGACTGCGAGATCGTGACCTGAGCCGAAGTCGGACACTTAACCGACTGAGCCCCCCAGGCGCCCCTCCCCTCCAAATCTTACACATCATTTACTCCTTTTTATTTTGTTGCTATCCTCCTTATCTGTTACCCGTTTAGAAAAGATGGAAAACATCTGTTTAGCAAGCTGTCTATTGCTTGCCCGTATTACTTCACCACCTGTTAACCCCTTCATAAACAGTATCTTTTTTTAACATATCTTCTATCTCTTGCTGGGGTACAGAAACACGACCGGCTTTCCTCTGGTCATCTCGTATCACCAACCTCACTACAGCCTGCCTGATCTGCCCGCATTTCCCACTGAGGCCGCTTTGGGCAACAGCACGGATGACCTCCGTGCTGCCCAATCCAGAGGTCAGCGCTCATCCCGGATACCCTAATTCTCCATAGCATTTGTCACAGATGCCTCCTGTCAAGAACCTCTCGGCACGTGGCTTCCAGGACAACACCCCGTCCTCCCGGTCTTCCTCACGCGCTCTCCTCCTTGGGCTCCCCTCCTTTATCCACACTCACTGTCCTGGGGACTCTACCCACTCCTACGGCTTTTGACTCGCATCTACGTACTTACTGACTTCTGCATCTATGCCTCCAGCCTCAGCCTCTCCCTTGACGTTCAAGTTCTTGCATCCAACTGCCCGTTCGGTGTCCAACACGTCTAATAAAAAGGCACCTCAAACACAGCCAAAACCGAACCCTTGGGTCGTCTCCCCCAAACCTGTCCTCCCCTAGCCCTTCCCATCTCAGGAACGGCCCTCCCTGCTCCTTAACTCAGTCAACGGCCAGCTGTTCAAGTCAAGGTTCCTAGGGGTCGTCCTTAACCTCTCACACCCGCTCGCGATCTCGCATGCAATCGGTCCATCAGCCAACACTGTCAATTCCACCCTCAAGATGCACTCCACACACAGCGGCTTCTCCTGGTCTCCACGGTCCCCAGCGGGCCACCATCCCACCTGGTCTTCCTCCGACAGAACCGCACCGGCTAAACCTACCGCGAGAGCAAGCCCCCTCTGCCCACCTCCTTCCCTGTCACTCTCCCCGTGGCTCACGCCACACGAGCCTCACCCAACTTCCTGAGCGAGCCCAGTCGCTCCTGCCTCAGCGCCTCAGGTACCGGGTGCTCCCTCACCTCGGAACCGTGCCCTAGGACGTCGCTGAGGCTCACTTCATCTCGTCTCAACCGTCACCTCCTCAGGTTGGCCCTCCCTGACTAGCCGACTGAAAACGGGAGTGCTCCTTTACTCCTGATCTCCCCACCGCCTCGCCTTTTCCTCTCTCTCCTCTCCTCACGGCGGATCTCACCGCCAGATGTTGTTCTGCCCTCTCTCATCTCCTCTCACTAGAACAAAAGTTTCACGAGGACAGACACTCCTGTGCTTTCAGCTGCCGTGTTCCCTGCTGGACGCTGGGCGTTTGGCAAGTTACTCGCCGCGGAATGACACTAACATCCCGCGGCACCGTGAACTCTGTGAAGGCGCAGAGAGCAGCTCCGCCTCATTCCTGACGTCCCGCGGGGCGCAGGCCCTGGCATGTGGGGGGCGCCTGCTGCTCCCGGAGTCCCATCACCTCCCGACCTCCTCGCTTTCACTGTGGATTCCAGCACCCAGCTTCCTGCCTTCCCCCTGCTCCTCCTCTCGTCTGCACTCTCGGGGACCTCTGCCTCCAAAGGACCCATCCAACCACTACCCCAGAGGTTTGCTGAACTCCTGACCGCTAGCAACCGTTTCCCCAGCCTCTCCCCCCCTACCCTCCCCCTCCAGGGCTCACCCTCCCAGCCCTGGCTTATCATCACCAACATCCACAGCCCCGCCCCGTCTCCTCTCCATCTGCTGCCTCCCATCTTCCCAGCTCACTTACCCTGTAAACCTCAATCCAGTAACTCTCCCCACCTCACCAGGACTCCAGTCCCGTCCTCCCACCCGTCGCCCCTCCTGGTGCGTCCGTACCACCCAGCGTGCATTCTGTGCGTCAGCGGGGTCCCTCCTCTGCAACACTTTACCTTGTCTCTCCCCTCGACAAACCCAACCCGGATTCATCCCAGACATCACCTACTTGGCTGACAACAAGGAGCACCTGGACGGGCTGCAGAAACCCTTAAACGCGCACACCCACTTCCGACTCGCGACCCCTTGTTGCAAACGCGGAGTCTCCGCTCATCTGCCCAGCGGACCTGCTTTTCGCCCTGTACCCGACTCCGGGCTCCAACACAGCGCCCCACCTTCCCAAGACCCCGCGTCCACCCCCACCCTCCACCTCCTCGCTGGAAAACAGACAACCAGACGGGGCTCCCTTAACTTCTTCCCCCCACCAGCCACCTGCACCTGCTGTGCCCGCTCCTGCTGTCCCCGAGACAAACCACAACGTGACCTGGCTCCACTCAAAGGCCACCCCGACCAGCACTCCAGGTCCCACCCCTGCCTTGCTCCTTAAGGGTTTGCTCCTGAAAATAGCTCCTCCCTTCTCTTCACTTCTCTGGCTCCCTTGGATCGGCAGCGAGCACACTCGTGAATCACCATCACTTAAGAAAACCTTCTGAGAATTTAAAACTGGATTAGACATTGGTTCAAACCCAAAAGGCGTTGGGGGCATAACTGGGAAGTTTTGTCATGGACTGCTATCAGAGGATTTATGGGATTTTTTCCTCCAGGGAAGGTGGGGTCCCCTGAGCCTGGGGGTTCAGCAAGTACCGTATGGGATTTTTAAGGGAACACAGCTACGTAGGGCAATGTCCTTATTTTTAGAGACGCCTGCTGAAGTGCCTCGGGGGAAAGAGTCACAGAGTCCGCAACTTACTTTCAGGGATTCAGAAAAAAACGAAAAGAGAAAGCGAGGCGAGAGCACTGTGACAAAATGTTTAAAAATACTGAATTAAGAGAACGTATAAAAAAGCTTATCATGGGGGCGCCTGGGGGGCCCAGTCTTGGTTAAGCATCCAACTTCAGCTCAGGTCACGATCCCGTGGTTCGCAAGTTTGAGCCCCACGTCGGGCTCTGTGCTGATAGCACAGAGCCTGGAGCCTGCTTCAAATTGTCGCCCTCTCTCTCTGCCCGTCCCCCATTCTCTCTCTCTCTCAAAGATAAACAAACATTAAAGTAATTTAAAATTAAGAAGTTCATTATGATACTCTTTCAACTGCCCTGCACCTAACTACTGCGGGGTGCGGCCCAGCCATGTTTACAAACACCCCCAGGTGACTCGGGCTCAGCCCAGGCTGAGAACCATCGGGCCACGTGACCTCTGCACAGTCCTTCCAGCCACAAACTCTACGATTCTTAGATCCGATCTGTAAAATACTAATGCTATTAACCATTAAGTACAGAAAAAAAAAACCCTACTCTCCATCACGCCCCCTTCAGCTACTGCCCATTTCTCTGACCCTCTTTAGGGCAGCGGTGGACAAAGTACCGGCCACCACCTGCTGCCACAAATAAAGTTTTACTGGGTCGCAGCCATGCCCCGCTGCAACGGCCGAGCGCCTGAGCCCCTGCGCTCCAGTGTTTGTGCGGCCCACCTGCTCCCGCTCTAACTGTCCCAAGTTGCCGCCCTCGCTTCCGTGTCTCCTCAGTCTTGTTGACACACTGTGCCGCACCTGACCCGCCTGTCCCTCCTTGAAAGTCCTTCTTGGCTTCTGTGAGCCCCACTCCCGCGGCTCTCCTCGACCTCAGGGGCTGCTGCTTCTCGGATCCCCCCGCAGGAGCTCCCACTGCTCTGCCCCACCGGCTGGGCACGCAGGGCTCCCTGTCCCGGCCTCTCTCTCTCTCTCTCTCTCTCTCTCTCTCTCTCGCTCCAGACGTGGGAGGGGCAGGATTAAAAGCACAGACTTTGGAGTCAGGCTGTTCAAACCCACGTACCAGTCACGTAACCCTGGGCAACTTGCCTAAGTGAGTCGACAGAGCACGCGAGCGGTGCCCAGACACGCTAGTGCCCGCTGAGGGTCAGCAACGACCAAGGCCATACGGACCACCGGCCCCTCTGCTCAGCTCACACCACTGGGTCCTCAAGTGTCCTAGGCCAATCCCTGCGAGGCTGGCTCCTCGGCGTTAAGAAGTCTCAGCTCAGATGCCGCCCCCTGCGAGATCTCCCCCAAACAGCTGAGGCAAGACGCCAGCCCCCCAGCCGTCGGCTCCGTCTTCCTGGGTTCGGTCTGCCCGGCTCGAGGCACCACCAGAGTGTGTTCATGCACACGTGCCGGCCTCCACCCCCAGCTAGAAACGCGGCTCCGTGAGCACAGGGCCCCTCGCGGTCCCGCTCACCTATGACTCCCCAGCCCTCGGGACGATGCCTTACTCGCGGCAGGCACGCAACACCCAACCACAGAAGGGAGGGAGGCAGGGAAGGCTCCAACCCTACGCCACCTTAGAGCAAAAACACCGCTCAAACCTAGAGATCTGCTAACGACGTGATGTTAAACAAAAAAGAGAATCCTGGCCAGAGTGCAGGTGCCGTGCTCACGGGGACAGGGCGCCACGGCACACCCGTCCCCGGAGACCCCAGCCCTGGAGAGGCCAACACCCACCCGCGCCTGCCCAGCCCCGGCGCCCCCTACCTTCTCGCCGCTGTCCCGCAGCTGCTGCAGCTGCCGCAGGCGGCGCCCCTTTTCCAGCTGCTTCTGTAGCTCCAGCTCCGCCTCGTCCTCCTCCAGCGCCTCTGGGGACCCGGCCTGCGCGCCTCCAGCCTCCTCTGGCAGAAACACGGGAGGCCTCTGCTCGAATCATCCCCTTGCCCAGGGTGCTCGTCCCTGCCCTTGACCGCTCCCCCCACCCCACCAGCCCCCGGCCGGCAGGGCGCCTCACCCTCATCGCTGATGTCCATGTTCTCCACGCGGGTGTCATCCGACTGCGAGGGCTGAGGCGCCGGCTCCTTCTCCTCCTCCTCTGGGGCCTCCTCGTCTGCCTCAGGCACTCGGCGCCGACCCCGGCCCCGCAATCTAGGGGGAGAGGCCTCTCGGGTGAGCACGGGCCCCTGGGCCAGGCCAGCCCCCACCCCGCACCCCTCTTTCCAAGCGCACCTGGAACCAAAGTCCCCGTCTTGAGTTTGGTCCCCAAGAGGCAATAAGTCATCGGCCCGCACGACCACCTCCTTCTCTTTCTTGCGAATCTTCTTCACCCTCCGTTTGGTCTTTTTAAAGGTCACCTAAGGGGAGGAGAGTTGACACCTGAGACGGGGAAGGCGGGCGGCCACGAGCCCCCGAGAACGAACACTTCCTTAGTGCTCCTCCGTGCCAGCCTCTGTCCTAAGCACTTCCCGCGCACAGACAACACGTGAGGGAGGTGGGACTTTGTCCCACCTGTGAGATGACGAAAACTGAGGACAGAGAGTCTACGTTCCTTGCCTCAGGTTGCCCAGCTGAGAGGGACAGCCAGGATTGCGAATCTTGTTTTTCTGGCTCAGGGGGTCCTGCTCTTAATCACGTGGCCAAGCAGTTCACCGAGCCCGGCGTCTACCTCTGTGTTCACAATCCTCCCAAACACAAACTCCACATACAGCCGTAAACTTACACTCACCCACGCTGTCACTAACCCTCGCAACGGCCCTCAAGACGGGGGCTCCTGCCATTCCCATTCCAAACGGGGAGCCTCGGCCTCACGGTTAAATGACTCACCCAAAGCACGAGCTGGCTAGATGGCAGAACCTGAACACGAACTCAGGACCATCTGTCTCAACGGTCCCCGTTCTGTTGGCAGCCACTGGCTCCCTGCAACACCGCCCTGCTTACCCATGAGGGCCAAGACCCTCACACTCGATCCCCCACAGCTCATCTGGCCGCACAGGACCCGGGAGGAGGGGGAGAAAGCCCCACCCCATCACAAGCCGTGGCCGGAGGGCTCGGGGCTCACCATCTCCTCGGGTGTGAGGTACTCGGAGGCGAGCCGGGGCCCAACTGTGCTCAGGGACTGAGCCTGTAGCCGCAGCTTGGCCCGGATCTCCTCCAGCTCCCGTTCCCGCAAGCCGTCAGCGGTGCCGCCCTGCTCCAAGCGGAAGGAGTGCGGCCGCTCGCCCTCGAGCTCCTCGTCGTACTTGGACAGGATGGAGCGGGGTTTCTGCTGCAGGACAAGAGGGACGGGTCGGGATCCAGCCTGTTCCTGAAAAGCCCCAGAGCCCCCATCTCACAGCCCCGTGCTGCCCGGCCTGCCTGGGCCAAGCCGTCCACGCTCTCATCCTCCGCATACGGCAGGTAGTCGGGCTTCTTCTTCCGTAGCTCCACGTTTTTCTCTGCCCGCTCCTTATCTACTAGGTTCACGTTCACCAGGACATCCTCCTCCTCCTGCAGCACACCTGCGGACAGGGCAGGAGCAGCGGCCACTCACGTCTACCCTCAACTCAGCAGTGCCTACGTCCCCAACCAGAGCACCTGAGCTCAACCCACCTTTGTCCTTGAGGGTGAGGATCACAGTCTCCCCCTCTCGGAAGGAATCGATAGCGTGCTCCACGGTGAGGCCCTGGAGATCCCGGGCACTGTACAGGTCCTACAAGGCAGAGGAAACGTCCAGACAAGCCAGGAGCCCAGACTCCCCGAGCCCTGGGACCCCAGCACTAAGGACAGTGGTGCGTCCACCCCTCCCTGCCCTCGGCCGCTGCAGCGGCCTTACCTGCCGCCTCTGCCCAAACTCCTCCTCTACCAGAGTGCTGACACCAAACTCTTGGTCCATCTCCTCCAGCAGTTTGGCCTATGGGATGGGAGGGGGGTGACCTATGACCTCACGTCATTCGGCATCACTGGAAGACACGTGGGACTTTACCAGGTGGGAGTGCAGAAAAAACAGGCCATTGCAGGGAATCCAGAGCAGACAGCATCGACCGTGGGCCTCCTACCTCTCTGAACCCGGTCACCTCCCAAGAACAAGCCTCCTGCCTCACCAGCCGGCCGGGCTGCCAGAGGCCCTGAGCGACCGCCCCCAGCTTCCCCGGGCACTCACCCTCTTCTCCGCCAAGTCCTTCTCCTTCTGAAGCTGCCGGCTCCGCTCAATCCAGGCCGCGGTGTCGTCCAGCCACGGGTCATCCTCCCCCAGTGTCTTTATCTTCCTGAAGAGGAAAGAAAGTGGCCTTCTGGAGAACCCCTTTCCTGCTCCCCCCACCTGACTCAAGAGCTCCCTGGCAGCCTCCTCAGGTCCTTCCCTTGTCACCCCGGCAGGGACCCCCTCACCCCAGCTTCTGGTTCAGGAGGCGCTTTTCTTTGGCGGCTGCCAGCTTCTCCCGTAGCTCCTCTCGCTGTCTCAAGGCCATGGGATTGATGACATCGGCTGCCACGGGCTCCTCCTTGGTGCCCGCCTCTGGAAGGGGGGCCCAGACGTGAGGCTATGCCTGCCCGTGGCTGGTGGGGAGAGGAGGGAGCCACTCACCCTGCCCCCTTCCAGCTCAGGGGGCCAGAAGGGGCCAGGAAAGGGGGGATCGAACCCTTCACCTAACTCCTCCCACTACATCCCCACACTTCTGTGTCACCCCACACAGCATGACAGGACCCTCCACGCCTTACAAGCTCCCCAAGTCATGCTTTAAAAAACAAACACACCTGACACGTGCACAGCTCAGGTCAGTTTGTAGCAGCTACGCATGTGTCTCAGCCTGGTTAATGCTGCCTCGCAGCACAAGGCTAGCACGTGGTGCTAGCCATTTGAACTTAAAGAATAAGCTGATTCCCAAACCCCCATGACCGCTGTAGGGAGAAGCCTCGTGTCTATTGGCAACTATGTACACACACACACACACACACACAGACAGCGCCACTAAATGGAGCTGAACCTGGGCCATAACCCCACCCTCCTCACAGACCCCTTCAGATGGTCCTTTTCTTTCACCAAAATGCCCTCCCTCACCCCCATCCTCAGCCCCACACTCACCCTTCTTGACAGCGTTGACCTCTAAGGGTTTCAGCCCCAACTTTGCCCGGAGTTTACTGAGGGCAAGAGATACAACTGTTAGGAGCCGTCAACGAAACAGGTGCACGAAAGACATTTCAGGACAGACGGGGTGAAAACAGGATGAGACTGAGAGATCACGAGGGTCCCCAAAACAGGACCTGACCCAGGCAGCCTAGGACATTGGGAAGGACATTGGCCTCCAATATGGGGAACACAGGCACCAGGCCTGGCCTGCCCCTTAACCAGCGGGCCATCCTTCCTCTTAGGCCTTAGCGTCCTCTTCTGTAACTCAGATGGTCATACGGCACTTCTGATTTCAATGAGAATGCTTTAGTGTGGGAAAGGCCACCCCCAAGAAGCTGTCCCAGAAAATAAAAGCAGAAACATACGGGAGACGGAACTTACTTGGTCTCCTCGATGCTGAGTGACGAGGCATCTCCTGAGCTCGTTTTGGAGCCGGCGGCTAGAACAAGAAGAAGCCTGGCTCAGGTGCCGAACACAGGCCCAAAGATGAGGGCCTCTTCCAAACTCCTCCATTTCAGGAGACGACACAACCACCCACCTAGCTGCTCCAACCAAAACTCAAGGAGTCATCTTCATTTCCTTCCTCTTCCCACCCTCATCCAAGTGCTAAGATGTCTTAAATTCCTTCCGCAAAACACGATTTCGATCTGTTCAGGTCTCTCCATCCTGCTACTGCCTCGGTGCAGACCACTCTCAGCCCTCACGTGGCCTCCACTCTTGACTACTCTTGAACCAGTTCTCAATGCGGTGACACTAACAACATGATCAACTCACTCCTCGGCTCAAATCTACGGCTCCCGACCACCCTCAAGACAAAACTCAAATTTCTACAGGGTCCTTTGCGGTCAGACCCGTTTCTTATCCCTGCTATGAGCCCTGCACGATCTGCTCAATACCAGATTTCTTCCTGTCTCTACACACGCTGGGACTGCTTCATTCATCCGTTCACTCAACACCTTTACTGAGGGCCTGGGGCGTGCCAACTGCAAGGAAAACAAAATCTCTGCCCTCGCGGAGCGCAGTAGAGGGAGACAACCCTCAACCCCAAATAACCACAGAAGGCCCTTTAATGAGTGCCGACGAAGACAGCCTGGGGGTGCCCAGGCCCAGAGTACTCGGCCTGCACACACCCAGGCCCTCCCGCTCCGGGGCCCCGGGTACGCCCCGCCCCCACGGGCCACGCCCCTCACCGGCCTCGTAGCCGTCATCGCGCTTCTCCCGCTTCACGCGCCGCTCGGAGGGCTCTGCCTGGCTGCGCTCCCGCCCGTGCGCGCCGCTGCGGGCCTCGACCTCGGCCCCGCGACGCCCGCTCCCGCGCTCGCCCCCACGCTCCCGGCTCCGCTTCCGTCGTTCGCCGCCGCTACTGCCGCCGCCGCCGCTCCGGTGCTTGTGTTTTTTGTGCTCCCGGTGCCGCGGCGGCTGCTCGGTGGCGCCTCCGGTGCTGGCCGCCGCCGTCGTCCCGGCCGCCTCCTTCTCCCCGCGATGCTTCTTCGACGACCCCATGGTGGCACGTCCGCCCCGAGCCCGGCCGCCGCCGAGGCCCGACGATGCAAAATGGGAGCACTTCCGGGTCGCCCGGCAGCCGCCGTCGTGTTGCCGGAAACCAAGAGCGGCCGCTTCCGTCGTTCGCGCCGGAGCCTGCCCCAGAGGTTCATGGGAAGGCTGGGATCGGAGCCCAGCGGCGCAAGAGCGGCCGCGTCGGTAGGCGTGGCGGTCTTTAAGCTGGTAGCCTGACTGCGCATGCGCTCCGGGGGTTGCGTCGACCGGATGTAGTGGTTACGGGTCTCTCCGCTGGAAGCGCTCTACGCCAGGCACCCGGGAGCTGGAAGCGCCCGCCCGGCACCGGACGTTCCGTGTGTCACGGACTTGCTGTGGACGGCGCCCGGCGCTCCTTGGGCGTCCTCCTAGTGGACTCCCCAGGGTCGTGGCTCCATCGCGTGTCGGACAGCGCAGCATGGTCTCCTGACAGCCGTGGCTCCACAGTCCAGCCTCCAAGTCCCTGCAACCAGTATGGTCAGCAGACGCCGCCTTCCCACGAGCCTTGGATTGGGCTTTTTAACCTGTACTCCGGAACCCCCTAAAACTGAGTGTAGAATTTCGGCACATCTGTGTATGTGAGCCTCCTCCCCTCCCCCCCTTGGAGGGCGTCTCACTTGAAATTAAGTTAAAAGCCCAATTGGAGCGCCTGGGTGGCTCAGTCGGTTGAGCGTCTGAGTCTCCGACCCTCGGCTTCGGCTGGGGTCATGGTCTCAAGGTTCCTGAATTCCTGCACTGGCAGTGCAGAGCCTGCTTGGGATTCTCTCTCTGCCGCTACCCTGCTCGCGCATGTCCTCTCTCTCAATAAATAAACTTTAAAAAAAAAGGCTCAATTCACATAATCCCTCCTCACACTCCCACCACCCCACAGTTGCTCCGTCTGGCCTGTTATGGTGTGATGTACCCCATTAAAGGTCCAACCCCTAACCCCCACCCCCACTCCACACGCGCACCAGGAGTTCTCAAAAGCCAGATCCTATTCACTCTTGAATTCCTAAGACCCAGCATAGATGGAAATGGGGGTGGAGGAGCCGCAGCTGTTGCCCTATGCGACGACCCACTCGGGAGCAGGGCCAGGGCTGTGTGTGCTGGGCGGGAGCAGCTCCTGGGCGGCAGCCAGAGCTCCTGGGTGATGGGACAAGCTAAGCCTGCTGCCTACCCACTTGCCACCTCCTACCCCCAACCTGCAGCCTCTTCCCAGCACCACCAGAAATTACACAGTGTGTTTCCATAAAGCCTTTAATCATTATCTTAGGAGCTGGGCTCAGTCTGGGCTTGGAGTGGAGTGCCTGTTGGGCTGGCTTCCAGTGGGTTCTGCTTTTGGGGGGCTTCCAGAAGAGTGCTCCATCCTTACCCCCATTGACCTGTGGCTCCTTAAAGGTGAAGACATAGGTAGAGACCATGGGTTTCTAGCTCCCCACCCCCATGCCCAAGGAGACCTGGGCTGTAGGAGGGGAAAGGCCATTATTGACATGTGGGTTCAAATCTGGCTCCTATGCTGTGAGACCCTGAGCGAGTGATTTCCCCTCCTGGAGCCTCAGTGTCCTTATGCATGGGCCTCATAATCCCTGCTGTGCATCACCTTGTTCTAAAGCACAAGGGGCAGTATACAGGGGGTGACTTGTGGGGCCCCACCCCACAATGGGGTCTTGGTGTGTGGCCACTCATTTGGCCACAGATTCCCAGCCCGGCTCTGCTGCTTATTTGCTCCTGTGTCTTTGGACAGGACCCTGCCCCTCAGGTCCTTAGTTTCTTTACTGGGATCTGGAGAACATCACCCCGGTCCTGCCTTCCTTGGGTGACCTGGGGGACAGGGCCTAGGGAAGGACCGATTGACTGCTAGAGCTAGGCAGTGTCCTTCGGGCCGAGGGGTTGGGCCACCGGGACTTAAATCCAGGGCGGATCAACATGGCTGCTGGTGAGTTTTCTCAGCTTCTTCCCAGATGGTCCAGCCCAGGCTGGAGATGGGCGGGGCCGCAGCTAGGGGAGACCCTGTAGGGCCCAGAGTGCTGGCGGTGGCCCCCCCACTTCCCTTCTCCCTGTAGCTGGGCAGAGCCAGTTCCTTGGCTAGCTAGATGGCCTCACCTGGGTTTCCTGGAGGCGCCCTCTGTGTTCCCCTTTCCTGCTTCAGCCTGTAGCTGCTCCTCATCCAGTCCCAGTGCGGACAGCACCTGGGAGAAACGCCGGGTCACCGTGAGCCGGGCATTGGCCTGAAGAAAGAGAAGCGTTCCTGCTCTGCAGGCTGCCGGGGACGGGTGGTGCCGCGTGTGAAGGTCCCAGGGCTTCTGGATGGGCGGTGGCCCCGGGGTCCTGTCTAAGGGGGCCCACTCTCACATCCCTACGCACTCAGCCAATGAGAAGCGCTGCTCTCAGGGAGGCTGATGCTCGTCCAGGGGCTAGGCCTCACCTGCATGGCCTGCTGGAACAGGTAGGGCCGGGCCTGCACCCTGTGCTGAATGCCCTGCAGCTCTGCCTGGTACTGAGCAAAGCGCTGTCGCTCCTGGCGCCTGCAGGGAGACGGACCTGTGGGCAGCCAGCCGCGAGCACAGCCCATCCCCGGTCCTGAGTCCACTCCTCCTCTCTAGGGACGTGACGTCCTCCCCGCCCTTACCTTGCAAAGCCATTTCATTCCCAGCCTCGCCCCGGGTTCCTCCTGAGGTCAGTGGGGTGGAAATTATTTGCTCCGTTTTACCCATGATGAGCCGGAGGCCCAGGGGGGTTGAGGGACTCGTCCAAGGTCGCACAGCTGGGAAGTGAGAGACTGAGCCCCGAGCCCAAGTCTGCAGGCTGCGCAGCCGGGAGCTCATCTAGCATCCCGGCCACCCCCAGGCGGAGGGACCAGCTCCGGCTTCGGAGCAACTGGGCATCAGCTTGCAGGGCCTCTCCCCTCCCTGCGTTTACACCTCTGCGCCCCCTCACACTGCACCTGTGAGGAAGAAGCGGCGGCTGTTGGCTGTGGCTTTGGGCAAGGCCCCAGTCTGGGCTCTGGGTTCGGTTTCCTCTGTGCTATGGCAGGGATTACACAAGCTTGCCGCCATTCTCTGTGGTTTTTATAAGCACGCGGCTTGGAAAATGGGAGGGAGGAACAAAAGAAATATGGTGCAGATGACAGACTGCATCCCGAAAATATCAGGATTGCACGGGGGAAGCACAAATCCATTTACAAAAACCCAGTCTGTGCACTTGTCTGAAATGTGTCTGCTCTTCAAGCCGGGTATCCTGGCAGCAGGAGGGGCCCCCCGGCTGTACTAACACCCGAGACCAGGAATCCTGCGAAGCACGCAGGAGAGGTCTCGGGAATTGGTGGCAGCACCCACACACAGGACGGGAGGGGAGAAGCAGACAAGACCCCAGGACTCATTCGGGACCTCTAGCAAATGTGCCGGGGCCCCGTGGAAGAACCCTGCCTGGCACGGCCAGGATCTTTGGCTACGTGCCAGGGAAGGAAGCTTCCTCCATTCGAGAAGAAGAGATGAATTTGAAAACCCTTGGCCAGGAACAGGAGTTATTGCAAGATGGAGTCCTCGGCATTCAAGAGGTCATTTCAGCAGCTACAGAAGGCGGGGGTGGGGAGCGCCAGCTTGCGTTTGGTCTCTGTGTCGCCTGTGAGGTCTTGCATGTTTTTCCTGCTTGATTCTTGAGGCTGTTCGTTAGAATGGAGAGGAAGTCCACATCTTGGAGCCCCAGGCAGAAAGGAAGCCGTGTGAGTGGATGTCAGCCCTGTCCAGCATCTGGGAAGGAAAGGAAGTCACATAGCCTCCCTACCACAGGGTGACCTTAGTTGAGCCAGCCTCTCCTGCGCAGGGCAGAGTCTTTGCGGCTCGGAGAGAGCAAACTTCACGGGCTGTAAAGGCCGAGAGAGCCCGTGGCATATATCTGCTCTCAAGTAGAAAATAAAAGGTGTGCAGGAAACACTTCTCTCACTGACATCCGTCCCTTGGAGTTCTGAACTTTAGGCTTCCTGCCTTATTTGAAAAACAATGAACTTGAGGTCTGGCGCGGAGAAGGCTTCTCCTCCATCACTGGCCAAGGATTCCTTTAAAACACCCTTGACTTCTTAGAGTCCCGGTTTCCTCATCTTCGAAACTGGGGATGATAAGACTGAGCCTCAAAGAGTAAGTGATCAGAACCCCACTGAGTCCTTGGTGGGTCGCTGCAGGACAGAGACCTTCTGGTCTCTCCGCAGCACTCCACTCAACCTTGACCTAGCCCTTCTCCCAGGATGAAAGGAGATGAGTTGTGGAAAGATCTACCCTGCTGCCAGGTGCACCCAGTAGGTGCTCAATGTCAATGGCCCTGGTGGCCATATTTATTTGTGTTCTCTGTTTCACTAGGTAGGGCTTTGGGGGGACCATCGTGGCGCACTTTATCTGCAGATTGGGTATCCGAGCGCTCCGGGACCACATAGCAGCGCGACTCAATGGCTGCCCAAGTTGGAATCCTAGCTGTGCAGCTCACTTGTGACCTTTGGCCAATTATTTAAGCTCCCTGAGCTCAGTTTCCTCCTCTGTAGAATTATCGTTCTGATGCTAATGCCCCCTTCGTGGTCCCGTTAGGAGTCTAAAAAACTTTTAAATACACATCTGCCCGTTTCTTTTTAAGCGTGAAAATATAGGGAGAGAATGAAACAGATGACTCTTCACCTGATGGCAAAGAACGGTTGTCCCCAGGAGTGAGATCCCAGGCTCGCTTTACGTGCCATGTTAACTATTCCGGTAATGTCGGAGTTTTTTTGTAAGAAGCATCCCTGGCTTTTGAAATCGGAAAAGATTAGAACGAGTGGGAATGCAGGCAGAACATTTTAACCGTGAACTTTTGCCAGCTGCCGGGATTGGTCTTATTAGCCGGTGACCTCGCCTCAGCTCCTCCTCCGCCAGTGCCTCGGTGTCTTCATGGGTAAAGTGCGGCCAAGTGGCCTGGAAGATGGTTGTGGAGACAGCCCTGAGGGGAGGGGAGGTCTGCATCTCCTCTGTCCTTCATCTGACATCTGACATCTCTCGCGCTGCCTCCGCTGCCCTCTCCCCACCAGCCCCTCCCTGGCGCCAGGCTTCCTACCTCAGCTCCTCCAGCTTGCACTGGGTGGCGCCCGGCCCCCGGCTCCCTCTGGGCGCATAGGCCGCCAGGCAGCGAGCCACCTGCTGCTGTACCCGCTGCTCCCGGGCCCTCCGCAGCTCGGCCCGCTGCAACTCCTCCTGCTGCTGCCGCTCCCAGGCCTGCAACAGGCTTCTTGGGAGGGGGGAGGGAAAGAAGAAGGTGGGAGAAGTCTGGGGGGAGCAGCAGTCTCGTGGAGACCAGGAGCAGGCAGAGGGGTGTGGGGGCCTGAGGGAGGGATTGCAGGAGCCCAGAGAGCCAAAGGCCCGGGGAATGGCGTTCGTCATGGAAGCGTGCCATGATGAGGGCCGCATCTGGCCCACCTCGGGGCCTTTGGCTACTCTTCCTGAAGGCCTCGCCCCGCTCCAGCCAGCTGTATGCCCCGACGGTGGACATCCTCAGCCCTGTGGGGCTTAGTGCACCTGTGACCCCACGTGTATTGCTAACCTCCCCTTGCAGAACAGCTCTCCTTGAGGGCAGGGGCCAGCTCTTGTTCTCTCTGACCCCCATCTCTGGCAGGAACTAGGTTAATGCCTTTGGGTTTGAGGGACAGACAGATAGATGAATGGATGGGAAACAGAAACAAATTGGTGATGGGATCAGTGGGTGGATGACCGGATGGATGAATGGTGTGGACGGTTGAATAGACAACATCTAGATCCATGTGGAACATTCTTCCCCCAGCTCTTATGGCCAGTTCCTTCTTGTCAATTGGGTCCTTGTTCAAAAGTCAGAGAGAAGGAGAGTCCCTGACCACCCCTTCTGCCTTTAGCTGTACATCTTGTTCATTTCTTTATTAATTATCCTTCTTCCCAAGGAGAATGTAAGCCTCATGAGAGCAGGGTTCCTTATCTCTCCTCTTCACCACCAGTGTCTCCCCAGCACCTAGGACAGTTCTTAACCTAACTAGAAACTCAGTGTTGGTGACTTCATGCATAATTCAATCATGGTTGGACTAATAAAAGGGAAGATGCGGTCACTCACTCAGCACGTATTTATTGAGCACCAGCTGGTGCCAGGTCCTGTGTAGGGGCACCAGAGAGGCCATGATCAATAAGATCTGGTACCTGTCTTCAGGGAGCTCTGTACACGGGGATAGACAGGTACCCCAGGACCCCAATGCAATGCCGCGTGGCAAAAGCTATGGCGGAGGTAAGCACAGGGGAGAGCTTCCTAGAGGGCGCCTGACTTGGAAGCTGAAAGATGCATCCGAGTTACCTAGGTGGATGAGGAAGAGGGGCAGTCCCGGTAGAGAAGGGATGGAGAGCATGGGGCATTCTAGCACTCTGACTGGCTGGCATGGGAGACAGGAGCCTCCTTACCAAGAAATCTGGGCTTTGTCCTGAGCACACTGGGAAGCATGGGAAGCAAGCAGGGGATGACAGTAAGAATTGGAGGGTGCTATTAGAGTGCTGAGTGGATTCTCACCTGCCACTTGTAACCAGTCACCAAGACCTGCTGAGCCAGCCCCCAAATATCTCTTAAATGGATCCCCCCATCTCCATTCACATGACCACCTGGTTTATGCCCTTATCATCCCTCACCTAGACAATGCAACAGTGCCCCCTTTCCAGGCTTTCCCCCTCTGTTCCCATTGTCCTTTGTTTAAGCCCCAAGTATAGCGATTGTCTAACTCTACTGCCCTCATTGCTGTCTTGCCCATCCGTCTCCTTTTCCAACAGACCTTGAGCTTCTTAGGGCTAGGACCAAGTCTTTTTATCTTTACATCCTGAGGACCCATGAGTAGATACTCAATATATGTTGCATTAATCACTTAGTTAATAGATTAATTGATGGATAGAAGATGGGAAATGAATGAAAAGTAGCTTGTGTCGATAGATAGCTGGCCAATAAGACAGAGATGGATGGGTGGGTGGATGGATGGATGGGAGGGAGGACAGGTGGGTGGGTGGATAGATCCAAAGAAGATTGGATGATCAGAAGATTGGAGAATGGATAAATGAAGGAATGAATGAGACGATGAATGATTCAATGTCTCTAGAGAACTGGCTCCTTCTCTACTTCCTGTCCTTTCTTCCCATCCTCCTTTTTCTTCCACCTTACCTGGTGGCCTCCTGTCGTTTGTGGAAGGTACGGTTAGGAAAGTTGGCAAACTGGAAAGTCTCTTCATCTCCCAAGGCATAGGTCTTCCCACTCCAGTTGGAGGCCTGCACAGCAGCCCGCAAAGCCTTCCAGGGCTGCTTTTCAGGGCCTGTCCACAACGGGACAAGTTAGAGAGTAGCCCCCCTCCCAGCCCATCGGGTGATCCTGCCTAGTATGTGGAGCACAGCACAGCCCTGTCTGAACTGCTGGCCCAGGGTGCTGGCTCCCCAACCTGTCTCCCCGCTGTGTAGTTTCCTGGGGGACCCAAACGTTGAAGTCCACACTCACCGCAGTCCAACTCTTGGTGTAACTGCCTCTGCAGCTTCTCCAGCTCCTTGGCCCTTGACTTCCTCGTCTGCGGCCCTCGAAGGTTGGAGCTGCTCGCCTTGCGCTGTAGGTCACCCTCATCCAAGGCCTCCTCGCCAGAGTTCTGCCCCTTTCTCTGCGAACCAGCCCTCCTTCTATGGGGGGCCCTGTGCTCCCCCTCCTCAGCTTCCTCTGTCACCCCTGCAAACCGCTCCTCTTCCCAGATCGACCCCCTCTTGAGGAGCTGGGACAGTTCACCAGGGCTCATACCCTTCTTGACCTCCTCAGCACCCAGGGCTTCCGGCTCAGCGCCCTCCTCAGACTCTGATCCTGAGCTTGACCTCTTCCCAGGTGGCTGGAGGTCACACTCACTGGGGGCCTCCAGTTCCTGGCTCCCCCCTTTGCCAGAAGGGGTAGGGATGCCGTCCCAGGCCCTGAGCTGCTGGCTCCTCTCCAGGTTTGGCACCTCTGTCTTCCAGCAGAAGCCGTGGGCATCTGGGAGGGTGGCTGTGGACTTGAGCCTGGCCTTGTGCTGGGTGACGGCTCGGGGCAAGGGCGGGGCTTGGTGGCCAGGCTGAAGCAGGGCCCGACCATCAGTGAGGAAGCTCTCCCAGGCCCACTGGAAGGGAAAGGAGGGTTTCCGAGGAGCAGAAGGGATGAGACTGAGGAAGGAAAGGACAGGGAGCAGGGGTCAAGGTCAGGATGCCGGCCCCCCCATGGGGCCTGACACCCAACATCCCACCCAGCCGGTCGCACAGCTGCTTACTCTTCAGCCTCAGCAGGGCTATGCCCTTTCTTGTTCCGGGCCTTGGGTCTCCGGTCCTTTTTTGCCGTCTGCCCAGCACTCCGAGACCTCGGCTGCTGGCCCTGAATTACACCATCACCGCTCCCAAGCCTCCCCTGAGTGAAGACAGGAGAGGAGGCCCAGCTCCAAGCAGGCTCCTGGACCACCTCACACCTCCCTCAGGGGATCTCCCTCTTCTGTGCACCCCGAGTGGCCCCCTGGATTTTTTTTTTAATGTTTATTGTTGAGAGAGAAAGAAACAGACTGCGAGTGGGGGAGGGGCAGAAAGAGAGAGAGACAGACAGAATCCGAAGCAGGCTTCAGGCACTGAGCCGTCAGCACAGAGCCTGACGTGGGGCTCGAACCCACGAACCGCGAGATCATGACCTGAGCCGAAGTTGGACGCTTAAACGACGGAGCCACCCAGGCGCCCCCTGGACTCTTGTTACCAGTATAACCGACTGATCACCATCTCAGTGTTTAGCATTCACATAGCAACCACTGCTCCTTACTGAGTGCCTGCCAGATGCTCACGATTGTCTCCCAGTAACTCATTTAACCTTCCCGAGGACCCTATATTCCACTATTACCCCCATCCTGCAGATGAGAACACTCAGCCTCAGAGAGGGGAAATCACTTGACTTAGGTCACCCAGTGGGTAAGCGGAGCCAGGACCTGATCATGTTGAGTCTGTCCCCACAGCCCAGATCTGTCACCACGTGCAGTGCTGCCTCTGGGCCCCGGGCAGCTCTTCTGAATGGCCCCATGGGGTCCTGGACTTGCGGAGTCAAGGTGGAGGAAACTCATGATCTTTCCCAAAACCCTCCTCCTCCTGCAGTGTTCCCCAACTCACTCCACCAGAAGGCTGGGAGTCATCCCTGGGTGTCTTCCTCATCTTCACCCTGGACGACTTAGGCCTCCCTAGGGTCCCTGTCCCCTTCCCACCCACCCCCACCCCCCGTCTCTCACCTGGGCCTCAGCTCAATCTCATGGCTTCTCCAGGGCCTCCCTCAGCCCTGGCCTATGTGGACCCCAGGCAGCCAGCCTGCCTCCAGGCAGTTGGAAGTCCTCCCACAGGGCCTCCCTCACCTGCTCAGCCTGGGGGATGTCCGACAGAAACTTGAGCAGCCCTGTGGTCGTCACTGGAGCCTGGAGCCGCGTGTCCCGCCCTGGTCTCCCCGAAGTAGTCCTGACCAGCTGTTGGTGGGTGTTTCGCGTGTTGGTGTCCTGCCCCATCCCCCACCCCCATCTGCCGGCCTTGGAACTGCCCTCCCCACCATCTCTATGGCAACCAGTCCTCAGCCAGTCTCAAGGGCTCCGGCAAAAAGCAGGCCAGGAAGGGTCAGTCAGGGTATGTGAGGCCAACTTCCTTCCAGGGGGGAAAGTAAAGGAGGACGCTGAGGAACGATCCGGGGCTGGGGGTCCTGGGACCCAGGGCCAAGCCCTGCCCCTGTGGGACTCTTTGTTGACCTGGTGTAAGTCCCCTGCCCTCACTCAGCCTGTGTTTTCCCATCTGGCTGTGAAAAGGACCTCAAGACCATTTGGGAGGGTCCTCACATCCTATGAAGATGGCCGGGCGGCGCCTGAGGTGGGCCCTCTCCCTCCTCCTGCCTCCTGGGTTGTCTCCCAGCTCAAATGAGGCTTTATGGGAGCCAAGCTGAACTCTCACAACAAGATCTCCTTCGAACCACGTGGCCCCCCAGGTCCTGGCAGGACAAGAAAGGCCAGGAAGTTGCACACCAGGCCCAGGAGGGAGGCAGCAGGCAGACCCGGGCCCAGAGGAGGCTCCGGAGGGATGTAGAGCCTTTAAATCTTATCCCAAACTTCTAAGCATCGCCAAAAGGCCCTGTCGTGGCAAATCCCCATGGGACACCACCACCACCAGTGCAGGGATGTGGCGCCAAGCTGAGGCCCTAGAGACCGAGCCGTCTGGCCGGAGGCCTGGCTTGGCCTCGCACCGGCTCTGCGACTTTGGGCAACTCACCTCTCCCCTCTGAGAAACTGAAACTCACAGGCCCATCCCATAGGTGTGTTGCAAGGATCAAATGGAATCATAAAGGCAGCGCACTCGGCAAAGGTTTGTCCTTATTAGACCGCTAATGATAACCGATTGTTATTGGGAGGCAGCAGCAGATAACGGTTGGGGCTGTAATCATGGCGTCTACCTCCTGGGGTCGTAGTGAGGATTAAGTCAGTTAATATACACAGGTGCCCATAGAACATTCCCACAGCTCATCCTAACTGCTGTGTAAGAGCTGTGGCTACTCAGCCAACGGTGCGGCCCCAGTGACGCAGGTCAAGGAAGTACATCCCAGCAGACGCCCTCCGGGCGTGTCTCTCCCGGAGGAGCGTTGTTTCCGGGGACCCTCATCTGCTCTCAGGCTCCATCCCGGCAGCACCTCTACAAGGAGCACACCCAGCCCCAATAATGATTCAGGTGGAGATCTTTTGGCCTTAAAAAAAAGGCCAACTCCGCTTCTTCTGGTGGCTGCCATGCCCACCCAACTGCCTCGGCTCCCAAATGTCACGTAGAAGCGCCCAGGTAGAGGGCAAGCCCTCTCCAGGCCCCGCCCAGTTGATTTCCTGGACGAACTCTGGGCCACTTCCTTCCGCGGCAGAGGGCAGGTCTGAGCCTCTCGGGTCTGTATTTTCACGAGGTGTGGGCAGACTCTTTCCTTCTCTAGCCACGCTCACTTCTCAGGGGAGCTCATCCGGTCCGACACAAGCCATCCTCCACCTTCCACCCGCCCCCAAGTTGACATGTCTCAGCCCTGACTTCTCCCCAAAACTCCAGACTGCTATCTGACAGCCACGTGGCACCCCACTTGGATGACGCGTGAGCATCTTAACTTGACGTGTTGAAAGTAAGACTCTCCCCATCTCGGTCAAGGCCACATCCATCCTTCCTGTTGTTCAGACCAAAACCCTGGCAGCATCCTGGGTTCCTCTCTCCCACACTCCACACCCCACGCACTAGCAAACCCTGCTGGTGCCGCCTTCAGGATTCATAGAGAATCCAGCCACTTCTCCCCACCTCCACTGTGAACACGCTCCCCCCCCACACCCCAAACCACCACCACTGCCTCTCCGCTGGATCACTTGGCCTCTTCCTGGCTTTTGCTCTTGCCCGATCCTGTTCTGTACTCAGCAGCCAGAATGATCCCGTTAAAGCCAGATCCTGTTCAAAACTCTCCGATGGACCCCATCTCTCATAGAGCAAAAGCCAAAGTCCCCACCATGGCCTCCGATGTCCTGTTTGGTCTGTCTGCCGCATGATTCTGCAGGTCCCATCACTGTCCCCCTTCACTCACTCTGGTACAACCACACGGCTCCTTCAGGATACCAGTCAGTCCCACCTCAGGGCCTTTGCACTTGCTGCTGCCTCTTCCTGAAATGCTCTCTTTCCAGAATCCCTATGGCTCACTCTCCCATTTCCTTCAGGTTTCTGCTAAAATGTCCCCTGCCAAATGTCCCCCTAAAATGTCCCCTGAAGTGCCACTGTGCCCTTACTCTACTTTACTTACATATACACTTCATATATATTCATTTATTGCCTGCTCAAGGGCGTGGCTCCGGTAATCGGCTCCCTCTCTCCTGGGCAACTTTTCACCGTCTTTGGAATCATTTCCATCAACGCAAACATGCCGTGATTTCTCTCTTGACCTCACTTCTCCTTCCCCAGTACTGCCCTATTTCTCAATTCCCCTTGGCAACAGAACCTCCTGACAGAGCTCATCTGTCAACTCAGTCTCAATGGCCGACATGAATCTCCCCCTCCTGTTCTCTCTTGGACCCTCTCCCATCAGGCCGCCCCCCTGCTCCTGCTTCAGTCACCAGCCACCTGACCTGTTGTTAACCCAAGATGCCCTGGATCCTCCTACCTCTCTGGCCACTCCTTCCCAGCTCCTTTGCTGGCTCCTCCTCCCCTCCCAGGAGCCGGCTCAGCCCGTGGTCCTTTGTGTCCACGTTCACGCTCCTGGTGGTCTCATCCAGGCTCGTCTTTGAAATACCATCTGTCTGCAAATGAGTCTCAAAGTTACTAGTCCTCCTGGCATCTCTCTCACACTTGGAACTCGATTCCTTTCTCCCAAATGACAAATTTCTACTCCACTCCTCTGCCTGGATGTCTACTAGGCATCTCAAATGTACTGGGTCCCAAACTGAGCTCGCTATCTTCCCCACAGGCCTCCCCATCTTGGAGGAGAGGTTATCTATCCTTCCAGTTTCTTTAAAAAAATTTTTTTTAATGTTTACCTATTTTTGAGAGACAGACAGACAGAGCCCGAGCTGGGGAGGGCAGAGAGACAGGGAAACAGAATTTGAAGCAGGCTCCAGGCTCTGAGCTGTCTGCACAGAGCCTGAGGCAGGGCTCGAACCCACGACTGTGAGATCATGACCTGAGCTAAGTCAGACCCTAACCGACTGAGCGCCCCAGACACCCCTATCCTTCGAGTTCCTTGAGCAAATCCTGGACTCCCCTTTCTCTTCTCCGTCCTATCTGACAGTTAATCCTCATGTCAAAGTGTATTCAGAGTTGGAACACTTTCCACCACCTGAGCTCAAACCACTGTCAACACTCACCTAACTTTACCATTTTAACCACTTTTAAGTGGACAATACAGTGGCATTAGTATACTTATAAAATGTTGTGCAACCATCACTGTTATCAATGTCCGGAACATTTTTTATCATCCTACACTGAAACTCTGTCCCCATTAATTAAATAATAACTCCCCATCTCCCCAGTCCCTGGCAATCACCATTCTATTTTCTGTCTCTCCATGTTTGATTATCCTAGGGGACTCATGCAAGTAGAATCCTATCATATTGGTCCTTTGGTAACTGGCTTGTTTCACTCAGCGTGATGTCCTCAAGATTCATCCATGTTGCACCATGTGTCAGAATGTCCTTTCTTTTTCAGGCCGAGTACTATTCCATGACTGCATCTAGCACATTGCATTTACCCATTTACCTGTTGATGGGCACTTGGGTGGTTTCCAGCTTTCGGCCACTATGAACCACGCTGCTGTGAACGTGGACGCGCAGCTCTCTGTTCCAGTCCCTGCTTTCCATTCTCTTGGCTGTGTCCTCAGAAGTGGGAGCACCAGGTTATATGGTAATTCTATGTTTAATCTCTTGAGCAATCGTCACACTGTTTTCCATAGTTGGTTGCACCATGTTACGCTCTCAACAACAATGCACAAGGTACCAATTTGTCTATATCCTTGCAATACTTGCTATGTTCTGGGGTTTTTTGTTTGTTTTTGCTTTGCTTCTGCATTTTATTTTGTTTTGATAGTAGCCTCCTTGCAGATGTGACCTGCAATGGTCTTGAAAACTCAAAGTCAAAGTCCTACAATGGCCTATGGTCACCCGGCCCCCAACTCCACTGGCTCTCCCACATCGTCCTCAGCTGCTTATCCCACCTCCAACCCTTCGCTTCTAGCTCTTCTTTGGGATACATCAGACAGGGTCTCACTTCTACCCTGGCCCTTCCCCCTACCTGGATGCTCTGTCCCCAGATGTCTGTGTGGCTCAGGCTTTCAGCTGCTTCCAAGGTAGTGCTCAAATGTCTACTTTACAGAGACCCCACCCTGACCACCCTATTTAGAACTACAACCTGCACCAAAAACACGCATTCAACCCCTCTTACTCTGCTTTTTCCCATTGCACATATCACTTTCTATTTTTTAAATTTATTTTATTTTATTTTAAAATTTTTTTTCAACGTTTATTTATTTTTGGGACAGAGAGAGACAGAGCATGAACGGGGGAGGGGCAGAGAGAGAGGGAGACACAGAATCGGAAACAGGCTCCAGGCTCTGAGCCATTAGCCCAGAGCCTCACGCGGGGCTCGAACTCACGGACCGCGAGATCGTGACCTGGCTGAAGTCGGACGCTTAACCGACTGCGCCACCCAGGCGCCCCTATTTTATTTTTAGAGAGAGAGCACACACAAGCAGGGAAGAAGGGCAGAGGGACAGAGAAAGAGAATCTTAAGCAGGCTCCACACTCAGAGTGGAGCCCAACCCAGGGCTCAATCCCACAACTCTGGGATCGTGACCTGAGCTGAAACCGAGAGTCAGATGCTGAACCGACCGAGCCACCCAGGTGCCCCAGCACGTGTCACTTTCTAACCTTCACCGTTTGCTATGGGCTGACATCCTTTCACCCTTAAATTCAGACGTTGACATTCTAACCCTCAGTAGCTCAGAATGTGACTGTATTTGGGAATAGGGCTCTTAAAGAGGTGATTAAGGGGACGCCTGGGTGGCTCAGTCAGTTAAGCATCTGACTCTTGATTTCAGCTCAGGTCATGATCTCATGATTTGTGAGATTGAGCCCCGAATCGGGCTTGTGCTGCCAGCATGGAGCCTGCTTGGGATTCTCTCTCTCCCTCTCTCTCTCTGCCCCTCCCACACTCACTCTCTCTCATAAAGCAAATAAATATTTTTTAAAAGAAGCGATTAAGTTAAAATGAGGTCATAGGGGTGGCCCTCTCCCTAAAGAGGAGATCAGGACACAGACACACACAGAGGAAAGCCCATGTGAGGACACCAGAAGAAAATGGCCATCTACCAGCCAAGGAGAGAAGCCTTAGAAGAAGCCAAACCTGCCAACATCTTTTTTTTTAATTTTTAATTTTTGAGACAGAGAGAGACAGAGCATGAGCAGGGGAGGGACAGAGAGAGAGGGAGACAGAATCCGAAGCAGGCTCCAGGCTCTGAGCTGTCAGCACAGAGCCCGACACGGGACTCGAACTCACAGACTGTGAGATCATTACCTGAGCCGAAGTCGGACACTCAACCGACTGAGCCCCCCAGGCGCCCCCAAACCTGCCAACATCTTGATCTTAGACTTCTGGCCTCTAGATCTGTGAGAAAATAAATTCTTGTGGTGGAAATTTCTGCTGTCTGTAGTGCCTTGTCATGGCGGCCTCAGCAAATGAATACAGCTTCTATTGAATCCACTTATTTGTTCCGCTTGATTGTCCTTCCCAGTTAGCTCTCAGCTCAGGGAGAGCAGGGCCTTCATTCGTGTTCACAGCTGTATCCTCAGCACCAAGGACAGAGCCTGCCCATCGTGGACCCTCAATAACTAGTCTGTGAGCCAACGGACGAACAAGGATACACTGCAGGGGCACCTGGGTGGTTCAGTGGGTTAAGCATCCAGCTTCAGCTCAGGTCATCATCTCGCAGTTCAGGAGTTCGAGCCCCGCGTCGGGCTCTGTGCTGACAGCTCAGAGCCTGGAGCCTCCTTTGGATTCTGTGTCTCCCTCTCTCTCTCTGCCCCTCTCCCACCCACATTCTGTTTCTCTCTCTCTCTCCCTCTCTTTCTCAAAAATAAACATCTAAAAATTAAAAAAAAAAAAGAATACACTGTAGATTGCTGTCATCTTAGGCCGAAACCCAGTGAGAATAACTTCCAGATGTTTTCAGGTTGTTGCCTCTCATTAACCTTCCTTCGGCTTCCAGATTGGGACCCAATAGTGGTAAGCAAGGTGACGTGAACACAATACCTTCTTTCAATAGCTGATGGGCACATACACGAGCATCTTCTTTTTTTAATTTTTTAAAAGTTTTATTCATGTTTATATAATCTCTACACCCAATGTGGGGCTCGAACTCATGACCCTGAGATCAAGAGTCGCATGCTCTTCTGACCGAGCCAGCCAGGTGCCCGAAACATTTCCCTTACTTTTAAAATCAAATTAAGGGCACCTGGGTCACTCAATCGGTTAAGCATCCGACTTCGGCTCAGGTCATGATCTCACAGTTTGTGGGTTCAAGCCCCGTGTCGGACTCTGTGCTGACGGCTCGGAGCCCAGAGCCTGCTTTGGATTCTGTGTCTCCCTCTCTCTCTGCTCCTCCCCCACTCGTGCTCTGTCTCTCTCTCTCCTTCAAAAATAAATAAAAACATTAAAAATAAAATTAGATTTTAGAGTAGGTTCTGTGCCCAACATGGGGCCCGAACTCATGACCCCAAGATCAAGAGTTGCACTTTCCACTGACTGAGCCAGACAGAAGTCCCCCAGCATCTTTTTAAATATATACATACTTCACAGGAATAAATTATATCTCCCCTGAGGTGGAACTCAGAAAGGAAGGAGGAGCAGAGGCCATGGAAGGCACTCTGGACCGGCAGGACCCATCTTGAGGCTTTCTTTTTGGGGCAATTTATGGGTGTTCCAGAGACCCTTCTGCGAACTTTCAGCCACAACCCCTGGCGCCAGAAGCTGCCCCTGCTCTGCACCCAGAATTTCTTTCTCTGCAAAGTCCCCATCACCCCCATCACCATCGGGTGCTCCCTCGGACACACTTCCTGTCAAGCTAGTCCTGACCTGGATCCCTACCCACCGCGTCTTCTGCCCCTTGAGGTTGGAGGCTTGCTTCACTCTTGGATCACAGGCAGTCCACTCCCTAACCAGCCCCTTCACCTGTCACTAGGAAGGCAGCGGCTGTCCAGCCTGACACCTTGCCATTCCATTTCCTTGGGTCAGACTCCAACGCTTAGATCTTTCCAAATTTCTGGGAACACAGTTCTCTGAGGCCCTGTCAAAGTCTGAGGAGAGAGGAAGCCCAGCCCATCACCCCAGGTTTCTCTTCCTTGCCCCCTCTTGTACATCTCCCGGGGTTGAGGTGGGTACTGGGTTGGTGTTACCTGCTCTGTTCCCCTCCTGTTCTGCCTGCAAGGGGGTCTGGACCCTAGCAATGTGGAGCCCTTGAACTATAGCTTTACGCTTGGCTTTCAATGCAAAAAACTGAGACCCAAGGGGTGCCTAGGTGGCTCAGTCAGTTAAGCATCTGACTTTGACTCAGATCACGATCTTGCAGTTTGTGGGTTCAAGCCCCACATCAGGCTCTGTGCTGACAGCTCGGAGCCTGGGGCGTGCTTTGGATTCTGTGTCTCCCTCTTTTTCTCCCTCTCCCCTGCTCATGCTCTGTCTCTCTCTTTCTCAAAAATAATAAACATTAAAAGAAAAACTAAGACCCATGTCAGTGGGTCATTATAACATCTTCTGATTGTGTGTAAGTGTGTGTATATATAATTTTTCAACAAAACAAGATCTACTTTTCTTACTTAATAGTATGTTATGAAACAGATGAACATAAGGGAAGGGAAGCCAAGATAATATTAAAAAAGGGAGGGGGACAAAACATAAGAGACACTTAAATATGGAGAACAAACAGAGGGCTACTGGAGGGGTTGTGGCGGGGGGGGGGATGGGCTAAATGGGTCAGGGGCACTAAGGAATCTACTCCTGAAATCGTTGTTGCACTATATGCTAAGTTGGATGTAAATTTTAAAAATAATTAAATTTAAAAAATAGTATGTTATGCTTGGGGCACCTGGCTCAGTTGGTTAAGCATCTGACTCTTGATTTCGGCTCAGGTCATGATCTACAGTTCAGATTGAGTCCTACATTGGGCTATGCATGAACAGCGTGGAGCCTGCTTGGGATTCTCTTTCTCTCTCTCTCTGCCTCTCCCCCACCTGCCAGCGTGCGTGCTCTCCCTGTCTCACTCTCTCTCTCTCAAAATAAATAAATAAACATTAAAAAAATAGTATGCTATACTCATTGTTTTGGGTCAGTACATGTAAAGCCACCTCAGTGTCACCACAGTCATTGGGCATCACAGCACGACCGACATAATGTAACCCTAACCCTAACTCGTCACCCCTTCTGTCAAAGACACATGTGGCTCCCACTAGCTTCCCTACTACAGACATTGCAGCAGTGACATCCATGTAAATGCACCATTGCACATTGGATATTTCTGCAAGATAAATTCCTATAAGCAAACTTGCTGGCTCTAAGAAACTTACATTTTGATAACGCCCAGTCACTCCCGCCAAATGCTCAGTCAATGTGGATTTCCACCAACAGTGTTTACATTCTCCCCAGCAAAGTATATCATAATTTTTAAAAATCGTTAATGTGATGAAAAAAATGTGATCTCATTGTTGCTAAAACTTGCATTCCCTTTATTATCTGTAAGACTAGTAGTGTATTTCTATTTCTTTTTTTTTTTAACGTTTATTTCATTTAGAGAGAGAGAGAGAGAGAGCTGGAGCATGAGCAGGGAAGGGGCAGAGAGAGAGGAAGACACAGAATCCAAATCAGGCTCCAGGCTCTGAGCTTTCAGCACAGAGCCCAGTTTGGGGCTCGAACTCACCAGCTGCGAGATCATGACCTGAGCTAAAGTCAGACACTTAACTGACTGAGCCACCCAGGCGCCCCATGTATTTTCCTTTCTTTATGAGCCATTTGTGCTTACTCTGTGAACTGTCTGCTTGGGATCTTTGCTCATTTCTTTTTCCCGTCCTCAGGAGCAGAGAGCTGAGTTTATGGTGTTCCCCATTTTACAATGAGCAAGAATCATCAATGGATACAAGGCCACTTCATTGTTTTGATTTCATTTCTGTTCTCCTTTATCCTCAATCCCCATTCCCATTCCACTTAAATATGAATGGGTCCTTGGGAAAGATCTAATATCATGTTTATGCATTTGTAGGTTTGGCTTATATAAATGGTATTATGCTATCGATCTCATCTTTGAACTATGTATTTTTTTTTAATTTGAGAGAGAGTATGAATAGGAGAGAGGGGCACAGAGAGAGAGAGAGAGAGAGAGAGAGAGAGAGAGAATCCCAAGTAAGCAGAGTCCAACTAGGGGCTCGATCCCATGACCCTGGGATCATGACCTGAGCTGAAATCAAGAATCAGATGCTCAACCGACTGAGCCACCCAGGCGCCCCTATAACATTCTTTGACATTTGATATTTTATTATTTTTTAAGTTATTTTTTTATTTGTTCACTTGAGTAATCGCTATACCCAAACGTAGGGCTTGAAATCATGACTCTGAGATGCTTGCACTTCTGACTGTGCTTCCCTGATATTTGCTATTTTATTTTTGAAAGAGGGAGAGAGAGAGAGCACGAGCAGGGAAAAGGCAGAGAGAGAAGGAGACAGAGGATCTGAAGCCAGATGCGGGGCTTGAACCCATGAACCCTGAGATCATGACCTGAGCCGAAGTCGGATGCTTGACCGACTGAGCCACCCAGGTGCTCCTACCCTGATATTTGATATTTTAAACTTTTGTGGGGGTCTCAGCGGTCAGATCATATGGGGCCTGGTGGCCGAGGGAACGACTGTAAATTTGTCATTAAGTACGATGGAAAATGTGGCAATATTGGAAAAGCCCATTTAGCCACTCTTGCAAACCCTGGTCCCACCTCAAGAGTATAAAGAGATGGAGGACGGTGGACCCTGAAAGAGGAGCCCCGACACTGCCTTCCGGGGGTGGGACTGGGGACTGCCCACTAATCTCCAAGTCAGTCTCCGCCCCCGGAGAGCTGGGGAGGGGCTCCCGGAAGCCATGGCCACACGGTGGGTCAGTGGTCCACGAGACTTCCGGGGAGACTGTGGCACCACAGTGGGAACTGGCCTGCGGCAAGGTAGCAGGAGGTCCTGTCCAGAGGGCTCCTGTTATATTTAGGTGGGTGTTTGCCAGTCAAAAGAAAACCAGAGCCAGCCGAAAGAGTCCCTCCCCACTTTCCAGGAGTTACAGTCAAGCAAGTGGCCCATAAAGGAGCTGTGAAAGCCCCCACAGAGCAAGAGCCCACTTTATTATTTTTTTTAATGATTTTATGTTGTTAAGTAATCTCTACACCCAACACAGGGTTTGAACCCACAACCCTGAGATCAAGAGTCTTGCACTCCCCCAAGAGCCCACTTGAAACAGCTGCCACCCATAGAGTGACTCGCCATCTTACTCAGAGCCAATCAAGGAAGAACCCTCTGCACCCACTTCCCTCCTTCGTCCCTGCCCTCCAACAGCAGAGGGTTCTGAAGCTGGGGGAACAGGAGGGAAGGCAGAGAGGCAGACCTGACTTCCCCCGCATCCCTCATCAGCAGGGGCCAAAATGGCTGGGAAGATGGAAACGATCTCATCAAGTGTAGAGATCTGGCTACTACACAAAACTGGGCATTCTAACGGAACTTATTTAATGACTTCAAGTGATCACAGGGCTGTAAGCAAAGTTGGCACAGAAGGTCATGACTTCATTTGTGGGCAGAGAGGAGAGTTCCCTTACGAGTTTTAGAGGGACACTGGGAGACAAAAATAATCTTTAATTATATCCCATGAACTTTGTTTGGTGAAAGGAGCCATCAAGTAGAGGACTTTGAGAGGGGGAGTGATGTGAGCTGATTTATGTTTTTAAAAGGCCCCTCTGACTGTAGAGAGATAGACTGGAGGGCGGGGAAATGAGGGGCTGTCATCTAGGAGAGGCACCGGAAGACTTGGGCCAGGAGAGACAAGCAGAGGGGAGAAGAGGAGAGGCCTGGAGACTAGACCTGGGCCCACCACCATTTAGAGGTCAGGAGAGGTCAGGGAGACATGGCCATGGAGACCAGACAAGAGCAGCCAGTAAAGAGGAAGTGGAGAGAGCAAGGGCTCCCAACCAAGTGAAGAAAGTGTTTCAAAGAGGAGGGAGTGACCGACTGTGACAAGAGCCACTGAAAGTTCAAGGCAAGGCTGACAGAATTAACAACAAAATTTGGCAACCTCACTTGTTCCCTAGGCCCCAATTCAAGGACACACGAGGTCCTTACAGATTTTGGCTGTTGGAATGTGGGTGGAGATGGCCTCTATCACACCACACAGTATCTCCTCATGGAGTTCCATATGAAACTTTTCCTTTAGCCTAGGAAAAATGTGGTTTTTTTCCTCCGAAGAAATTATAGGTGCTATCTTCGGGGAGGAGCTAAGTTACTATATCTCCCTTTTTGCTTTGGCTGCCAGGAAGCTCAGAGATGAATGTGATACTCAGTTAATACAGCTGAGAACACTTTATGGGATACATATTTATTTATTATTATGTTCTTGATCCTGATGTCCATGTTCTCTCTTAAATTATCACATTTTTGGTTTTCCGTTTCTATTTTTAGTTTGTCTTCTTGGTTCTTGCTGGAAGCTACCTCAGGTGCTTTGAGCAGTCCAATGGGGGAGGTAAAACGTGCACTGACAATTATGCTGGAATCAGAACATGGGAAGAGTCTTGGAAGAGGAACAGGCAAAGGAGTCGGGGTATTCCAAGGAGGGCGAGGGACTGCTGATTCTGGCCACAAGGAAATAAGTTGAACCGAAACGATTCTTTCCCCATGAATAACTAAGAAACTGGACAAAGCATAAGAAACAACTGCGTTCAGATATTAGAAAACTGGTAGCACGGACTGTAATCCCTGAGAAAAAGGAAGCAGACAAGGTGAGCCCTACCATCATCCGGGCCATTGACATCTGAGATCTGCCTAAAGGCAAATGCCCTACTGCGTGCAGGGAGGGGAACCCAAACAGCATCCCTCAGTCTCACTGCTTAACGAGTCAGAGACCAGTTTGGACAGGCAAAAGGCAGCTAGAATTTGGGAGGTAGAACATTTAAGAGGAGGAGCCTATGTAGAGAAAGATCCCCAAACCCAGTAGAGGGCCTTTAAGCTTTTAGGAAGCTACTTTAGGAAGAATACTAACCTGCACACAGTGTAAGGTGAAGCCCCACAAAGCTGGACAAAAACACATTTCAAGAGAACAATTACTGCAGAGCTGAAGACAGGTAATTCCCAGAGCTCATACAAGACTTTGTAAGAAGATTTTCTCCAGGGGCGCCTGGGTGGCTCAGTTGGTTGAGCGTCTACTTTGGCTCAGGTCATGATCTCACGGTTCGTGGGTTCGAGGCCCATGTTGGGCTCTCTGTTGTCAACGTGGGGCCCACTTTGGATCCTCTATCCTTCTGTCTCTCTGCACCTCCCCAACCTGCTCTCTTTCTCTCAAAAATAAAATATTAAAAGAAGAAGATTCTCTCCAGTCAGAGTAGAAAAATCTCACTAAGTACGTAGAAAATTCAGTAGAGAACCAGACAGACCATGTCTTAGAGGTGGGCCAAAATCAGCCCTTAATGAAAGCCACTCTAGACCCACCATAAAAGAGCTTGAAACAAATCTTGCAATGATCAAACCTAACCCACAAGTACTAAATTACCAGGGAAAGTCCAATACTCTTTAAAAGAATTCAATCAAATTCAGATTAATAGTGTAAAATTCACAATGTTTGGCATCCAACAAAAAATTAGTATACATACAAAGAAGGAGGGAAGTGTGATGAATAACCAGCAGAAAATCTGCCCATGAAAACAAACCCAGAAGATGGCAATACTATCCAAACCGATTCAACCCAATCCCCGTCAAAATCTCTGCTGCCTTTTGCAAATACTGACAAGCAGATCCTGAAGTTTACATGGAAAGTCAAGGAGCCTTGCTAAACAATCTTGAAAAAGAAGAACAAAGTTATAAGACTCTGATTTCTCCAATTTCAAAACTGCTATAATCAAGACAGTGTGGTACTAGCATTGGGACAGATGTGGACATCAATGGAATAGAACTGAGAGTTCAGAAAAGAGAGCTCTTACATTTATGGTCAATTGATTTTAGACAAGGGTGCCAAGACCATTGGATGGGAAAAGAATAGTCTTTTCAATAGATGATGCTACAACCGCTGGATTTTTATATGCAGAAGAGTGAAGTTGGACCCCTTCCTCGTACCATATATGAAAATCAACTCAAAGTGAATTATAGACTTAAGTGTAAGAGCCAACACTATAAAACTCACAGGGAAAAAAACATAGAAATGATCTTGGATTAGGCAATGGTTTATAAGTTACATCAAAAGCACAAGTAATAAAAAATAAATAAATTAGGTTTCATGAAAATTAAAAACGTCTGTGCTTTGGGGCGCCTGCGTGGCTCAGTCGGTTGAGTGTCCGACTTAGGCTCAGGTCATGATCTCACGGTTTGTGGGTTCAAGCCTCGCGTCCAGCTCTGCGCTGACAGCTCAGAGCCTGGAGCCTGCTTTGGATTCCGTGTCTCCCTCTTTCTCTGCCCCTCCCCTGCTTGCTCTCTCTCTCTCTCTAAAGGGTAAATAATAAATAAATATTTTAAAAATTATAAAAGAAACTTCTGTGCTTCAAAGGACACCATCAAGGAAGTGAAGAAGCAACCCACAAGATGGGAGAAAATACTTGGAAATCATTGATTTGATAAAGGACTTGTATACAACATACATAGAGGACTCTTAACATTCAACAATAAAAGGCAAATAACCCAATATAGAAATGGGCAAAGTGTGCACACAAACCAAGCAACGAGAAACAGAAACAGACTCATGAATACAGAGAACATACTGGTCGTTGCCAGAGAGGAGGGAGGAGAGGGATGAACAACATAGACAAAGGGGATTAAGAGGTACAAAGTTCCGGGTACAAAATAAATAAGTCACAGACATGAAAAGTATAGCACAGGGAATATAATCAGCAACATTGTAATAATATTGTATGGTGACAGATGGTCACTACGCTTATCACGGTGAGCATTGCGTCACGTATAGAACTGTCAATTCACTATGTTGTAAAGTAACGTAAACCTGCAACTAATATAACGTTGTATGTCAACTATACCTCAAGGGGGAAAAAAAGACGTTAAAAAACGGGCAAACCATTTGAATTGACATTTCTCCAAAGAATGCATTCAAATAGCCCATAAGCACATGAATGGCAAGTAAGGAGGTCAAGTTCAGTGTTTTCCAGGAAAGAGAAGGCAGTGTGAATAGGGGGATGGTGATCTAGGAGCCAGAAAGCTAGCAGGGCCCCATCACAGAGCCTTTTATGACACTGCAGTAAGGAAGTCAGATTTTTGCTTTAAGTGCAACGGGAAAGCCATTGAAGAATTTGGAACAAGAAAACAGCGAGTGATGCTGAGCTACAAGAGAAATGCAAAAAGCAAACAAAACCAAAAAAACCCCAAAACCAAAAACGAAATAAAAAATAACAAGTATCAGTGGGGAGTTGGAGAAGTGGGCACCTTGTGCTTTGCTGGTAGGAACAAAAATGGTGCCCCTATGGAACGCAGTGCAGGGGTTCCTCAGGAGCTTAAACGTGCCACTGCCAAAGGATCCAGAAATTCCCCTTCTGCGTATGTGTCCAAAAGAATTGAAAGCACGGACTGGAAGAGATATTTGCGTATCCACGTTCATGACAGCAGTATTCACGGTAACCGAGAACGGGAAACAACCCAAATGTCCCTCGATGAATGCATGGATGAACAAAATGTGGTATATACATTAATGGGCTATTATTCAGCCTTTTAAAAAAGGAAATTCTGGGGCACCTGGGTGGCTCAGTTGGTTAAGCGTCTGACTCTTGATTTCGGCTCAGGTCATGATCTCATGGCTCGTGAGATCGAGCCCCACGTTGGGCTCTGCTCTGACGATAGGCAGTCTGCTTGGGATTCTCTCTCCCTCTGCCCCTTCCCTCTCTCAAAATAAATAAGTAGACATGTTTTAAAAAGGAAATTCTGACCCACGCCACAATACGGATAAACCTTAAAGACGTGATGGTAAGCGAAATAAGCCAGACATGTAAATATACATATTGTATGATCCCACTTCCATAAGATACCTGGAATAGTCAAAGACGGACAGAAAGCAGAACCATGGTTACCAGGGGCTGGGGGTAAGGGAGAAATGGGGAGTTGGTGTTTAATGGGGACAGGGTTTCAATTCGGAAAGAGGAAAAGGTTCTGGAGACGGATGCTGGTGATGGCTGCACAACCATGTGAAAGTACTTAATGCCACTGAACGGTACACTTAAAAGTGGTACACTTAAAAACGGTACACTTAAGATGGTAAATTGCATGTGTATTTTGGAACAGTAAAAAAAAAATGTAAATGGCATAAACACGGCAATGAAAAAGAAGAGACTGTCAGGTCGCATTAAAAATGCAAGACTCAAATCACATTCTGCCTACAAGAAACCCACTCTAAATGTAAAGACACAGACAGGTTTAAATGGAAAAGAATGGAAAAAGGTATATCATGCAAACACTAACCCACGACCGAAAGGAAGCAGAAGCCACTGTCAGCCAGGCATCCAGGAAGGCTTCCTGGAAGATGTGACACTTGAGCTGAGTTGTTTTGTTTTGTTTTGTTTTGTTTCGTTTTGTTTGAGAGAGGGGGAGAGAGCACAAGCAGGGGAGGGGCGAGAGAGAGAGAGAGAGGGAGAGAGAGAGAGAATCCCAAGCAGGCCCCTCACTATCAGCACAAAGCCCAATGTGGGGCTCCCTCCCACCTGAGCTGAGGTCGGAGCCTTAACTGACTGAGCCACCCAGGTGCCCCACCCCTGAGCTGAGTTTTAAAGGCCGTGTAGTATTAGGGACTGTGAAGACTGAGAAAACCCATGTGGCAAAGGCAGCGCCGTGCTGCGAAATACAGGGAGCATCACCCCAGAGCCCAGACTCTTACGGGGTCCTCCACTCTCGAGCGTGGTGGGGGTGCGGATCCTGAGGGACCTCCCGAGGAGGTCCCTACCCCATCATCAGCGTCCCGCCCCCGACTGACCCGCTTGCCTGCAAGGTCAGATGTGGCTCCAAGCAGAGGAGGCAAGCAGGGGCAGAGAACCCACGGGGCAGAAACTGAACTTGAAGCACTTAGGGGAAAGGGAAAGCGAAATGTGGCCAGCACGGGGGCACAGGCCACAGCGGAGACAGTCTCCGCTGTGGCTGGAGACCAGACAGCACATCCCCTCACAGGATCAAGGAAGGGGGAAGGGTCACGTGGCCCCGGGGGCTCTCCTGAGCTCCTGGCACAGCGGGCACACTCACGCCCGCCTCTCTCCTCCCCTCCCCCGCTTTCTTTCCCTTCTTGACACCCACCGCCCAGCCCTTCGGTGGGTGCTGTTCTCGGTCTGCCGGTTCACCACCCCGACTAGAATGGAAACCCCCGCCCCCTGGGAGCAGGTCCTCAGGTTTGTTTTGCTTTGTTTTTGGTTTTGGTATAGAGAAGGTGGTTAGTTTAACCACATAAAAACAAAACAAAACAGAAAGACAATCAACCTGAAGCCCCTCTTACTGGTCAAGGTACTAATTCCTCCCCGGCTTCTTGCCCAATCATCCGGCTCTTTAACACACACACACACACACACACACACACACACACACACACACACACACAGAGTCTTCCACTTTTCCAACGAGTATTTATCAGCTAAGCCATGATTCAGATCCCAGGGTGCAGATCACCATGTACCCAGGTCACCCTCCAGCACCCTGGATGGAGGACAGAGGAGAGATGGGAGGAGCCAGTGCAGATCTTCCCAGGAAATGTGCCTTCTGCCCCGCAATTGTGCCAGGCTGGCACTCAGGATGTGGGGCAGAGGGACTTGTACACACGCCAGTGCCATTTGCACACGGAGCCATCGCCCCTTGAACAGTCATTGCCCTTGGGACAGAGCTACAAGTCCAGGGAGTTCTGGCAGAAGTTCCTGGTCCGATTCTGGTGGGGAAGTGGCTGTCAAAGGGGCAGTCTGGTAGTTCTTGATTATGATCTTGATGTCTTCTGCCGTGGTGCTTGCTGAGTCCTAAAGACACCCCTGAAAGCAGCTCGAAGGTCAATGTGACCCTTCAGCGAGGACACCAGAGTCAGACCAGAAGCCGCAGGTTGTGAATTCTTTTGTGCCTTCCTCCCCAGAGCCTAGACAGGGCCTGGCATGGAACAGGTGCTCAGAAAGATTTGTTGACTGAGTGAATGAGAAAAACATACATGACCCCATAAACACGGCAGGGCCACTCTTTTCCTGTGGGTTGAGGCCACCTTGTGGGTTGAGCCCATTTTGGAAGACGACAATTGGCAATCTCTTTTGTTTTTATTTAAACTTGGGAGCATAGGGGCGTCTGGGTGGCTCAGTCGGTTAAGTGTCCGACTTCAGCTCAGGTCATGATCTCTCAGTTCGTGGGTTTTAGGCCTGCGTCGGGCTCTGTGCTGACAGCTCAGAGCCTAGATTGAGCTTGTTTCAGATTCTGTGTCTCCCCCCTCTCTCTGCCCCTCTCCCACTGGTGCTCTGACTCTCTTCTCTCTCTCTCTCTCTCAAAAATAAATAAACATGAAAATTTTTAAAAAATAAATTAAAATAAAATAAACTTGGGAACATAGACAGGAGCAGCCCATGCTCCTTAGTTTGGGACACTCCATGCATCACAAGCTTCCCAAAAAATGAATCACCGGTAACTTTCCCTTTCAGCCTCTCCCCAGTCCTATTCCAGCTTCCCATAGCTCCCCACTCTTGCGTTTGACGCATGCCCTTCCAATCTGCTTTCCAGGCATTGAACTCCATATACATCAGTGATGGGAGGCACCATTTATTAGGTGTTTACTATGTGCTGGGCACTGTGTTAAGCACTTCATGTATCAAATCTCATTTAAACATCACGTGTCCTTGAAGGAATTGCTACTATTGTCCCTACTTTACAGATGAGAAAACTGTAGCAAAGAGACCTTCTGTCAGATGCCCAAGGTCACGGAGTAATTGGCAGAAATATACAAGATGGTTGTGCTCCTCTGTGTTTGTAGTTTCCATAAACACAGCTGTGCTGTAGAGGTTGGTGTGTATTTTTCTGCTTTTCACGCAACACTATGTGTTGAAGCTTTGTCCACGTTGCTATCTGCCATGCAGTTCCCCAGGGACAGATACTTAGCCTCCGGCTCTTCGCCACCTCAAATCACACCCAGGACACATCTTTCTATTTGCGAGAGGTTTTACCCCGGGGTGGACCTGCCAGGGGGCACTTAGCTGTCAAACCTCCTTTTCAGACATCCTCACTGGTTTACACTCCCACAAAAAGCACCAGACTCCCATTTACCGACTCTCCACCAGTTATCTTTTTTTTTTTAATTTTTAATGTTTACTTATTTTTGAGAGAGAGAGAGAGAGAGAGAGAGGGAGAGAGACAGAGACAGAGCACAAGGAGGGGAGGCAGAGAGAGAGGGAGACACAGAATGTGAAGCCGGCTCCAGGCTCTGAGCTGTCGGCACAGAGCCTGACACGGGGCTCGAGCTCACCAATGAAGAGATCATCACCAGAGCCGAAGTCAGACAGACACTCAACCAACCGAGCCACCCAGGTGCCCCATCCACCAGCTATCATTTTTACCTGACTTCCTATTCTTGCCCATCTGACCGGTATCACGTGGGATCTTGTATTTTCCTTTGCAGCTCTCTGATTGCCACGGTGGGGGGGGGGGGCAGAGATCTTTGTCCTTAGGCCATTTTTCTTAAAGTGACATTTGAACGAACACACACACACGCACACAACAGGAAGGATGTGATTTCAGAATGCAGTTCACTCTGATGAAAGGAGGTGAGGGTCCCCCATCGCCTGCCCAGCTCCCCAGCTACGAGGAGTCCCACAAGGGCATCCAGAGCCACCGGCCATTCTCACAAAGGCTCTGCCCAAGGAGAGGAGGGACGAGGCCCCCTGCAGAGATCTGGGTGCTCCGTGTCATTCCCCTGCCACAGTGCCCATGGCCTGGAACAGCGGGAACGCGGTTCTGTCCGTGCCCTGGAGACAAACCTATCGCACCTGACAAGGGATGGCGCTTGGGTGAGAGGAGGAGGCCATTAACTCCATTTCCCCACACACGGACCCCAGGACCCCGCCCAGGCCTGTATACGAGCCCCCACCCACCTCCGAACCGAAGAGCAAACTCAGGCTGCTCAGCTCACTTCGCGAGCGAGCCTCAGTCTCCTCATCTGTGAAGTGGGGGTGATGAGGACACTTCTCGAGACAGGCTGAGATAATCGGGGACTGGCTGCAACATGCTTGGCCTCCTGTCACAAGGGGTGGTGTCAACAGCCCCATTTGATGGAGGTCAAGAGGTCGTCACACAGGTCACACGGTGCGTCTGATCTCAGATCTCCAGGCCAGTGGATGGTGGGCAAGCTCACCCCCATCCCTCAGCTGTCCCTCCCTCACCCTGGAGCCTCCAGGTCAAGTAGCACCCAGGGCAGGTGTGGATAGGAGCCCACAGCACTACCTTCTTCCCCTCAGGAAGCTCCCGAGGCCCTGAGAGGCGGCCACAGAAACACGCCCCAGCCAAGGCAGGCCAAGTACAGGGCTAGCGGCTAAGTAAGGCTCCTGGGTGGTGGCCGAGGTAGTGGGAGCTGGGGAGCCCAGGGGAAAACGGACAGACTCAAATCGCAGTCCTCCAGGACTTTGCTTTTCCTGTCCCTTTGCCTGGAGCCCCCTCCTCAGATAACTCCTCACTGAGCGGGGTTTTCTGCTCCAACCTCACCTTATCGTTGTCTCCCCCTGAGCCCTGTTGGGGATGGCTGGGGCCACCCTGCCTGCCCCAGGACTCCCGACCCCTCCCTTATTATGCTGTATTTTCCCCAGGGCACGCGTTACCATCTGACATACCGCTCATCTGCCTTATTGTCTGTCTCTCCCCACCAGAAATAAACGCGGAGAACACACATAATCGTCACCCCCTATAATAACGCCTAGCGTGCAACAGGTGCTCAGTAGATAGGTAAAATTTTTAGGAGCCTATCATAAAAATGCACATCTTAAATGTGCAGATTTCACGTATTTTTATATACTACCACCACCCAGTTCAAGTGGTAAAACATTACCATAACCATTTACCAAGTGGTAAAACACCCCCTCCCGGCCAACCCCCACCTCCTGAGGTACCGTTATACTGACTTCCCCTGTCCCTGAACTTCACCTGAGGGACTTCGATCAATGCGTACTGCAGGGTGTAGTCTTGCGTTTGGCTTCTTTTGCTCAATATAACGTCTACAAGATCCACCGTGATGTTGCGTCTAACAGCTGTCAGTCCTTTTCTAGTGCTGTTCTATTGTACGATAATCTATCATTTATTTATTCGTGCTCTTGTCGCTGGGCATTCTGGTTGGTTCTGGCTGGGGGCTATGAACAGGTGGGTGTCAGTGGCCACATGCCTAGAAATGGAATCGGACCGGGGCAGGGTCGGGGGGGGGGGTGGGACGTGTGGGTCAACAGACTCCAGGAGAAGGTGCCAAACCATTTTCTAAGGCGGCTGCACCCTCTGACATTCCCACCAGCAGCGTGAGCTCTGGGGCCGTGACCTCCTCCCCAGCACTCGGTGCAAGCACGCTGTTTCAGGCTCCGGGAGGGGGACTGTGGTACCTCCTCTCCCTGCTGAGCGAGGATGCTGGGTGCTCGAGGAACGTTTGCTGCCTGAATCCCCAGGGTTGGAGATTCTCCAACCGCGGTGGAGGGAGACTCTCCACTCAGCAGGGAGGGCTGGGTCCACACCTTTCGCCCGAGGGTGGTAGCCCTGGGAGGCCACGGTGCCTAGAAGCTGCTGGTCATTTCACACACTGGTCACAGTTACACCCCAGGGCGCAGCCAAGTCTGGACCGAGGCATTCGAATAGGACTTGGCCCCAAGCTCAAGGCTCCCCCGTGAAAACAGAGAACAAAGGGAGAAAATCAATGGGCCCGGACAGGGCTCTGCAGATGGAATGCTGAAAGCTGCGGCTCCTGGTGCCCAGTGGCACCTGCCGGGCCCAGCCACCCTTCCCATTCCCAGGATGCACCCAGAGCCCAGGCCCAGCCAGAGGTGCTGTCTCCCCGGAGTCCCTGCCCTCACTCAGGAGGCTACATTCCTAACACTTGGTAAGGACTGGGTCAGGCCCTTCCCAGAGGCCTGTGAGGTCAGTCTGGCCACCTAGCCTCCCTCAGGTGGGGCCTTGTGACAGTTCCTACGGGAGGTGAAGAGCCAACGGGGCCACTTCCAGCCCTGGCCCCAAAAACCCTCCGTGGTCTATGAGCTTTCCCTTTCCACAGTGACCTTCAAAGTCATGGGTATTTCGAGTTTGTTACATCGGCCCTTTGTCCTAACCAGTAATTAGTATGTATGTTACAGCACACATAACTGACATAGGTAATCGCTAGCCCCATTTTACAGCTGAGAAGACTGAGACACAGACATGCTATGGAATTTGCTCAAAGCTAATAAATGGAGAGATCAGGATTTGAATCCAGGGCCTGGTTCCAGAGGTTATGCCCATCAGCCCACTGCCCAGGCTAAAAAAGCAGGCCTGGAAAGCAGAGGCGCAGGCCAGCGGCTCCTGACATCTTTCCTCACCTGCGCCTCCTTCAGCCTTTTGCCTGGAGGCTGCTCCCAGCACCCTGGCCTCCTTGCCTCTCCCAATCCTCCCCAGCCTGGTCGCTGCGAACCCTCTCAGTTCAGAACCTCACCTCTGGACAGAGCCCAGCAACAGGCTCCAAGGGTCTCTTCCTCTCCCACCCCGACTCATCACACCTGCTTGGCACGCCCTCAGCTCAGCGGACCCCAGTGGCCACCTTCCCCGGATGGGCCCAACTTACTGTTGGGGAGAGCTGCTCCCATTCCTGGGCCTTTGGGAACCGCCTTCCATTCATGGTCCCCGTCAGCCAGGGTTCTTTCAGTTACGAGTGACAGAAAGCCAACTGGCTTCGAGAGGGAAAAATGTTTATTGGCTCACGTGACTCAGAAGTCCAAGGTATACAGGGTTCAGGCAAGACTGGGTCCAGGTGTCATCAGACGTCAGTATCTCTGAGCCTCCTGGATCTGCTGCGCTGACCGCATCCTCAGCCAGGAGCGCTCCTCGGGGTGGGAAAAGGCTTCTAGCAGCATCCGGCCTACATTCTGCCCGCTTTGCTACCCCGGTGTGGCCACCATCATCCTCTCCAAGGCTCCCGAGTGGGTTCCTTCCTGCCTCCAGTGCCACGGGAAAGCTAGCGATCTTGTGACTACCCTTCCCCGACGGTCCCACCTAAAGTCCCAAGGGCTCAGGTGTGTTGGTTGGCCCACACCACACACTGTGGCCACAGTGTGTAGTGTGATGTCCCCACCCGTTGACATCAGGGAGTGGGGACAGCTGCGCGTACTACAGGTTGGGGTTGTCCCCAAAAGACAGCAGGGACACTAGAACCAGAGGGGGAGCAGAGGAGAAGCAGACAGGACCCAGCTGCTCCTAGGCTCCAGGCCCATCCACGCCTGCCACCTGGCCTCCTCTTCCCCAGAGAAGCCAGACCCTGTCAGATAAAAACCGAGTACCTCAATGCCCCTGCCAAACCCCCTCGTCACCTTGCACCTCCCCCTGGTCAGGCTGGGGTCGGCCCCAGGCAACCTGACCTCAACGCATCCGCCCCCTCCCATCCCCGGTCCCCTTCCTCGCTATAGCTGACATTTCTGCTACCTTAGGACACAAAACCCAAAACTGTCCCCTCTGTCCTCGTTCCGAGCCACAGCTCTCATCTCCGCTTCTCAGCCCTGAGCATCATTTCTCCTCACCTCGGCTTCTCACCTCCAGCTCCCAGCCTGTCAACGACCAGCAAGCCTTCCCTAAAGCCTGCAAGCTGTTGGGACCGCTGACCTCTCCCTCCTCCCAGACACGCTTGCGTGGGCACTGCCAGTGGCTCCTGGGGGCCCTGGGGGCGGCTGCTCTTCAGTCTCCTTTGGTGGCCTGTCCAGGCTCCACCCTCTCTCCCTGAGGCAAGGTCATCCACTCTCTAAGCTTGCACCTCTGTCTCCAGGCCCCTACGTTCCAGTGCCTTCTCCCCAGCAGCTTCACAGGCACCGCAAACTCGTCACAGCCTAACACCTAATCTTGCTCTCTCTCTGTGTCCTCCAGCTGGGAGGGGGGGGGGGGCCTTGCCCAAGTCACTGCAGACAGAAACCTGGGAATCCTTAAAGTTCCCTCCCTTTCAGCCCCACTTCCGGTCAGTTCTCAGCACGCTTGAGTCTGGCAACACGCACCTCAAGTCTGCCCACCGTCCTCCACGTCTCCTGCTCAGCCTCCCCGAGCCCCTGCTCCCTGAAGGCGCGCATCTGCCTCGTGGACCCCGCAATTCCAAGGTCTGCTCAGAAATGGGGGCGGACTGCCCAGCTGTGTCACTGTTCCTGCTCGAAAGCCGATCTTTGGGGCCCTCGACAGTCCCACCTAGCTCTGCTCCCTCAGCTCCTTCCCACCTACCCTTCGTGGCACCAGACGCAGATTTCTACAGCGTGCAAGGCCTCTTCCCGTTACTTGTCCAATCTGTCCCTTTGCAGCAGCCCCGGGAGGGCAGAATAGCCTCCATCAGAGAGACACGAAGAGGCCAAAGAAACACAGGCACCTTTCCGGGGTCGTAAAGCACAACGAAACAGGTCGTCCCCCAGCATAAGCAGCACCTCTGGCTTAGGCCCTACACCACCACTCTGCCCGCCTTCCTTCTGTCAGCACCCCTGCTCCTACCCTGGCAGAGTCGTGGCCTCTGGCCCCTCCCTTCACTCTGCTACCCTGCCCACCACCGCTCCTGGCCTCAGCTCAGCATGGGGAATGCAGGTGGGTGGATGGGAAGGTGGCCACAACGCCCTGGACATAGGCTGGGACAGACACTGGTGTTCCCTTTTATTATTAATTGTTTAATAAATTTAAGAACAGCTCTACCTTCTCTCCTCCCCCCAGAGCAACTAAAACCAGCTAAAAGGGGGTGTGGCCTGGGGGGCAGAGGGCGCTAGGAGTCATAGTCTTCTTCATCCTCTGCGTCAGGTGCTGAGGGGCCCGGGGGGGCCGGGGGCAGAGGCAGACTCGAGGTGAAGGGCATGAAGGGTGTCGGGGGGCTGCAGGGCAGAAAGCAGGAGAGAAAGATCAGGCCGCTCTCCAGGGCCCATCCCTGCCCACTGAGCCCTACCCTATCCCAGTGAGCATGGAGCCCACGGCTCCCTGTACCAACGGGCAGCCAAGCTCAGAGAAGAGAAGGGCCCAGAGCAGGTCACACAGCACCAGTTCAAGCCCCATTCACCAAGGCTGGGTGTGGGTGGGGGCAGGGACCTTCTGAGAGCAGTCTCCTGCCTCTAAGCCTTCCTTGGTTCTTCCCTTCCCATCCCCCAAAAATGCCACAGCCAACAAAACCAAGTGGCCACGGAGGACAGGAAGGACAAAGTCAGCCTGGAGGAATCTGTCAGCCCCCTCTGGTGCCACTGAGCGGCTCACCTCTGAAAGTGGGCAGGGGGGTGGCTGGCCTGTGGTGGAGCCTGTGACGTCTCCTCTTCCCCATCAGTGTCGGTGTCGTCAGACTCATCCTAGGAGCAAGACAGAGTTCAGAGGGGACAAGAAAAGCATGAGGCCATTGCCGGAGAGCCTGGGAGTGGCAGGGACAGCAGACTGACCCCTAGAGCCCCAGTTTACAAAAAAAAACACAGGTGAGGATGGGCCCAGGAGTCCAGCCAGCTCAGGCTGATGCAAGACTGCTCTCTCCCACCACAGGGTAGGGCAGAAGGCTTGGGGCCTCACTCACCTCCTGCTCCGAGTCCGTCCCCGACAGCTTCTTGTCCTTGCCTTTGCTTCCCATCCCACCATTCTTCCGGCCACCGCTGCCTGGCTTCCGGCCCCTTCGGGAAGGCACAGTCCATCTGCCCAGAGGCCTCACCACTCCCTGACCACCCCCCAACCACCCCCAACCCTGGTGGCCTTGGCCTTCCCTGCCTGGACACCTGGCCCCGGCTCCCCACCTGCGGGCACCCTTGTCCCCATCCATGTGGTTGTCTTCCCCGTCTCCCTGCATGTCAGGCACCGAGGCCACCAGGTCCTTCAAGAAGTCAAACTGCTGCTCCAGCTCAATGCACTGCTTCCTGGAAGAGGTGGGGGGAACATGGCATTCAGGTAGGGCCCAGATGTCTGGTCCCTCAGCAGAGGTCTCTGTATGTCAGGAGAATAAACCTGGAAAACCTCCACCCCATCTCCACTACCCGAACTTCCCGATCTTGGTAGACCACCCAATCCCTCTCCCCCCCCCCCCCCCCCCCCACCCCAGTTCAAACACGCCAGTGCTTGAGGCTTTGCTGGTCTCCCAGCAGCCTCCCACCTTCCCTGAGTGTGTGAACTCCCACTGGGCCCTCCCAGCTCCCAGACCACTCACAGGTGGGATGTGGTCATGGTCTTGGCGTTTCGGGACTGGGTCACCTGGCAGGCCTTCTTCAACAGCGACTCCAGGAAGAGCTCAAGCGCCCGGGCTGAGAAGCGTCAAGGAGAACACGGGTGGGGGATCCCCTGCTTAAGACGACCCCGGGCTCCCTCCCTACCCCACGTCCCTCAGCCTGGCCAGGCCCCGACAGGATACAGATGATGACAGGCACAGCCGCCGCCACCTTCCCAATCTCTTCGTCAGTTTGCATGATCTTCTTGATCCGCGCCTGGGGAGGGAGCACAAAGCTCGGACCCCGTCGCCTCCGTCCCAGAAAGGGGTGCTGGGTGGGGGGGAACGAGAGAGGGTATCCCGGGAGAAAGGGGGCGGGGGGCACCGACGCGAGGAGGGCACGGAAGGGGGCGGGGCGTCCGTGCCCCCGAACACCGCGATGCGCCCGCCCCCACGGCCGGACTTGGGCCGGAGCCTCCCGAGAGCCGGGACCGCTCCTCCCGGGCCCGGCCACGTGCTCACCGGCGGGAACCGCGCGTTATACTTCTTCTTCTTGCTCGGCATCTCAGGGCCTCTCTCGCCGCGCCGGGCCCAGCGCCGCCGCCCGCAGCTTCCCGGCCCCGGGGCCTGCTCGCCGCCCGCCTGCCGCGGTTCCCCCGGGTCCTGGTGCCGCCTACTCCGCCCCCGCCGCTCCCCACGGGGTCCTAGCGCCGCCGTTCAGGACGCCGCTCGCAGGACCCGAGCGCCCTCCCTTTGGAGCCTCCCCGGCGGAGTGCGTCGATCCCGGACCCGACCGCCACTCCCGCCCGCCCCCAAGCCTGGGAGGGCGAACGTTAGCCCCGCCCCGCCCCCGAAGCCCCGTCCCGCCCCGGGTTCCCCGACGGCCCCGCCCCCGGGGTCAACCCCTCCCCTCTCGGGCCCCGCCCCGCGGCGCGGCCGACCGGCCCGGTGGCCCCGCCCCGTGCTGCGCTTGTCTATAAAGTTGTTGTTGAGGCGGCGGGCGCTAAGATGGCGGCGGCGGCAGCCGTGGCGGGGGCGGGGCGCGGCGGCAGCGGCGCGGAGCCCCGGCAGGAGCGGAGCCGGGCGCGGGGCTGGAGCGGCGCCGAGCGCGGCGAAGGCCGGAGGTGACGGCGGGGCTGCGGGAGGGGGCAGGGCTGGGCGGGGGCGCGGCTCGGGCTGTGGGCGCTAATGGCGGCGGGCGCGGCGGGCCGGAGGCTGGCCCTCTCGTAGGCCCTTCACAAGCCTGCGTTCCTGTCCGGCCACCGCCCCGTTGGCCTCGGACCGGTCACTGCCCTTTCTGAGCATCACTGTGCTCGTCTTCAAGTGGGCCCGACAGTGCCCGCCTGAGAGGTCTGGCCCTACTGGGCCTGCCTCATGCTGCGTGAACGCGCGCTTCTTTGCCGCCCTCCGTTAGATCCCAGTGCTCGGGATTCCTACCGGTTACTGGCAGGACCCGGTGGTGTAGCCGGGCTGATTGCTCCCACACCTGAATTCACGTTTCGGCCCTGACACTCACGGCAGGTGTGACCTTGGGTAAGTCACTTCTCTCTGAGCTCCAGTTTTCTGAGCTGTAAATCGGGGAGAGCGGTAACGATATTAGCAGCAACCTTTTTGCAGCGTTGATTCCGCCTCAGGTGTTTACTTTCTCAGCAGCTCTAGGAGACCGGAACAGTTACTGTCCACTGTAACGATGAGGCAACTGAGGACATTAGGTCTTGCCCAAGGCCACAGAGTTTTAGCTCGTTGGCTGCACCTGCTAGGGTCCGGCAAGTTGTAGGTCTGTCCTGGACCTGCCCTAACTGGGTTCCTTCACAGCAGGATGGAGCCTGGTGAAGAAATGGAGGAGGAAGACTCTCCAGGCGGCCGTGAGGATGGCTTCACTGCCGAGCACCTGGCCGCAGAGGCCATGGCAGCCGACATGGACCCCTGGCTGGTGTTTGATGCCCGCACCACACCTGCCGCTGAGCTGGATGCCTGGCTGGCCAAGTACCCACCATCCCAAGTTACTCGCTATGGGGACCCTGGCTCACCCAACTCCGAGCCTGTGGGCTGGATTGCAGCATATGGGCAGGGCTATGTCCCCAACTCGGGCGATGTGCAGGGCCTGCAGGCAGCCTGGGAGGTTCTGCAGACCAGCGGGCGGCCCGTCACACCGAGTACCCTGCGCCAGCTGGCCATCACCCATCATGTGCTCTCTGGCAAGTGGCTGATACACCTGGCACCTGGCTTCAAGCTGGACCATGCCTGGGCTGGCATTGCTCGGGCCGTGGTCGAGGGCCGGCTTCAGGTGGCCAAGGTGAGCCCACGGGCCAGGGAGGGTGGGCGCCAGGTCATCTGTGTTTACACAGATGACTTCACGGACCGCTTGGGTGTACTGGAGGCAGATGCGGCCATCCGCGCAGCGGGCATTAAGTGCCTGCTCACCTACAAGCCTGACGTCTACACCTACCTGGGCATCTATCGGGCCAACCGTTGGCACCTGTGCCCCACTCTCTATGAGAGTCGTTTCCAGCTGGGGGGCAGTGCCCGCGGCTCCCGTGTGCTGGACCGCGCCAACAATGTGGAACTGACCTAGTGTGGCCAAGTGGGGACGACCCCCTTCTGCCCCCTCCCACACTCGGGATGGATCCTCCCGTCTTCCTCCTCTCTGTCCCAAAGAGTTTGAGCCCCCCAGCTCTGAGGACTAGGTCAGCCGGGAACTGCCTGCATCTTCGATCCCTTTGAACACTTGCCCTCTGTTCAGGGCTGATTCGAGTCCCCACCGGCTGGAGGCTCTGGCTCCCTGAGGGCCAGACCCTCAGCCTCTCTTTTCACTGCTGCCCCCCTCTGTCATACAGAACTGCAGGCTGGGTACAGATTTCCAGGAGGAGAGCCTTCCTTGGCCACCGTCACGTCCAGCTGTACCTCCGTCTCCTCCCGCGTTCTGTCCTCCTCCTCCCTCACAAGAGAGAAAAATTAGCGCTTCGGTCCCTCTTGGAGCCTTTGCAGTCCAGGGGGCAAAGGCCCTGCAGGCCTAAGCATGCTATTTTGTTGGGGGGAGAGGGTGATTGTATCCACTCAGCCCTTTGCAGAGAGAGGGGATGCCAGGGCCATGGACATGGGGCCGGCCCCTCCCTGCCATCCCCTGCAGCCTGCACCACCTTCCTTTCTTCCTTCGCTACCTTGACATGTGCCTGCTCCTGGCATTTCAATAAAACCCAGCTTGGGTCTGTGTCTTGAGTGTTTTTTAAGATGCTGTGTTGGTTGTTGCCCTGCTTTGGTTGCTGGAGAGAGGCAGGCCGGGAGAGATTGCCTCTCTGCCCTAACTGGGCACCCCTAACTGCCCCCAGTGATAAGATTCACCTCACTGCCAAGGCCGGGAACCTCTCTGAGAGCCTCTGCGAAGCCAGTCCTGCTTCTCCTCCGTCCCAAGGGTCAGAATCGGTTTCTTGGTGGTTTCCCATAAAGCTAAGGGCTTGACCCAGCCAAGTCTGAGGGACTGCTACTAGCCCACAGGGTGTATTTGTGCCAGTTAGAGAGAGGTATCCTTGGTCCTGGCAGTTGTAGGTTAGGGCATATGGTCTCGTGAGCAGACAGTGGGCTAGATTTCAGCAGCCTCGGTTGAACATCCGTGTGCAGTGAACGACCTGCACAGCTGTAAGCTGCGGAAGCTTTCCCATTTATACTCCCTTCTCCCGCCCTGAGTGTCCTGGGCCACTGGGCAGTTTGCAGAGCACTTCCACGTGCGTTGTACGATTCTCACAGCCCGTCGAGAAGGAAATGTTGGTCCCATTGTGTGGTCAAGGAGATTGAGGCCAAGAGGGAAAAGGGGTTTTCTCGGGGTCATGTGGTGAGTCGAGCAGAGTCGGACTTGCGCCCTGGCCCCCGCCGCCTCCTCAGATGCTTGTCCAGGGCCTCGGCCACAGCGAGCTCTTCGCAACCCACGAGGCACGTTCACTCTCGTGATCTTGCCGGGCCGCCCCGCTCAGCTGAGGCTCCTGGAGCCTGGGAGCCTGGCCCCGGCCTTGGTTGGAAGCCAAGGTTTCTGGCAAGGGGCCCCTTGGGATGCTGCTCTCGTGCCGTGCCGGAGCTGACTCAGCCTTCGGCAGCCTCACCAAATTGGAATTTGGAGCAGGGGAGCGGAGATGCCACTGGGCTGACGGGGTGGAAGTGGGTGAGTCATGAGATGCTGGCTCAGCCCCCTCCCCAGCTTCCTCTTCACCCCAAGTTTCCCCAGGGTTGAGTCCCCCCCCCCCCCACCTCAGCCCCAGCCCTGGGAAGTCCCAGAGCTGGGTGGTCTCCGATTTAGAGTCCACTGCCCTGCCTCCCTCAGACAAGCGGTGCTTTGCACTTGACCAAATTGGGCCGAGGCTTGCAGGGATCCCGGCCAGGCGCTCGAGGGTCTCACAGAGATGCCCGACTGGTATCTGCAGCACCTGATTCTCTTTTCCTAACTAAGCATTTCACACGCTCCTCCCCTCTCCTCCAGCCTCCTGGCCCTGCCTTCGCCCTGTCTCTCTCTCTCTCTCTCTCTCTCTCTCTCTCTCTCTCTCTTCCACTCTCCCACACACCACTGCAGCTTGCCTCCTCTGTTCCACTCCCGCCCAGTGACCCCCGCTACCCCTCTACAGAGCTCTCCTGCAGAGCTGCCCGAGCCCCTCCCTTACTCAGAGTCCTTCCATGGTTCCCCATGGCCTGCAATATAGAGTCCGCTCTCCTGAGGTGCCCGTGACCTAGACCCCTGCCAAGCCCCAGCTTCCCTCAGGTGCCCCTTCCTGCCTGTGCTTACCCTACTGGAGCCAACTGGCATGTCCTTCACCGCCTGGCATGCAGCCCTGGGCCTCAGGCCGTTCCTTCTGCTTGAACACCTGTCGTTCAGCAAGGGTTGAGAGGTTACTTATGTAATTGCTTGATGTCTGTCTCCCACTGGTCCCTAAGCCACAGGCCCAGAGTGTGGGGCTCAGCGAAAGCACAAACAGTGTCTAAGTCTCAGCCCTGTCCCAAGAGCCTAACACAGTGCTTGGGCAGAGCAACCTCTCCGTAAATTAACTAAAATCCGAATCCAAATTTCAAAGCAAATGCGGCCCCTGTCAGTTCCTCGAGTCCTTTCATCCACTCTCTGCTTCACCCTTCTTGTTCCAGAAATCTGAGCTGTCTGTTGTTTTCTTGCATCCATGCTGGCCTTTCCCGTTTTTGTGCCTTGCTCACGCTGTCACCTGCATTTGGTGTGCCTGAACTTCACCTGCTTTCCTGGCTGACCGCACCTCAGACCTCCCAGCTCATCCTCTTGGATTTCTTCTTCCCCATTCATCCGCACCACAGGCTCCCGTCACACCCACCCACCTCTCATCTGTATGTCTGGGGCCCCTCAAGGACAGTGGCCACACTTGATCCCACAGGGTATCTTCAGTGTCCAGCATAGGACCTGGCCTAGCACAAGTGCCAAATAAATGTCATTGAATAAACGAGCGATTGGATGAAGTCACTCTCTGTCTCTGGGCCTGTTTCTTCATTCTGTTCGTGAGGAGAGCCAGGCACCATGCTGAGTGTTTCCATACGCCATCTCATCGAAGTCTCACCTGGCTCTATCATTATTGCCATTTTTCAGAAGAGGAAACTGAGACCCAGAGACGTTCAGTAATTGGTTCCAGGTTGCAAAGCCATAAGTGTCAGAGCCAAGATTTGAACCCAGGTCGTGCAACTCCAGAGCACCTGATGCATTGCTGAGCCCCCACGATAGAAAGTGCTGATGTGGTGGGGGCCACAAGTCCCAGCAAGGACTTAGGATCTGATTTGTAAAGCACACAAGTCGGGGCCTCACAACTGCTGGAGAGAGAGACTGGGCCAAGACTAAGATTCCCATTTTACTGGCAGAGAAACTGAGGCCCAGAGAGTACAGTGACTAAGCCTACTTGGGCAGGAAGGATCTCCCAGGCCTGTGGTAAGGACTGCTTCCCTACCAGGCCGGGGGCTCCCCAAGGCCCACCCCCTCAGGCTGACAGGGGATTCTGCCCTGTTTGGGGTAAGGAAGCAGCCCGGGCCCGGGGTGGGCCAGGCTGAGTAAATTTGGACAAGCCTCCGTGCTCAGCTCTCTTTTACAACACCATGGGAAGGATGACAGAAGAGGGCAAGGAGACTCCCCCTCCCCACCTCCCATTCACATGTCCCGTGAACCCCAAACCTCAGGGAGGAGGCTCGAGAGGGATTGGCCAGGGAATGGAGAGAATATCTACCGGACCCCTGATTTCAGCCAGGGCTAGGGGCTAAACCAGGGAAGACAGGAAATGGCTGAGTTGGGAGAAAGTTTCAGCCAGGGCTTTGGCGAGGTTTTGGGGATTTTCCCAGCAGGGCAACTGCACCCCTCTCCCGCCCTCTGGGAGGGGCCCTGGCAGGGACACAGCTGATTCATCCTGGGAGGGAAACTCCCCACTTCTCTGACGCGCATCCCCCAGACACTGAGGGGTAACCTGAGGGCACCCGGCCCAGAAACCCACTGAACCCATGTTCCCTTGATTTATTGGCTTCCCAGCAGATCATGAAATCCCCCAGGCTGGAAAGACGGACAGAGTCAGGCAGTGGGAATGATCTCAGAGACTAGAACCAAAGCAATGGCCGGACAAGGGATGCCTCTGGCCCCCTCCCCTCACCCATTTTTTTAGATGAGGCCACCGAGGCTCAGATAGTAAGAGCAAAGGGGCACAAAGACCTGCTCTGTACCAGGCACTGCTCTAAGCAGTTTGCATGCATTAGCTTTTTGGTCCTCGCAGCCCCTGTTTTACTGAGGAGGAATCTGTAGCCAAAAGAGGTAAAGTCACTGGGACACAGTCAAGGCTAGAAACGCTCTGGCAGCCTCCACAACTCCCCAAAGTGCTTGTACACACCCCTGTGGCAGGGAGCTGTGTCCCTCGTCCCGGAGCAGCTCTGGCTCCCGGGACAGACATGTTACCCACTGGGCCCTAGCTCCTCCCAGGCCAAAAAGAGAAAGCTAGTCCCGCAAGAATAAAAAAAAAAAAAAAAAATAAAAATCAGCCAAACCCCCAGAGGCCAGAAGAGGGCAGAGAAGCATTCCCGCCAAAATTGTCCTCTCTAGGGCTTTGACTCCTTTCCAAACCCCAATCCTTTCCTCCCGAGTCACAGCCTCTGTTTCCGGTCTGCCAGCCCCACTCCCCGACGCCACACATTCAAACAGGAACACACGGGCACAGGCGTGCTCACTGGGAGTCCAGCCTCCGGACCCCGTCCCTCGGCGAGGCACGCTGGGGTCCTGCCGGTGTTGGAGGGACCCTGAGAGCTGTGACGTTATGAGGCATGGCCAGCGGCCCTCCGCAGGCAAGCTCTGCCCTATCTGGCTCCCACTCACAGGCTACATGAGTCACCCCCTTGCCCCCCATGACTCAGTTTACATGGGTGCCCAGAGGACCTCCCAGCGAGGGTGGGGTGGCTTACTGGCCCAGCCCAGGCCCGCCAGCCTTTTATCCCAGGATGAGCATTTCATCCCCGTCCTGGCCCAGAGCAGGAACTGGCACCCAAGAACCCAGGGGTGGGGGTAAGCCTCAGGTCTGGGAGGGTCAGGAGAGCTCCAGAACTGGGTGACGAGCCCTAACTGCCCTGGGCTTAGGGCTACAGAGAGCGGGAGCTGCTCCAAGAAACCTCAGGAGAGAGGCTGAGTGGGCAGAGCCATCCTGGGCACTGGCAGCACGGCCCCTGATGCCCTCCATTCAGAGGAAGTTCCTTCCACAGGGCACAAAATATCGCAGCAAGAAAATGCTCACTAACACCTACTGAGCTCGTCTTGTACCACTCCTGTGCTAAGTGCCATCCACGCCATGTCTCATTTACTCCTCCAACAACCCTGAGAAGCAGGGACAATTGTTATATCATTTTTACAAACGAGGAGACTGAGGCATAGAGGAGTTAAGAGAACGGCCCAGGTCCCACAGTCAGAAAGTGGCTGAGCTGGGACTCGAACCCAAGCCATCTGACTCCAAAACTCATGTTGTTATCCCCTGCTGCTTCTCCAAGCTGTGCTGGTTGGAGCAGGGAGAGGAGCCCAGGGGTCTGCCCTGTGCCCCTCCCCCAGGTGGACCTCCACTAGATGCACTGTGGTTGCGGCCATGTCTCTGAGGCTCCCAGGATGCCCTGGGCTGGAGAGGTGGCTGGTGGGAAAGGGAACCCCAGGACAAGAGCGGGGAGATGATGGCCTTGTCCCCGACTCCCCCTTAACCCAGCCCCTTTCCCTCTCTGGGGCCCCAGGGTCCTCACCTGCCTCATGGGGACAGGATTGCCATGGCAGCAGGGTGGCATGACCCTCAAAGGACAGCAGAGAGGACAGGCACCTGTGCATGCTCAATTGGTGTCTGGGGAATGGGGAGAGAGTGATACCCAGGCCCTGGAAACTGCAGCCCAGCAACCACCCCCCCCCCCAACACACACACACACACACACACCTCAAACTCCTCCTCGCCCAGGCCCCGCCATATGACTCCCCTGACCTCCAAAGCCTGGATGGCCAGGCCCAGAAGACCTTCCCACAAGGGACCCGGCTCCCTCTTCCCTAGATTCCAGCCTCAGCAAACTGAGCACGGGTTACTCCCCTGTCCAAACGCCACTCAGGGCTCCCTTGTCCCCCAGCCCAAGTCAAGCTCTTCAGCCTGACATTGCAAGACCCCGGCTGAGGCCTCACTCCGTCCACCCCCAGGCCTTTTGTACCCACCGACTTCAACCCCGGGAATGTCTCCCCCCACCTCAAATACTCCTGTGCCAGGAAGGCTGCCCTCCTCCAGTGGGAAAGAATCCTTCCTTCCCGGGGGCTCCTGTAGCGCCCCCGGTGCCGCGCCTGTCCCCAGCATCGGCGACCTACTGCCTTCTTCAGTGTCTGACCACCTCTCTGCGCTGTGAGCGCCTTGGGGCCAAGAGCAAGTCTTTGATCATCCCTACCTTCTCCACAGCCGGCTGCATTCCACTTTGTGTTCCGTTAATTCAGGAGGATGGATATAGAAACCGGTCCATCATGCAATGGGATCGGACTCAGCGATCAAAAGGAGTGAACTAGCACTCCGCACATCTGGAAGAGTCTCACAGACATAATGGTGAGAGACAGAAGGCAGACACAAAAGAACACACGCCGTGTGATTCCATTGATGTGAAGTTCCAGAAGGGGCAGAACCGATCTATGGCAATAGAACTGAGACTGAGTGACTTCCTGGGTTGACCGCAAAAGGGCAGGAGGGAACTTGCTGGGCGGATGGAAATGTTCTGTAACTTGATTGGCACGTCGCTCACAGGTGTGTGAAATGGTCAAACACCTGGCCAATAAATCGGATTGAATGTTAAATATACCGCAACGAAGTAGGTATTGTTTTAGGTTTATTTACTTATTTTGAGACAGAGTGCAAACAAGGGAGGCGGGGAGAGAGAGAGAATCCCAAGCAGGCTCAGTGCAGAGCCCTATGCAGGGCTCGAACTCACAAACCACTGTGAGATCATGACCTGAGCCAAAATCAAGAGTCGGATGCTTAAACCGACTGAGCCACCCAGGCACCCCAGATATTTTTCTTCTTATGAAGCAGAGCTACATGTACTCAGTGGAAGGATTTCCAAGATATAAGGGAAAAAACAAACAAAGAGAAAACAGGACGTAGCGCAGGCTACCTTCTGGGTAAAAAGATACGCAAGAAACTGGTCACACCATGGAGTGTAGTTTTCACTGCATACCCTTGTGCAGCTTCTGGAGCTTGAAGCATGTAAATGCATTACCTGGTAGAAAAAGAAAGGCAATGAAAAATTTAAAAATAGAAAGCAAAGTAAAAAATAAAGATCATGTTTTAAATTTTTTTAACGTTTATTTATTTTTGAGAGAGAGAGAGACAGAGGGCAAGCAGGGGAGAGGCAGAGAGAGAGAGGGAGAGAGAGAATCCCAAGCAGGCTCCGTGCCGTCAGCACGGATGGCGGAGCTCCATCTCACGACGGTGAGATCATGACCTGAGCCAAAATCAAGGGTGGGATGTTTCACCAACTGAGCCACTCAGGTGCCCCAAAATGCTCAGAATTTAAAAGATTCCCTCAGGCTGCCAGCTGGGAAATGGACAGGAAAGAGCCAAGCCAGCGGCTGTGGACAGCGTCCAGGAGAGAGAGGATGGGACCAGGACCGAGGGACAGAAATGTTTGTTGAAGTGAACTAAAATGTCACCTCCAGCTGTGGGGCAGCCAGAACTCTTACCCACTGCTGGTGGCATGGAAAAGGGTACAACCCCTTTGAAAGACTGTTGGAGAAAATCAGAACTTGGGCGCTTATTCGGGGGAAATGAGTGCGATTGGCCACCGAAGGGTATATCCATTTATACCAAGGTCAAGAACAGGCAAAAATCATCAGTGATGAAAGAAGTCGGGATAATGGCACCTATGGGTGGGGAGTGGTGACTGAGAAGGACACAGGGAGCTTGTGAGCTGCTAGAAACGTCCTGGATCAGCGCAGTAGCTACATGGGTTTGCATACATGTAACAAGTCATTGAGCTGAACATGTTGGATCAATGCACTTCACTAGATGTGTCTTAAACTTCAATTAAGTCAAGAAACTAAATACAAGAATGAAAATTATAAAACAGAAGAAAACATAGGGGTAAACATCCATGACCTGAAGTTTGGCGGTGGATTCTTAGATTTGACGCTGGAAGAAGGGCAACAGAAGAAAAAACCCGAGAAATTGGACTTCATAAAAATTTTAAAATCTTTTGTGCATCAAAGGACGTTATGAAGAAGGGGAAACAACAACCTACAGAATGGGAGAAGATATCTGCAAATCCTATTTTTGATAAGGGTTTGGGAGCCAGAATATATAAAGAACTCATATAATTCAACCACACACACACACACACACACACACACACACACACACACACAACATCAACTCAATTAAAAATGGGCAAAGAATGGGGCGCCTGGGTGGCTCAGTCGGTTGAGCGTCCAACTTCAGCTCAGGTCATGGTCTCGTGATCTGTGAGTTCGAGCCCTGTGTCGGGCTCTGTGCTGACAGCTCAGAGCCTGGAGCCTGCTTCAGATTCTGTGTCTCCCTCTTTCTCTGACCCTCCCCCATTCATGCTCTGTCTCTCTCAAAAATAAATAAACATTAAAAAAAACTAAAAAAAATTTCCTTTAAAAAAATAAATAAGAAAAATAAGTAAAACATTAAAATTAAAAAAAAAAAAACGGGCAAAGAACTTGAATTTTGTCCCCAAAATATATACAAATAGCCAACAAGCACATGAAAAGAGTTCACTGATCATTAAGGAACATGACCAGTTATTAAGGAAGTGAAAATTAAAACACGTCACACTCTCTAGGATGTCTTTCATTTCAAAAACAGAAATAATAAGCACTGGAAAGGATGCGGAGAAATGATAACCCTTATACACTGCTAGTAGGAACGTAAAATGGCACAACCACTTTGTAAAAACAGTCTGGTAGTTTCTCACAAGGTTAAACAGAGACTTGCTATAATACCCAGAAATTCTACTCTTAGATACATACCCAAGGTAAATAGAAATATATGTCCACACAAAAACTTGTACACAAATGTCTGAGAAACATTCCAGTGTCCATCAACTGAGGAATAAATAAATTGTGGTATGTCCACACAATAGAATATTATTCAGCAGTAAAAAGGACCTGAGTATCAATATACATGCTATAACACAAATGAGCCTGGAAAACATTGTGGTAAGTGAAAAGAAACCAGACGCAGAAGACCACGGACTGCAGGATTCCACATATATGAAATGTGCAAAATGGGAAAATCCATAGAGACAGAAAGAAGGTGTGGTTCCCAGGAGATGGGACTGGGAGTGATTTCTTCATGGGAATGGGGTGATTTTCTGGGATAATAAAAAAAAAGAAAAAAAGTCTGGGAAACTAGAGGGAAGTAGTGATTGCACAACATCGTGAATTCACAAAATTCTATTGAACTCTACACTTTAAAATGGTTTAACTGTGGGGCGCCTGGCTGGCTCAGTCGGTGGAGGGTGCAGCCCTGGAATCTCAGGGTTGTGCGTTAGAGACCCACGTTGGGTATAGAAATTACTTCAAAAAATTAAATTCTTGGGGCATCTAGGTGGCTCAGTTGGTTAAGTGTTGGACTTTGGCTCAAATCATGATCTCGCAGGTCCTGAGTTTGAGCCCGAGTCGGGCTCTGTGCTGGCAGATCAGTGCCTGGAACATGCTTCACGTTCTGTCTCTGTCTCTCTGCCCCTCCCCTGCTCGCACTCTGTCTCTCTCAAAAATAAATAAACATTAAAAGAAATAATAAAATAAAATAAACCAGTGCTTTCTCAAATATATACAAAAATTAAAATATATAAAAAATTTAAAAATTAGGGGCACCTGGGTGGCTCAGTCAGTTAAGCATCTGACTTTGGCTCAGGTCATGATCTCATGGCTTGTGGGTTCGAGCCCCGGGTCGGGCTCTGTGCTGACAGCTCAGAGCCTGGAGCCTGCTTCAGGTTCTTTGTTTCCCTCTCTCTCTGCCCCTCCTCCACTCTTTCTCTCTCTTTCTCTCTCTCTTTCTCAAAAATAAATAAACACTAAATTTTTTTGATTTTAAAAATTACAGTCTCTTAAAAAATAAAAAAGTTAAATGGTGAACTGCATGTTATGTAAATTTCAACCCCATTTTTAAAAATAAATACTTTGAGGCACCTGGGTGGCTCAGTCCGTTCAGTGTCAGACTTTGGCTCAGGTCATGATTTCACAGCTTGTGGGTTCGAGCCCCGTGTCGGTCTCTGTGCTGACAGCTCAGAGCCTGGAGCCTGCTTTGGATTCTGTGTCCCCCTCTATCACTGTCCCTCCCTCGCTCACGCTCTCTCTCTGTCTTTCAAAAATAAATAATAAATCAGTGAATAAATACATGAATAAAAATTAACTTTGATTTAAAAAAGCGAGTGAAAAAATGAAATGCATCAACATCACCTCCAGTGTCCTGGGGGCACTGACAGAACGTGTTGGGTGCAAAGCACACCATCGATCGCCTCTTTTTGCTTTGCTGCAGCCCCAGGAGGTGGACATTCTCCGGGGCTCAGAGAGGGAAGTGACCCAGCCAGGCTCACACAGGCTGCCAAGGGACAATGCCCTGGTTCCTCAGACCTCTGGACCCCCAGACTCTTGCAATCACAGTGGCCCTTTGGGATTCTTGCCAGGCCTCCCTGGGTGGGAGCTGGTGAGGTCAGGGGCCAGGAACGTTTCTGCAGCCACGAAGCAGGAGTTGGTGACTGAGGAGCTTGGAATGTGCCTGTCTCTGAAAGGGCCTCCTTGTGGCTCCACCAACGGTTAGAGCAGGAAGGGACTTTCAGAACCATGTAATCACACACATACGCGCACACACATGCACACATTTGAGACCTGAGCCCCTGCTCAGTCGCTGCCCCAGCATGCTGGGGGAGTGGGACAGGGCGGTGTTTCGGGATCAGGCGGATGGATGGATGCAGTCAAGGCTGACCTGTGTCATCCTCGAACGTGCCACCACCTGGCCGCCTTCGGCACCTTGACCCCTCCAACTTGGGCTCAGCCCAAGAGTGCGCATGTCAGCGCGTGCGCCCTGCACGATTGCCTTAGCGTGTGATCAGAACCCCAAGGGCTCCCACCTCCGGAGCTTTTTATTAACATGTGTATTTATTTTGGCTACTGGTCAAGTTCTTACTATATGCTGTGCCACACGTGTGATATTATTTCATTTCTATTCTCTAACAACCCTGAGCTGTAATTATCATTACGTTTCCATTTTACAGATGAGGGCACAGAGGCTCCGAGACATCGTGTGCCTCACCTAGGCTGGCGAGCCGCCTACCCAGAATTCCAGGATTCAAACTCTAGGACCCAGAGTTGTCTGATTCCAGCATGTGTGTTCTTGTCCATGGATCACACTGCCTCAGAAACCTCTCTCCCTCTCCCCTCCCCCACCCTACACATCTCTAGTTCTAATTCTGGTGAACCGATGTTGGTTTCTTTTCTTTTTAGAGAAGGACAAGCATGGAGTCGAACAAGGCAAGGGAGAGGCAGCGGGCTGAGTGCACAGCACTTTATAGCTCACAAAGCACTTTCACATTTATGATCTCATTTGATCCTGCGGGAACCCCACGAGGTCAGCACGAGGCTCAGTTGTTCCCACTGGGCCCGGGACTCACAGGGAAGTGACCCACCCAGGGTCACAGAGACAGAAAGTGGTAACTCTGGCACCGGAAGCCCAGGCCCAAGCTGGCCTTCTGTCCCCGAGTCCTGACTGCCCCCACAGACACCTGGCCCAAGGAAGACGGCCCAGGAACCCGCTTCCCTGGAATCTTCCTTCCCTGAGAACAAAACTCGAGCGCATCAAATGGGGGTAGCAGTGGACAGCAGGAGAGCCCAGCTGTCTTTCTGTAGTTGTGTGACACTGGTAGCCCCTTACTCTCTCTAGGCCTTAGTTTTCCCATCTGCACAGTGGGAGGAAACAGAGAAGCTTTGGGGTGGTCCTCTCAGCACAGACCTTCTGCACCCGTGAAAACGCGTCCGTGAGCCTTTGAGAGAGCTTGTCTGAGCCTGGAGCTCCCACAGCCCTGGTTTGGCAACCTGCGTCGGCCACTCGATCAGTGATATTAAGTGCTTCATTTCTTTTTTGTTTTAAATGTTCATTTATTTTTGAGAGAGAGAGAGAGAGGTGTGCGTGAGCGAGCGGGGGAGGGGCAGAGAGAGAATTTCAAGCAGGCTCCGCACTGTTAGTGCAGAGCCCAGTGTGGGGCTGGAACTCACAAACCATGAGATCATGGCCTGAGCCGAAATCAAGGGTCGGACAAACGCTCAACGGACTGAGACACCCCGGCGCCCCTCGCCACTTCATGTCAACACCTGTTGGCCTCAGTTTCCCCACACGTGAAATGGGGATGCTGATGGTACCTACTCCCCAAGGTTGCTGGCCTTTGGTTGTTGAAATCTGGCCCTGGCCTCACGTTCACACAGACCTTGGACATAATCTCCAAACAAGGCTGGTGACCACACAGTTCCCAAAGAGCAGTGGTAGTATTTAAACAAGATGGCACTGGGGTGCCTGGATGGCTCAGTCAGTTGGGCTTACCACTTAAGCTCAGGTCATGATCTCCCGGTTCATGGGTTTGAGCTCCGCATTGGGCTCTGTGCGGACAGCTTGGAGCCTGGACCCTGCTTCGGGTTGTGTCTCCCTCTCTTCCCCTCCCCAGCGCATGCTCTGTCTCTCTCTATCTCAAAACCAAATAAACATTAAAAATGTTTTAATAAAAATAAAAAAAAATGAAAGAAGATCGTATTTGTCAGACCACTGGATAACCGGGGCCCCCCGCGGCCTCTCGCCGTTTAGAGAAGCTCTGAATTAAAACTTGCTCTACTTCGGAAATTATCCTGCCAGTGGCACAATTCTATGGCATTGGTTTTGTGGGCAGTTCAAACCACGAACTTGCTCGTTGTAAGCGTTTGAAGTATATCGCCCTTTCGGTAACCCTGCTCTGTCGTTTATCCGCTGTTTAGTGTGCCTGAACCTTAAAACAAGGCCAGCAGAAGCGCCTCGGGCCACCACCGTGAAGCCTGGGACGCCAGTAGCAACGGTCCCTCGCATGAAATAAGCGCCCGGTAAGTAAACCCGTAGCAACAATCACATGAATAACCCCCTTTACTGTCTCCGGGCCCCTTTCTCATTCTTCACCCCCGACCTCCCACGCGCCGCAAGGCAGCTAGGTGATGGTTTCGCCCCATCTGACGGAGGCAAAAACTGAGGCCAGCCCGGGCTTCGCGGCGCGGGCGGCGGGGAGGGCGACGGCGGGCCCGAGTCGGCGGCCCCGGGGGCGCCCAGCTGCTCGCAGGTGCGTCAATCCGCGGGGGAATCCTCGGCTCCACCTGGGCGCGGCGAGGAAACCGCACCATGTATGGGCACCTACGTCAGAGAGGGCGGGCCCGCCGCTGCCGCGGGGGACGCCAGGTCCGTCCCTTTCCCCCGCACGAAAAGGCGGCCACCGGACGGTAGGAGGCGTCGAAAAGTTCGGGGCGGGCTGGCAAAAGGCGGGGCGTCTGGAGAGGTGGAGCCCCGAGGTGTCCAGCGCCGGAGAAACGCCCGCCCCCCCCTCCCAATTGAAGTGGTTCAGCCCGAGCCCTTTTCATTCATAAAAGAAAAGACTCCGCGAGGAGCAAGTGAGTCAGAACCGAAGCCGCCGACGCGGACCCCACAGAGCAGCCAGCCAGGGCATGTTCCGAGACTTCGGGGAACCCGGACCGAGCTCCGGGGCCGGCGGTGCGTACGGCGGCCCGGCGCAGCCCCCCACTTCAGGCCAGCAGGTGAGAGGGACCCGACGCTTGGGGATCCCGGGTGGACAGCGCCTGGGACGCTGCGGTCGGCTCCTGCACACTCTGGGATTGGGACCGGGAACGGGAGTAGGGACTGGATCTGGGGCCGTGGCTGTGGCTGTGGCTGTGGCCGTGGCCGTGGCCGCGGATGCTGCCCGTTCTCCGCGGTCTAGAGGCACATTTCCCCCCCCCCCCCCCCCGCAAGCCCAGGGGAACGCGCGCGGTGGGCGCAACAAAGATCTACGAGCGTCCCCTCTGTCGCTCACCCCTTTTACTCCGCTGTCTGCCATCTGTCCCTCCGTCTCTGTTACCTTCCAACTTTTCTCCCGTCCACGCTTAATTTTGTCCTGTCTGCGCCAGAAGGGCGCCCCTTAGTCCGGGATTAGTCCCACCTCGGACTGGATCAGAGGGTCTGATCCATCTCGGACTAAATTCCTGGGAGGCCGAGATGTTCCCACACAGGAGGGAGGCGGGATCCACCGGCAGGCTAACTCCGACAGACTGGGAATCCTCAGCACTGTCCGTGACCGTCTGTGTGTCTGTCCGTTTGTCTGTCCCTCTCCCCCCCCCCCCCCCCCGTCGCCAAGTCCCTATCCCCTTCTTGACGCAGTGGAATCCGTCGGGCTCCGGGAGACTGGTTTTTGACCCCTTTACAAGCTGGGGCCCGATGGAGACTGCGGGATGTCGGGACGTGCGCGGGGTCATGCAGCGGACAACTCCCGCGCCCCTCGACTCCCGGCACCAAACGGCGCCCGCTGCAGGCTGGGGGGACATGGGTGGCCGCAGGTGCCCATTTCCTGTCGGCGGGCAGCGCGCACGTGTCGCTCGGCGTCCGTTCCGCCGAGTCACAGCGGCCGAGTCACGGTGGCTGACTCACCCGGGGCGCCCCTCCCTTCCTGGCCCGGAGCGGCCCCGGGCCGGACAACCTCGGGAGAGAGAGATGCCGCCGGCGGTACCTCGGTCCCGGAACTGGGGTCCCTGGGCCACTGGGCCCGCAGAGCTGGGCCGGGGACATCGCTGTCTGGACTTGCCTGGGCTTGTGGCGCGCTTCCCGGAGGACCGGGCACCCACACCCAGAGCCCAGCCCCAGGGCTTGAACCCAGTTCTCCTCCCCAAACACTGAGCCCCCATCTCAACCCCTTCCTCAGATTTCTGGCAGAAAGAAAATCTTGGCAGGTAATACAGGCAGAGCAAACAGTGCAGCCAGAACAGCGGTTTCTACCTCATTTACCGTATTTCACAGAATCTAAGATTTCATTGGTTTAAAAACCCATCATTTTGTGCCACTAAATTTTTCTAAAGTTGCCATTGAACTATGATTTCACAGCTACTAAAGGGCATTTCTTAGCATCAATGAGATGTCATAATCCTCACCTAGGACAATATTAAAAGACAAGGAGGGGCACCTAGGTGGCTCGGTCGGTTAGGCGGCCGACTTCAGTTCAGGTCATGATCTCACAGTTCATGAGTTCGAGCCCCGTGTCGGGCTCTGTGCTGACAGCTCAGAGCCTGGAACCTGCTTTGCATTCTGTGTCTCCCTCTTTCTCTGCCCCTCCCCCACTCACACTCTGTCTCTCTCACTCTTAAAAAAATGAATGTTTTTTTTAATTAAACAAACAAACAAACAAAAAAACAAGGAAACTAATGTACATTGAAGTTCAATGACTTGCCCAGAGTCTTGGCCAGTAAGTGGCTGAGCAAAGGAGCTAGCTGGGTCAGCCTAAACCCGGGGTAGTGGTTCTTGCCCACCACAGCCCCTGTTCATTGGGCACCTAACTGCCACTTACCAGGCTCTGTCACACACATTCTTTCATCTGACTCTCACAGCCACCCTTGGAGATAGGAACTGGAATTATCCCCTTTGTGCAGATGAGACTCAGGCAGAGTACAGGAGTAGTTAAGAGCCTGACTGCCTGGGTCCAAACTCCACTTCCCACTTGCCGGCTGTGTGTCTGTGGACAACTGTTTTCCTGTCTGAAAATGAAGACGCTGTTGTGCAAATTATGACTCAGTATTTGTAAAGTGGTTGGGACTGTGCCTAGAGTTCATACTTTACTATAAGTATTAGTTCTGATGGGGAAATGAAGGCACAGCAAGGTTATGAGAACTGCCCCAAGTCACACAGCTCATGAGCAGGGATTTATCGCCAAGTTGGTCTCTCTGACTGCCCAGTTGTGCTCTTTCTGGGCTCTCAGAACCGGCAGCTGCATCGAGGGTAGATGGCGGTGTGGCTTCTGTCCAGCAGAAGCCCCTCAATCCACAGAGACCTCATCCTTGGCCCCTCCGTTTCTCACCCCTCAGAAGTTCCACCTCGTGCCAAGCGTCGATGCTGTCAGTGGCAGCCAGGAACTGCAGTGGATAGTACAGCCTCACTTCCTGGGACCCAGCAGCAGCTATCCCAGGCCCCTGGCCTACCCCCAGTACAGCCCCCCCCAGCCCCGGCCAGGAGTCATCAGGGCCCTAGGGCCACCTCCAGGGGTCCGTCGCAGGCCCTGTGAACAGGTAAGTAGCAGAGGCATTGTGGTGCTGGTTCTGATGCCTACCGGGGTGCTGAGGTGCAGAGGACAAGTTCTTCCTTAAAAGAACACAGGCTTAGGCAGGTGGGTAGGGCCGCTGGTGACCATTGGCCAAGGCAGAAAGTGATAGGAGGCCCTGGGGTGATCCAGCAGAGGGCAGAGGTCACCCCTAGATCAGGGAAAGCTTTCCGGAACTGGAGGTACAGTAGTGTAGAAGGATGGGTAGAATTTGCATGGATCGAGATGAAGAAAAAGACATTCCCGGGAGAGAGGAAGGGAGGAGCAAGAATGGAGGTAGAGGTGAGAATGTGTAAGGGGTACGTGTGGAAAGGTGTGTGGACAGTAGAGGGGCTCCACCTGCTGACGTATATGGAGAGGCTGAGCTAATGAGTCAGTGTAGCTGGGGAGAGAATGGAAAGAGAGGGTTCTCTGCAGCTACTCTCTGGGTTTCAGGTTCCCCATCCTATTTCATCCTTACAAAAAGCCTCTGGGGAATGCACTCTGGTTTTCTCCAATTTATCGCTAGGGAAATGAAGGCACAACAGAGGTAGTCACTTGCCCCAAATCCCACAAGTAGTGAGTAATGAGACAGGTCTTTTCAATTCTAAAGTCAGATCCTAACCATCAAGCCACACTGTCTCATCCAGAGCGAACAGAGGCTCGAAGCAGAGTGAGCTGGGAACTCTCGGCTCCCCAACCAGGGTTCCTGCCTTTACACTGCTAAGAAAGTCTTTACCAAAATAAATAAGAGAGGGTTATTTGTTTGTTTGTTTGTTTATTATTTGTGAGAGAATGAGTCGGTAAGGAGCAGAGAGAGGGGTGGGGAAAGAGAGGATCCCAAGCAGGCTCTGTGCTGACAGCAGAGATCCGGATGGAGGGCTCGAACTCATGAACTGTGAGATCCTGACCTGGGCCAAAGCTGGACGCCTTAACCGAATGAGTCACCCAGGCGCCCCAGAGACAGAGGGTCTTTGAAGGGAGTGGCCCATTAAAGAGCTTGCCCTGACAGCAGGGTAGAAGATGAGGAGAGAGGTCAGGATCTTGGGAAAGATGTGCAATTAGACAGGGGTGGTTTTCCCAGAAACAGCATGGTTGCCCTTTGTGACCAACTGGAGAAGAAGACCGTGCTGGGCCCCAGAGGCAGGCTGCTGGACTTCCCTCCTTCAGTCCCGTCCTGAGGGTGGCTCCTTGTTCCTGAGTCCTCCTAGACTGGGGCTGTAAGCTCCCCTTTTGGGGGAGGTGGTCTTCATCTGTGGGCCTCTCAACTTTATGTTGAATAAAGTGAGTGGATTTTCATTTCAGCTCTGGGACCATAAACGAGTTATTCATCATCTCCGGGCTTTAGTTCCTTACATGGAAAGTTGGGTTCAGAATCTGTGTGAAGCTCTTAGCTTGTATGTAATAGGCTCCCAATAAATAATTTACTCAGCGGCAACACTCATTAACCCCTCCTAGTGCTTACAGCCCCTGGGTAAGAGCACGCTTGGTTATCAAGAGACTGAAAAGGATGAGGGTCTTTCGAAAAAGAGAGGCTGGCTCCCAGGGGCTCAGAGGAAGAAAGGCCACTTCTGGCCAGGGAATGAGAGAAGGCTTCCTGGAGGCGGGGGTATCTCAGTGGAGTCCTGAGAGATGGGGGAGGAGGTTGAAGGTTTGTGGCGTGTGTGCGTGTGTGGGGGGAGCATTCTGAGAGGGTAATCAGAGGAGGCAAAAGCTGGGTGCGAGGAGGAAGTGTGATTAATTCAAATTTACTAAAGCGTGAATGCGGGGAACGGGTCGCCCTGCAGTGGTCCCTGAAGCGCAGCCTGGGGGCGCCCCACGCTGCTATGTCCTCTGCTAGGGTCCCAGCACTGGGCCGCCTCAAGAGGCGAGTGCCGGGCAAACCAGTGGCCCTGGGTCTACCTCACTGATCCTTTTACCCCATCCCCGACCCCACCCCCACCCCAGATCAGCCCGGAGGAGGAGGAGCGCCGTCGAGTGAGGCGCGAGAGGAATAAGCTGGCCGCGGCCAAGTGCAGGAACCGGAGGAAGGAACTGACCGACTTCCTGCAGGCGGTGAGCACTGGCTGGTGCGGAGGGTGTCGAGGCCCGGGCCCACCGAACCTCAGAGGGGCGCGGCTCCCCCGAGCCTGCCCGGCCCCACGGGGCGCCGGTGTATGAAGTGTCCTCCCCACCCCCACCCCCCCCAGCACCCCGTCGGAGGTGCAGCCCTTCGGACACAACAATGACGAAAAAGCGATTAAATATTAGTTACGGCGCGTCTCACTCCAGCAGAGCAGAAGAGTTAAAGCTTCGGCCAACGATCTCCTAAAATGCTCCCGGGCCTGATGGGAGTCGTGCCGGATTTCTCCCAAGGCCTCATGGGAGTTGTAGTCCAGACTCGCTGGAGACCCAGCCCCGTAACCGCCCCCCCCCCCGCCGCCCCCCACCGTTACCACCACCTGCCCGAGGCTACGCGGTATTCCGCCCTCCTCTTCTAACTCCTCTTCCAACTCTCTACAGGAGACTGACAAACTGGAGGACGAGAAATCTGGTCTGCAGCGAGAGATTGAGGAGCTGCAGAAGCAGAAGGAGCGTCTGGAGCTGGTGCTCGAAGCCCACCGTCCCATCTGCAAAATCCCGGAGGGGGCCACGGAGAGGGACACTGGCGACACAGGCGGTACCAGCGGCACCAGCAGCCCACCACCAGCCCCCTCCCGCCCTGTACCATGTATCTCTCTTTCCTCGGGGCCTGTGCTTGAACCTGAAGCATTGCACACCCCCACGCTCATGACCACACCCTCCCTGACTCCTTTCACCCCTAGCCCTGTCTTCACCTACCCCAGCACCCCTGAGCCCTGTGCCTCAGCCCATCGCAGGAGTAGCAGCAGCAGCGGGGACCCATCCTCCGACCCTCTGGGCTCTCCCACCCTCCTTGCCTTATGAGGCAAACTAGCATCCCTACCCACGGGTGCCACCCTAGCCAATGCCTTCCCACCCACTGGTCCAGCTGGTCTGGACCATATCCCATGCCCAAGCCCAGCAGGTTCTTCTCCATGCCTCCAGATGAGACTGAGCATATTTTGCTTCCTAGTAGAGCCAGCTTGGGGCCACCAACGCTGCCCACGGTTTTTCTAGAGCTGGCTTCTCTAGCAATTTGCACTAAATCAGAGACAAAAGATTTCCTATTTGTTCGCGAGAACTCCTGGCAGCCCAAAAGGACTTTGTGACTCCCTAGAGGTCCTCTCGAGCCCTAACTCCCTCCAGACCACACCTACAGTCTTCATCACCCTCTTCCTGTGATCCACCCAATCCTACTCTGACGGGTGATACTCTACCAGCCTAGAACACTAACTCACCTAGCCCCACACTGCCAGCAGCACCAAGTGATTGAACCAGGGCATTCTGCTGGCCCCTCCTGAATGGCAGGAGGGTGTCAGAGGCTTCTGTGATGAGCTGACCTGCAGCCCCCAGCTCTGAGAAGACTTTAGCTCCAGGGAATCCAAGCCTCCACAACGAAGGCAGCTGCTATTTATTTTCCTACAGAGAGTATTTTTATACAAACCTGCCAACATGGAATAAAAGGCTTGAAGCTCTGGCCTGGTCTCATTGAACCCAGAGGCTAAAGGGAGAATATTTGAAATCCGAAGCCCTAGGCTCCAGTCTCAGCTCCACGGACTTACTGCATGACTTTGGACAAACTATTTGATATTTCTAGACCTCAATTGTCTTACCTGACAAAAGAGGTTACATCTGCTCTGCCTCATCTCCAGCATTGAGAGGAGGAACAGAGTGCTGCTGTTGGGTGCAAGCCAAAGGATTATCATCTTCCTCCGGATGCGGGCCCACAGCGCTCCTGCGTGTGCCACAGGAGGGCGCTCTTATGCCCCTTCCAGCCTCAGGGGAGGTCGCTGAGTGGGTTCTAGGCCCCCAACACCTGCTTCCTGCCCCATTGTCTTGGACAGGAAGGAGCCGGGAAGGGAGCTGGAGCCACTTCAGGGGCCAGAATACGGCCTGTTCCGAGGCCTGATGGGGGGGAGCCAGTGGTTTACCACGGTCCCACATCCCGTCCCAGGCTTGAGGTAGCGAGGGTCGGCCACGTTAGTTCTGTAGCCCCTCCGGATGGGAATGGTACCCCGTCTCAACGTCCCCGCCCTCGTCCCCACCACGGCGAGTCCCAAAGAGACGCTGCCCAGGCCAAGGGCTCTGCTTCCGTTCCAGTTTATTAGCCCCCACCCCGTCCCCGGCAAGTCCCTTCTCTCCAGCATCCAGTTCCCCTGCCGCCACACCAGCGAGAGCAAGGGGCCCTCCTCAGTGCCAGAGTTTCCAAATCCATGCCAGCGGCCCGTCGTGCGAGGGGGGACGGCGTCTAGGTCCCGAGGTCCACCGCAGTCCCTGCGCTTTGGGAAGCAATCCGGTCGGGCGTCGACAAGAAGGAAGCTGAGCCCTCAGTCATCTGGGGAGCAGGCCAGGGGCAATTGGTCGGGACTACCCACGCTGCCCGTGCTGGAGCTTCCATCGCCCAGGTCGCGGGGCCCGCAGGGGGGCAAAGCGAGCTCGGGTGTCGGCCCGGCGCTTGAGCCCCCCGCGCCGCCGGGGCCGCCCCGGGGGCCCCACTCCTCGCCCAGAGCCAGGCAGAGCTCCTTAAGCGCCAGGTTCTCCCGCAGCAGCTCCTCCTGGCGGCCCTCCAGCTCGGCCAGCTTCTGCCAACAACCGCCCAAGTCCTCGCGCACCGCTCGGGATGCTTGGGTCCCGAAGAGCTGCCACTGGCGCGCGGCACGCCGCCCGCGCTGGCGCTCCGAGTCCAGGAAGCAGCAGAGGTCGCGCAGCTCGCGGTTTTCGGCCTGTAAGCGGCGGTTAAGCTGCTTGAGCTCGCGGATCTCGCCCAGGTGACCCTGCAACTGCCGATTCACCTCCTGCATAAGGCGGCCGCGCTGCACCAGAGCCGCCAGGCGCGCCGCCTCCTCCCGTCGCAGGCGCCGCACCAGCTCCTCTTTGCCCAGCGCCGCCATCTCCTCGTCCGTCAGCTCCTCCAGGCCGCCCGCCTCGGCCTCCATGGCTGCTCAGGCCTCTGGAGCATCGCCTGCCCGCCGCCGCGGCCCAGGAGCCCCACGTCCAGCCCGGCGCGCTGGGGCTTGGGCTCCGGCTCCGCGGGCGGCAGGCTGTGGTCGGGCAAGCGTAGGCTGCACCAGCCGCCCAGGGGTGGGCACGCGGCGGGGCGCGCGCCGGGGCGGGGCCGTGTGACGTTAAGGAAGGACAGCCAATCCAGGAAGCCTCCCCGGAAAGGGGCGGGACTTGACCGCAGAATAGACAGAAAGAGAGAGGGAGACCCTTCTCTGCCCCTTCCGGACCGCGGAACGACTGACCCTCGTGGACACTGGGTCCCAGCGCCACCACCTTCCCCGACAGTCACCCCCAAACTAGGCGCTTTGTACCTCCCACTTCCAAACCTCCTCAAGCCCTAGCCTAGGCCTCTCTGCTCCTTCCCAGGAACCAAGACTCCGGCATGGGCCGTCGACTCTCGTGTCCACCTCCCGACGGAACCCAGAAGGATCTCGTTTCCATCTTTCCTGGCTTAGTTCATACTCGAGAGTCTTGACTCACTGAACATCGCTCCCAGCTCTTGGGAACCCTGAGTCCAAATGTGCCTGCCTCACCGATCAGCCTACCCTCTCATGGACCGGTTTCCTGCCTCGGGGGAAGGCACATACAAGGATTCATTTGTTCAATAAACTTTTATTGTGTGCAAAAACTGTGCAGAAATAAACTTGACTAAGAATCTGATCCTGTCCTCAAACAGGTTGTAATCTAGCAGGGGAGACAGGCTGTGTTAAATAAGAAGCAAACGGGGGAGGAGCATGGTCTGAGGGACCTCCACCCCCCAAAAAAAGGTTTTCTCGAAGACGTGATAATCTGTGGGGCCTTGAAAGATGTATAGGCCTTTGCCAAATAGAGCTATTTCAGGGGGTGGGAAGAGTATGGTGAAAGACATTGGGGGCCAGCTGCTTCAGGAACAGTGACAGTAGCTCGATGTTTTCAAAAGGTACGTGTGTGGAGAAAGTGATAAAGTGAGGGAGAGAAGCAACAAAGGTAGTTGACCGGAGTGTTTCCACAGGCCAGTAAAGATTTTAGGCGGGGGATTAACATTTTAAATACGTATGCATTGGGGTACCTGGGTGGCTCAGTCTGTTAAGCATCTAACTCTTGATTTCGGCTCAGGTCACGATCTGGGGGTCATGAGACTGACCCTTGCCTCAGGCTACAAGCTGAGCATGAAGCCTGCTTCAGATTCTCTCTCCCTCTCTCTCTCTCTCTCTGCCCCTCCCCTGCACACGGGTACACTCCCTCCTTCTCAAAACAAGTAATTAAACTATAATACGCACTAAAAAAATTATTCAGGCTGCTCTGCGTGGGATGGACCCTGGGGAAAGGATGCAGGCAGGGAGATTAGTAAGAACACTGTATCAATGGGAGAGACAGAGCTACGCAGGACTGGACTGGGACAGTGCCAGTGGGGATGGAGAGGACAAAACATCCCAGAAATATTCAGGAGGCAAATCAGCAGAACTAAATGTGAGGAGAGATGAGTCTGGGAGAAAGCTCAGGTTTTGTGGCATGAGAACTGGGTGAATGTTGGGACTTCACTGTGATAGGAACGCAGCAGAGAAACAGATTGGAAAAAGGTCGGTCTGGCTTTTGAGGGGCCTGTAGGGGGGAGACAGCCTGAAAAGACCTGCGGATAGACGGCCCTCCTGATGTGGACTTCCAGGCAGAGCTCTGAGCTGCAGAGTAAGAGAGGTCATCAGTGGGGGGGGGTTAAAGCCATAGGAAGAAAAGGCCCATGCCCGGAAGAGGTGCTCATCGGCAGGTTGGCCTGAGGGACTCCCAGTAAGGGCCCTTGGAAGTCAGGTCAGACCTATTTTTTGCACAGAAAAGATTTAGCAGAGAGACCTGTGAAACCACCACATTTAGGATACGGGTCAAAATAGGGAGGCCCGGAAAAGGGCAGAGAAAGTGGGAGAAAAGCCTGGAGGAAGTGAGAGGGAAGGTTACAGGGGCAAGGGAGGCTGGCCGCTGGCCTCGACTCCCAATGTCTTCCTGCAAACTGGGCCAGGATAGGATGGGGGGGTTGGGACAGGGGGCGGGGACAAGGGACCTGAGATTGCCCCTCCCGCCGGGGGGAGGAGCCATTCCTCTTCCTTCGCCGCTTCTGCCCCCACCCTCTCTGTCCCGGAAGTGGTCCTTCTCTGGCTCCGGGTGCCGGGAGACGAATCCCCGCGTTCCCGGAAGTAACCCGCCGGCGGCGCGCCCGGCCCGGGGCAGTGCTCGCTCCAGCCGGGGCGCTGCAGCCGCGCCCGGGTCCGGGCGTCGCCATGACCAGCGAACTGGATATCTTCGTGGGGAACACGACGCTCATCGACGAGGACGTGTATCGCCTCTGGCTGGACGGTTACTCGGGTGTGTGGGGGCCGTCTGCGGAGCGGCCCAGAAGGGGCGGTTGTTTGGGCTGGGAGAGGGGGCGGAGCCAGGACTCGGGCGTCCTATGCGGAGGTGGGCGGAGAGAGTAAGGGATGTGTCGGAGTTGGAGCTGGGATCCCCGGAGGGTCTGTGGGTTCGGCCGAGCCGGTCCTAATGCTAGCTCCGACTCCCTAGTGAGCGACGCGGTGTCCCTGAGGGTGCGCTCGGGAATCTTGGAGCAGACGGGCGCGACGGCAGCGGTGCTTCAGAGTGACACCATGGACCACTACCGTACTTTCCACATGCTCGAGCGCCTGCTGCACGCGCCGCCCAAGCTGTTGCACCAGCTCATCTTCCAGATCCCGCCGTCCCGACAGGCGTTGCTCATCGAGAGGTGGGGACGCCCACCAGTCTGACCCATTTTGCAGGCCGCAACTGAGGCCCGGGCCGGGATGGAAAGTTGAGAGCAGGAGGGGCCAAACCTAGGCCCTGCCAGACCCCCTTTCCCCTCCTATATGGAAAGTCAGTGGTGTCCTCTGCCCCCACCAGGTACTATGCCTTTGACGAGGCCTTTGTGCGGGAGGTCCTGGGCAAGAAGCTGTCCAAGGGCACCAAGAAAGACCTGGATGACATCAGCACCAAAACAGGCATCACCCTCAAGAGCTGCCGGAGACAAGTGGGCACTGCTCCCCACCCCCCACCCCCGCTCCGTAACACAACATCCCATGTCCAGTCTGCCCCTTCACTCCGTCCGTGTGGTCACCGCCCCAGCGCCTTTCTCCTTCCCCACCTCTGGTTCTGGCAAGGGCTTCCTACCCAGTCTCCTCTCGCATCTTTTTGCAACTTCCTAAACCATCTCCTACGCTCTGCGGGAGCTATTCTTTCAGAAGCTCAGATCTGAGCGTAGCTTTCCCCTCCTCATAAACTTTAATTGGCTCCCACTCCATCCTGGATAGTGGCCATACTCTTCGGCCTTGACCTTCTTACTCTCATGTGATCTGGTCCCTGCCAACCCTTCTTGGCTTACATTTTTCCAGCCGGTGGCTTTCTTGCTCATGTTCCTCCTACTTCCAGGGTACTATTCTTGGCCTTGTCTCCCCCTTGAAGTACAAAGCAGGGGGATTAGATGCCACCTTCTCCACAAGCCTTTCTGGCGGTACAGGGAGAAGTAACCCTTCTTCTGGCCTTTAGTATCTTTTCTCTGTGTCTCTTGTTCACTCCCTCTGTGCAGCTTAGCATTTGTTCATTTTTTTTTACTTCTTGGACCTTAGCCAAGAGGGTCAGTTCCAGCACAACTCCTGGAGAACTGGAGAGCATGATGCTAAAATAGGGGGAATTCAGAGGTAGGAGTGAGGAAACATTTATCCAACATCCTGGTTGAATGGACAACAGGTATTAACAATTAATAGTTTACTGAAGTATAGCACAGGCTGTGTCGGCCTCCGCTGACTGAATAGATGGACAGATGAGGGAGGGATGTTCAATCAGTTTATTGGGTGACCAGCCTCTGACCAGTCCTCCCTCCTCCCCTAACTGCCCTACAGTTTGACAACTTTAAGCGAGTCTTCAAGGTGGTGGAGGAAATGCGGGGCTCCCTGGTGGACAACATTCAGCAACACTTTCTCCTTTCTGACCGGTTGGCCAGGTGAGGGGCTGGGCAAGGAGCCAGCCGTCTCCCCTTCCTGCACACTCTCCTTGGGCCGTGAGGCGGCTCTACCTTACCCACCCCAACCCACTTGATCTTCTGGCTGTAGGGATGATTATCCTACTTTTAGTCTGTGCTTTGGATCAGATTGGCCTGGTTTCAAATCCCAGCCTGGCCACTTACCAGCGGGGTTGTTGTGAGATGCTACATACGAAGTCCATGGTGCCACCCCTGGGGCTTAGGGAGTACCCAGTAAATCGCAATTCACCCTCGTGGTCTCCCTCTGTATCCCTTAGCAGACCTGGGCTGAAACTTTCTCTTTAGGCAGGTGAGGAAGCCCAGGGAGAAGGAACTTGAAACTTGTCACATAGTGAGTTGGGGCAGAGATAGGCCAGAACTCCAATGCCCAGCCAGTGCTGCAGGTGGGAGCTGCTTGCTAAAAAGGAATCTCAAACCCTGACAGGCCCCCTCTCCCCTCCCTGCAGGGACTATGCGGCCATTGTCTTCTTTGCCAACAACCGCTTTGAGACGGGGAAGAAAAAACTGCAGTATCTGAGCTTTGGTGACTTTGCCTTCTGTGCTGAGCTCATGATCCAGAACTGGACCCTCGGAGCCGTCGGTGAGGCCCCCACTGACCTTGGTGCCCAGATACCTCCCCACCTTCTCAGGGCCTGGCTCGCCATCAGCAGTTTCTCCTGCAGGCCCCAGTCTCCAGCATCCTTTCTCTTCAGTGCCCCCACCGCAGCCACCTCTGGACACAGTCCAGTGTCCCCATGCACACCTTGTCTGCAGACAAAGGGCCTGCTACTTCTCTGCGGCCTGGGACAAATCACTCCACCTTTCTGACACTTCCTCTTCATGGGGTTCACTGAGGTGGTGGGTGTGGAAGGCTCAGGAGATCCCTGGAGGGGTTTTTACCCCCTGCCCCAACTCCCTTGCTGGGCCTCCTCCAGACTCCCAGGTGGCTGACATGGATGTGGATTTAGACAAGGAGTTTCTCCAAGACTTGAAGGAGCTCAAGATGCTTGTGGCTGACAAAGACCTCCTGGACCTGCATAAGAGGTGACCCTGGGGAGTCCACAGGGTGGGGCCCGAGTGGGGGCCCAGGCGGCTCTGGGCTTATCCTATCTCCCTACAGCCTGGTGTGCACTGCCCTCCGGGGAAAGCTTGGTGTCTTCTCTGAGATGGAAGCCAACTTCAAGGTCTGTGGCCCAATCCAGCCTCTGTCCTTTGGGCATCATCGGCCTCAGTGCACTGTCCCCATTGGGCAACTCTGCTCATGCCGGACATTGACCGGCAGGTAGTCGGCCGCCCCTTCCACCCACCTGGGAGGGGAAAGTCAGCTCCTAGACATTGGGGAGTTATTTGATTGAGGGAGGTGGATAGATTTGGAAAGGGCCCTACCCCTCCTCTAGCCTCTGGGCTCAGCCTCCAGGCTCTGGGACAGAGGGCAGAACTCCCAGGCTCCTTGCCCCACAGAACCTGTCCCGGGGGCTGGTGAACGTGGCCGCCAAGCTGACCCACAATAAGGATGTCAGAGACCTGTTTGTGGACCTCGTGGAGAAGGTGAGCTGTCCTGCTTGCCGTCCTCTGATTCCCCAACTTGCCCTGTCCTTGGGCTGTACCAATCCTAGATGTTTCCTTGGGCCCACAGTTCGTGGAACCCTGCCGTTCTGACCACTGGCCACTGAATGATGTGCGGCTCTTCCTGAATCAGTATTCGGCATCCGTCCACTCCCTGGATGGTTTCCGGTGAGAGACCCCAGGCCTCCTTTCCAGCTTGTCCTTGCCGTAGCCAGCCTTCTGCCAGGGCCTAGCCCTCCTGCAGACTCAGGGTTCTCTGTTCTGTCCTAGGGGTGGAAGTCTCTCTGTGGGCTCCACCTCTTAGAAGCTGTGACCTAACCTTGGGTAGGTTCCTTAAGCTCTCCATGTCTCCGTTTCCCCCATAGAATCTGGAGATGGTGATGATAACGATCATAAGAATATTATGAGGCGTGAAGGAGCACTTAGGCACAGGAAGCTCTCCGAGCAGTGCTCAGAAGCAGTAGGGATTCAGTAGAAGGCAGCCGTCACTGTTACTTTTATCATTACAGGCACCAGGCCCTCTGGGACCGCTACATGGGCACCCTCCGTGGCTGCCTCCTGCGCCTCTATCATGACTGAGGTCCCCTCCCGCCACCCTGCCCCCACAGACAATAAAGTTGCCATGACTTCGGAAGAGCCTGTGCATGGGAGTGTGCGTAGGTGAGCACGCATCTGTCTCTAAGGGTCAGGTGAACGAGTACACGGCTGTACGTGTCCGTGGGCCCCACAGAGACTAGGATGGGTCAGCGCACGGTGTCGGTGCCCTCCCCACCCATTTCCGCACCCCAACTGAGTACGCTTGGAAGCCAGGGAGCTTATCTTGGTTTATTCAAGCCGTAGCAAAATTAAGAGGACGGGCAAAAGCCTTGGGTAGGCCTGGCGAGGAGACAGCTGGCATAGCAGGACAGAGCTGAGGGTCAGTCGCGCAGGCTCAGGGAGGGCAGGACACTGGGCGCTTCTTCGCTGGTTGGTCCACACGGGCAGTGAGCGGGTACTTGGTGATGCCACAGGTGTTATTCCCTCGGTACAGCCGGAAATACCCCTAGGAAGTTAAGGGGACCTCAGGGCCAGAAGGTAGGGGGAGGCCTACCCTGCCTCATCCCCCGAATTGGTCTCCTTCTCACCTTCTCACCCCATTTGGTGCCCCAGGAGTTCTTCAGGATCCAGAACGGGATTGAGCGGCGAGATTGAGGCTGGGCTCCGGCTGCCCCTGCCCGCCTGTCCGCCACTGACTCGCTCTTCCCAAAGCCCACAAGCAGGACAGAGTGGTCCACGAGGAAAGGGTCACAGGAGGTGGGCGTGGCCTCAATCACACCCTTCTTGTATAGCTGCAGCAGCAGAGGGGCTGAGTCTGAGGCCACCTCCCCTAGATGCCTCTCCCCACCCCCACCCCCATTCCAGATCCTGTCCCACCTTCAGGAGCTTCATATTGATGGTCACGGTGATGGGGCCTTGGGTGGCCAGGTACCAGGCGATTTCTGCGGGTGGAAGGTGCCATTAGGCCTTGCTTGCTCTGTGCCCTTTGTTCTTGGCTCGTGGTTCTACCTCCCGTCCCCACCCTCCACCTCTCTGTCCCTCCATCTCTGTCTGTAGCCCAGTCTGTTTGTCTCTATCCTGGTATGTCTGTCCCTGTTATTCTCCCCCCATGCCTGCCCTTGTCTCCCCTCTGCCCGCACTCTGCTCGTTGTCCGGCAGCATGATGAAATCCTGGATCCAGGCCACCTTCTTATGCTTCTTGGCCAGGCACCGGTGGGGTTTGACCTGCCCTTGGAATGGGTAGTCCTTTTCGCTGGCCAGCCCACCTGGAGATAAGCAAGGCCAGGGAGGAGGCTCAGCTCCTGAATGTTGCTCCCACCTCCCCCCTACCCCCGCCTCCACCACAGCTGCCCGGAGAGGCAGGGCACTCACTGTTGTTGAGGACGGTTATGAACGCATCCCAGACGAAGCCACCCCTGCAGCCATCCCCACAGCGGCCACAGTCGAGCAGCTCTGGTGCAGGAAGGGACAATGGGGGTTGACTATGCCCTGGCCCCCCGCACCTCCCTCTCCCCCGTCACTTGCCCCACTCTGTCAGCCATACCCTGCACGGAGAGTTCTACGGACTGGCGGTATTTGATGCCCCACAGGGCCTCGATGTTGCCTGCGGCTGCCATGGCCCAGCAACAGCTGCAGCTTTCCTGCACGAGGTGGGCAGCAGAAGAGATTTCTGGGCCTTGCCCCCGCCGTCCCTCCACCCCAGGGCTGAACTAGGCCGGACTGGGGCAGGTACCTGCTTCTTGACGGATGAGATGACTCCATCCAACTTCCGCCAGTCACAGGTTGGGGGCACGGACTCCCCCCACTCTTCAGACCCTACCTCTCTGCCCACTTTGGGAGCCTCTCCATCCATCCTCCGATGCCCGTAGAGCCGGCCAAACTCCTCCTCTGGGGGTATAGACAGGACCACCAGGGTCACAACTTAGACCCCTTCTCCCCCACATCCTGCCTCGCATACTCCAACCATCCACATCCTCGGTTATTTGAGTCCCCATAATACCCTGGGAGACCGGCGTGGATGTCGAGGCCCGGAGAGCAGCCAGATTTCTTCCTAGGATGCATCCCTGGGCACTTGCTGCCTTGCCCCTGAACTGGGCTGGGGCCCAGACCTGACCCTGCTCTCTGTTACTTGGGGCAAACAACCAGGCCTCTGGCCCTCAGGGTCCCTCTCTGGGAAATGAAAGCTGGACGTCTGCCCCGTCCATCTGCCAGGATCCCTGGAGAAGTCACTGCTTCCCCACCTACCACCTAGGGTCCAGGAAATGTCCATTACCTGTGAGGTCACTGAATGGAGTCACCCCAAACTCGGCTGTGCCTAAGTCTTCCTCCTCCAGCTGCTGAGCCTGGGCCAGGTTGTGTGCAAAGATGTCCAGGCGACGAGCATACTCTGGACCAAAAGAGAGTTGTCTTAAGCTGCCTCCTAAGCCCCCGTGGGCAGGAAGTGGCCGCTGGCTGGGCATCCTACCACCCACACTCACCCAGGTGAGCGTTCACTCTTCTCTTGTGGCCGCTGCAGGCCAAGGAAGTGGCTCCCCAGCCTGTCTAGGGTTGGGTTTTCCCCAGAGGCAGCAAGGGGGACATCTCTGCCCACCCACGGAGAAGATAAGTGAAGGGTCTGAAGGGAGGCAGAGTGACTCAGAAAGGAAAGGTGGGTGATCAGAGACTGGCTTCCTGCCAGGTTACATTCTCCACCTCCAATTCACACCTCTGATTGCAGGTTCGGAGCTGAAATATGATGGAGGTGGGGAAGGAGTGGGGGTTCAGGCCCATGGCATGGGCAGCTTGGCCTGAGAGGTGTCCACAGACCACTCCCCTGTGGAAAATGAGACCCAGAGAGGGCAGGGGCAGGGCTGCGACCTCATGTGCATGGAGAGTGAGTTCCCAGCTTGGTGTTTCTGAGTGAACTCATGGCAGCAGTCAGCCCGCTGCCTGGAGGCAGAGGAAAAGTGGCTGTGGAGGCGAGGGATCCTCTCCGCCCAGGGCAGACCCCCGACAGCTGCTGCCTGCCCTCCAAGTTCATAGCAAAGAATGATTAGGAATGATTGTACGTTTAGGAAACCAGGGAGTGCACCCCCAGCCATGCCACTGTCCTGCTGAGTGCCTTTGGCCAAGCCGATTCCCCACCCTGAATCTTGATTTCCTCATCTATTAAATGGGAGAAGGGGGTTGGGCCGGAGATGTACATGCCCCGTGATACCTTCTGGGTTTGAGTAACTCCGGTTGTACTGGATCTGGAACAATGTGAAGGCCTGTTTCAGCTCCAGCGGCTGGGGTCCTGGGTCCTAGCAGGGAACCAAGGGGGTGGGGAGTGGGAGGGGGGAGCGGGTGAGGAGTCATTGCTGGGACCCCACCTCACCCCAGCCTTGCAGGGATTGGGCTGGGGATCAGCAGCTTAGCCTGCTCTGTCTCCCTGAGCATGTCAATCATTTTTCCAGCCTTAGTTGCTCCCCCCTGAGAAATGGGACTAAGGCTGTTGTTTCTGAAAGGGTGAGACCCAGGCATGGGATTTGCGGGAGGAAGGGTATGGGAAGCAGGTGGGGGGCACTTACCTGGCTCCTAAGGGAGCTCTTGATGCCTTGAGCCAGGCCGGCCATAGACAGGACCAGGAGGCAGGAAAGGTAGACAGTAATTGCCATGATGCTGCAGACAAGAGTACTGGGAGCAGGAAGCTGTGCAAACCAGGCTGGAGGGGCCGAGGGGGCGGAGCTGGAGAAACCACGAAGGGGAAACCAGGTTGGGAGGGGTGGACCCCTCCACACAGGAGCTACCTCAGACCTTCAGGCTTTTGTCCTATACAGCCCTCTGCCTGCCTGTTGCCCACTCCACCCTTCTTCTTTATTCAGCAGAGGCCCTCTGTCCACCCTGTTCTGGGCAATTCTAGGGATACAGAGGTGGATCTGTCCTTAAGGAAACAGGAATAGACAGATCCTAAGTGAGGAGTGACCGTGTACGGCCATCAGTGTCATGACGCGAAAATCCAGGGGGCTATGGGTGCCACGGGCTCCTGACACCTGGGTCTGGGTGGAGGGCGGTGAGTGCCCCCTGGAGAAGTACTCTTGCTCATCCTGGGAAGCTCAGTCAGCTCAAGGGTCACCCTCCAAAAAGCCTTCCCTGTTGCCCCTCCTCTGACGTAACCAGCAGCCCCTTGAGCCCCTGCTGTGCCTGTGCCCGCTCAGCATCTGCCTCCCAGCCACACAAGAAGCATCTGATACACCTGTGTCCTCAGCACCCAGCACAGGGCTGGGCACAGAGCAAGCTTTATGGATGTTCGTAGACGGAACAGTTGGTTGTTGGCGGGTTTCGAACAGGAAAGTTCAGGCTCTAGGGTACAGTAAGCGGCAGCTACTGCCTTCTAGTCCTCATTCTTATCACAGTCTGGGGGTGGAGATGAGGGGTCTGGGTGGGCCTGAGGGGCCAGATGGGGTGCAGAAGGGGTGAGGGCAGGGGACGTCTGTGCCCTGGAGGTCAGGAGAAGCGTTGCAGGGAGGCAACTCCGAGTGGCAGGTGCACTGAGGTCTCAGCACAAAGATGGAGGCTCAAGTCTGGCCAACTGCGCACCCAGCCATTCCCCTCTCAGCCTCGGATCCTCATCTCGCAGTGGCAGCAACAATTCCTTTGAGTGGGATGACCGTGGGGCACCTATGACCCTGGCTGGCACAGAAGAGGTGTTCAAAATGGTGGGCCCTTAATACTCTACTCTGGGGCAAAGAACCCAGAGAGTCTTGGAATCAGAGTGCCTGAGTTCAAATCCTGTCCTTCCCACTCTGGCTGTGCCTCGGCAAATTTCAGCCTCTCTCATCTGTGAAATAGGGTGATACCGGTACCCCTTCCCTGGCTGGGCAGGAGGATTGCATGAAATGCTTGCTGGTGCCCAGAAAGGTTTTATATCTTAGTAATAGCTATTATTTTTATTTTTTAATGTTTATTTTTGAGAGAGAGCACAGAGGAGGGGCAGAGAGAGAGGGGGACAGAGGATCTGAAGCGGGCTTGGTCCTGACAGCAGCGAGCCCTATGCGGGGCTTGAACTCATGAACTGTGAGATCGTGGCCTGAGCTGAAGCTGGACACGCAACTGAAAGCCACCCAGGCACCCCATTTTTTTAAGTTTATTTATTTTTTAGATAGACTCGGGAGGAGCAGAGAGGGAGGGAGAGAGAGAGAATTCCAAGCAGGATCCGCACGGAGCCCAATGCGGGAACTCACAAACCAAGAGATCGTGACCTGAGCCGAAGTCAGCCACTTAACCGAGCCACCCATGTGCCCTAAGAACTATTACTTTGGTTATTTTTTAATTACCGCTTTATTGAGACATAATTCAGATGCCATAAAATTCACCCTTTTAAAGCGTACAATTCAGCGATTTTAGTGTATTTGTATAATTGTGCAACCATCACCACCATCTGGTTTCAGAGTATTTTCCTCACCCCAAAAGAAACCCACGTCCATTAGCCCTCCCTTCCCCTGGCAAACCCTAATTTATCACCCAGATTTGTCCATTCTGGATGTCATATATATGGGATATGAGGACCTTTGTGTCTGGCTTCTTTCACCTTGTGTAGTATTTTTTCAAGATTTATCCTTGGAGCACATATCAGTACTTCATTCTTTTTTGTGGCTGAATAACATTCCATCATATTACCACATTTTGTTTATCCATTCATCAGTTAATGGGCATTAGATTGTTTCTACATTTTGGTTTTATGAATGGCGTTGCTATGAGTGTTGTGTATAGATCCTTTCCTATGGACACAGGTTTCCAATTCCCTTGGGTATATACATGGGCGTGAAAGTTCCGGGTCATGTGGTAACACTCTGAGGTCCTTCCAAACTTTTTCAAAGAGGACCACAGTGTATGAGGGTTCCAATTCCTTCGTTTCCTCGCCAACACTTGTTATTGTCTATCTTTTTGCTTTCAAAGAGCTATTGTTGTTAGCGTCCTCGCCCCTGTGGCTGGGAAGGGTCTGGGGGGTGGAGGGTACACTCTTCAATGAACCCCAAGGGCTGATATCGGTACCCACGTGCCCCCGTCGGCACACCCTCTCCCTGGGCGGGGCCGCACTGGGGGCGGTCGCGAGGATAAACAAGGGTGGGAAAGGGAAGGGAGGGCTCAACAGTTCCCGCACGTCTTCGGCCCCACGCGGGAGATCCCTGCACTCGCTGCCCTTTCCCGTCTGGCCCCGCCCTGAGACGTGGGCAGGACGAGGCCCCGCCCCTTCCTGGGAGCCAACTCCGCCTAAACTCCTCCCCGAAAGGCGCGCCCTGCTCGGGAGAGAAGGCCGAACCCCGAGGTGGCGGGGGAGGGCGGGGGACGGGTTTGGGTGGGAGGAGGGCCGGTAAGGCACTGGGTCCGGACCCTGGCGTCCTGTGCGCCCAGGTTCAGCCCTGCCCGCCTTCTCAGGGGCTTCCATTCATTCTGGGCCAAAAGGGAACTGCCGCCCCCGCTTCCAAACTGTCGTAGTTTCCCAGATGGATTGTTCGGAGGAGGCGGTCCTGGAGTGAAGGGACCACCTGGCTGACAGCCCTAGAGATGGAGGCGAGAAGGGACAGACATGAACAGTTCTGGGCCTGGGAACGTCCTCAGGCGAGGGTCTGGGGACCCTGAATGAAATTTTGGTGTTTACAGAGTGACTGTCCGGGTACACGGAATAAAATTCTGGAGGGCGTAGAGGGAGGGTCCGGAAGCCCCGGGATTAGGTGGGGTCCAGGTGCCCAGGATGACTTTCTGGGAGGCGCAGAGTGTGGAGGCCCCGGCATTTAGATGTGGGTGCACAGGATGGAATTCTAGGAGCCCAGATTAGCGTCCAGGTGCACAGGATGACATTCTGGGGTGCGCAAAGTGAGGGCCTGGGGGTTCCCCTGGTTGAGTCTGGGGGCCTGGCATCAAGGCCATGCCCCCAGGATCGGGCGCTAGGGGGACCCTGGCCCTGTGCCGGGAGGCGGCTCCGGGCAGCGCCGCGGGGGACCGGGTGGGGGCCTGCGGCTGGCCGGGGGCGGAGAAGCGGGGGGTCGGGGTCCCTCCCCCTGGCGCGGGCTCAGGAATCCGCCGAGGGGCGGGCGGAGGCGCCGGGGTGGGCCGCGCCGCGGCGGGCGGGCGGGCGGGGGGCGCTTCCTGGGGCCGCGCGTCCAGGGAGCTGCGGCGTCCGCCCGTCCGTCTGCCCGCAGGCACTGCCCGAACCAGCCGAGCCTCCGGAGACCCGGGCCGCGGGGGCGTCGCGGGCTCAAGTGAGTGGCCGTCCGTGGGGGGAGGGCGCGAGCCGGAGTCTCGGCCGAGTCGGCGTCAGCGCAGAGCCGAGAGGCCCGCGCTCCTCGGCCCGCGCCACAGGGGGACCGGGCGGGGGCGGGGTGGCCCCGGGGCGGGTGGGCCCCGAACCCCGGCCTGCGGGAGGAGTGGGCCCGCGGCCCTGGGAAGCTCCGGGGCCGCAAGCACAGTCCCGAGCGGGAGGCGGCTCGGGCCAGGGCTCGGAGTCCCGGTACAGGGAATGGGGGGTGCGTGGCAGAAGTTCCCTAAGCACCTCACACCCCACCCCCTCGCCCACCACCTCCCAGCCTCAGGATGCTCCCCTTCGCCTCCTGCCTCCCCGGCTCTCTACTGCTCTGGGCGCTGCTGCTGTTGCTTTTGGGGGCAGCATCTCCCCAGGATTCGGAGGAGCCGGACAGCTACACGGTGGGGACTGTGGGGCCACTGGCCTGGGATGGGCTGGGTAGGGACACAGAGACCAGGATCCTGGGGTGGCTGCTGCTGGGGACGATTCTCCCCTCCCCTGGTTGGTGAAGCGGCTGGGGGGCCATTGTTTGGAGCAGGCTGGGAGGGTGGCCAGGCTCAGGCCCTGATCTTGGCCTGGTCATTTGAAGGGGACTGGGAAGGACTACTGGCCATCTCTGGTCCCTTTGTAGGAATGCACAGATGGCTATGAGTGGGACCCCGACAGCCAGCACTGCCGGGGTGAGTGCGCCTGGGGGACCCACCCCCAGGAACTGGGAAGGGGATTGTGGCCTCAGCTCCGAGAGTAGCACTGGGAGCCCGATGACCTGTCCTCTGCCCAGCTTGGCTTGGTGGAGGCCAGCTCTGATTCCCTGGGGGCCAGCTCAGTTAGGGGTGGAGAAGCCATGCAGGCCCCTCCCTCTCAGAGAAACTCAGGACACCCTGCCCCCACCCCTCAGTAGGCAGGAGAACAAACAGGGCACTGCCCAGAGGAGTTGGGTCCTGGAACCTCTAATCACTCTTCTATGTAGCTTTGTCCCATCACGTCCTGGGAGGGCAGTGTCTGTGGGGTGGGTGAGGAGGCCTGCATATCACTCTTGGGCTGAGCCAGGGCCAGGGCTTTGGGGAGGGATAGAGACCCTCTTGGGGGAAGAGAATGGGGGTGGGGGGGACTATGGGAACAGCCACCCCGCCCCACCATCAGCCCTGGCAGGCTTGGGGAAGGGTCCTGGGCAAGCACCTTTAGCTTGTTGAATAGAGAGGGAAGGCCTTGCCTGGGTCACACAGCTTATAGAAGGCCAAGCTGGGCTCCTGCCTGCCACCCACCCCACGGCCAGCCCAGGAGACTGGCTGTGCCCAGCAGGCCCCCCTCTACAGATGTCAACGAGTGCCTGACCATCCCCGAGGCCTGCAAGGGGGAGATGAAATGCATCAACCACTATGGGGGCTACCTGTGCCTGCCCCGCTCAGCCGCTGTCATCAATGACCTTCACGGCGAGGGACCACCACCACCAGTGCCCCCTGCTGAACATCCCAACCCCTGCCTACCAGGCTATGAACCTGATGAGCAAGCGCGCTGTGTGGGTGAGTGAGGGTCACCCTGACGCGGGGACTTCCAGTCCTCCTACCAAGCATCTGTCACTGCATCTTAAAAACTCAGACCTCAGTTTCTCCCTTGCTCGAAAGCCTCTTCAGGGCTACTGGGATGCCATCCAGATCCTCGCTTTGTGTGGGGCCTGCCACACGTGGCCCCTGCTCCTGTCCCACTGCTCCAAACAGCATCTGGAGCCCCCTCCCCGATTGCTGGACAGACACTGCAAGAGCTCTGCTTCTCAGCTTCTGTTTTCTACCCTCTTCCTGATCTGGACCCCGCTTCTGGGTGCCACGGGCTTTGGAGGAAGGCCCTGGAATCAGTGTTCCTGGGAGTATGGGCAGGGCCTTACTTCCTAATGCCCCTCTGGCGTGGGAATGTCACAGGTGAGGGGTGCCCTTCCTGTTGGCTCCCAGGCTGACGGACTGTTGAGTCGAATCCGTGAGCTCCTTTTTTGAGAGTTCTGGTGTTACTCACACACCCCGTGAGTGGTACCTGACCTGTGTCTTCCCGTGTTGAGGTATCTGTCATGTTGGGTGGTGCATGGGCTCCCAAGTGGGGGCTGAGTGGTGTCTCCTGCAGACGTGGACGAGTGTGCCCAGGCCCTGCATGACTGCCGCCCCAGCCAGGAGTGCCATAACCTACCTGGCTCCTACCAGTGCACCTGCCCTGATGGCTACCGAAAGATTGGGCCCGAATGTGTAGGTGAGTCCAGGGAATAGACCCTCTAGTCTCTGCCTTGTGCCCTTGACCTGGCTCTCACCTTGCACCTGTTCTGGCCCACCGTCAGGCTTTGCCCCAGTCCCCCGCCACCTCTGCCTTCCTGTCGCCGGTCACAGGACCGTGAGGGTATATGTCTGAGTCCTGGCTGACCTGGCCCAACCCAGCCCCCCCACCCCGGCCCCAGGCAACACTGTGGGCGGTGAGGGGGTGCCTCGGTGGCTCAGTCGGTTAAGCATCCAACTCTGGCTCAGGTCACGGTCTCACGGTTTGGGAGATCAAGCCCCGCATCAGGCTGTCAGCACGGAGCCCACTTGGGTTCATCTGCCCCCCTCTCTCTGTCCTTCCCTAACTTGCGCACTCTCTCTCTCAAAAAAAAAAAAAAAAAAGACTATCAGTGGTGAGTCCTCGAGGCCCGCGTGACTTGTGCCCTCTGCGCTCTTTCCTCTTCCTCCACCGCAGATATCGATGAGTGCCGTTACCGCTATTGCCAGCACCGCTGTGTCAACCTGCCCGGCTCCTTTCGCTGCCAGTGTGAGCCGGGATTCCAGCTGGGGCCCAACAACCGCTCCTGTGTAGGTGAGGCTGGGCCGGGCCGAGCCAGCTCCTGAATCCTGGGCAGGGTGGTACGGGGCAGAGGAGCTCTCTTTCTGAGCGGCCTAGGTAAAGCGGGCTGCTTCCTGGCTTTCACCCCTCCCATTTTGCCCTGCACTTCCAGATGTGAACGAATGCGACATGGGGGCTCCGTGTGAGCAGCGCTGCTTCAATTCCTATGGGACCTTCCTGTGTCGCTGCCACCAGGGCTACGAGCTGCATCGGGATGGTTTTTCCTGCAATGGTGAGAGCTCCGCATCTACCGCGTGTGCCTCTGTTGCTGTCCCGGGTCCTGTGCCATGCCGTGTTTTCTGCCACACGGTCGGTGGTCCTTTGGACGCCTCTGGGTCACATCCGTTCTGCTCTTGTGGACCTCCTGTGTATTCCACCCTGGGGCTGATTGTAGGGCAACTGCAGACCCGCCCACCAGGACTCCCAGCTGGGGCGGGAAGGCCCAGAGGGGAGCAGCAGGAAGCACGGAAGCTCAACTCGGCGGGGAGACCCACAAAGGACGTGGGTCCTCCCCTCTTTGCGGGTCAGGTTGCCCTGCATTCGAATCCTGGACTAGGGCAAGCCACTCTTGTGAGCCCATTACTTCTGTAAAATGGGGTTGTCTTGAGGATTATGTGGGGAGATGACAAGACAGGCTTCATCAAGTTCCAAGCCACAATGTGGTTTTGTTTTGTTTTTTAAGTGTATTTATTCATTTTGAGAGAGACAGAGACAGAACGAGTTGGGGGAGGGGCGGAGAGAGAGGGAGAGACAGAGAATCCCAAGCAGGCTCTGAACTGGCAGTCCAGAGTCCGACACGGGGCTCGATCCCACGAACCGTGAGATCATGACCTGAGCCGAAACCAAGAGGCGGATACTTAACTCACTGAGCCCCCCAGGCCACAACGTTTTAAGGCGAACTACCATTTATTGAGAACCTTGCCTGTGCAGTGCATTTCCTGTACATACTTGGCCACATTTAATCCTGCCAACAACCCTTTGATGTAAGTATGAATGTTTCCTTCCTCTGGAAAACGAGCATGGTAATATCTCCCCTGAGCTTTAGTGGGAGGATTGTTAAAAAAAAAAAAAAAAAAAAAAAGTGAGCATAACATCCTTCAAACAAAGAGAGGTTACGTGACTTGCCCAGGGTCATACAGTTAGGGCAAGATGGCACCAGGGTTCCGCTCCGGACTTCTCACTCCATGTCAGCTGGCCATGTACCCTGTTTATGTTCCGCTTTGCCGCTGTGTAAGGCCCCACTGATACCTGGCTCGGTGCTGGGCATCATGAGGAGAGCCAGAGCAGAAAACCTGGCTCCTGCCTGTGCAGCTCGCAGTTGGCAGGACGGGACTGTGTGCTTAGGCTGACTGTGGGTTGCAGGAATTGGGCGAGTTGCCAAACCTATAGATTCCCAGTGCTCTCGTGTAGTATCGCCTTGCAGTGCCGGGGCAGAGAAGCCTGTGGGCTGGGCGGTCTGGGCAGATGTTTCTTTGAATCCTCTGTCCCCTTACTGAGCTTTGCCAGGCTGGTCTCATCCCCCTCTGTCTTTCCACACTGAGCCTGACATCGGGCCGGGGCTCTCTCTGTCACCGTTCATGGGACCGGATCGAGAGGATTGCCCTTGGCCCAGAGCCCTCCTCCCCACTCTCCCTCAGATATCGATGAGTGCAGCTACTCCAGTTACCTCTGCCAGTACCGCTGTGTCAACGAACCCGGCCGTTTCTCCTGTCATTGCCCGCAGGGCTACCAGCTTCTGGCCACGCGTCTCTGCCAAGGTACGGGTTGCCCCGGTGGGGCGGGCAGGGTGGTATCGGGGGCTGGTGGCCTGACGTCTGGGTTCCAGCCCCTTTCCCCTGACACAGACATTGATGAGTGCGAGTCGGGCACACACCAGTGCTCTGAGGCCCAAACCTGTGTCAACTTCCATGGGGGCTACCGCTGCGTGGACACCAACCGCTGCGTGGAGCCCTACGTCCAGGTGTCGGACAAGTGAGTCCACTCGCACAGCTCCCCCCTACCCCAGAAACTGCAACTCTCAGAGGCCTCTGCTATTCTGCCTGGCTGGTGCCTCGAGGGCCGATGGGAGTTGTAGTCCGTCATGGCTAAATCATGCATACTGTTCTAGCAGGAGTGGGAGGATCCTTTGGGGATCCCTGTTTCTTTATTATTATTTTTTTTAATATCTACTTTTGAGACAGAGAGAGCGCGCGAGAGCATGAGTGGGGAGGGGCAGAGAGAGAGGGAGACACAGAATCTGAAGCAGGCTCCAGGCTCTGAGCTGTCGGCACAGAGCCCGACGCGGGGCTCGAACTCACAAACCGTGAGATCATGACCTGAGCTGAAGTCAGACACTTAACCGGCTGAGCCACCCAGGCGCCCCTGGGGATCCCTATTTCTAGGGGTGGGGCCAAACCTGGGGTATGGGCTAGGACCTCATTCATGTCCTCATCTCCGGGTCTCTAGTCGCTGCCTCTGTCCGGCCTCCAACCCCCTGTGCCGGGAGCAGCCCTCGTCCATCGTACACCGCTACATGAGCATCACCTCGGAGCGGAGCGTGCCCGCCGATGTGTTCCAGATCCAAGCGACCTCTGTCTACCCTGGCGCCTACAATGCCTTTCAGATCCGTGCGGGAAACTCGCAGGGGGACTTCTACATTAGGGTAAGGCTTTCCCCTAACTCCACCCTTCAACTGATATGCATAATCCAAAATTGAATTCCAGGAAACTCTAAGTGGGAGACTCGGCTTTATCACCATGTCCCGCCTCTTCTTTCAAAGCCCCGCCCCCTGGGAGGTGCAATTTCTAGAAAGGTAGGGGTATTCTAAATTCCCTTGGCACAAACTGCAGGTTGTTAAATACAGTTCTAACGGGGCCTTCGGACGCTGGGGTTTGAGTCCCTGCACCGGCTTCCATATCTGGCCTCAAATTTCTTCACCTTTAGAACAAGGCACTGGCATGAGAGGCCAGCCCAGGTGACAGATGCAGCGGAGTCTGAGGAAGGCAAACCGATGAAGCTGGGCCTTGGAGAGAGAGGCAGTGGGGGTTGGTGCAGGGGCCTGCGGTACAAGAGTCCAGCTCTCTGCCTGTGGAACCGTTAGGAGGGAGGGGTCCAGGTGGCACTGACAACAAGAGAGGTCCAAGGGGTTATCGGATATCAGTTGTTTTCTCTTTCCGAAACTGAATGCTCTGAAGGGAAGTCGGCCTCCTCCAGGTCACCAAAGGCCCCACCACTCCCAAGAGTCTCCCACCCTTGCCTTGAATCATCAGTTGACCCCGGTTAGACAAAAGAACTAGATGGAAAAGGTGGGAAGAATACCAGTGGTGGATCGCTCTCTCTCTCTTTTTTAAGTTTATTTATTTTGAGGGAGACGGCATGAGCAGGGGAAAGGCAGAGAGAGAGAGAGAGAGAGGGAAAGAGAGAGAATCCCAAGCAGGCCCCGCGCTGTCTTCGTGAAGCCCAATGCAGGGCTCGAACCCACGAACTGTGAGTTCACAACTTGAGCCAAACCCAAGAGTCAGACGCTTAAACCACCGAGCCACCCAGGCGCCCCACCAGCGGGAGATCTCTGAGGGCAGGAGCCTGGGGGCACGAGAGAGGAGATGTCAATGGTGTCACAGAGCCAGATGAGGGCCTGGAGTCCCAGCCTGGCTAGGGCTTTCTACTTCAAAGCAAACTGGTTGTGGGTGCAGGAAAAGGGACAGGGAGGGGATGCCAGGGCAGGATCTTGGCACGTAGGTTGACACAATCTGCATGTCCCCCCACCCACTGTGCCCTGCAGCAAATCAACAATGTCAGCGCCATGCTGGTCCTCGCCCGGCCTGTGACAGGCCCCCGGGAGTACGTGCTGGACCTCGAGATGGTCACCATGAACTCCCTCATGAGCTACCGGGCCAGCTCTGTACTGAGACTCACCGTCTTCGTGGGGGCCTACACTTTCTGAGGTGTGGGTGGGGAGCCCTCAGGGAGGGAGAGGTTTCCTGTAGCCGAAGAGCCGGGGGCTCAGGGATGACTGTGTTCGGCTAAAAGGGAAGATGCTGTTGTGAAGAGTAGAAAGAGAAAGGCAATAAAGGGAGAAAGAAGGAGTCCTGGTGGCTGAGGGGGGTGGGTCACACTGTAGTGAACCCCAGACCGGGGAAGGGACCAGGCTGTGGGAGGAGGGTCCACCACCCACGGGGGGGGGGGGGGGGGGAGTCTCTGTTCAGGCTGAGGGGGCCCCATGGATAAGAACTGGGAACTGCAGCCCCAAGCCAGGATTGGTCTAGGTACCACGCACATTAGAATCGCTCTGAGAAGGTAGGAGGTAATAAGGCTACAGACTCCAGGACCCAGCCCAGAAATTGGGGTTTGACTGGTCTGCAGGGGGCCTGGGAAACCCCACTGTAGACGATGGAAGCCTTGGGTTTCAATCCCAGCTTGGCCTCAAACTGTCAACTTGGCTCGACCCTCGTGGCTTCCCGGGCCTCTGTCTTCCAATCCATAAAATGAGGCAATTAGACTATGAGTGCTTTCCAAATTTTTTTTTCCAAGCTACAGAACCTCTCATCAAAGGAAATTTTATTTGATCAGGGAAGTCTGATGACCTAGGACTAGATTCCAAGCTGCAATGCCTTGCTTACTCCATCTCCCGGGTGGTCTCAGTGCTCCACCAGGGAGCCCTAGGGTCCTGAGGAGCTCGGTTTAAAAATCACTGGACCTGCTGGTCTCCCCAGTTCCTGCCTGGATATTTCACAAGGCCCCTGGAGCCTGGCACCACCTTCATAATACATAAGGCTGCAAATAGTTATACTTTTATCGTAGCCCAAAAGATTCCGATTAAAAGGCTGGCTAGCCTGTGAAGGTGGGGGCTGGAGTTGGCCTCGTGGCATGGCTCAGGTCAGGGGGCCGTGGCTGCAGTAGAGCTGGGACAAGGTCCTGCTCAGAGCGGGTCCCAGATTCCTGCACAAAGAGAGAGGCAGGTGAGGCTCAGGCCCCGGGCCGGAGCAACCCAGCCCCAGCCACTCCCTCTGGATCCTTTTCCTTGCCGTCACCTCTGCAGTTGGCCGCACTTGATGGTGCTCAGCAGCAACTCCTGTTCCTTGGGGGTGGCACAGGCATCATAGGCGGCCAGTAGGCTGGGGGGGGGGGGGGTGGGCACAGGCGTCATAGGCGGCCAGTAGGCTGGGTGGGGGGTGGTGTTTGAGTTTCTAAAGCTTGATAACAGCGGACACCTGGCCCACTTTGAGTGGTGAGGTCAGCATCACGGGGGACAGGCAGAAGAAGTCAGCATGGGGTAGAGGGGTCAGGACCACGGCTACACTTCCTGAGCCTGGCATTCAAGGCCCTGTTCTATCCAGCTCACACTCCCTTCGTGCTGCTGCAAATGTTCTCCAAGTATGGCCATTCTTGGCCCAGTCTTCATGGCCCAACCCCTCCTCCAGAAGCCTTCTCTGCTGCACCAGGCAGAATGTCTCCCTCCCTTCCCTCCCTCCTCCCTCCCTCTTAGTGGCTGAGATACTGTCTGGTCCTAGCTGGCTCTGTTTTCCTTACCATCTGACGTCCACTAACTCCTCTCCGTGAACTCAGCCGGGTCTGTCCAGCCCTCGAAGAGCCAGACCCCTCCGCAAAGCACTGGTTGAGCTGAATTCCACGCAGGTAGGGCAGAGGCAGAGGACCCCTAAGGGGCTCTGCTGCAGGCCTACCTGGCAGGGGTGCTGTACCGGTCCACTATGGCTGCTGCCTTCTCCCCACTCACACCGCGCACCTGCATCAGCTGTCGGGCGAACACCTCGCGCACTGACTGGGCCTGGGACGGGGGAGGACTGTATCAGGAGTGGTCTGGGGCTGGGCCACCTAAGGAGGCGCTGGGTAGAGGCACTACCTTGTTCTTGATGGCTCCCGCGTTGAAGTCACTGAAGGTGAGGAGTGAGCAGAGAGGATCTGGAGAGGGCCCAGGCCTCGATTCAGGGTCCCCAGAGGTTCCCCAGGGGCGACTGCGTAGGGTATGGCCCTGAGGGAAGAGGGAACTGAGGCCAGGACAGAGCTCTAGGGGACAGCCCCCAGCCAGTCCTTGCCCGATCCTAGGCCTCTGTGAGCCAGCCAGAGAAACAGGCTTTGCTCCCTCACCTTCCTTGGGGGAAGCCCAGGGCTCAAGGACAAATACACCCGCTCACCTGGTAGAGTCTCTGTAAGCCCCGCGTCATGAGGGCCAGGTAGGCAGCCGACTCCTTAATGTCCGCTGTACGCTTCACAAAGAAGCCGTCAATGACCTGGGGAAGAGGAGGAGCCCACCCAAGAGAAGGAGGGGATCCTGGCGGGAGCTGTGGACCACGGGGTCCCTGCCAGCCTGGCCCTGCCCCCTCGGCTCACCTGAGTGTTGGTGACAGCCTGCAGCAGCGTGCTCTCTGGAAGGCTGAGGTTGTTCGCCGAGCAGTGCTCCTCCACCAGGTATATCCGGTGCCCCAGGCCACAGCGCTTCAGCCGGAACTGAGGAGGCAGACAGACGGGCAGGGTCAGGCCCGGATGCCCACCTGCCAGCTGTCTATCTGTCACGCTCAAAATCGTCACGGGACCCTGGGCCCACCAACCCACCTCCTCACCCTCCCTAGCGTCTCTGCCTTTCTTAGAGCGGCCTCCACCTTTGCTCGCACTGTTCTCGTTGCACGGACACCCCTTCCACCATCTCTGAATGGTGCCCATTCTTCAAACCTCTGTTGGCCTACACATGGCCTGACTATGCAGTTAGCCCAGCAGCCAGCACCGAGACTGAGCTGCTTCCGTCCCGCTCCTGGAGCTTTGGGTCCTATTTATCCCGGACTGCAGGGGCCGACCGCCTGAGAGTACTTGAATACGCTCCTCAGTCCGGTCCAGTCACCCTGAGCCCCTCCCGCGTGCCTGCAGGGGCTCCACGGGTCGGATCTTGGGGCTGCTTGGGTGCACCTCTAATGGGAACTCTGCTTTGAGGCCACCCGGAAGTGCCCCGGGCTCCTCTGGGCTGAGGAGGAGCCCTAGAGCAGACACGGAACTGGGAGCACAGTGAGGCCAATACAGGAACCTTCTGCTCGTGGAAGCGGCCATCCATGATGCTGCTGTTCAGGTCGTCCAGCCGCTTGCGCTCCACGATGTGGTCCAGGACAAGCTCCCCAGGTCTCGCTGCCAGGAAGCCAAGAAGGGTTCTATTGGCTTGCGTTTCCCACCCCCCAACCGGGCCCGGCCTCTGCTACCTGCCCTTCCGTCCATGCCCCTTACCTGGGTCTCCGGGCTCGGTCTCCTGCGCCACCCACACGAAGTCCCCAACATGCAGCTTGCGCACCGTGTGGGTGACACGCAGCCGCTGTAGCTCGAGGAGCAGCTCTTGCCTGTGCCTGGCCCTGGGGTTGCGAGACAAGAGGCCTAGATCAGGACGCCTGATTGTGCCGCCTCCCAGCATCCTCCCCCTCGCTTCCCCCACCCCACTCACCCCTTGGCTTCACCGATGTCCACACACAACAGCACCCTGTACTCTCCAGGCCTGAGCTCCAGTGACAGCTGCTGGGCACTCCCTTCGCTGGCGCCACTACGAGGCGGGGAGGGGGTGTTGGTGTGTCTGAGGCCAGAACACCAGTGCCAGGCAGGTTCCCCCCAACAACCCACAGTGGGTGGGGCAGCTCAGCTATAGCTGACGGAGACAGGGTTGGCCTCATTTCTGGGACCCCTTTTTCTCCCCTGTTGTCCCCCTCCCCGCTCCTCCTCACAGCTCAGCGGAGGCTGCTCCTGGCTCTTCTGGCTCCGCCCCAGGGGGCTCCTCTGGTCCGAGGCCCACATTCAGTGAGCTCAGGCCCTCTGACTCAGCCAGCTTCTGGGCCAGCTCCAGACCCTCAGGGGTCAATGAGTACCTGGGAGATGGAGGAGAGGAACACAGACCTCCCTTTTTCACTCACACCTGGCAGGCTCTCCCACCGGCCCCCAGCGAGGCTGGCCACGCCAGCCTCGGTGACCCTGCACAAACAAGTCCAGTGGCTTCCACGCCCCCTTGCTGTGTTCTTGCTCCCCAGATCAGCATCCTGTGGACCTGCCCAGGGATATTTCTCAGTCTGCAACAAGCACATCTCAGACAGACTTTCCCTCTCTCCGGAGCGCCTTTTCTGCGTCTCTCCCCACTACGTTCTGAAACGCGTCAAATGCCGTGTCCTCCAGCAAAGCCTGGCTGCTCTTACAGTAACCTGTGGCACCCTCTCCTCTCGGATCCTGCTGGTACTCCAACAGTGGGGGCTCCTGGGAGTACAGTCTTCCCTCCCCCACCTATCTCAACAGCACGAGGCCTGAGATTAGCTGGGTGACTGTAGAGCCCCACTTGGAACATCATGCCACATCTCCCCCCCGCACCTCCTGTAGTTGACCCTACCTGGCTGGCTGGTGTGTCCTGAGAACCAGGTTCCTGTGGAGGAGGGAGCGGAGGGCTGGCCAGGGTCGAGCACTCCCAGGGGCCGCCTGTCCACAGGGGAGGAGACCCTTAGAAAGCTCCCGGTACTACCACATGTCCAGCTCCCTGGGCCCCAAACCACTGCTTGCTCCCAAGAAGAAAAGTCTCTGGTGGACTCGGGGTCTCATCAAGAGCCACTCGGCTCCACCCTTTTCCCATCTCAGTGCTCACCCTGGGAGTTTTCTGGGCACACCTCCGCAGAAGCTCCTCCTTGGTCAGGAAGCCATGACCACTAGGATTCTGGAACCAAGGCAGAAATGTAACCGAGGCGGGTTCAGCACTGGGGCCAGTCCTGTCACTTCCAGGAGCCTCACGCCCCACTGCCTGACTTCCCCTGACTCCTGGGACTACCAAGCGCTCACCAGGTGTTCCCTGTAGAGCAGAAGCAGGACTGCCCGGGCTCCCGAGTGCCGAGTGGGCCGGTAGCTGCCACGGCCTCCTGCTTTGGGCTGGGCTGAAACCTGAAAGATACACAGCGGCTTTGAAGAGGAAAACCAATCAGCCATCAGAGACTGAATCCCCGACAGGGCTGGGGTTCAGGTTCTAGCTCAGCGCCTGGCTCCAGACAAGTCACGCAAGCTGCCTCTGTTTCCCTATCTATAAAATGGCTCAGATGATGGACCGGCCTGTAAAAGCTGCAGCGAAACGGTGGATGGTTGGAGTGGGGGATGGGAGCAGGAGGGGGGTCAGGGGTGGAACTGGCCTGACCCAGCCTCAGTTCTACCATCCATTGCACAACAGAAGTAGTAAGAAAAAGCCAACAATAGCAATGCCTACGACTTACTGGGCTTGGCCCCCTAAATAGCCTGATCGTGGAACTCCTCAACTGACTCTGTTATCATTCTGGATCTCCATCCACAGAGGAGAAAACGAAGTATGAGGATAAATCATTTGCCCAAGGCCAGGTGTCACTGGTGGGAGATCTGTACCCAGGCCCGATAAGTCCCCCAAGCCACAAAATCTTAGTCCTGCTGTTCCCATTTTCCTTTTCACTACCCTTGCCCACTCCTCACTGGCACGGAAGAGTCCTGGGCTCTGGCAGGTGGCCCTTCTGGGGCTGGACTCTTCTCTCCAGATGGTGAACTTGGAGCATGGTCACCTGCAGGAGCAGAAGACAGTCAACCCCACGGAATCCGACAGGTGGGAAGGTCTGAGACGCTGCCAGCTCACGTGGTAGGTGAGACAGGTGAGGCTCCGTGTGTAAGCCAGCCACTAGCCTGAGGTTAAACAGCAACTTGGACATGAGTGAGGTGCCTGAAGCTAAGGCATACCAGATGATTATGGAGACTGCTCCCGGGGGGAGACTCGGGGACCACCGACTCCTGACCCCAGCGCTCACCGCCTGATGCTCTGTGCTGCTGCAGCCGCTGATCCAGCATACGGCAGAGCCTGTCTCCGAAGTGTTGTAAGATTTTTGCTTCCTTGCCGCTGCGCAGAGGCAGTGGGTACCGCCGGAGGGAGCGCAGCGCCTGGCGGCGGTAGGGGTACGGTACTAGGTCAGGGCGGGCCTGGTGGTCTGGTTCCGCCCGCACCTGTCCCCATTAAGCCGGGACCCACCTTCTGAAACACGAATTGCGTTCGGCGCCCCCTACTGGCTGCCTCGTCCCGCCATTCGGTTAGCCAGCGTATGAAGAGCGGGTTGGGGCAAACCGGCAGCGGGCGTTTCCGGCCCATGCGGACCGGCGCTGCCATGAGCCCCAGGGCGGGTCCTCTGGCACCTCGCGCCGATGGGAATGGGACGCCGCCAGTTCTGGAGACGGGATTCGAACACCTGACTCGAAAGGGTTAGGGCGGAACCTCTCCAATCACGTGGTCCCAAGCGGGGCACTAACTAGACGAGCCTCCCGCTGCCCTCCCCGCCCCTGCAGTACTCCAAGTGGTTGGTGCTGAGAGCTTTCTCTATACCCTTTCACCCCCTCGCCCCTCCCGGCCCAAACCAGCCTTCGGAACGGGCCCCACCCAGACCCTCGGAGCCTTGACCCGCCCTTTCCTCCATCCCAGATTCAAGAGTGGGGTCCTCTTTGTGCGAGACAGGAAGGCGGACAGCGCCCCCGTGTGGCTGGGAGGGCTGGCTGGGGTGGTGCTTAACACCGAGTAACCTGAGGCTGTCAGTTTCAGTCTCACCTTTGCGGAGGAGGCTGGAGACGGGGTTTTCAGAAACAGAGAGGTGGGGGGGGGGGGGGAGGGACAAATGAATACAGATATATTTGCAGGAGGGACATCTAGAAAGGGCTCCAGGGATGGAGATACAAAGGTAATGTAGGAGATGCTGAAGGACCTCCAAAGAAACGGAGGTCCTGAACAGGGAGGGAGCGGAGCGTGGATACCCAGCAGTGGGGGAGGGGCGCAAAACAGGGCACGTATTAGGAAGGCCAAAGCTAGGAGGACGGAAGGGAACAGAGAACAAGTTGAAAAGGGACAAATAGGAGATGTTAGAACTCAGGGCAGGTGTGTGGAGGGAGTCTGAGATGGGCTTGTGGTTGGATTCAGGGGAACCGACTGGAGGTAAGAGCCCGGACAAGGGTGGAAGGGGAGAACATGTCGTTTTCGTGACACATTGGAGATGAGAGACCCTCAAGGAGGTTTAGGTTTAGGCTTATGCAAAAGGAACCCAGGTTGAGAGACGAGTACAGCCGAATTCGGCTCGAGGATCTCGCCAGGAAGTTACAGCCTTCCCCAGCTGTTTTATGGAAGTATCGAGGCGCAGGTCTGGGGCCTTCGAGGAGCGGAGTGGAGGGCGCCGGAGCTCCAGGCCCTCCCCTTCAGACTCCGCCCAGCCGCGATTCCGCACGCTCCCCCCCCCAACCCCCCCAGCTAGCTCCGAACTCCCGCCTCCCTCCCGAGGCTGCCTTATAAGGAGCCTCCATCGGGCTTTCGGTTTGGCACCACCCCCTCTAGTCTCTTGTCCTAATAAGGACATCTAGGGCATCCCGTGGCTAGGGGCGGGCGGGAGCGCGTCTCCAGGGTAACTTCGAAGTCTCTCTCCCCCTCCTTGTTGCTCTTGGAAACTCTCCGAGGCTTGAGAAAAGTGGAGCCAGCCTCCTTTTCTGGCAGGGTCGTCTACGGGGCTGGGGGTCGAGCGGCAGCCTCCACCTGGGGCTCGAGGCAACTCGGCTGGTGGGTGGTGCAGCAGGATGTCTCTGACTACAATCCCCGGCATGCCCTGCGAGGGGCCCCCACTCCCGGTCGGGAAGACCGGACTTGCAACCCTTCATTTACATCCTTTATTCCAGTGATGGGATCCATGCCCCCAGTTCCCTTGTTTGCGACTCTTTATGTGTTTCTGTAGAGCTTATGGCCATTGTCATTGTTCGAGGCCAACGAAAACTCCCGTACCCTCATCCGTTTTGTTTGAAACATAGGCCCACACAAAGCTGTGTCTTAATTCTCCCGGGTATTAAGTTAGACGTAAGCCTGGCTATCAACTCGAGAACGAGAGTCAAGTCTGGTTTAATATCTATTTCCCCTTTTCACTGTGTCTAGCACAAAATCTTTGAATTGAATTGATCGCACAAAACCGTGCCCTTCTCCCTTTATTGTTCCGTGAATTTGTCAGACATCTTTTAAAAAAAAGGACAAAGCTCTATTTTCAAAGACTTCCTTGTAGCCTTTCCCTGGTGGGTTTTTTTTTTTCTTGTTCTAATTTAATCGAAGTTGCAGATAGCCTTTTCTCACTATGCAAGTGGCTTTGCACATGAAGGGTGCTCAAAAATTTTTTTATTGAATTGAAGACGCCTTACACTTTCTATTCTCCTTGCTCTAGGACTGGATTCCAGGTCAATGAATAAGTTGCTTCAATTCAGAAAGGCAAAATATTAACTCAAAATTTTCAGACCAGAAAGTGCCAAGATGGATCTTAGGAAACAGTTTCGCTGCGGATAAAGAGCGGCGAGGTCGACGACTCATTTTCGGGTCCCATTACCTAGAGCCGGGGCCCTTTGCTCAGCTGAGCGTTTCCTGGAAAATTGGGCCAATGGGCGCGCTCTCCGTGCCATGGCCCCGCCCCTCTTGGCTGCCTCGGACTACGTTTCCCAGCATGCAATGTGGCGCTGGGAGGCCTGCTGGCGAAAAAGACTCCGTTACCCAGCGAGCCCGAGAACGGCGCAGGACCCTTGGACTTCACTTCCCGTCGGCCCGTGGGGAGGGCGCCGGAAGCCCGCCCCGCCCCTCATTGTGCGGCTCATACTAAACGGAAGGGGCCGGGAGAGGCCGCGTTCAGTCGGATCCCGGCAGCAGCTGCAGCGGCTCTCGTCTTTTCTGACTCTCCTTGCTATCTCCCTTTCGCTTCCGGAAACATGGTGAGCAGCAGGCCATGGCGACTGAGGGGTGGTGGCTGCGAGTCGGTCTGCGCGCGGGGGAGGGAAAGGGGGAGCGACGTCGGCACCCCCTCCCCCAGCGCCCCGGGCGGGATGAGGGTCTCGGACTGAGGGGCGGGCGGCGTTGGGACGCGCGTGCGCGCCCGCGGGCGCTGGGGAGGGCTGCCTCGGACGACGCTCGCGCGCCCCCTGGACTCCCTTCCCCTCCCCCACCGCGCTGGTGCGCTCGCGCGGACACCGACTGTGGGGGAGGGGTCCGTGGCGCGCGCGCGCCCGCCCCTCGCGGAGCAGCCGGGGACGCGCGCCGAGGCAAGTCGGTTCACGGGGGCGCGCGTTCGATAGGAGCATGCGGCTGCGGAACTCGGCCCGGGGGGCGGCGAAGGAAAAGCGCGCGAGCGGTCTTGGCGCGCGCACCCCACCCAAGGGCTGTTCCTGTCTCCGCGTCACCCTCCCTCGACTGGCGGGTCTGTCTCGAGAGCAGGTGGCAAGGATGTCTGCACCCAGGAGGGGCGGGGGCGTTGGGCCAATGGAGATGCGAGGGCGTCGGGGTCCAGGCACTGGCGATTGGAATTAGGGGCCTGCACCGCGCGACACGGAGCCGCGGGTTTGCACCGCGGAGATCACTGTTCTGATCGGTAGCGAGGGAGCCCACAAAGCGATCAGGGTTGTGTGCTCCTCCGTACATCCGGCAAAGGCTGGAACGGCGCAGTCGGCCGGCGCGTGCGCATACGCTCAGGCCCCTCCGCTGGGCCCGAAGCCCTGGACCAGCGGGGCCTTCGGCTCTCCCGGATGGGGCCTGAGGGTGGAGCCGAGTTTGGGGAAGTGACCCAGGCGGGCACCGCCCGGAAACCACCCCGCCCGCCCCATGTTCGGCCCCAGGGCTACGAGAACTGAAGGTTGTGTAACTTGCCCAAGGCTCCAGCCGGCAGCGGACGGGGCTGATAACGCCGGTCGGTAAAAGCGATTCCTTGGGGTTGAGGCCCTGGGGGTGCTACTGCCTCCGGGCACAGCTTTCTCTCCCGGACTGGCCGGGCCCTGGCGAGCACTGTTCTCCGCCTACTCCGGAAGCGGCGGAGTCACGTGGCCGGCTTCTGCAGTTCCGGGAGTGGGGGGCACAGCTGATTTCACTGTGGGCGGTAGACCCTCTCTTGTTGAGGGTGTCCCCCGGGATGGCCCAAAGTAGACGTTTAAGAAACTTTCGGGGTCCGTGGGCACTTGGGTTTGGTCTGCTAACTTCTATCAGCGATCTTGGGGTCCTGCATTTTTCCGGGAGGACAGGGAGGTTATGGGGTAGGGCCTTAATTAGGGATTGTGATTTCTGCTTTGGTTGAAGAAGACCTCGGCAAGAAAGAGGATGGTTTGTGTAACAACTGCATTGAGTAGTTCTGAAAGACTTAGCGAGGGTTGTTGAACTCATTGGTGTCTCACCTACCATTGTGGTTCTGTTTGCAGAAGAGATGGCTATCTATGACTTGAGTACCTGGGTCCCCTTTCCCTATGTGTGAAGTTTTGAGTCAGCACTTTTATCCAGGAACTGAGATTGAGTACTTTAAGAAACGAGTCAGTAGCTTGTGGGTTCTTTTAATTCTGGGCTCACATCAAAGCCAAGGTTCTGGTCTTCACAGGTCTGCAGTTTCTAGGCTGTAAGATGTTCGGTGGGGGAGGATGATGTTGAATTCGATGATTAGAGGTCTCTTCTGTGATTGCCATTCTGGGGTTGTGTCCTGTCTAGTTCTTGGACAGTGGCTTGGGTGGGAAAATGGTGACATTTATCTTGGGAAGGGGATTGATGAGCTCTTGGGGCTGAGGACCATATTTGTTGGCATCTATACAGATCTGCTAAGATTGCAAAGAAGGGACTTTACAGGGAGTCCCAGAAATCTTTCGTTTGTAAAGTATATGTGGCTCATTCTCCAGGCCTCTGGTGTGGCAGTCTCTGATGGTGTCATCAAAGTGTTCAATGACATGAAGGTTCGTAAGTCCTCAACACCAGAGGAGGTGAAGAAGCGCAAGAAGGCGGTACTCTTCTGCCTGAGTGAGGACAAGAAGAACATCATCCTGGAGGAGGGCAAGGAGATCCTGGTGGGTGATGTGGGCCAGACTGTAGACGACCCCTACGCCACCTTTGTCAAGATGCTGCCAGACAAGGACTGCCGCTATGCCCTCTATGATGCCACCTATGAGACCAAGGAGAGCAAGAAGGAGGACCTGGTGTTTATCTTCTGGTGAGACCCTCATGCAGGCACTCCCTCCTGTCACCTGCCCCAGCCCTGCCCCACTCTTCCGTCTCAGTATTGAACTTCTGTGGCTCCTGGTTAACCCAGAGGTGTGTGTTTGGGGGGAGGGTGTTGGAACGAAACACTGGTCAGAGAGGAACTTGATAAAAGCTTGAAAGCTGAGGACCAGTTCAGGGGGTTCTTGAGGTCCTCTCCGACTTGAGGGCACTTGCTAGACTCCAAGAGGGAATTTTGTCGCATGTTCTCTGACTCTGTTTCCCTCCAGGGCACCTGAATGTGCACCCCTCAAGAGCAAAATGATTTATGCCAGCTCCAAGGACGCCATCAAGAAGAAGCTGACGGGTAAGGGCTCGCATTGGTGCCATGTGCCTCTTCACTCAGGCTTCGGCTGCAGGTGGGGGGTGAATGGCATGGTATACAAGATACCTCCCCCTCCTCTCCCCTGCCTGCTGGAACGTAACCTTGTCCCTACCATCTGTTCTGATTGGCTCCTTCCCAGCCCCGACTTCCCCTCCCCCAGTGCATCCTGCTCACAGATGCTCTCCTTCTTCCTCACAGGGATCAAGCATGAATTACAAGCAAACTGCTACGAGGAGGTCAAGGACCGCTGCACCCTGGCCGAGAAACTGGGGGGCAGCGCCGTCATCTCCCTGGAGGGCAAGCCTTTGTGAGCCCCCTCCAGCCCCCTGCCTGGAGCATCTGGCAGCCCCAGACCTGCCCGTGGGGGTTGCAGGCTGCCCCCTTCCTGCCAGACCGGAGGGGCTGGGGGGATCCCAGCAGGGGGAGGGCAATCCCTTCGCCCCAGTTGCCAAACAGCCCCCTCACCCCCTGGACCTTCCTCCTCCCTCCATCCCTGACGGTTCTGGCGTTCCCAAACTGCTTTTGATCTTCTGATTCCTCTTGGGTTGAAGCAGACCAAGTTCCCCCCAGGCACCCCAGTTTGGGGGGGGCCTGTATTTTTTTTAACGATGCCCCAATTCCCCACCTGTTCCTCCTTTTCCCATGCTGCCAACTTCTAACCGCAATAGTGACTCTGTGCTTGTCTGTTTAGTTCTGTGTATAAATGGAATGTTGTGGAGATGACCCCTCCTCGCGCCGCTGGTTCCCCTCCCTTTTGCCCCTGGTCTTCGCCACTCATGGAGGCAGGACCAGTAAGGGACCTTCAATTAAAAAAAAAAACAAACACACACACGACAATAAAAAGGCTCACTAATGGGATGTTTGTTTTAGGGTTGGGGCCCCAGGGACCTTGTCGGGGGGGGGGGGGGGTGCTGAGATAATGAGCAGCATCTCTTTCCTATACCAGAGCTCCACCCACCCCCTCCTTACTTGGCCCCAGCAACTGGCAGAGCCTCCCTCTGACACTCCTAGGTGGTGCCACAGCTGGTGCCAAACTGGCTGTTGAGGTGGCTGAGCCAGGGCGCACCTGCTGCCAGTCACAGGAGTCCCTTGAGCAGAAGGGGCTTCGTGCTTGAGCTCTTAAGCCCATAGCATTTGTACAGGTGGGTCCCTGGTCGCTGAGACCCATTCCCTGACTCCCTGCTCAGTCCTGCCTAATGGAGGCTATGAGCTTGCAAGTTACAAATTGCCTCTTGAGCTGTTTAGTCTGTCTGTGAGGTTTTCTTCAGTTTTTCTCTACCTTCTTTCATGGATGGCTGATTCATCTGTGAGGGCTGGGTGCAGTGGCTGCTGTGAGTCAGAAGCCAAGTTAAGCCTTTGGCCTCCTGCAGATGTGACTGAAGTCCAGGGTGGGGCCAAGCCAGGTAGAGTCCAGGACTTCAGACCCAAGTGTCTTGGGTCCCACCTCCCTGTGTTTAATCAAGAGGGTGTTGGCTGTGGCCCTGAGCCTTCTGCCAATATTGCTGCTGTCTCTCCAACCTGTACTTTGGGTTTTCACCTGCCTAGGAGGTAAAAGTATCCTAGAAGTTGTACCCTAAGGGTGTGGATGCAGGATTATAGTTCCCCACTCCCAGTCACCTGAACTGGAGGGAAAAAAGCCTCGGTGTTAAAGCTGGTCCCTTAGTTCCTTGGAGCTTGCCAGTATCCAAGAGGGAAGCAGGAAGGAGTAGTTAACTTTGAGGATACTGGGGGGTTACCCAGGGTCTGGTCTCCATAGTACCCTGGTGAATCTGGGCCCTGGAGCTGTGGGAAGTGAGGACAAACAGGCCTCCTTGTAGCAAGAACCAAGTTCTTTATTTGTGAACAGGATGGGGACAAATGAACTCTGGGGGTGGGATGGGGGACAAGGTGTGGGAGCTGCCCTTTGGTCCCCAGGAGAGGAGGGAGGTCCAGGACCCAGGCCTCCCCAAAGCTGGGGTTCTGCTTACCTGTGACCAAGGATGGTACTCATGCTGCCCTATCTTCCTTTTGTAGGACCTGACACCTTTGGGTGGGAGTAGGGCTTGGGCTTGCCCTTACCCTGGGAGGTCATGGGGCCTGGCTAGTGGCTGCTGTGGGGGTAGCATCTTGTGGGGGGTGGGGGCTCTTGCCACTAAAAGTCCCCAGAGCAGGCTGTGGCTGCTCTAAGGCTCCCCCTTGAGCGCGACAAGGGTGTTCCGGAGAAGGAGGGTGCTGGCCTGCATAGGAGAGAGGTCCTTGATGCCCCCCGACCCCCTGCCACCCTGCTCCCTGCTTCAGGGTGCTCCTCTTCCCACACCTCCTGTCCCTTCCATCCTTGCATTCTTATTCTCAGCAATAACGGCCACCATTTGTTGAGGGCTTACTGCTGATGGTGATAAGGGAAGGGGTCCTGATGCAAGAGGAAACCTGGCCCTGAACCTCAACTGGGGCTGCTCAAGGTCCACCTCCCTCTTGACACATACTTGCAAGCATTTGGTAAGAATCTAGAGGTCTGGGAGTGGAGGGACAGCAAGACGGCACGGAGGCTGGAGGGCTCACCTTAGCGTGTTTGAGCTCCAGCTCTGCCAACTCGATGAGGTTCTTACGGAAGGAGGACACACGGCGGGACTTGAAATCCATGAGCTCTGGGGAGGAGGGGGGAGAAGTGGGGACCCTGGCAGGGTAGGCTGCCCAGTGGCAGGGGTTGCGGAGCCATGGGGTTTACCCTGCTTGGCTGAGTCAGAGAGGCGTTCGAAGCGTCGGCAGCACAGTTGCTGGTTGCTCTCCGCGGTCCGCACCTCCCGGTTCCTAGTACGTGCCTTGTCCAGTGCCTTGTTGGCGTTCTCGTAGTCGGCCAGTGCCCGCAGCCGCCGGTACAGCAGGTCCTGGGGTGAGCAGGGGCACGGGATCACTGGTGCCCACGGCCTCGCCTGCTTGCCCTCCCCTGTTGCTCCTGCTGTTCTCCAGCCCTGAAGTTTGCTCCGGGGCCACGTCTCACCTTGGCCGCCTGTGAGTCTCGCATGTAGTATCTCAGCATGTCTGACAGCTTGAGGTCCTCGTCAGAGGCCACTCGGCCTTCCAGCTTCTGAATCAGGAAGTTTGGAGGCTGGGGAGGGAGCTTACAGAGGGGCAGCTAAGGGCTGGGGTACTGCTGCTCATCTTAATATCAGAGAGTCACTGGATAACCACTCTAGGTCAAACCCTGATATTCAGGGGAGCAGGCCAAGGAAAACCACTAAAGAGTGGCATCTCATCTGGATCTTGGGAAGGAATTAGACAACAGCCAAAGGCGCTGCAGGATGTGTTCATGAGTTTAGTGGGGGCACTTGGACAGTGGTGGTTGGATCCTGAAAGGCCTAAAATGCAAGCTAAGAACTTCGGGCTTTGTATTTGGGGCAGTTTCTGGAAGCTGCGTGGTCACTGAAGGGCCTTGAGCAGGGAAGAGAGGTGATCCAACACATTTTAGAAAGACTGGCACGCTGCAGTGACTCTTGGAGAAGAGGAAGTGTGTGTCTGGGGCAGGATGTTGGCGATGCAGTGCAGCCTGCTAGAGGCATGTGGCACATCCTTGTAAATGCCTTGGTAACCCTGGTGCCCACCCCCTCCCCTAACACCACACATATGCACTGGAGGCTGGATCCCTGTCCCCACTCCCCCTCAATAGGGTTTAACTCATGGTGAGTCCAGGGTACCGCTGGGTCCAAGTCATCACTGAACATTCCAAAATGACCCTGGAGCTTTCTCCATTTTCAGGACTCTTTTGTCCCCTGCAAAGGATCATTGGGTGCCCTTCCAATACAGGAAGCAGTACTCACCCTTAGTCGTTCAAAGAGTTCTGCCAATTTGAAGAAGCTCCTAGGAGGCAGTGGGGAAGAGTTAGGGCAGAGATCTTGAGGGGGTGTTGCTTAAAGCCTCCCACCTTAAAGCCTCCCTTAGCACTCGCACCCCCCACCCCGCCCTTGGGGAAATCTCCCTCACTTCTCCCAAATCCCAGCAGGAAGGAACTTCTGCACCTCCCACCTACAGCCCATAGTAGGTTTCCACAGTGACCCCTAGTGGGTAGACACAGTATTACAGGCATAGAGAGAGGGCAGGAGGGGTGAGAGGGAGTCCTCACGTCTTTAGCTGGTTGACTTCCTGTGTTCCCAGACTGCTCAGTGCAGCAGAGATAGGGATATAATCATCTGCCAGGCCTGTTGGGGAACAACCCTCCATCAGAGTCCCTTGGTCTGCACATCAAGCCCCAACCCTGGTGTTTGTGGTCATAGTGAGACCCGGGGCATTTCCTGCTCTTTTCTCCCTGCAGGGAGTAGGAATGCCGGGGAGAGGGGGCGGAGAACCCAGAATCCCTTGGGCCCTGCATACACTTGTGGGACTGCATGACACGGTCTGCCCGCAGGCAGGCATCCCGGATCCGGGTGTGGTACTCCAGCAGGAAGGTCCTCTCATGCTCAAAGAAGTCATCCACCTCCTAAGGGAGCCAGACAGGAGCCCCTTATACTGAGTCAGCAGGAGCACGGCACCCATGGACATGCAAGGGTAGCACAATCTCCTTCTAGGCCATGCTCCCACCAGTGGTTTCCCTCCCACAGCCACCCTAGGCCTCAATCTTTGCTGTGGACTTGAGGGCCTGGGTGGAATCTGCAGAGGGCCCCCACGGGTCACCTTGAGCCCTGACATGCTGGTGATGAGGGCTTCATCTGCAGACTTCACAATATTCCTCAGAAATCCCCCAAGGAGCTCCTTCCTGTTCTTTCCTCGGACACTGAGCTGAAGCACACATGGGGAGAGTGTGATGTTGGGGAGGGCATTTGCACTTCCCACCCCAGGCACATGCCACTTGTGGAGCTGATGAGACAGAGGCTTGAGCCCACCTAGCATCGTGCCCCCTGCCCCCGAGGGTGACCCCAGTGCTCTGGCCCAGCTCACATCCTGGCCATATTCCAAAAAGACAAAGAAGTTGTGGTCTCGACGCAGGGTGGGGTGGGCCGCCAGGCGTTGCAGAAAGACCTCATGCATTGCAACTGTCTTCTTGAAGATTGCCAGGTACTCCCTGCAGAAAATGGCAGGAAGCTCAAGGCCCTGCGAGGCTCTGCTGGGTCTCCTGCCCCTCAGAAGCCCTGGGGTCAGAGGTCAGGGTCTCCATCCACAAGTGATGAAATCCTAGGACTCTCAGGAAGGGGGTGGGCCTGGGGCTCCGTCATAGACAAGGAAAGGCCGTGACACTCACGCTTCCAGCTCCTGCTTCATTTTGGCAAACTCTTCCCGCGTGATGGAGCTGTCCCCCTCGCCCAACTTCTGCAGCTTTTCTCTCGAAGCCTCAAAGTCTGGTCTTGGAGGGGCTGGGGGGATCTGCTCAAGGGAGGGACAGAGCTGGGAGGTTCTCTCATTGCTGAGAAGGCCATCCCCAGCACGGGAAAGTGTGGCCCGGTCTATCCCCATCACAACCTGCCCCTCACAACCCCAGCCCGCCCTGCCCCTCCTCACAATGAGGCCGGCGTACTCCTCATTTTCCACGTAGGCATCGTGGAGCCAGATGAACTCCTCGTGCTGCCGCACAACTGAGAATTCCGTTTGGGCGAAGTGAGGGAGGCAGCTCTGGAAGCCGAGAAGCCTGTCTGAGGTGTCTCTCCTCCCCTCCCAAACCCTGCACCCATCAAGCATCCTGGGCACCCACTTTTGGGCTTCCCCAATCCCACATCCCAGGTGAGGCCCAAGGTGGGCCTTGGTGGCTTAGCCGTCCATGATGTCACTCGGGATGATGGACGGGGGGAGGGTTAGGACTTGGGGCCAGAGGCAAACGGCCAGCTGGAGACTAGACAAGATGCTTGCTTTCTCAGAGGGGCAGGGGGCAGGGGCCAGGTTGAGGAACAGGGCCCGAAGTCTCTGTCAGCATCTGCCCACCACCCCCTGGGGCAAGCAAAGGCTGGGGGCAGCAGGTTCCTCAGGCAGGCATCCGAACTGCCCTCTTGCTCCCCTGGCAGCCTCACCTTGGTTTGAACAGTGAATTTCACCTTGTCCCGCTCACTCACTGCATCAGAGATCTCCACCTGTAAGGAGCTGTCTCCCTGCGGGTCCACTGATATGGAGGAGGGCTGCCGGGGAGGGGAGGTTTCGGACATGACTGACCGCAGCCCCTTACCCACATCCTCACCTCCGACTTCAGGTCCTCCTGCAAAGCCCACCTCAGCAGCACTGCTTCTCCAATGCCCCGGGGTCACCAGCTACCCCTAGAGGGATCCTGATAAGTCACTGCTCGGGGCCTTACAATTACTACAACCCTTTCCCACACTTCCAACCTCAGAAGCAGCCAGAGTGCTCCCCATTTCATAGATACGGAAGCAGACCACCAGAGAGGTGAAATAACTTTTCTGAAATCACACAGCGGCCAAGTGGCGGGACCAGATGTGAACCCAGTGTCTCAATTCCAGACCCCCAAATCCTTTCTTAGCTACCAGCTTACCTCTTCCCCAGCTGGTTACTTCAGGTACCCTTTCATCAGGGCCTAAAGAGAGTTAGACAAGATGTTCTCGCCCCCTTTTGAGGGGTTCCTGAGACCATTCACCGCTTTTAGTCCCAAGAGGCATTGACTTGTGGGCAAAGCGGGTGCATTTCTCTAAGGGAAAAGATCCGCGAGGCATGAAACTACGAGTTCATTCTTGCACTGAGCTTTTCAACACACATTTATTGAACACCTACTATGTCTACACCACTGTGCCAAGTGAAGGGGAAGAGGCCATTCTACCTTCAAGAATTGCTCGCCAGTATATACATATACGTATACGTATACGTATACGTATACGTATACGTATACGTATACGTATACGTATACGTGTGTGTGTGTGTATGTATATATATATATATATATATATATATATATATATATATGTATATATATAAACTGGCACCTTCCCACCTCTCACATCCAGGGGGTCTCACTCTCTCCTCTCCCAGGCTTTGGCACATATTTGGCACATACTATGGACGACTGACTTTTACCACCCTAGATTATTTTGCCCTGGCCTTAAACTTCACGTAAATGAAGTAGACACCATTGTTTCCATGTTCCTTCATGACATCCATCTAGGTTGTTGAGTGCAGTAGTAATTCTTTCACTGCTGTGTAGTATTCCATATGAATATATCAGAGTTTACGTATCTATGCTCCTTGAGTATAGATACTCAAGGCTCTCCTTGAGTATAGATACTCTCCTGTGAGTAAGGCTTCCATGAACAGTCTTGCGTATGTCTTTTGAGGAACCTAAGTACTCATTTCTGCTGGGTATGAGAATTGTTTGGTCACAGGGTAGGCGTGTGTTTATTAAATGCTATCACAGATACTGCCAGTTTTTCAAGGTGATCATGCAAATTTATACTCCTGCCAGCACTGTTTGGAAGTTCCAGTCGCACAACACCCCTGCCAATACTTAGAGTTGTTAGTCCTTTTTATATTAGCTATACTGGTGGAGGTATGATAATCGTGCATTGTGGTTTTAACCTGTATTTCCTGATGAGGAATGATGATGAACATCATTTTATGTACCTATTGGCCATTTGGACATCTTTTGTCAAGTGCCCATTCAAGTCTTTTGCTTCATCCCTACCCTCTTCTTTTAAAAATCAGATTGTCTTTTTTTAATTATTAATTTGTAGGAACTCTTTATATACTCTGGACACAAGCCCTTTGTCAGTTATATGTGTTGTCAATATGTGTTGTCAATAGTATATCTCCTATTCTTTGGTTTCCTTTTTGCTCTCTTAATGGCTTATAATTCTACGAGCTCCAATATGTCAGTCTTTTCTTTTATGATTAAGGGTTTTTGTGTACTCTTGAAGAGACTTTTGCCTACCCCCATGTCATAAAGATAAAGATATTCTCCAATTTTTTTTCTTCTAGAAATTAATAGTTTTAGCTTTTAAATTTATGTCTGTGATCCACTTTCAATTCATTTTGTATACAGTGTAAGGTATGGGTTGTGACTCATTTTTGCCATATAAATAGCCAGCCATTTTAGCACTATTTGTTTAAAAAAAGATTATTTTGGGGCGCCTGGGTGGCTCAGTCGGTTAAGCGTCCGACTTCGGCTCAGGTCATGATCTCACGGTCCGTGAGTTCGAGCCCCGCGTCAGGCTCTGTGCTGACAGCTCAGAGCCTGGAGCCCGTTTCCAATTCTGTGTCTCCCTCTCTCTCTGCCCCTCCCCTGTTCATGCTCTGTCTCTCTCTGTCTCAAAAATAAATAAACGTCAAAAAAAATTTTTTAAACATAAAAAAAGATTTTTTTAAGTTTATTTAAGTAATCTCTACACCCAACATGGGGCTTGGACTCATGACCTTGAGATCAAGAGCCGCATGCCCTTCTGGTTGTGCCAGTCAGGCGGCCTAAAAAGACTATCTTTTGATTGATTTGCTTTGGTGCACATCTTGGTAGAAAATAAATGGACTTCATAAATGTTGTCAGCTCTGTACTCTACATGTCTGTACTTCTGATATCATACTGTCTTGATGATTGTAATTGACAGACAAACTTGAAATCAAATAGAATTTACTTTGTTCATTTTCAAAATCATTTTGGCGATTATAGGTCTTTGCATTTATGTATAAATTGTAGAACCAGCTTTGTTAATTTCCACCCAAAAAATCTGCTGGGATTTTGATTGAGATTAAATTGAATCTATAGATCAATTTGGGAAGGATATACATTTTTACAATGTTGATTCTTCCAATCCATCAACATGAAATAGCCTTCCAATTATTTAGGTCTTCTTTAATTTTTCTCAGTAATGTTTTGGAGTGTTCTCTGTAAAGGTTTTGCACATCTTTTGTTAGATTCATTCCTAGGTATTTTATGATTTATTATTTTTTTACATTTTAAAATATTTATTGGTTTTTGAGAGACAGTAACACAGAGCATGAGCAGGGGAGGGGCAGAGAGAAGGAGACACAGGATCTGAGGCAGGTTCCAGGCTCTGAGCTGTCAGCACAGAGCCCGACGCGGGACTTGAACTCACAAACCGTGAGATCATGACCTGAGCCAAAGTTGGAGGCTTAACTGACTGATCCACCCAGGTGCCCCATGATTTTTTATTATTGTTGCTATTTTAAATGCGGTTTTTAAAAATTTCATTTCCTAATTATTTGTTGCTAGTATGTAGAAACACACAATTGATTTTTATATACTTTGTGTCCAAAAACCTTTTGCTAAATTTACATTCTACTTTAGTAGCTTGTAGATTATTTTGGATTTCGTCCCTATACAAGCCTACGATATAAAATAATGATAGTTTTAGTTTTTCCTTTCCAACCTTTATACCTTTTCTTTCTTTTTCTTGCCTTATTGCACTTGCTAGGACCTCTAGTACAACGCAGAAGTGGTGACCTGGTGAAAAAGGAAATCCTTGGCTTGTTTCTGATCTCAGAGGGAATGCATTCAAAATGTAAGCCTGAAGATGTTTTCAGATGCCCTATCAGATCAGCGAGACTCCCTTCTATGCCTAGTTTGGTAAGAGTGTTGATTTTTATCAATGCTTCCTCCCTTTACTGAGATATCATACGGGTTCTCCTGTTAGTCTGTGTATGTGCTTAATTTCACTGATTAATTTTCAATTATTAAGCCACCCTGCATTCCTGGAATAAAGCCTTCATCATGAAGTATTATGTTTTTATATATGGCTTATTCAACTTGATAATATTTTGTGATTTTTCCATTTATGTTCACAAGAGATGTTAACCTATATTTTTCCTTTCTTTTAATGATGTCAACAGGTATTTGTGTGTGTGTGTGGTAAAATACACATAACACAGAAGATTCATTTTGACCATTTTTAAGCAGTTTATTGGTATTAAGTATATTCACAGTGTTGTGCAACCATCACCACCACCCGCCTCCTCTTGACAGGTTTTTGTATCAAGGTTATGTTATTCTTCTAAAATAAGTTGGAATTGTGCCTTCTATTTCTGCTTTTCGAATAATTTATATAAGAATGGTATTAGTTTTTCTTTAATGTTTCAAAAGAATTCACATGTGAAACGATATGAGCTTAGAGAGGTAGTTTTGAACACTTTCAAATGATAGATTTACTTCCTATAATAGATATAGGACTATTCAGATTTTAATGTTTATTATTTTTGAAGGAGAGAGAGAGAGAGAATGCAAGTGGAGGAGGGGCAGAGAGCAAGAAGGGACACAGAATCTGAAACAGGCTCCAGGCTCTGAGTTGTCAGCACAGAGCCCAACACGGGGCTCAAACTCAGGAATGAGTGAGATCATGACCTGAGCCAAAATCAGATGCTTAACTGACTAAGCCACCCAGGTACCCCAGGGACTATTCAGACTTTCTAATTTTGGTTTCAGGTTTGGTTGCACTTTTCAAGTAGTTTGTCCATTTTGTTTGAATTCTCTCATTTGTTGGCATAAACTTGTTATTAAAAACTCTATCTTTTTAATGTCTGAAACATCTCTATCAATGTGCACTTTATCACTCCTGGTTTTGGTAATTAATATTTTCTCTGTCCCTTCCTCTCAGTCTCCCTCTTGCTCTGTCTCTATCAGTCTTGCTGCAAGTTTATCAATTTTTTTAGTTTATTTATTTATTTATTTATTTTGAGAGAGAGAGACGGGGGAGAGAGAGATTGTGGGATTCTATCTCACGTTTGAATCTCATGAACCATTAGATCATGACCTGAACCAAAATCAAGAGTCAAACGCTTAACCGACTGAGCCACCCAGGCACCCCAGAAGTTTATCATTAAAAAAAAAGTTTAGGGGGCGCCTGGGTGGCTCAGTCGGTTGGGCGTCCGACTTCAGCTCAGGTCATGATCTCGCGGTCCGTGAGTTCGAGCCCCGCGTCGGGCTCTGGGCTGATGGCTCAGAGCCTGGAGCCTGCTTCCGATTCTGTGTCTCCCTCTCTCTCTGCCCCTTCCCCATTCGTGCTCTGTCTCTCTCTGTCTCAAAAATAAATAAACGTTTAAAAAAAAAAGTTTAGGGGCGCCTGGGTGGCTTGGTCGGCTAAGTGTCCGACTTCTGCTCAGGTCATGATCTCGCGGTCCGTGAGTTCAAGCCCCGCGTCGGGCTCTGTGCTGACAGCTCAGAGCCTGGAGCCTGCTTCAGATTCTGTGTCTCCCTCTCTCTCTGACCCTCCCCCGTTCATGCTCTCTCTCTGTCTCAAAAATAAATAAGCGTTAAAAAAATTAAAAAAAAAATTTTATTTATTTATTGTGTGTGTGAGAGAGAGAGCATGAGGAGGGAAGGGGCAGAGAGAGAGAGGGAGAGAGAGAGAATCCCAAGTAGGCTCTGCATTGTCAGTGTGGAGCCTGAGGTGGGGTTTGAACTCACACTCTATGAGAGTGGGACTTGAGCCGAAACCAAGAATTGGACACTTAACGGACTGACCCACCCAGGCGCTCCTGGAAGTGTATCAATTTATATCAGTATTTTCAAAAAACTATTTTTGGCATTATTGAGTTTCTATATTTGTATATTTATCATCTATTAGTTGATTTCTGCTCTTTATTATTTCCTTCCTTTTTCTTTCTTGGGGTTTCAATTGCTCTTCTCTTTCTAGTTTCTTGAGATTGAAATTTAGGTCATTGACTTTTCAACCTTTATTCTTTTCTAACATATGCATTTGGCGGTATAAATTTCCCTCTGGATACTGCTTTAGCTATATCTCATGAGTTTTGATATATCATATTTTCAAGACAATTTCTTAAAAAACTAATGTTAATTATAATTTCTTCTTTGACCTGTGAATTATTTAGAAGCATGATGCTTACTTTCCAAATATTTTGGAATCTTTTTGATTCTTTAATCCTACTGGGACAGAGATATCATTCTGTATGATTTCAATGTTTCAAACCTTGTTGATACTTGCTTTATAGCCAAACATATAATGTATTTTGGTAAATGTTTCAAGTGCACTTGAGAAGAATTGTTTTCTGCAGTTGTTGGGTACAGAGCTATACATAAATCAGTTAGATCAAGTAGATTAATCATGGTATTTTAAAGCCTCAAATCCTTACATTTTTTTTTTTTTTGGTTTTTTGTTCTAACACTTGAGAGAGTTGTGTTAAACCTATAATTGTAATTGTGGGTTTGTCTATTTCTCCTCTTAATTCAATAATCTTTTACTTTGCATATTTTGAAATGATGTTATTAGTTGCATATAAATTTAGGACTGTTTTATCTTCCTGTTGACTCCTTAATCATTATAAAATGTCCCTCTTTATCTCTAGTAATACTTTTTGTCTTAGAATCTACTTTGTCTGAAATTAATACAGCCATGCCAGCATTCTTTTGGTTAGCATTCTTTTTGTATCCTTATAAAGTATGTCTTTTTTAACTGAGTATAGTTGTCTTTAAAAAGTCCAGTCTGGAGTGGCTGGGTAGCTCAGTTGGTTGAGCATCTGATTCGTGATATCAGCTCAGGTCATGATCACAGGGTCTTGGGATCAAGCCCCGCATTGGGCTCTGTAATGAACGTGGAGCCTGCTTGGGATTCATTCTCTCTCTCTCTCTCTCTCTCTCTCTCTCTCTCTCTCTCCCCCACTCATGCTCTCTCTGTATATAAATAAATAAAAATTTTAAATGTTTATTATTTTGAGAGAGACAGACAGACAGAATGTGAGTGGGGGAGGGACAGAGAGAAAGGGAAATATAGAATCCAAAGCAGGCTCCAGCCACAGGGCCAGATGTGGGGCTCAAACCCATGGACCATGAGATCATGACTTTGGCTGAAGTTGGCTGCTTAACTGACTGAGCCATCTAGGCACCCCAATAAATAAATAAACGAATAAAAAAATAAATATCCAATCTGAAAAAAATCCAATCTGAATTTTTTTATTTTAATGTTTATTTATTTTTGAAGGAGAGAGAGAGAGAGAGAGAGAGAGAGAGAGCGCATGAGTGGGAGGAGGGAGCTGAGAGAGAGACAGAAGGCGGGAGGGGCAAGAGAGAGGGAGAGAGAGAATCCCAAGCAGGCTCTGCGCTGTCAGCATAGAGCCCAATGTGGGGCTTGATCCCACAATACTGAAATCATGACCTGAGCTGAAATCAAGTCAGACGCTTAACCCACTGAGACATCCAGGTGCCTCTGATTTTTTTTTTAAAGTAACCTACGGCACCTGCGTGGCTCAGTCGGTCAAATTTCCACCTTGGGCTCAGGTCATGATCTCACAGTTCGTGGGCTCAAGCCCTGCATTGCGCTCTGTGCTGACAGCTCAGAGCCTGGAACCTGCTTCAGATCCTGTATCTCCCTCTCTCTCTCTGCCCCTCCCCTGCTCTCTCTCTCTCAAAAATAAATAAACATAAAGTAACCTTACACCCAAGGTAGGGTGCAAACTCACAACCCCGAGATCAAGAGTCACATGCTCTACCGATTAAGCCAGCCAGGCACCCCCTGAATATGTCTTTAATGGAGTGTTTGGTCTATTCATAATTATTGTAATTACTGATATAGGCTACTAACTTGCTATCTTGCCTTTTGGGTGGTTTTTTTTTGGGGGGGGGCTCATCTATTTTTGTTCCTTTATCCTTTCTTTCTTGCCTTCTGTTAGATTAGTCAAGTATTTTTGCATTATTTCATTTTATCTTCTATTATATTTTTAATTACATCTTCATTTAGTATTCTTTTCATCTCTGTTTAAAGGAGAACCTTAGAGAAGGCAATGCTTACTCTAGAGGACATGATCTAATAGAGGACATTCAGAGAGTCTGGCACTTACAAAGTTTGAGGATGCACCCATCAGTTTGATAGCCCAGTACACATCCCATATAATAACAGTTATAACAATAACGATAACAATAGCTAACACTTATACTTGAGCTTCCTATATGCCAGGCACTGATCTAAGCGTCTTACATATATTAATTAATTTAACCATGAATACGAATATAGATAAACACTGAAACACATATTTTCTCCTCCATATTTTGTCTCTCTCAGGCCTTCTCACCTCTACGAACTCCACTTGAACCCCACTCCTCACTTTCTGGCTTCTACAACATCCCCAGGGCAGGCTCCTTTTGTGTCCAACCGCGATCCCCCCAACACACACAATCTGGCTCAGTGGTACAATGGGCCCCTAAGTCTCCTGTATCCCCCCTGCTGCCTTAGTATCTCTGTTCTAACCTGTACTGTTTGGTAACTGCTTGAGGGAGAGGGGACTTCAGGGATGGACCACAGCTACTCCATCCTTGTCCTCAGCCACAGCCCACCATGCACATACCTCCAACTCTCAAAAGTGTGCACCCCCGTGAGCCCAGGGATGCTCAACAACTATTTGTTGAACGAAATCAAGAGAAAAGGGTGAAGAATTCATGATCTTATGTTACATGAACACGAATACACAAGTGAAGCCATTAGTGTTGAAACAGATTCCTTCCTGGGCAAAGAAGTGTACTCCATTCCCTTCTCAATCCCTAACATCCCTCCTTCCTCTCCTTCCCGGGTAAGCCAGAACCTGGGGAGGGAGGAGAGGAGTGGCAGTGCCGGTCCCTTTTCACCTGGCAGGGCAAAGGTAAACCCTGCCTCCTTTGGCCCCATGCAGGTGCCACAGACTCGCCCCACCCCCTTGCTCAGGTCTCTCCTCTAGCTCACGCGTGCGCGCGAACACACGCACACACGCCCCACTCCCTGATTGGGCATCATTGGGTATCATGGAGTGAGGTGGAGGTTGGGAGGGGATTTGCGTTTTCCTTTACCTTGTTCTCCTTCCCAGCCTCCTGACGCCCTTCCATCACCCTCCTTCGTGGCTGCAGCACACAACTATTCCGGGGCTGGCCACTGTCCGCGCGCTCCCGCAGCTTCGTCCCCGATAACTCGCCGGTTGCACGGGACTCGATCAGCTGACGGAGACACGTTCCCCTCCCTGCCCGGAGTCACCTGGAGTCAGGCGTGCTTCCCACCCGTTCCCTAGCAGCCGCGCCTTTTGATTGGGTGTCAGGTTCACCGTGAGCGACATCATTGGCTGCAACGCCTGCCGTTCCTGTGCTTGGCCCCAGCTTTTAAGGGGGCAGCGCGGGACCGAGAGGGCCGGGAATCGGCGACGGCGTGGGGGCCGGGGTCGGGGGTTCTGGGGTTGCAGAGGCCTCGTGCCACGTCAGCCCCCGCCCCCAGGCTGGCAGTGAGCCGCGCGCCGCAGCTCCGGGCCGCGGCGCCAACGGCCTCGTGCGATCTGCGCGTGCGCACTAGCTCAGTCGCGCGCCCTCCAGGCGGTGGGCAAGGCGGCGGGCTAGTGGGCAAGGGTGGTAGGGTGGCAGGGTGGGAGGGGGGGGGGGGCTGGGTGGGAGGGTGGGGGAGGGCTGGGGGAGGGAATGGGGAGCAGGAGTGGGTGGTGGGCCAGGGACGAAGGTGAGGGGTAATGTCTGTGGAGAAAGGGGCTCCGTTAGACTATTCGCTCTGGGGTATGAGGGATGTGCGGGGTAAGCAGCCCAGAGCAGTGAGGGGACGCGGCAAGGCCCGAGGCCAGGCCTGGGGTCACGGGCGGTCGCACCTGGAGCCAGGAAGCAGAGGGGCGCAGATTCAGCGAGAAAAATTGTGGGTGCCCTGGAACGGGCTCGTTGTGATCGGGAAGAGAATGGAGCTCCTGGGTAGAAATACACAAAAGCCTAGGATGTGGGGCCCCAAGCTTGACGCTGAGAACTGGCGACTGGACGGTGTGGAAAAGAGGGTCTTGAAAGAGAAGTCAGGCCAGAGTCAGGAAAGGATGGATGTGAAGCTACTGCCCAATGTAGCAGGTGCATCACAGGCTTCAGCAGGTTTGGGGAAAAACAGCCCAAGGGAGATGTGGGGAAAGCAAGAACTCAGAGGCAAAATAGGCGCTGAATCTGAAAGTGCAGGCACTACAGCAGGGTCTAGGATGGGGTCTGGTTTTAAAGACAGGTTGAAGGTTACTGGGGTACGGACCAGCGGAGAGGACTTGAGATCCAGGGGATATACACTAGGGCAGAATGAGGAGGAGCTGAGGTCCGGTGGAGAGAAGTTGAGGTCAAGTAGAGAGAGGCTGAGGTCAAGTGGAGAGAAGCTGAGTGGAGAGAAGCTGAGGTCAAGTGGAGAGAAGCTGAGTCTGAGTGGAGGGAAGCTGAGTCTGAGTGGAGAGAAGCTGAGGCTGAGTGGAAGAAAGCTGAGTCTGACTGGAGAGAAGCTGGGGTCAAGTGGAGAGAAGCTGAGTCTGAGTGGAGGGAAGCTGAGTCTGAGTGGAGAGAAGCTGAGGCTGAGTGGAAGAAAGCTGAGTCTGACTGGAGAGAAGCTGGGGTCAAGTGGAGAGAACCAGGGATCCCGGGGAGAGAAGCTGGGAACTAGTGGAGAGGATCTGAGATCCATTGGAGATAAACTGCAGTCAAGTGCAGAAAAGCTGGGGACTAGTGGAGAGAAGCTGGAGGATTCAGGAATGGGCAGCATAAATGAAGAGAGTATTGAAAGGTTGATAGAAGTTACTGGTGCTGAGATGGAAATTCCTGTTGAAAGAGTGGAAGGGAATGATGAGCTCGAAGGGGCTAAGGAGGCGGGAATTGAGGAGGATGTCTTGGATGGGGTGAATGATATTGCTGATGAATCTGTTTCCGCGGAAGAGAAAGAGGTTATAGGTGAAGGTAGTGGTGAAGGAGGCAGATGAAGGACTGAAGCTAAAGAAAGGAAGGGAAGCAGATAGCGGAAGTGTTGCAAGTCAAAAAGGAGACATTAGAGCCAAGCAGAGCATTATTGACCCTGAAGAAGTAAACACGAGAGAGGAAAGGAGAGCACGGGAATGAAGAGCTTCTGGGGTTGAAGGTGGAGGCCAGGGCCAATGGAAACAAAGAAGGGTGAGAAAAAGGGAATGGGAACATTTTGAGGAGAAAGGAAAGATCTGAAAAGGTGTTGATAAGTAGAGGACAAGTGGAGATTGGTTCCTTGGAGAAGAGCTGTGACTTGTAGGGAAATGTTTGAGAAGGGGATTTGGGGCGGGCTAGAAGATTTCGTTTAATGTGTGATTGGGTTTACGAGATCCGGAAGAATGCATAGTGAGAAAAATGGAAAATTACAGAAGGACAAAGGATAGGTAATGGAGGTTGTGAAGGAAGAAGCAAGCTGGAGCGAGCAAAGAAAACTTCTCAAAGAGGATCCTGAAGAAGAATGAGGGGCTCCAAAGTGACCAAGGCAAGAGCAAAGAAAATGAGGGAAGAAAAAAAAAAAGTAAGAAGTCAAATCCCATCATAATGATTATGTTTGTTGGGTTTGAAAGTTATTTCCTTTACTCTTTCTATAATGTATGCCCTCCCATGTAAGCCAATTTTGCAATGTAATGGGACAGGCCTCTTGCAGGGCCCCGTACATCTGGACCAGGCTCATCTTCATGGATCTTCCGTCTAACTAGCCCCCAAATGTATCCAGAATAATTGCTGGCCTCCACTATTTCAGTCACTTCACCATGATCACCATTTCCATGGGTTTCCCTCCCCTTCGCACATCAAATTCGAGTTGCTCATACTCAATTTGAAGTTACCTCAACTATTTGTGTTATTATTGTTTCCATTTTTGACCCATGTTATATATATATAATACACATTATATATGTGTATATACATTATATATGACATATACGCATTGTATGTATATACACGTATATAATGATATACATTATATATCATGTATATCATATATATGTATAAATATATATATATATATTTTTTTTTTGAGAGAGAGAGAGAGAGAGAGAGAGAAAGTGCAAGTGGGGGGGTGGGGAGACGGGCAGAGGGAAACACAGAGAATCCCAGGCAGGCTCCACACTCAGTGTGGAGCCCAACTCGGGGCTTGATCCCACAACCCTGGGATCGTGACCTGAGCTAAAATCAAGAGCCGGACACTCAACCAACCGAACCATCCAGGCGCCACTCCCATCTTTGGCTTTTATTTGCTCATCTAATCACGTGGACTTTTCCTCTTGTGTCAGTCTCCTTTGGGGCTTTCTTTTATGACTTCCCCATGCCGTCCGTCATCCACTGTCATCCCAGGGAAGAGAGGACCCCCTGAGTGCCTGCTGTCACGACATCAGTGTCAAAACTTAGGTTCTTAGGTCGTGTTTTTCTCTTGGATAGGGATGTAAGGAGATGACAGAAAGCAGCCATGGAGTGTTAGGATGAAAGAAATATTTCACCCTTTTCCTCCATATACTTTTATTCATTCATTTACTTACTTATTTTTAATGTAATTTTTTTAAGTTTATTTTTTTGACAGAGATAGAGAGTGAGCGGGGAGGTGCAGAGAGAGGGGGGAGACAGAGAATCCCAAGCAGGATCCGCGCTGTCAGCGCAGAGCCTGACGTGGGGCTTGAATTCACGAACGTTGAGATCATGACCTGAGTGAGAACCAAGAGTTGGGCGCTTAACCAACTGAGCCGCCCAGAAGCCCCACCTCCATGTACTTTTAAAAGTCTGTAATATTTCTGAGGAGTAGAAACTTCACCATATCATAAGTATCATGACACAAATTTAGAATAGACTCATGTTTTTATTTTGTTTAATATTTTATTTTTGAAAGAGAGAGAGAGAGAACACAAATAGAGGAGGGGCAGAGGGAGACACAGAATCCGAAGCAGGCTCCAGGCACTGAGTTGTCAGCACAGAGCCAGAAGCCCGACGCGGGGCTCGAACTCACGAACCGTGAGATGAACAGAGCCAAAGTTGGACACTTGACCGACTGAGCCACCCAGGTACCCCTAAATTGTTCATTTTTTACATACCCTTTGCTAATTTTCTGCCAAGTTTCCAAAAGATCTGTAAAGCCCATGTCATAGTTTTGTTCATATAGTCAAACCTAATAGATAATTTATTAATTTCACTTTTTTTTCCCAGCAATTTCCTTCTTTGAGTCCTTTGTCGTCTGGGTCTGAGGTAGAGTGGCTCTGTTCCAGGCTTCCTCCACAGCTACTTTCCTGGACTTCTTAACCCTTCTCTCTGTTCTTCTGTGTTGGATCTCCTACTGCCTGGATCTTAGATCTTCTCCCTCTCTCTTGTTTTACAGACTTATTTTGGTCAACCACATCCTCTAATAGCTTCCAGAGATGGATATGACCTGTTTTTCTTCCGTATATGAATTACCTGTTTTCTACCACTCTGACGGGTCAGCCTGCCCTCTTGTCTCATTTTCTGTGCTTCTACTATAGGACATTGGAGCCCGGTTAGGGCTCTTATCTTTTTTTCTATTCTTGTCCCTCTTTTTTTATTCTACTCTCTGGACAGTGTCATTAACTTTACCTTCTTATCCTTTCTATTGAGGTTTTTTTTTTTTTTAATTTCGATTCTCTTGTTCACTGATTGTTTCTTTTTTTATATAGCATTTCTGTTTTTATTTCATGTACATGTTCTCTTAGCTCTCCAAGGAAGAACTTTCCTGTTTCTAATTGTTCTGTTTTTCTTATTGTTTCCTTTGAATTCTTCTCCCCCCACCACCTTTTCTGGTGTGTGTGTGTGTGTGTGTGTGTGTGTGTGTGTGTGTGTGTGAAGTTTTCCTCAAATGTTTGATCTTATTCCGTGTGCACAGATGGGGCTTGTTAATTGACGGTCTTCATTCTTTATGGTTTTTACTGTATTTATCCCTTTATTTTCATCTTGGTGAGGTTTGGAGTTAAACATTGTGTGTTCAGTCTGCCGTGTTTGACAAAAAGTCTCCTCCAATACATTTTGATTATTCTTTTTTTTAATTTTATTTTTTTTTAAGTTTACATCCAAATTAGTTAGCATATAGTGCAACAATGATTTTAGGAGTAGGTTCCTTAGTGCCCCTGACCCATTTAGCCCATCCCCCCTCCCACAACCCCTCCAGTAACCCTCAGTTTGTTCTCCATATTTATGAGTCTCTTATGCTTTGTCCCCCTCCCTGTTTTTATATTATTTTTGTTTCCCTTCCCTGATGTTCATCTGTTTTGTCTCTTAAAGTCCTCATATGAGTGAAGTCATATGATTTTTGTCTTTCTCTGAGTGACTAATTTCACTTAGCATAATACCCTCCAGTTCCATCCACATAGTTGCAAATGGCAAGATGTCATTCTTTTTGACTGCCGAGTGATACTCGATTGTATATACATACGACATCTTCTTTATCCATCCATCCATCGATGGACATTTGGGCTCTTTCCATACTTTGGCTATTGTTGATAGTGCTGCTGTAAACATTGGGATGCATGTGTCCTTGGAAACAGCACACCTGTATCCCTTGGATAAATACCTCGTAGTGCAATTGCTGGGTCATAGGGTAGTTCCATTTTTAGTTTTTTGAGGAACCTCCACACTGTTTTCTAGAGTGGCTGCGCCAGCTTGCATTCCCATACATTTTGATTATTCTTAATTGAATTTTCAAGTGTAACCCTGATTTTCATCTTGAAGGTAACTTACTATTTCCTTTATGAATTTTCCTGGGTCAAAGTGACTAACGTAGTGAACAAATAAACCTCAGCACACAGCAAAGTACTAGATCAGTTATTACAAACATGCTGTAATTGCTCTCATCTTAAAAAAACAACAACGCATCTTAAACCTGTTATCTCATCTTTAAAACAACACAAAGCCTCTCTTGACCACACACATATTCCCCTCTGGCTACCGCCCCACTTTCCTGGTTCCCTGTGGTAGGCACAAAAGTGGCCCCTCAAAGAGATACTCACTTCCTGATCCCAGGAACCTGTGCATATAGCCTCATATGACAGAAGGGTGAATATTAGTTGACATGGCAAAAGATATGATTAAGTTACAGATCCTGAAAGGGGGAGCTTATGCTAGATCATCTGGGTGAGCCCTAAATGCCATCACAAGCATCATTATAAGAAAGAGACAAAGGAGATCAGACACAGAGAAGAGGAGGCGGCCATGTGAGCCCAAAGCCAGAGGCAGGAATGATTCGGCCACCAGCAGTTGGAACAGCAAAGAATGGATTCTCCCTCAGAGCCTCTGGAGAGTGTGTGGCCCTTGCCAAGGCCTTGATTTTGGACTTTTGGCCTCCAGAACTCTAGTCTCCAGAGGGAATAAATTTCTGTTCTTCTAAGCCATGCAGCTTGCGGTAATTTTTTACAGCAGCTCTAGGAAACTAATACATTCCCTTCACAGCAGGATTCCTCCAAATAGTTGTTTACCCTTTTTCTAATCTTCTCCCTTCCTTTTTATCCAGCTGTTTATATTGGACTTTTAAAAATGTACAGAAAAGTTGAAAGTTGAGAGCAACTAACTATTCTTTGCCTGGATTTAACAGTTGGTAACAGTTTGCCCTGTTGTGCTTTGTCAGTACCTCACGGATCTCCTAAGAACGAAGACATCTCCTCCAGGGGCACCTGGGGGGCTCAGTCAGTTAAGTGTGGGCCTCTTGATTTCAGCTCAGGTCATGACCTCACTGCTCATCGTGAGTTTGAGCCTGATGCTGCTCTCTGAGCTGACGGCACAGAGCCTGCTTGGGATTCTCTCCCTCTCTCTCTGCCCCTCCCCAACTTGAGGTGCCTCTCTCTCTCTCTCTCTCTCTCTCTCTCTCCCCTCAAGATAAATAAATAGGGGTGCCTGGGTGGCTCAGTCGGTTAAGCCTCTGACTTCAGCTCAGGTCATGATCTTGCGGTTTGTGGGTTTGAGCCCCGTGTCGGGCTCTGTGCTGACAGCTTAGAGACTGGAGCCTGCTTCAGATTCTGTGCCTCTCTCTCTCTCTCTCAAAATAAATAAACATCAAAAAAATTTTTTTAAGAGAAGTAAATAAACTTTAAAAAGTTAAAGACACTTTCCTCCATATCCACAACACCTAAGTAAATTAAAACATTTTAAATTTAATAAATTAAAAATTAAGAATAATTCTCTAAAAGCATCTAATATTCAATCTATATTTAAATTTCCTTCCAAATAAAATAAAATAAAATAAAATAAAAATGTCCTTCCTTGTCCCCAAAAGATCCTTTATAACCTTTTTTCCTTGACCCAAGCATGCATTCAGGGCTAATGTATTGAATGTGTTTGTTAACTCGTTTTAATCTACATTAATTTCCTCTAATTTTGTTTTTAACAGCTTTGACTTTTTAAAGAATGTAAGCCTGTTTTCTTAGATGTCTAGCATTCTGGATTTGTCTAGTTGTGTCCAGATGGTATCATTTAGTTCATTCTTCTATCCACTGTAGTTCTCATGTTCTAGAAGTTGGAGCCATAGGCCCTGGTTTCTTTCTCTGTAGCACTTATCACCTCTGACTCAGAATTTTCCTTCTGTCCTTTTTTTATTATCATCTCTCCCCAGTAGAATATAAGTCCCATGAGGGAATCAGTGTGTGCCTGCTGGGTTCCCTGTCCTAGTCTGCTGTCTAACCAACACATAGTAGGCACTCAGCATGTGTTTGTGATATGAACTAAAGTCATACTAAGTGACTTTACCTGTGTCAATACTATTTAACATCTAATGGGAAATTGCTAGAATAATTTACCCTGTTCCTTAGAATAAATCACATTTTTTGAGGCCTCAAATGCCTGAAAATATCTTTATTCCAAATTTGAGGTTTGTCTAGGTACAGAATTTTCCCTCGGTAGTTTGAAGACATGCCCCTTTGTGTTCTTCCTTCACTCATGGCCATTGAGAGTCCATCACTGAGCCATTGCACACGAGCAGGCGATCTGTATATGTGGTGTTTTCTTCTCCTTGCCTCTGTTATTTCTGCTAATTTACTGGTCAGACGTTTATAGCTTGCTTATCCTTCTATTCTCTAGGAACTCTGATCCCATAGTTGGACAATAAAATAGACATAGTTGGTGTGGGCAGAATTGTAAAGATAAGCTACAGAAGGCTCAGCCCTAGAAGTAGGATCTTTTTGCAAGTGGTGACAGCTAACATTTCCCGAATTCTTCTGATAATCTGAATAATTTCATAGGCACCATGCTAAGCACTTTACATGCTCCCTGTCATTTCATCCTTCCAACAACTAACTCTCTGAGACGGGAACTATTACCGTGTCAACTCCACTGGGTAGAAACTGCCAGGGCCATGCCCTGAGCCCACAGCTGCACTGGAAGCCACCCTGATGAACTACCCCCTCTGTTCCTACGAGACAAGGCCTGCTACTGGGTTTCTCAGCCCGCCAAAGCAAGGTCTGCGATCCTGTCCTGGGGGCGGGGAATGAGGCGGGGCAGCAACCCGGTCCAGCTCTTCAGTGAGGCGTGTTGAACGAGTGCTTCGGTGGCAAGTTTTAAAGAACATAAATGCCAAAAAGCAGTGATGTTTATTTTCTTTCCCAGATCTCTGCCTTCCCAAGATCATCTGCTCCTAGCCTCGTCTGGTGATTCTCTGAGCACCGAGAAGTTGTTGCCTCTCTTAAAGGAGGCCCACACAGGCACGAGGTCAGGACAGTTGTGTGGGGCTCTCCAACTGCACCGCACAATATATAAATGACGAAGGAAATAATCAGACCTGTTCTTTGGATGGATTACATTTTCTCCTGGGACACCAGATGCATTCCACTGAGGCCACAGAAAGGAAAAGGATTGAGACGCCACGACAAACGGAGGCCACCTTGTAAGTGCCGATATTTTCAATCATCTAGATAGCTGGAACTTTATAGATGTAATATCCTTTAAAATTAACCAAAATGCACCCATTTGAGGGCATCGAGGCTCTCGAGTGATTTTATGTATCTCTATTATCCTGTTCTTTCTTTGCATATTTGCCAAAGATCCTGTTTCTTGCAACGGGATGTGTTAAAAATGACTTTGTGAAAAAGAAAATGACTTTATGGTTTGGCTTGTGTTTAGGTGCCCCCCTTTGCCGGTCCCATTAATTCATTCAGCAAACACTGAACACTTACTGTGTGCCAGCTGGGAATGCAACAAATGTGAAGGACCAGGTTCTTGCCCTTGGCCACCTGTGTCTTGTTGACACAGACCTCTCAGCACGTAGATGTCCGTGCGCTGTGAGGCGGGCGAGGAGGGCGCTATGTACTAAGAGTAGTGTGACTGCAGAAGGGGGAGGGCCTGGCCTTGCGGCTGGGGGCGGGGGGCAATCAGAGAAGGCTTCCTCATGGAGGTGACCACTTGGGGCTGGACGTAGACGGGTGAGAAGGGGTCCACACTGGGTGAGGAGAGGACAAGCAAACATTCTCAGAAAGAAGATTGCTGAGGACAGTGACTGGGGACTGCGTGGCTCAGTCAGGAGAGGAGAACAGTCATTTGGTGCAGCCGGAGCAGAGAGAGTATTATAGAGACTGGCACACTCTGGAAAACAGTAGGGGAGGTTCCTCAAAAAATCAAAACTAGAACTACCCTACGACCCAGAAATGGCACTGCCAGGTATTTATCCAAGGGATACAGGTGCTAGGTACCTAGCAATGGCGCTAGGTATTTATCCAAGGGATACAGGTGTGCTGTTTCGAAGGGACACGTGTACCCCCATGTTCATAGCAGCACAATCGACAACAGCCAAAGTATGGAAAGAGCCCAAATGTCCACCGATGGATGAATGGATCAAGACGATGTGGTATATCTGTACAATGGAGTATTACTCGGCAATCAAAAAGAATGACATCTTGCCATTTGCAACTATGTGGATGGAACTGGAGGGTATTATGCTAAGTGAAATTAGTCAGTCAGAGAAAGACAAAAATCAGATGGCTTCACTCATATGAGGACTTTAAGAGACAAAACAGATGAACGTCAGGGAAGGGCAACAAAAATAATATAAAAACAGGGAGGGGGACAAGACAGAAGAGACTCATAAATATGGAGAACAAACTGAGGGTTACTGGAGGGGTTGTGGGAGGGGGGAGGGGCTCAATGGGTCAGGGGCATTAAGGAATCTACTCTTGAAATCACTGTTGCACTACACGCTAACTAACTTGGAGGTAAATTTTTAAAAATAAAATAAAATGATAGAGTCTGGCAGGATGTGAGCTTGGCATAGCCTGGGGACAGCCTTGAATGCAGGGTTAAGGAAGTTAGCCTTTGCTCTGTAGGCGACAGGGAGAATGACACCATGAGATCTTTGCTTTACATGGCTTACCAAGCTGAGAGATGTAATCAACAGGGTGCAGCATCAGGGGGGCTCAGAGTGGAGCACTGAGCAGGTGCTCAATAAAGCGGGAGATATGGTTATTAGATCATTAGAATGAACAGTTCAAGGGGCACCTGGAGCGTCTGACTTAGCTCAGGTCATGATCTTCCGGTTCATGGGTTTGAGCCCCACGTCAGGTTCTATTGCTGACAGCTCAGAGCCTAGAGCCTGCTTCGGATTCTGTGTCTCCCTCTCCCTGCCCCTCCCCTGTTCATGCTCTGTCTCTGTCTCTCAAAAATAAACCTTGGTGTGCCTGGGTGGCTCAGCCGGTTAAGCGTCCAACTTTGCTCAGGTCATGATCTCACAGTTTGTGAGTTCAAGCCCCACGTCAGGCTCTGTGCTGACAGCTCAGAGCCTGGAGCTTGCTTTGGATTCTGTGTCTCCCTCTCTCTCTGCCCCTTCCCCGCTCGTGCTGTCTCTCTCTCTCAAAAATAAGCAAACATGAAAAAAATAATAAAATAAAATAAATACACCTTAAAAAATATTAAAAAAAAAAAAAGAATGAACAGTTCGAGGGAGAGAGGTCAAGGCTATGAACTAAAGCAGAGAAAGTGGGGACAAAAACCAGAGGATAGATTGGAGAGGGTTTTAGAAGTCCTGTTGAACAGGATTGCTAATTAATTGTGAATGGCTGGTGAGGAGGGAGGCACCACACTTAGGGACAGCAGTAGCTGACGCGTATCATCCGGTGCTTACTCTGTAGTTAGGCACTTTGCCCTAACTCATTTCATTTAATCCCATAATAGCCATAATAGCCCTATTAGAGGGATTGTATTACTATTGGCATTTTATAGGAGAGGAAGTTGGAGCCTGGAGTGCTCCACCAAGGCGACAAGGCAGGTATAGTGTGATAGTGGTTAGGATTTGAACCCAAGAGAATCGGCGCCCTTAGCTGCTACACAGCTTCAGCAGCTGACTGAATTTTGGGACCAGCCAATTGGGATGTGAAGTGACCACTTCAGAAAGCAATTACGCAAGGGGCAGATTAGGGCCTAGAGCCCACTGAACCCACCGTCTGCCCCTCCCAGAGCTCACAAACAGGCCGCTGGGTACCCCATCAGGCCATAGCCGTGTTGTGTTTGTCTTACAGAATATTTTTAAAAACATTTTTAGAACTGATTGCTAATGTTAAAAAAAAATCTAGAGAGTCACATTAAAGCCTGCTGGATTATTTTTATTATTATTATTATTAATTTAAATATTTTATTTTATTTTATTTATTATTTTTTTTTAACATTTATTCATTTTTGAGAGTGAGACAGACAGAGCATGAATGGGGGAGGGGCAGAGAGAGAGGGAGACCCAGAATCCGAAGCAGGCTCCAGGCTCCGAGCTGTCAGCACAGTACCCGACACAGGGCTTGAACTCACAGACTCCGAGATCATGACCTGAGCTGAAGTCGGACGCTTAACCGACTGAGCCACCCAGGCACCCATTTTGTTTATTTTAGAGAGAGAGAGAGGGTGCAAGTAGGGGAGAGGGGCAGAGGGAGAGAGAGAGAATCTTAAGCAGGCTCCATGCTCAGCGCAGAGTCTGAAATCGAGAGCCGGCTGCTCAACCGACTGAGCCAGCCAGGATCCCCAGCCTTGATTATCTTGAAAAGTGAGAAAATCTGGCCATACTGGGCCCATATAGCAACCCTTGCTGCCTATTCTGTGTTTCCTTCAGCTGGGACCTGTGCTCTCCCGTTGGCCAGAGCTCACCGGCCTGGGGTCCCTGCCCACCTCCACGGGTGCCGGAGTTTGCATCCCTCGGCCACAAGCTGATGCGAGACTGTTTTTGTGCATTTCATCCTGTGTCAAGCCCAGGCCTCCACTGACGGTTAAATTCTCCTTTTGAACTTCAGGGAATATAAGATAAAAACAAACAACACGTTTTGCTTTGTTTGTTTTTTCCCTTCATGCTGTGGGAATTGAGAAAAAATAATTACCCATCCGCACTTGAATGCCCACAGGCGGAGGGCCACGCACAGGTAGTGCGGTACGAAAGTGAATGGTCACAGTTCCTGAAACCAGCACCAGGTGAAGGGAAATCTCAGTCGTGCGGTGGAAAACAGCAGATGTAATGGCAGCTCTACAAATCATGCCGTGACTTCTTTCTGTTGAATTTGTTCAGAACTTAATAATTTGCCTGAGTTTTGAACTGGCTTCTTTGGGCATGTTACAAGGAAGCTTTGGAGGAAAATACGTGTGCACGTATGCATGTGTGTGAGGCGTGCGTGGGCCACAGCTTACACTCCGTAGCTTGGGATTCTCTGCAGGAGTTGGATTTCAAAATTTTATTTTAAAATTTTTATGATTTATTCAAGATTTGAAAAGATGTTTCTGTGCCACTAAGTTAAAATGTGAGGCACAGGGCGGCAAACATGTTCCCATAGTCAATATTTTTTTTAATTTTTTTTTTAACGTTTATGTATTTTCGAGACAGAGAGAGACAGAGCATGAACGGGGGAGGGGCAGAGAGAGAGGGAGACACAGAATCCGAAACGGGCTCCAGGCTCTGAGCAGTCGGCACAGAGCCCGACGCGGGGCTCGAACTCACGGACCGCGAGATCGTGACTTGAGCTGAAGTCGGACGCTTAACCAACTGCGCCACCCAGGCGCCCCCCCATATTAAATGTTTTGTTGCACCAAAGGTGTAACCATTCCCGCAGCAGCGGTCAGCTTGGATACATGATGGATTTTATGCTTGTGTGGTTGTCTGCAAGTCGTAAGCTGCACTCGGAGACACGGGTTCAAATGAGAAATAGAGCTGACGTCAGAGCTGTAGGAGTTTGACTCCTAATCTGTGTTGTTTGTAGTGACAGCAGACAGTTTCCCCTCACGCCACCTGACTCAGGAACTGGAAGAAGGCAGCCGCTGTGGCTGGGCTGGAATGTCTCAGGCCACCGAGCACCATTCTGGGAGGGCCCCTGGGTCTCAGAGTTCACTGTCCATCTCAAAAGGGTCCTCTGTTCTGTTAGACCACACCACCCCCACTCTCGAGAGGCCAGCCCCGCAAGCTTTCCCCCGGGGGGTTAGACGTGAGTGCGCAGGTTCGAGGTGCAGATCAATCCGGTCTCTGGAGCCGTTCCTACACAGATTACACCGGCTCCTGAGGTCACACTGCCATGCCTTGGACTCTGACCCCTGCCTAGAACATTCTTCTTCCTCCTCTCCTCCCTCCTCAGAGACTCCCTACGCCTGAGGTGCACACCCAGGGTGGGACCCGGGCGTGTGCTGCGGCCAATTCTTCCGTTCGACCAATTCTTCCATTCTTATCCGCGTCACTCGGAATCCGCTGTTCCTTATTGATATCATGTCGGTACTAGGTACTCAGCACCATGCTGACAGCCAGGGACACAACAGACGGGTGCCCTGCTCCTGGGGACAAGAGGAGCATGCAGGGACTCGCTCGTGAGCAAGGTGGCACTTGTCACAGGACTCGAACAACTGGTGTTTTATCTCAGCCACATTATAATTTCATTTCTGTGGTGAGGCCTAAAAAGCCTAGGCGCCCCAGAAGATCAGCCAGGCGCGTGGTAAAATTCTACTTCTTCCTTCATTTACCAAATATTTGCTAAACACCCATTACTTGTCAGGCGCTGTGCGGGATGTCAGGATTATAACAGAGGACAGAACTGACACATTTGTCACTTGGAACTTGCGCTGTCACAGAAGGTGACAGAAAAAAAAAAAACTGTGTCAATATGTAACCTGAGCTAAGAATTTTGGAGAAAAACCAAGCAGGGTAAGGGAGAGAGAATGACCTGAGGCAGCAGTGAGGGGCCTGCGCTTTTAGACACAGTATGTAGGAAGGCCTTTCCGATGAGGTGACTCCTGAAGCAGGGCCCAGAAGGAGGGGAGGGAGAAGCAGCTGTTTGGAGGAAGTCCTTCCCCGGGTGAGGGGGGTGGGGGTGCGGGGAGGACTCCCCAGTGGCAAGTGGCCTGGCCTTTTTGAGAAATCAGAAGTCACCAGCTGAACTCCTGCCCCCGCCGTTTCCTCGTCCGCGAGTCCATGGGCTTGTTGGGAGGAACAGACAAAATCACTTACGGAAATATCTATGTCAACCGTCAGGCACTGTGTAAAAAGTTACTGTCTTTGTGTTGACTTTACCCGGCTTTTGTAGAGTGTCTCAATCGTCAGGATTGTAATTATTATATTACAGTTCTGCCCTTTCATTTTTTGTATTATCGTGGTGAAATTCATCTAACATGTAATTATCCCTCATAAAGCGTGTACTCCAGTGGCATTCGTTCTGCGTGCACCCACCATCGCTGACTACTTTCAGACTTTTTCATCGTCCTGCTCTTAAGATTTTCAGATTCGTTTATGCAGCCCCTCTTGAAAAAAGCCTTTCCCCCCATATCTGACTTTGTCCATTCCGGTTCTGGCTGGCCTTCCCCGGTTCCTATGACTCCTCCGTGTGTTTATTCAACAGCTATTTATCGAGCAGCTACTATGCAACGGGCACCAGGCTAGGTCGGTACTAAGGATATAGCGGGGACAAAGGACACACAGGCCTTCACTTAGGGGACTCGTAATCTAGTGGGGATTTAGGCTCTGAACATGTAATTACCAGGAAATTGATTTAAATTGGATAAATGCTTATAAGAAAAAAGTGCTTTGAAAATTGTGTTGAAAACATTTGTGGAGTTATAAAAGCTACTAGAAGTGAGAAGTTTAATAGCTACTAGCTACTAAAGCTCAGGCTAGCATGACCATATTGTTCTTAGTTCAGAGACACTGGAAAGAAAGATCACCTCCGGGAAGTGACCTGGATTGTGTTAGCACAGAGTGGGAAGGCAGGGGCTGAGGTCAGAGCGGTGACGTCTCATTCATTTCCTCCTGCTATCAGTCTGTTGAGATACTCGACGACAGATAGTGTTACCATTGCTCCCGTTTTGTAGACGTGGAAACTGAGGCATAGAAGGTCGTGCCTTGCCTCGTGCCACCTGATGGGGATTTTATTTCACTTTAGCCCTCCGTCTGGTAGAGCTGAAAAGCATTTTGTCCAATAGGGGTCAGTGCTGCACCTGACTGGGTTTAAGACCTGCTCAGTTGGTCAGGATCCACCCAGCCCACTTGGTGTGCTCCCAGCCTTCCAGGAGAGGGCACTGCTAGGCTGGCCTTGGAGTCACCTCACCAGAGCTCCTGGGTCCTGCCCTCCAGCGCCCCCGCCCCCAGACTCATGACCCAGCAAGCTCTCAGCTCCCCCAGGCCTTTTCTTGCACGCTCATGTGTGCGTCTGTGTTTTCCCAGATGATTGTTTCTTAATCACGCTACGGAATAACAAATCAGGGCTAGTAACCCAAGTTACCTCGAGTGACGAGCCAGGGAACACCAAAACGTAGGTACAGCCCCCTGGGCGGGGAGCCACAAAACTGCTGGCGTGGTCCTCGGAGCCACGTGGTCCAGCAGAGCCACGGCAGTGCCCACACTGCACGTCCGTCATGTAGGCGCAATCGTGGGATTTCTTTAGGCAAGGTGACCTGGCAGCGTTTCCACCCCACCCACAGCTCGTTTCGCTTTCCTAATGTTGTTAAAAAGTGCCTCCTAACTGAAGTAGGGTGGTTGAACCCGTTCCAACATTTTACTTCATTTTCGAATGTGACCACTTGTTGGAGATCTCTTCCTTCTAGTGGGTCTCTTCCCTTTCTTCTCGGGAAGATGCCCGCGACTGTCCTCTTTGGCATTTGTCCAAAGTCCAGTTTCTAGTAGCTTTGGGGCTATGGTTTAATTTTAACCATAAGAGCTTCTTTTAGAGTAATTACTTTTTAATCTGGAAAGAGCCAGTTTGTTACAGAACAATAACACCTCCTTCCTGGAACCAGTAGACAGAGTTATGTTCATTTACTGCTGATATGTCTTTTTTTTTTTTTAATTTTTTAAACATTTATTCGTTTTTGAGAGACAGAGCGCAGGTGGGGGTGGGGCAGAGAGAGAGGGAGACACGGAATCTGAAGCAGGCTCCAGCCTCTGAGCTGTCAGCACAGAGCCTGACACGGGGCTCGAACTCACGAACCATGAGATCATGACCTGAGCCGAAGTCAGATGCTTAATCGGCTGAGCCACCCAGGCGCCCCTGATATATTTCTTTTTAAAAGGGGAGACTGATTTGAAAAGGGGGCAATGAAAACTGTGGATAGGGCAGTTTGAAGGACTGTTTGAATGTCTGCTCTAATCAAGGCTGTAAACACTGGGTGTCTTGACAGTGGGCTTGGGAGAGCACCCAGGGACCAAATGATTTAGAGGCCCCTGAGCAGGCCCTGGAACGAATGCAGTAGAAAACGGCTTTTGAGAGCTGTCCTGTGGGCAGCCTTGTGGCGTTCGGTTTTCTGGGACAATCTCCGTTTCTGAGACCGAAGATACACTGGCCGTTCGCCAGGTCATGCATCAGATGGCCACCAATTCTTGGTTCTGAAATGTGGTCACCAGAGAGGCCTGTGAGCCGTGACAGGCGTTATCTCCTTAGCAATGACCTTACCCAGGCAGTGAAGGAGAGCTGGGATCCCCAGGGCACCGGTGAGGGCAATTTCAATTCCTCTTTCACCTATGATGCAGGTCCTTTGGTAATAATGACTTGTATCTGTAGGACATTAAAGGTTTTGAGGCAGAAAGACAGAAATTGGTAATCAACCCTTTTGCGGTTTAGGTGGCAAACCTCTTCTTTGGAAATTAAAAAAAAAAAAAAAAAAAACCCACAAAGATGAAAAGAATATAGAATATGCAACGGAGGCCAGTTCTAGAAAAAATTCTTTATGCCATTCTGAGCTAAGGCAAACAAATTTGGGAAGACTTCCTCGTTTTACAGAAGGAGTTTTTTCACTTCACCAGAGATTCACACTCGGATTTATTTAAATATGAAGCTCTTCTAGAGCATTTGAGTAGGAGGGAGGACAGACACACTGGAGGCTAACTTTCAAAAGCTGTTACCAGTGGGAGATGAGTCTTAAATGAAGAAGTGTCTGATTGCCCAGTGAGTCAGTAAGGGCTGAGGCTCCCGTTTAGAAAAATCTGACCTTGCACAGACTCTTTCAAGGGCAGGAGCGGAAAGCCAGGAACGGCCGTGCTGGCCTGATTGGTCCCACAGCAGCTCCTGAAGGCAGAGGCTGTGGCTTTCATAACTCCTCACTGCTGGGGCCCCTGGTTCAGAACACTCAGTGAATATCCGACCAACACATTTATTGGTTAGATTTGACGCTTGTAAGGAGAAAGATCTTGCGATCGGATCCAGCACAGAATCAGAGCCGGGTGCTTCCCACTTCTCTTGCCTCTGCATGAGTCCTGAAGAAGAAGAGGAAAAGTGCAAGTTTCATGTGCCCAGAGGAAAAAATTCATACAGAGATGAATTGGGAAAAAAAAAGGAAAAGAAATAAAGCCGAGCTAATCTGGGAGTCTGATCACTACTGAGAAGGAGTTTTTGTTTCGTCATTCAGTTTCTAGCACGGCCTCCAGCTCAGACCTGTGCAGCCAAGTCTCACGAAGCTCCTTCCCTGCTCGGGCCTTCTCCCTGCCCCCGGGCTCAGTTACTCATTTGGACCTGGGCTGCTACACCCCAAGGCACCCCTCTTTCCTGAATCCTCCCCCACGCACCTACCAAAGGCAGAGGGGCTAGGGTGGTACTCTCAGGGAGGTGCTAGGCTTCCCGAATGGTGCCATCACCCCCTAGGAAGGACTTCTACTTGGTGATGCCCTGGAGGAGCCCTGGGAGGTAACCGGTTGGGCACTGATTCAGTTGGAAGAGAGCTCAGAGGAAGATACTTAACTGGAGGAAATAGGGGCGCCTGGGTGGCTCAGTCGGTTGAGCGTCCGACTTCAACTCAGGTCACAATCTCGCGGTCCGCGGGTTCGAGCCCCGCGTCAGGCTCTGGGCTGATGGCTCAGAGCCTGGAGCCTGCTTCAGATTCTGTGTCTGCCTCTCTCTCTGCCCCTCCCCCGTTCATGCTCTGTCTCTCTCTGTCTCAAAAATAAATAAATGTTAAAAAAAAAATAAATAACTGGAGGAAATAAGTCAGCCCAGGGAAGGACAGGTCTGTGTCTCCCACTGGTTTGGGGGTAGGAGGGTAGAATCAGGAACTTTTGCACCATGAATTCCTAGAATGTTATGATGATTTTTCTAAGATTCTCTTATCTTTTTATTATTTATTTATTATTATTTTTTAAATGTTTATTATTTTTTGAGAGAGAGAGAGACAGAGACAGAGCTTGAGCAGGGGAGGGGCAGAGAGAGAGGAAGATACAGAATCCGAAGCAGGCTCCAGGCTCTGAGCTGTCAGCACAGAGCCCGACGCGGGGCTCAAACTCACAGACCATGAGACCATGACCTGAGCCGAAGTCAGACACCCAACCAACTGAGCCACCCAGGCACCCCAGTTATTATTTATTTTTGAGAGAGAGAGAGCGCAAGTGACAGAGGGGCAGAGAGAGAGAGGGGACAGAGGCTCTGTGCTGATAGCAGAGAGCCTGATGTGGCGCTCGAACTCATGAACCTGACCTGAGCTGAAGTCGGGCAGTTAACCAACTGAGCCACCCAAGCACCCCCAAGATTCCCTTATCTTAAGGTTTGTACTCCTTCAGCCAGCACCCACAGGATTGGGACTTTCCTTTTGTCTTGATTATGGCCTCAGAATCACAGGAAAATCCATGAGAATGAGAGTCTGAAAAATGAAAACTCTCACAGAGAAGGCTCAGTGTATTGAGGTAGATGTCAGAAGTCATGAGATATGTTATTGGTCAGTGAGAAATTTCCCCTAAATAATCTTTCAGAGAAAGGAATGGAGGGGCACCTGGGTGGCTAGTTGGTTAAGCATCTGACCCCTGATTCTGGCTCAGGTCATGATCTCATCGTTCATGAGATCGAGCCCCACGCTGGTACTGACAGCACGGGGCCTGCTTGGGATTCTCTCTCTCCCTCTGTCTCTGCCCCTTCCCTTCTCTGGCGCTCTCTCTCTCTCTCTCTCTCTCTCTCTCTCTCTCTCTCTTTCTCTCTCTCTGTGTCTCTCAAAATAAATAAACATTAAAAAAAAAAAAAAGGAATGGAGTCAAGGGCTTAAGTTGGAATATATGTGGTTGACCTAGTTATAAGGTTGGCCGTCTGTTTAATTAATAGATACTTCCATGGTGTGGGACAGCAAGGTCACACGTAGCCCTGGATAGTCACAATGCTGTCCTGGGGCTCTGGAAAAAATGGTGACAAAGGATTCAGCTTCAGGCTTATTTGATCTTAGTCTCCAGGCTGGCATGGATCAGAAGTAGCATAAAATATTGAAGTGGCATCCCAAATATTAGTTCTAAAGAACAAACTGAATGGAGAGGGAGAGCGTCTTAGATCCAGCCAGGGCAGCCAAGCCCCTGGCGAGTGACGTCACTCACGTGTGCCTCGAAGGAGCACCTGCGGCGGTTTGGGATTTGTAGTCCTCTGTGGGACCACAGTGCTGAGAGGGTTCTTCCCCGAGTTAGACTTACCCTGTCAGCAAGACACGGTTTTTAGGATTTGTTCGCCACGTCGTGGCACATTAGGCACAATCTCTTTTAAGTTCAATTAAATTAATGTTTAGAAATACTGTAGATCGAAAGGGCTAGAAAGCACTCTAGCAAGCAGTATTACTGGAATTAAAATGCTTTGAGTTGGAGCCTTAGAGAAACTTACGAATTTGTAGGAGTTAACTGGGATGAGTTCCAGCTCTCACAAGACACATCTAAGTTCCTGAGGGATATCAGCACCGTGTAGTGTGCTAAACTGAGGTGACCTTGCTGCCCCACACCATGGAAGTATCTATTAATTTCAGGAGGTATTTCAGGTGGCTGGGGGCAGAACAAGGAGGGACAGCAGGAGATAAGAAAGGTCATAAAGCATCTTTAAGCACCAGACGTTATCTCCCTCTATGAAACACTGGGGACTGAATTGTTTGGGTCGGTTGCCTGTTTGGGTAGAAAGGTAAACTGAGGCAGGCGTCCCCGGAGCCGACTCGGGAGGAAATGTTCAGGGACAAACACCCTGTAGCTACCTCTTTGATGTCAAAGGTGAAGTAGGTGAACCCCAGACCTCACTATAAGATATGAAGAGTCACTCCAAATTAATGAGCTCGTTAAACTCGTATTTTTGACTGTCTACACATCGGCTTTAGAGAAAACACATAGAATGCTTCCAGCCACACCTTCTCAAACCACTTAGCTGACAGTTTTTTCTGCTAATTACTCTGGTGAGCGTCTCTGTCATTTACAAAGTTTGAGGCAGGCAGGGTGGTGGTGGGGGGATGTTTGTCCCTTGGTTCCCTTTTTAGCACCTAGGGATCAAATTCTGCCATCTTTTGAAATCAGTCCCATCTGTCAGATTACCAGAGGCCACCGGAGTAGAGGACCCGAACCACACACAAACACACACACGCACACGCACACGATCACCTGTCTGATTTGCTGTGGCCGCAGGGCCAGGGTCTGTGTTTTTAGGTTTCTATGTGCTTCTTCATTGTCTTTAAATTTTTTTAAATGTTTATTTTTGAGAGACAGAGAGGGAGACAGAGCATGAGCAAGGGAGGGGCAGAGAGAGAGGGAGACAGGATCCAAAGCAGGCTCCAGGCTCCAGGCTCCGAGCTGTCAGCGCAGAGCCCGACGCGGAGCTCGAACTCATGACCTGTGAGATCGTGACCTGAGCTGAAGTTGGACGCTTCACTGACTGAGCCACCCAGGTGCCCCCTTCATTGTATTTTTGGGTGAATATCGGCTCATTCACCTAAAGGCTCCTCCTCCACGTTCACTTTGTTTTGATGAAATGAGACGGCTTCTGCCCTTTTCCTTGTTTCTTTCCTTCCTTGGACGTTAGTAAGATCAATGGGATAAAGCCCATAAAGTATGCTGAGTTACTTCAAGAGGAGTTCAGGCTGACTCACTTCGCATACCCCACAGGCCAGGGGTTCTGGCATCTGCTTCCCTGGGGACGCTGCCCGAGAGGAAGCAGCTGGGGCTATGGACCCAGTGCCACATGGTACTCTTGGTGGGAGCCGCTCACTCCTGACCTTAGCCTCAACACTCTTATCTCCAGAAATAGGATAAATGGCAGCTCAGCCACTTGTGACTCCTCATCATGGGGGCCTTCGGTCACCTCCAGCATGACTTACCAGACTAGATAGTTAGTTCCAGACCCGGAATGTTCCAGGAACCATTCGAAGGTAGACTCAAAGGGGAACAAGGTGGAACGTAGGAACCTAGGAGGTACTCTCACCAGCTGTTTTCAAAGACGAGGCCGCAGGGAGATGGCGAGCCCCGCTCCTTTGTGTGTCGAGATGTCTGAACTCAGCTGGCAGGGCACAGTGAAGCCCCCCCCCCTTCCCGAGAGTTCTTGCTCAGGACAGCGGGTGACCAGGGCTCAGGGAATATCACAGTAGCTGCAAGCCCCGTCCCCTAGATGTCGTTGAACTTCTTAGGCTGTCAATGCTGTGACCTGCTGTAGATCGTGTGGTCGAAGCGCGGACGTGGCTTGGGCAGGCGGCCCCTTCCAGACTCCTCGTTGGGTAGTGGCTTTTTGCTAAACCTGTGCTACTTAGGGATTCTCAGGCCTCCCCTTTACCCTGAACCACCTTCCCTCATGGGTGGTAAAGGAGTTTGATTTCTTAGGTCCGTGTGCCCTGGAGGAGGGGGAGCCACTATACTCCTAAGAGTTATTCACCCACAGGAGAGCCTCAAGGATGAAAGAATCTTCTAGAGACAAGGCACGTTGGGGGTTGGAGGTTTGCAGAAGGAGACTCCGGAGTGGGCCCCGAGTCCAGCGGGAGCTCATTAAATCCTTGTTGAGAGGAGCCTGGCAGTGGTTGAATGAGGAAAGAGAAACAGCAGAGGCTAAAAGGGATTGAGACCAGTGGCCCTGGAACACAGCAAGAGGAGACGTTTAATTATGCTAATTAACTAAGCTAACTAAAAGGGAATATGGCATTCATTTGGTTGCCGAAAGCTATTATGAGAAGAAAAAAAAAAATGTGTCAAATCCTGCACCGGGGATGGACGAAGGCTTGGTAGCCAAGGTCTTGGAAAGGACAGAGACAGCCAGCCTTGCAGCTATAAATGGGTCATTTCTGTGTTTCCGTCACCAAAATTTGCCCCTTGATGTCAAGTGACTCTTAGTGTTTGCACATGCACGTTTATGCCATTAGATGGTCTTCTGAACAATTCTGAGCTTTACGAAAACACTGGCGAAGTCAACACCCAACATTTCCAGGAGCCTGGGTTCCACCCAAGACTTGCTCAGGGAAGACGGGGCCCTTCCTCGTTCCATTCACCATGTGGCACTCCTGTCATCCTTCTGCCTGGACACTTGCCCTTCCTCAGGAGAGCTGGGCTCCTGCCCAGGCATCTGTGCATGTGTGCGTGTGTGTGTGTGTGTGTGTGTGTGTGCGCGCGCGTGTGCATGGGGGGCGGGAGAGGAGGGAGAGGGGATTCTGCTCCTCTATGGTGATTCCACCAGTCACTGGAAGGCTCTGAGCGGAGGCAATGTGAAGCGACAGTGACACCAAGTGCCAAGAGTGGGAGCTTTGCTGTGGCAGCCAGTGTGGTTTTCTCTCCTCAAATTATAAGAGTGGGAAGGCCTAGTTGCTGTCCGCGGCACTCCCCTTGAGGAGAGGGTCACAAGAGCCTCTAGAGGCTGACTTAAGGTCCATATTCCACTCCGCTCATTTAGATGAAGGGATTGGCTCTCTGGGAATTAGATACAGAATGGGGGCTTCGAATAGATTTTTAAAATAAAAATCACGGTGAAATGTCTTGGCTAGAGCACGACACAGAGGTCCGGGTTGCCATTTCAGCCCCAAACTGGTCCTTCAGCCTCTTCTGGAGAATAAGCGTGGCCCGTGGATAGGACCACAGGTGACCCCTCCTTGCTGGTGACAGAGAGCTGTCAGGTTACCAGGGCCAACCTTTGCATACAGGGAATAACCTGCTTCGCTTGTTTAAAAAAAAAACAACAACAACAAAACAACCACTGACCCACTTCTCTGTGTTTGCCCCAGAGGCTGCTCCTGACTCAGGGTCCCTGTGGCCAGAACTCCACCTTGTTAAGTCATGGGTCGGGGACTAAGATGCATATTCTTATGAAATGGCCCCTGAGAGGGACTGGGCACCTTGGGGGGCAGAGAACTCTGTGGGCTGCTGAGAGGGGCTCTCCCCCAGTGCCGCTGGACCTACTCTGACGGCTCTTCCTCAGACGTCTCCCCAGGGGAGGAATATGGCCAAGTTGGTATTTGCCTTCTGGCCAGTGCTTGTCCTCAACTTGGCTGAGACTTCTTCCTTCACGGGAGATAAGGAGGGACTAGATCTGTTTGTCCAGGTGCCACCAATCCAATGACTGTCTCAGGCACATGAGTGTCTTCAGGGTGTAGGATCAGATCTAGTCCTCCCCCGCCCCTCCCCCTTCCCCCTCCCTTCCCCCGTGACATCTCTATTTCTGATCTGGATGTGCCGTAAACAACAGGTTGATTCAAAACCAGGAGGCATTGGGAAACCCTTTGGGTAGGAGATTTCGAAATGAGATTTAGATTAGAAAAAATATAGTGGGGTGAGGCTCTAAGGAATAAAAGAGACCGAAAAAAACCCTCCCGCCCCCCCCCCCACCCCCGTCTCTCAGCTGGATAGCGGGGATAAACTGAAGAGCCCTGAAGAGCCTAGAGTGGGGGAGAGGGGACAGCCAACACAAGCACAAGGCTGTCCCCACCTCTGCCCATCACCAACAAGGAGGCGAAGCCACACCTGGAACGTGTTTCCAGTCTAGGACGCGTCAGCTTCAGCGAGGTGTAGATGGATCAGAGGCCCCCGCAGAAGAGAGAGGGGCCTGGGGTGGGGGCAGGGAGCCAGGTTGGCGGGTTGGCAGGAGGATTAGGAAAAAACTTCATTACAAAAAGATTTGAAAAGTCTTGGTGGGTAATTTAGGAGGGGACGAGGTGCAGCGAGGAGTAAGGAAGCCTCAGCGACCCCGGCAGAAGGGGCAGCCTCTCACTGCAGACCCGTGGGCTTTAGCTCAGGACACCCTGGCATCGGGTGGCTCCAAGTGGCAGGTGCCTCTGACATGAAGGGCACAGGGGAAGATGCTGGCTGGATCCAGAACTGCAGAAGGTGGCCGTGAGGAGAAGTAGAGGGAAACTGAGGAACAGGGAGAGGAAGATCAATGAAACCAACTCTGAAGAAGGAAAGGAGGTAAACAGAAGGAAAGGCAGGAGGGGCGTCCTGGAAGGAGCAAAAAAGGAAGAAAAGGAGAGCGGAGATTATGCCCCTCATCTGAAGGCCTTGGAGCGGAGCAGTCAAGACTGAGTCTCCAAATGTGGTCGGTACTCGGAAAGCTTGTCGTCTGACCAGCAAATCCCTTTCGTCCAGTGGGACCAAGAAAGTGGTGCTCTTCGAGGGTGTGCGTTTAGCACCATACTGCGTAGAAACCATGAGCGGCGCTGCAAGAACCAGCTAACCAGTTATGAACGAGAGGGGTTTATGATTCATGAGCGCGCCAACCGCCCCCACACAGAAGCCGTGACTTCCCTGTCTCGTGCAGGGTGGGGACCCACCTAACCGGAACCGCCACCCAGCCTCTCCCAGTCTCCTTAGATGACGAGCTATGGCATCCTCGGTCCACCCAACTCAGCCCCCAAGCATCTTGCCGGAACATCAGTAAACAAGTACAGGGGAAGGGAGTCACAGACCTCTGCGCTTTGTGCCCTTTTCTCCCAGGGCCCAGCACGTGACCGACCCCGGGGTTTCTCATCACAGGTACGTATTCTTTCCTTAAACAGTAGTCAGAAGGTCTCCAAACACCTCCCTCTGAGCTCAGAGTAAGTTTGTTTTCTGTTTCTTTTTATGTTCTCTTACCATGGCCCAGGAAATCTAACAGTTTGCCCGAACCCCGTGGGAACATCATCTTTCCCCTCCGGCATTTCCAGCATTCTCAACAGCCAGCGCAAACTTGACCGTAGCAGTTGGCCAGCCTTCCTGCTCAAGATGAACCAGAGATTAATGTTATTCACCACAACATCCAACATTTGTTTAGGGATTTACACCTCACAAAGCAAATAATTATCTTATTTAATCCTCACAAGAATCCTGTGTTACTGTTACTTCCTGAGTTTCAGAAAGATAATGCATCTTCCTTGGTGCCAACTCGCAGACATAAGAGTCACTCACATCCTCTGACTGCAAATCCTCTGCGCTGTCTTTCTTTCTTTTTTTTTCTTCTAATGTTTGTTTATTTTTGAGAGAGAGACAGAGCACAAGCAGGAGAGGGGCAGAGAGAGGAGACACAGAATCCGAAGCAGCCTCCAGGCTCTGCGCCGTCAGCACAGAGCCGGACGTGGGGCTCGAGCTCCGACCATGAGATAACGACCTGAGCTGAAGTCGGATGCTTGACCGACTGAGCCACCCAGGCGCCCCAAATCCTCTGGGCTTCCCATACAAGGTCGTGGGCCCTGTAGCGATTCCAGAGTAACGTCAGGGTTGTGATTCTGGGATCTCTTTCCTGGCCCCAGCTCTGCACCCTGGGTGACCTCCGACATCAGCCTTCCTCCCGCCCATTCTTTTGCTACCCCTACTTCCGTGATCACCAAGTGGGAGGAGAGTCTCCACTTCTTGGAGAAGAGTATATACATGAAGCAAATGGTTCTTACATTTCCTTTTCCAAAAACTCTTAATCAAAGTCACCGTAAAGGTTTCTTCTCGTTACAAAACGAATGTGGGATCATTGGAGGACAAGTACGAAGTGTAGATAAACAAACAAGACAGTAAAATCCGAATTCCACCACTGAGTAATAACTTAGTAGTATGAACGCCATGGTGTTTAGTCTTCCATGATTTTTATGGTGTGCACGTGGACTTGTTTGTGTATACCGGAATATAAAATGTGCCTGCCCATAACACTGTTTGGGAATCTGCTTTTTAAGCTTAACATATTGTAAACATTTTCCTGTTAGTAAATATTTTTGTGATATCAAATTTATTAGATCTATAATATTTCATTATAATTTTTAACGGTAGTCTAGAATTAAATATCTAGATTGTTCCTAGTTTTCATTATTATGACCAGTTTTATGATAGACTTCTAGGTCTGATTTTAATTTTCATTTCCTTGATTATGAATGAAGCTGAATTTTTTCATATGATTTTTGTCATTTGAAGCTCATTCACAAATAGCCCATCCATACTATTAACAGTTTTCAGTGGTGTGTATTTTCTTTTTTTTTTAATTGGTATGTAAGAACTCTCTATGTGAAAGCTAAAATTTACATTGCACTTGAAAAAAAAATTTCTTAATGTTTATTTTGAGAGAGAGAGAGTGAGCAGGGGAGGGGCAGAGAGAGAGAGGGAGAGAGAGGATCCGAAGCAGGCTCTGTGCTGACAGCAGCGAGCCCCATGTGGGGGTCGAACTCATGAACCGTGAGATCATGACCTGAGCCAAAGTTGGACACTCAACCGACTGAGCCACCCAGGCGCCCCTACATTGCATTTTAATGCACGCTTTTGAATTTGGGTACATACCGATTTCCCCCCACCCAACTCTCCCAAATGGACCATAGATGCTTTGCTGTTTTTCCTCTAGGTTTTCTTTAACAAATTCCACCCTCCCCCCCCCCCCAATACAGCCAACTTTGTAAAGCTCTCCTCCCCCAGTGCTCACCCCAGAAGCACTCTGGCCTCCTTGGGGAACACCTTTCCTCCCCGTGTAGGCACCAATCCCGGTAAGGATGGCTTCCATCCCTTCTGCCCCGACTTCCAGAACCTCACTGCCTCCCCCGCTTATACCGGCCTCTGCCTGGGGGTGGTGGTGGACCCCCAGAGGCTCTTGCATAATGTTTCAGAAAACTCCGACACGCGCCTCTCAGAACCCCTCGAGAACAGTGGAAGAGAACGATCGAGCAGGCGTCTTGCGGGGGAGGCGGTACTACTAGTCAGGTCTGTCAGGGCAGGGATGGAGGGAACCCCACTCTCGGAGGGCCCCGCTCGCTTCCGAGCAGGGTTCTAATGGCAGGGGTGTGCTGGCAGAGATCCTGCGGTCCTCCTCCTGAGTCCCAGGCGGTCCGTTCCTTTGCCCTGTTATTACCGCTGGCAGGTTTGTTTGTGCCTCTGGCAAAAGGGACACAAGTCCTACCAGTTCTCCTGGTGTCCTTCAGCACCTGGCCCGCCCTGCGCCCTGCGCCCTGCCCTGTGCCTGTGCGCGCGCGCGTGGGGAGGAGGAGGCACCCAGGCCTGTTACCTGGAGCACCCCCCCACCCCCCACCAGAGGTGGGGGAGGCCAGGAGGGGGCTGAGCAGGAGCCGGCCGGACGAGCCTAGGTGGTGAGGACGGGATGAGTTTCTTCCCCACCAAGATCACTACCTTGGAAAACTGGGACTGTAGGGAGGAGGTCAGGGTACACTGCGGGTGGGTGTTGGGAGTTCACTTCGGCGCTCCTGTGGGTTTGGAACGCCATGACCTGCTCTCACTCCCCTAAGTGTCTCCCCTCCCGCCCTTTCTCCAGGGTTGGCCTGTTTGGAAGATGGCTGTGGCTGTGACTTTAGCAGGGACATGCCACCTGGCATTTCTGTGGGAGGAGCTAGACTCTGACACCCTGGCCTCCTTGGTCTCTGCAGCTGGGCTTAGGAGTTTCCAGAACTACCTTTTCTTTTTTCCTTTTCCCACACACTTTCTGGGAAGGCAGTGTGATGCTCTACGGTGAAAACCTAGGGATCTGGCCAGGAGTCAGGTGGCTATGATGACCTTGACAGTATGTGACCTCTTTAGGCTTCACTTTCCTCTTCTGGACAGAAAACAGTGCCGACCTTAGGGCTGGTAGGTGGGCGTTCAACCTTGTCTGGTTTCTCCCTCCTTTCCCTTTTCTCAACCCTATTGACATGGGGGGCACTGGGGAGCTTCAGAGATCTGTGCTCCAGGGTGGGGCTCCGAGGCAGCCCTTTCCTGCTGTCCTCAGTGCTCACCCACTAGTGCACCTGTCCCTCCCTACCTGCCCCCCGCCCCCCCCCCCCCCGCCGCACGGACTGGGCCACCTTTGTGGCCCAGAAGGTGACCTTATTCATCTTTGCAAAGCCAATGTGTCAGCACAGTGCTTGATACAGAGTGGGTGCTCAGGGTCCAGAGAATTAGTAGAGAATGGGAAGGAAAAACCCTCCCGTTTCGTAAACATGGAGAATTTGAGAGACAAGAAAGAGCCCCAGCTTGAGAGTCCAACCAACCTCAGGCTAGAGCCCGGCCTCATCGCTTGCTGTCCATGTGACCTTGAGCAAGATATTTAATCTCCTTGAGCCTCAATTTCTTTGTCTAAAAATAGGAACAGTAATAGCTACCTTCTGGCGTCATTGTGGGGATTAGTGATGACGTCAGAGGGAAGCGAAGCTCGAAGCTGCCTGGCGCATAGTAAGAGCTCACTGGATGGAAGCAGTGGTTAGCTGCTGTGCAAGGACTGTTTACGCGTGTGCCTGAAGTGAACGCCTGCTCCGAGAATTCTGGGGTCAGCAGTGAGTGAGTGACACCCGGCCTTTCCAGGTGCCCTCGGAGCCTCTCTCGTTTGGTCTCCCACCAGGAATGCTGCGGTCCCTCTGCTCTCAAGGATGAGATGGCCGCTGTTGATGCCGATGGGCAGTGTGGCCCAGCAGCCTGGCACAGAGCAGTCCACCCTGTGGCACTTGCTGTCTGCCCCGGGGCAGCCCCGCCCGGGGTTTCCTCTCTGCAGGGCGGGGGGTGGCCACCCCTTAAGCTTGAAGAGAGAGCTGAAGTCTAAGGGCTGGCGGTGCCCCCGTTTGAGATCGAGGCAGGTTACACAGGGCGGCTGGCTCCCCGGCCCTCTCCTCTGAGCACATCGGTAGTTACCTGATTGGTATTTTATTCTACTTTGAAACGTCGATCAGGGTAGAAGTTCTCAGCCCATTTACACAGAGAGAACAAGGGAAGAACAGAGGAAATCTGTCACTTGATGCCCAGCTCTTATATTCAGGAAACAGAACCTGGAAGATCTAATTCTCTATGTACGTCCCTTGCCCAAGACCAGAATCTGCACATCTGCCAGCCTCCCCTGGGGGATGGGGGATGGAACGTCAAAACAGACTGTGGAAACTCGGGAAGGGGTCTGTGCGTGAGGAACGGAGGAGAGCACATTGGTCTTGGACGCGAGGAGGGCAGGACATCATGGAGTCAGGTGTCCCGAGGGAGTGGCCTGGTTCTGGGTGGCCCTAGGGGATGGGCGAGGGCCAGAGGCAGTGAGAAGGGGTCTGCTTCCCCCAGCAAGTCCAGGTCCCCATCACCTCAAGCCCAGAGTATGAGACAGCCGCCCCCAGCTGGTCTCTTCCCAGTGTTTTCTGTCCCATTCCATGCGGTTCACTGGCGTTCCACCCTGGCTCTGCCTTCCTGGGAATGGTGAACAGGTTTGGAACTCATGACCGCTGCACCTTGGCCCCCCACCTTTTAGAATGTCATGGGTAGAGTCCTGAGGGTTGTGTTGTCCAGCCTTCAGTCCCATGATGCAGTCCTGTTAGGAATTCCTTACAAATGGCTTCCCGGCCCTCCAGCGACAGTGTCGGGGGCTCCCCTCCGCTGCCCCCCCCCCCCGACCCCATGCGGCCACCTCATGGCTAAGCCGTGCCGGGGCTTGGAAGTCTTGCCCTCCCTGCAGTGGGGTCTGCCCCCGCCTAATCCTCTCGTCTTGGCCCAGGTTCTGCCAGCTGGAACCCCCCGGGGAAGCCTTCCCTCTGCCCCAAGCCAGCAGCTGTGTTGCCGGTCTTTGCCGGCCGCCGAGCGACTTCTCAGCCCTTCTCGCCTCCCCGTCTCCACTGCAGTTTGTGAGTTTTTTCAAAGACTTTATCGAGATGGGGGCCTAGAGACACAGAGTCTTTCCACCAGAATGGGACTCTCGAACTTAGGAACCCACCTCCCTTTAAAGATGAGGAAGCTGAGAGGCGAGGTCACTTGCCCGGGGGCCGCGTAGACAGCACGAGACAGGGCTGGGCCTCAGACCCGCTGACCGGTGAGCAGCCCAAAGTGGAGGGAGGCCATTTTGGTTGTTGATGCCACACTTGTGACCTTGTCCAAGATCACATTCGCTTTTCGGGGGAGGGCAGCCCCGTCTCCCCATGGATGTGTTGAACTTTGTGGCAGCGAAAACCCCTAAACTAGTTTACAACGTTATCTTCTGGTTGTAAACGTCGGATATGCTTATTGTAAAAAAAAAAAAAAAAAAAAAAAAATAGAAAACACATAAAAAGGTAGAAACCTTCCTAGCACTTCCAGTTGTTAGAAAGTTTTCCCACCCCACACTTGTCTGCTTTGTTTTCAGCTCTGACCAGAGGACTCGACTTCCATCCTCGACGAGGCCATCTCCCTGGGCCCCGGGCAGCTCTCCTGTGGGAATCTCACCTTCTCATCAGTTCTTACGGGCACCTGGGTGGGGTTTAGAACCTGCCTGTGGTGGTGCTGAGGACAAAGCAAGCATCCAGATTGCCGATGGAAATAGAGAGGCCCTCTGCCCACCCCACGGCCCACACCTCTTCCCTTCTGGGTGAGACCCCCACTCTTCCCTCCCCCCAAGCATCTTCCCCCCTCTTTTGTCCTATGCAGATCCCCGATTTTCCAGCCCAGCCGGGGCTCCACTTCTTCCAAGAAGTCTTTACTCTTTCAGATGCAAAAGACTCGTTTTGGGGTTTCCCGGCATTTGTAGTCTGGCCACACGTGTGTCCCTGGTTATATATTGACTCCCACTCGTCTCTTCTCCCTGCCTGACTGGGGCCCGTTTCCCAGTCAGCGGAGGCCCCCTACTTTTCCTTGCAGAGTCTGGAGATCATCATGGGCCCTCGAACTGGGACTGCCTGGCCTGATACTGCTACGGAAGGGCTCATCTGAGAGGTGTCCCACCCTTGAGTTCTTCAAAGGAGTGGGAGAGAAAGTAAAGGCTCGCAGGGGGCCCCAGGAACATTCCCCCACCCCCATCCCTGGCTTCCTAGAAGCTTATCCCCAGCTCCTCCTAAAGTTGACACAACAATTATTCATCTGGGTTCCCAACAATGGGTTCTTGCTCATCTCGGGACAGGGAGAAATGGGATTTGGTTGGCCTTTCACGTTTGGAGGTTTCTAGAGCTAAAAATCCTCTGTGCCTGGCTATTGAAAGAGCCACAGGGAGGGTTAGGGGCCCTTCCGATCCTCTGGGCTTCTCCCAGGGAGCCTTACGCGTCGGACCCACGTTTTCCTTTCTCTTCACAGCACCGGGGTGCTGTTTCCCCACCTCCTGGAACATCACGTCAAAGGCCCACGCCTGGCAGCCGCCCCCTCCTCGTTGTCCATCTAGCAGGGAAGGGACAGGATGGAAGAACACTGAACTGGGACTCAGGGACCAGGTCCCCAGAGTGATCATGTCTCCGCAAGCGATCTTGGGTAGGTGACGGGAAGGGCCCCTTAATCTCAAAGTCCCGGTCTCGTTCGGATTGCCTAGAGGCGCATGCTGCCTCCTGGTCTCCGTCGCAGCAGAGTGCACCGTGCTTCTGAGCACAGCCCGAGCCAGGCTGTCTGCTCCCAGCCCAGACCCACTCGTCGGTCAGGAAACCTTGGGCCACTACCTACCTTCTCTGCCAGTGGTGGTAACAGCACCTTCCAGACGGTGGCCGAAAGATCAAGTGAGCGCGTGTGCGTGAAACACAAGTGTGCCCCGCACAGAACAAGCGCTGTGCAAATGTGGCCGTCCCTATAGCTAGGTGCCTGAGCCAGAAGTGACGTGACCTTTGTGCCCTGTCATTTGGGATCACGGTTTTCCTTCTGTGGTCCTGGCAGGGAACTGGGAAGAGAAGCCGAAACGGGACCCCGAGTGACTGCACTGGCCTGGCGGAGACCCACGTCAGGATGTGGGAGTCAGGCAGGTGAGGCGAGCTGAGAGGAAGCCCGGCTGCCACAGCCGAGAGCAGAGTCTCAGCCTAAGGGTCGCAGGCCTTGACTGCCGAGACCACGGGCAGGCCACCTAATCTATCCAGGCCACCTAATCTATCCAGGCCAGATTCCTGTCTTGACTCGAGGCCTACTGGTAACCATATAAGGGTAGATCTTTGAATAGAATGCGACAATTGTTTTGATTAATTTCCCTGCAGGTGGAAAAAGAGGTCCATGGGACAAAAAAGCAGAAATGCAGAAGACGAGAATTTTTTGATTTTAATAGTTGGGGGAAAGTTATAAAATAAAAGACAACACAGAGCATTAGGACTCCCCCAGATTGCAATAGCACAGGGACACAGAAATATAGACGAAACAGGGCTTCCAGATAATGTTATCTCACACTATTTAACTTCCAGAATACAGCAGTTCCCAGACACTCTAAACTAAAGCAGTCTTCTGAAACGATCTATACACATTCGGAGGGAAGTCAGGGCAGCCTGCCTCCCGTCGGCAGCCAACGCTGGTGCTGCCTACGGTGTGGCTGAGCTGGGTGGCCCAGCCCGCCGTGTTCCGCGGACCTCTTTCGAGTCTGCCTTCTCGTTCTTCTGCAGGCTGGCTCCACTCCTGCCCCCCTCTCCCTTTTGACCCACGCCCCTTTCCTGTTTTCAGCAGGAGGCACAGCCAAGCCGATAGAGCCTGGCTGATATCCTCAGATGGAGCCAAGCAGCCCCAGGACGGCTCTGTCCTTACGTGCTCACAACCCAGCCTAGCCGTATGAAAAACAGTCAGAAAACTGGCTACAAATATAACTTGATAGCCATCTAATACTGTCCTCCTGCGAGGTTTCTGATGTGTCTGGTTATTATTCTCTGTCCCCCCCTTTTTTTTTTTTTTTGCTGCCGTCCTAGGGTTTTTCACTCAACCAGGAAAAAGGCAGGCCTTGCAGCCTGGCCCCATAGTCTTCTCAGTGTCTCAGACAGTGGACCCGGTGCATCAAAGACCCCTCGCTTCCGCCAGGCTTCCTCCTCGAGCCGCAGCTGGGCTAACTCGGCCTTCGCCATGGTGACTCTCGTTCCACAAAAGGAAGTCTGTTATTAGGAGGCAAGCAGGCTCTCGGGAACCCCCAGGCTTGCCTTGAAAGGATGTGGGAGGGAGGCAGGGTCACGGGGGAAGGGAAGAGCCAGTGTGATGCGCTACCCCAGCCCAAGGGGAAGAACAGAGCGCAGCGCGTTCCCCAGGCAGGGCCGGAGGAAAGTCTCAGGTTAAACGTCTCAGGAGAACCAAGGCACAGAGGAGGTGTGAAATGTCCAGGATAAATAGAACCGCATGGGGAGGGAGAAAAGCCAGCTCCATCCTCTCTTAAAAACAGCCGCCATCGGCACCAAAAATATATTAATATCTGTACATTTGTCATCTTTAAAAAAAGGAAATAAAACTCCCTTGGCACCTTGTAGTCGATTTCCTAAAAATGAGGTGATATGTGGAAAGGCCTCCTGTGTGCACACGCGGGTTTGCGGCTCCGTGTGGGGAGGGCGGAGCCCCCCACCTCGGCCCTGAGCGTTAGATCCCCCCCCCCCCCCCCCCCGCCCAGGCAGCTGCCAGTTCCCCCACAGCCTCGGTGTGCAGGGAGCTCTTTACTCTGCGGTCCTCGCCCAGCGGGCCCCGCCCCTGCCCTCCAGAGGGCAGAAAGGGGATCCTCCGCGCCTCCTCTGGGAGGGAAGTCCCGTCTCTAGGTGTGCTCTCCTTCAACCTGAAGGCAGCCTTGGCCTCACGGCCGCCCCGTACTCACACGTGTCTGCCCAGGCTCGGCCCGGCCTCTGCCCGCAAGACAGAGATGCAGCCGCGAGCAGAGCTCACTCGATGTGGCGCCTGAGTGAGCACGTGTGCTGGGGGGCTCCGGTGGTCCCCATCGCCGTGTCCGGCAAGGGGTGGCGGCGGGAGGACCGGGCCAGGCAGCGGGGAGGGGGTCCCAGGCCGGGCGGCACCGCTCACAGGTGGTGGTTGCTCTGTAGCAGGGAGGTGACGGTGCTCTGCAGGGCCACGGCCACCTTCTTGGAGGTCTTGCGCAGCAGCGGGCTGTCGGGGTGGTGCTCCTTCAGGTGCAGGACGTGGCCCTCCTGGCTCTCGGACGTGCAGCCACACTCCTCACACACGTACAGCTTGGCCCGCCGCTCCTTGTACGCGTACTTCTGCTGCACGCCGTGGATCTTCTTGAGATGAGACTCCAGGGAGCAGCGCTGTGTGAAGGCCTTGTCGCACAGGCTGCATTTGTAGGGCCTCACGCCTGCAGGGACGGGGGGGGGGGGGGGGGGGGGGGGGGCCGGTGTCAGGGTCCCGACAAGGAGCCCGCCGGCAGCTTCCCTGACTCAGGAAGGCCAGGCCACCTGACACCGGGGAAGAGGAACAGAGGAGGCCCGTCCACCTCTGGCTCCCCGAGTGGCCTCACCGATGAGCTGAGGAGGACCTGGGGCCTGAGCTCCGAGGCGCCCCTCCGAGGCCGCCCCGTCGCCGAGGTGAGCGGGCCTCGCCACGGTCCCCCGCGTGGCCCTGGCCGGGCAGAGTCTGGGTGTGCTCGCTCCCAGCCAAGGGGCTCCTCTTACCAGTGTGGGTGCGGACGTGTCTCTTCAGGTCGAATGTGTCATTGAAGCCCTTCCCACAGTAGGTGCAGAGGTGCCTCTTGACGTCATTGTGACACTTCATGTGGCGATTCAGCATGCGCTGGTAGGTGAAGGCCTTCTGGCAGATGTGGCAGGTGAAGAGGTCACCGCCGGCACTGTCCCCGAGGGTCACCTGCAGGCGAGGACGGTGTTGGTGACAAATGACCAGGAGCCGTGGCTGCAGTCCACACAGCAGGAGGACACAAAGCCACCCCCGCCTCCCGGGGGAAGCCGCGCTCCACACCTCTGGGCCCCCAGGCCCGCCGTGGTGGGGCTGGAGGGCACCTTTGGGTCAACGGTCGGGCCTCCTGTCCGGTTCCCAAATCCCCTTTCGCGGTTGCCGCGCGGCCCCTTTACCTTCTCGAGGGACGGGCAACGGACTACCTGTACAAACAGCTGGTTCGCCATCACCTGGTAGAAAGGTGAGCTCCGATCTGCGGCTGTCCACCTCTGCCCTCTGACCTCACTCTCCGAGGGGATGTCCGCCGCGCGGCCCCTACGGCAGCCCCCCTCAGCCCAGCCTGGAGGCCCCTGGCTTTGACCCGAGCCGGGCCCACCACAGCATGACTCGGGTCCCTCTGCCTCCTCACGACTCTCTTGCTTATAAACCCTTTCCTTTTTCTTTTTTTTGTGATTACGGAAAACCTCACATCTCCGGTGTGGAGATGAGTGCCTTAACTGTCATGTAGGGCCGGTCTTGCTTTATCTTTCCCTCCCAGCCTCCCCCCGCTGCCCTGGATCATTGGGAAGAAAACCCCGGCCACCCTCTGCTCCCCGGGCACCTGTCCAGCACCTTGGCCAGCACGGGGAGACGTGGTCTCCACCCTCCGCCTCGGTTACCGTCCGGAGGCTGGTCGTGCTTTGCAGGCGGCCCGGTTGCCGGCACCCCCTCCTGAGCTCCCCGGGCACCGGGTCACCCCGTCACCCCGCACCTCCTCCTCCACCGCTTCTGGCACTGGGGCGATGCCGCCTGTTGCTAGCTAGTCGAGACCTTTTGGGTCAGGACTCGCTCCTCCGGCACATCTGCCATCCTGGGCCCTCTGCTCTCTCTGCACCGCCTCCCTACCCACCAGGATCCAAGGGATGGGAGGGAGGCCCGCGAGGGCTCAGGGGCACCGCACCGGCTCTCTGGCCAAGCACCCAGGACACGTGTGGCTGATCTCCCTCTAGTTACACGCACTTGGCCCCCACAGGGAAGAGAGGAAGGAACAGCATTGCACTGCCAGCTTTCTTCGGCCCTTTGGCACAGAGAAAAGGGCTACCAGAACCCTGCCACTACATCACCGCTGGCGAGTGCTTCCGGATCCTAGAACTTTCAGGAACGCGGGCCTAGCCAGGGACAGCCCTGCTGTCTGCGCGCTCCTCGAAAGCAGGGGCCCACGCTCCTCACTGCCCCCGCTGCTGAGCACAGCTCCCCAGCTCTCGCCCCAGACACCGGGCCTCATGCGGAGGGGGCCGGAAGTGGCACACCCGGGGAAGGTGGAGGCCGCCGGGCACAGGCCTCAAGAGACAGTTAACCACCAGGTGGACTCCAGAGCTCACTCCGGATGCGGCACGGATGGGAACCCAGGAAGGAGAAGGCGCTGAGCCGGGCTCACGTCTCCATGGGACTCGTTTTTCCTGGGACTCGCAAAGAGGTGGCTCCCCTTGAGGCCAGAAACAAAAGGAAACAACCCCTGGAATGGCCTCCAGAGGGTGGGATGTCTCTTGCACCCCGCTGCTCCTTCTCAGTGTATGACACTGTCCCATCGGACCTGCTTCTCTTCTTTTCCGTCCCCATCTGTGCCTTGCTGGGTTCACTTCTCTACAGGACCCTGGACCCAGATGCAAGGCCAGCTACTGCCTAGGTCTCATTTGTGCCACGTCTTGTGGGCCGGACACAGGACTATAGACACGCTCCTGGTCCTTGGAGACAGTGTGAGGGTCGGTACCTTCATTTTGGTGCGCAGGAAGCCGTGGTCTCTGCTCTGGGGGTCTGCCAAACGACTCATGTCATCAGAGGGCAGCTGGGCTACCACGCAGGGCCCAGGGGCCACACTATAGCTGGAGTCCCGAAGGCTCATGTCCAAAACCAGGGGGCAAGACGGGGGTTCAGCCACTGACGGCTCTGGCTCCTGGTAGGGCTGTGGTGGGCAGAAGCCCAGACTGACTGCAGAGAGAAGAAATGCCAGGTGAGGGGCTTGGTGGGGAGAACAGGACCCTGTGGGATTTCAGGAAGGTTGCCTGGCAGCGGGCTGCCCCTTGCAGGCAAACGGCAGAGCAGGGCTGCCCCCGGCCCATACATGCTGCGCCTCCCTCCCGCCCCATTAAGGTAATTACAGGTGACGCCGGCCAAGCACCACAGCCCACAGGCCTGCCCGCTGAGTAATTTGTGTCTTAGCGGAACTGGGAGGACCCGACCTGCCCTGCCAATTATCCCTCCAGAGTTGTCTGCCTGCCCCACCTGGGCCAGTCCCTCTGGATTCCGGGCCTCATCCACGCTCCTGCGTGGACAAGGGGCACCACCGGAGGCCCTGGGCCCAGGGGTCCACCCCTGCCCCTGAAGGGTCCCTGGTGGCCTGAGCCACTCTGGGCTGCTTCTTTGGGCTGCTGGCCTGGGGTGGGGGTGGGGGGGGGGTGTTGAGTGGTCCTCCAGGCTGGCGGGTGTCGCTGTTGCCAGCCATCAGGGTTCTAGGCTCCCCACTCCCACTGGCCAAGCTCGGCAGGCAAACAGGCCAGGTGAGGTGGGGCAGGGAGGAGGTCAGGGAGCAGCAGGTGGATGCGGTGTAACAGTCTCCTGGGCGGCCTGCCCGGTGGTTGCGCAACCCTCCCCTACAGCAGGGACCGCTTGCTTGCTCGTGGCACAGCGAGGGCTGGGCTCCCAACCTCCGCCCTCCGAGGCGCCGATACCTGGCAGTCCTTTGACGCGGCCGCTCCCCACGGCAGACACCTCACACTAAACGGGGCCAGAGAGGCTTGGCCCCAGTGCGGAGTAGAGAAGACGAACGGCTGCCTCAGTGACACACAGGGTACGGGTCTCAGAGCCGACAGAGCTGGGGCAAACGAGCTCATGTTTTCACTTATCGGTATCTTTCCTCCCAAAAGGCTAAACTCTATTATACAGTTGACCCTTTAACAGTGCAGGGGATAGGGGCCCTGACCGTCACCCCCCCCCCATACGGTCAGAAGTCCGAATAGAACTTTTGACTCCCCCAAAACTTAACTACTCATAGCCCAGAATCCTTAGCGATAAGAGATACAGTTGACTAACACACATTCTGTAGGTTACATGTATTATAACAATAAAGTAAGCCAGAGGAAAAAAGTGTTAGTAAGAAAACGGTAAGAAAGGGAAAATGCAGGGGCGCCTGGGTGGCTCAGTCGGTTGAGTCCGACTTCAGCTCAGGTCACGATCTCGCGGTCCATGAGTTCGAGCCCCGCGTCGTGCGCTGTGCTGACAGCTCGGAGCCTGGAGTCTGCTTCGAACTCTGTGTCTCCTTCTCTCTCTCTGCCCCTCCCCCATTCATGCTCTGTCTCTCTCACTCTTAAAAATGAAAAAATGTTAAAAAAAAATTTAAAGAAAGGGAAAATGCATTCACTGTACTGTATTTATCAGAAAAAAATCCACATAGAGGTGGGCCCGTGCAGTTCAAACCACATTGTTGTTCAAGGATCAGCTCTGCTTAAAGCCCAAAAGCTAGGAACATTTTCCAAGCTTCAAAAGGAAAGGTCAAGAAGGGTAAAGGAAGGAAAGGACGAAGGTCTTCAGGGAGAAGGACTCAGGAGGCTGAGTCAAGGTCTCAGACACGAACAAGGCCCTCAGCACCCCCTGCCCCAGAGCTGGTGAGACAGAGAGGACCAGGACCCAGGGAGGGAGGGGTGGTCCCAGGGCAGGAGGGCCACTGCCCTCCCGTCTTCTCCCGGGACACCGCAGGCAAGGCTGGAGGTGGAAGGCAGAGGAACGTACTGATGGAGGAAGGGTGAATATGAAAGCACCCAAGTTTCGGGAGAGGCCCTGGCTCTCGCCCCCTCAAAACACAACAAAGGTCTGACAAGGGCAGAATGTGCCCGCCTGCCGCCCAGAACCCGTTCTGCTGGCACTGGCGTCTGCCTGTCCAGGGGACTTTGATGAGCCACCTCATTCCAGGAGTTGATTCACCAGTGCCTGGCCCTGGCCTGGCCTCTGAGCTGGCGTGGCGCCTCTCTCTGGACGCCGGGAGGCTGGACATCAGGCCCGAGCTCTTGGGGTCCCTCCGGCCTGCCCACAGCGCTGGCTGGCTGTCTGTGTGCACAGGAGGGGGGCTGGGGGAGGGCAGGGGTGTGTCTACCCCTCCCCTTCTGGTGCCGGTTTACCAGCCACCGGAGATCTTGGCCAAGAACTCAAAGCTGAATGACAATTTCCATTTCTCAATCCAGGTAGAGACAAACAGAAACCTCTACCCTCTTCTGCCTCTCGGTATCGCATAGCCTGAGCGAGGCTCCTGAAAGCTGGAGCCCGGCCACACCGCCTGCACAAGGAGCGGCCGAGGGAGGAGTGACGGCAGGTGAGGGCTAACCAGTTTGTTCGTGCTCAAAGTGAGTTGTCACTTTGGCTCCCTTGCTCCACTGAGGGGGTGGCGGTGAGGGGTTCACGGCTAGGGTTCCAAGGGTCCAGGCCGGTTTGGGAGAACACCCGCTTCCTGCCCCCGCCTCTTCCGTTCCACAGAAGCCTGGCAATGCTGGTGCTGGGGAACTGGGGACAGGGAGCGAGCCTGCCCGGTCTGGCCTCGGAGCTGCCTCTACCCTGAGCCAGGGGCAGGGGAGGCCGGACGCACCGCCACTCGGCTGCCAGGGTGGGGACGTTTGCCTCATCCCATCCACCCCGCCAAACCTGTCTTCCCGCCACCCCCGGGAGCATGGCCCTGCCGCGGCCGCACGCACAGGGCGTGCTCAGGGCATGCCGCTCCTGTCACTGGGTGTCACTGGGTGGCCGGAGACAGGAAGCAGAACTGGTCGGGCCCTGCTTGTGCTGCTCTCTGTCCCCTAATTAGACGTTTCCGGCAAGGCGGCGGCTGTGGCTACTCATCACCCGCCCACAGCTGTGGAGAATGGCGAGGCCGCACCAGCCTGGCCCTCTCCCTACTCCTTCAGGGGTTCGCGGGTTCCCCTTGTGTTGGCCCAGCTCGCCTCCACTGGATGATGTCGAGGGCCGGGCTGGGAGCAGCTTGCCACCTGAGGCCCTTCTCCTCCTTCGCCGGCAAGCCCCGCCTCCCTCAGACTGAGAGCTGCTGGCCAAATACTGGACAGAGGGCCAGGTCCTACCCCTACCCAGCAAGGCCTCAGGTCGGGGCCGGGCACGGGGCCCGGTGCCGGCTCCCCAGGGAGAGCAGGTAAAGCAGATGTGAGGACCCAGCCTCTGACCACACGGGGGCCAGTGCTCGTACTGACCCGGGGTGTGGTTAAGTCAGCTCTGAACGGGCAGGGACAGTGTCTCAGCACGGCCCAGGTTGGTGTTATCAGGGAAGGCAGGAGTCCCCCGTGCCCATCTCCCCCGGCCCCAGCAGGTCAGCTCTCGATGCCCGAAAGGCAGCTAGTGCCAGCCAGGTGGCAGAGGCGGGCGGCCCTGGAAACACAACGGGCTGGTTGCTCAGCCCATTGTGCCCACTCTGAATGCCAAGTTTTTCTCTCAGGCAGTATCTTTTCCCCCTTTCCCAACTGCCTGTCGTGCCGTGGCCACAGCGACGCTAACACGGAGCACCTGAGCCCTCACACCAGGGCGGATGGCCCCGACCGGCCGTGAACTGTGCTTCCCTGCGCGTCCTTGCCGCCCTTCTGGCCACCACAGGGCCGCGCGCCCCTGTGGGACACCACCCTTGTCAGAAGTAACCATCGGCAGTGGCCACCCTCTGCTCTAGTCCTCCCTGCGCCCGGAGGCCTTGCCCTCACCTGCTTTCTTTCTGGGACAAATGGTCTGGCAGGAGTCTGCCTCGGGTCACCCCAGCCTAGAGCAGTTTAGCAGCTTTGGGAGACGGCGCCCCATGGGACAGCCAGGAGCCCCATCTAGGCCACTGCCGAGGCCCAAGTTGCTTTTCTGTCTCCATCCATGTCTGGCTTTCTATGCTCCCTGCCTCGCTCCCTGGAGAGTGTGGCAGACATGTCCTTCGCTGCCAGCACTTCCCAGGAATGACAAGAATGATCCTCATTGGAGGCCTAATTTCCCCCCACCCACACACATATACTCTGGGGCCCAAAGATGACCGAGAGGCCTGTCCACCGCGGCCGGACAAAAAGCGGCTCCCTGGGACAGGCATGTGCTGGCGAACTGGCAAGATAGACAAGAGAGACCCCAATGCGGAGAAGGGGGTGCCTGGAAGAGGCCCTGGGACACCCACATCTGGGAGCACCTCATTACAGCTTCTAGGCTGTTTCCGGGCTCATCTCTCTACCCTCAAGTACCTTCCTGGCTTTTCGTTGTTCCTCAGCAGGGGCTTGGAGTACGGGGTTGCCCCAGCATCCCCTTCAGTGCAAGACATGGAATTCGGGCCCTGGGTACAGGTGCTTGGGCTTCTCCTCAAGAAACCAGCATTAGTCCCAGCACATTAATACTGACACTACAAAGGAGAAACGCTGGGGGTGGGGGAAGTGAAGGGCTCAAGGCCAAGCTCTTGGACCCAAATTGGTAGCTGTTAATCTCCCTTCCACTATGACCTTTTAGCCCCATGTGCCCACTTCTGGGCTTTTTCCTCAGCTTTGGAAGGAGAGCAAGGCCAGGGAAAGGTTCTGCCCTGGGGGTGGGAACTTCTAGAATTGTGTCTCAGGGAGAGAGGCTGGAGTGGTCAGACTGGAGCCTTGGGCCTTCAGTCGGTAAAAGTGCCTCCTTCCAGGCGCTCTCTGATGCTTTAAGGGTCTCAGAGGGCCCTGGCAGGAAGGTCAGACCTCAAGTATTTCACTATTCCCCAGCTTCAGCCCCCCCTCCCCCAGTGCCTCTCACAGTGGGAATGGGGTCAATGCTTAGCTGGTCACAACGTGCTGAGTCTGTGAGGTGGGGTGAAGGAAACGTGCCCAGCCGGCTCCTGGGGTCATGGTCGGCTAGTGATGGAATGGCTCAGCCAGGGGACAGGCCACCACAAAACACACTCCCCACTCTCCAGCCAGCTGAGGCACCCAAGCGTGGCCCGAGAACATTCCCTTTCTCATTTCCAAAACCTGTGGGAAAACTCTCCAGTGGGCCACATGGCCTTTAGAGGCTAAATTAAGTGCTTTGCCTTCTACCCTTGGCCTCACCCCACAGGACTCTCCCTCCCCAAGACAATGAGAGCAGATTGTCACCTGTGCCCTCCAGGTTTCGACCCCCTACCCAACATCTGGGCCAATCACCTCCATCCTGTGTGAGAGGCCTGCGCATCTCCCCTCACCTGGACAGCAGCAGTGGGGGGGGGGGGGGGGCACAGACCACCCAGAAGCCTTCCTCATCACCCGCTGGGACAGCCCCTGGGGAGAAGCCTCCCCCACCACTCCCACTATGGCCACCAGGACCGTGGTGGGGAAAGGTGGGGAAAATCACCAGGATGCAAGGAAGTCAATGATTTGAACGAACGGAATTTCTTTGTCCTTTGTAAAAGTCAACACATGATCTGTTACTGATTGGGATGTGAAATAAAACTAAAAATAACAGCACACCGAGTCTCCTGCAAGGCTCAGCTCACCTTTCACACAGTCCAAGTTCAGTTTATCAGATCCGAAGGAGCAGCTAAGCAGCAATGCAAACACAGGTGAGGGAGGAGGCAGGAGCGAAGAAGGGGGCTCCGATCCTGATCCTCTCCCGGCCCTTCGGGGGTGGAACAGCCACCCCGCCAGGGAACTTGGGCAGGCAGGAAGCTATAAACAGCATCCGGGGCCCACACCCTAATCCACCTCAGGTGAGCCGGCAGTTCACTTGCCTTTTGTCTCAGTTTCCCCTTGTTTTAAGGAGGCCGTAGAAGCAGCTTTAAGATAAGGTTAAGCTGGGAAACATCCCCAGCGCCACAGGCCATTGGATCCTGGCAGATCAGGCCACAGAAATCTCATCACTACACCCACTGTCTCCACCAATTTCTTCAGGAGAGAAACTGAGGCAAGAGCCCTTCCAGGGCCCCTCACCGCCCTCATTTCACCACTTTCCTATAAGGCCTGGGGCGGTGCCAGGGAGCCTGCAGATCAAGGGTCAAAGTCGGTTGGTTAATTACAACCTCTCCCCCCACCCCCTTGGAGGCTCCGGGCAGGGTGTGGGGAGGGGGAGCTCGGAAGGAAGCTGGCTTTGTCCTGACCAAGGGGGGTGGAGGAGGACAGAAGGCACGAAAATGTTCTCAAGGCTTCCAGAGGAAGATGCCATTGGAGAAACAACTCGGCTTACTCATTCAAAGTTGACTCCGACGCTGTCAAGGCGTCTTCCAAAAACAAGCTGGGTGCACCAGCTCCCCCCACCCCGCCCCCGCCCCGGGGCCTGGTCCCTCGGCTGTGGGACGGGCTCCTTGCCACTCACACTTGCCACTCAAGTGTGTCCTCCGCGAGGCTGAAGGAGGCGCGTTTCTAATAGCGGTGGGACCGGATCCCACCTTGGTCTTCAGGACAAGCGGGGTGCGGCCGGGCGCCTGCCCCACGGTCTCCGCGAACTCTGCGGGGCAGCTAGCCGGGAGCCCCCCTCGGCTGCCCGACCCTCACCGCGACCTTCCGGCCCGCAGAGGACGAGAGGCGGCTTAAACTGCGCCTTGTCTTACATTTCGCACAAATTTCGGCAGAAACTCCAGCTCGCTCCCTGCACCCCCCCCCCCCGAAGTGGCATCGCTCCAGTGCCCTCCTCCCGCCTCATAAAAGTCCCGGCTTTGCGGATTTACGACGTGAGAGTGGACGGTCGCCTGAACGGTGACACACCCCGTTGCCTCCCTTGCGCCTCGGCTCGGGCCGGTGGAGGGGAGGGCGACACCGCGCGGGGCCGCGCGCCTCGGACCCGCCCGCCCCCGGGCAAGTGGCGGGGCCTGGGAACGGCTCTCGCCCCCTCCCGGCGGCCCCCGCCCCCACCCGGCGCCTCCGCTGCCGCCCTACCCTCCCCTCCCCTCCCCTCCCCCTGCGCCGCGGGCTAACGGGGCCGCGGCCGCTTAAACATTAAATCGGGCGCCCCGGCTGCGCCGGCCCCCGGGCGCCGCGTCGCTGCGCCCCGCACGCCCGCCGCCCGGACGGGCCTCCCGGCTCCCAGCCCCTCGGGCGCCCCGGGCTCCAGGGCAGCGGAGGGCTCGGGGCCGCGGAGCGGCGCCTCACCTGGCACGTAGATCTCGCCGCGCTCCTCGTCGGGGAGCTCGCTCCAGTTCCTCTTGCACGTGGAGACGCACGGCTTCTTCACCAGAAACGCGCGGGGCATTTTCGAACCCTGCTCGCCCGGCACCGTCCGCTTCCGTAACCAGAGCCGGGAGCCGTCCCACCTTTCCCGGGCCGAGCCGGAGGCGGGGGAGGGGAGGGGGCAATTCAGGGAAGGAGTGGCCCAAGTGCCCCGGCGTTCCTCGGGGAGACCGTGCCCGGGACGGCGCGCGCCGGTTTCCAACTCCGCGGGGCCGTCGCCGCCCTCCCTCGAACGGAGGCCCTCCCGGCCAGGTGCACCGGGCGGCGGGGACAGCGGCAGGTAAGCGTCTCCCGGATCGACTGGCGTCCCCCGCGGCCGCTCGGGAAGTCTTAAAGTGCGAGCCGGACGGACGGGTTCACGCTTTATTGGCTCGCGGCGGTGTGTGTTGGTGGCTGGGGCGGGGTGGGGGGGGGGGTTGATCTGAGCTAATTAGCTTGGAGTATCCCGGGGAGCGACGGCGCATGCGTTGGGAAATAACGGTGACAACCACCTATTTGTTACCTGTCGAACCGGTTTCCATTCCGCTGCGGGTGAGGTGGCCTCGCGGCCTGGGCGGGGTGGCCGGGCGGGGGCGGGGGCGGGGGGGGGCGGCGCAGGGCACCCAGCGCCCGGCTGCCCCGCCGGCCGCGCCGCCGCCCTCCAGGGACCTCCCAGCCGGGAATGCTAGCGTTCGCAGACGGAAGCTTCGGAGGGAGCAGAGGAGGGGAGGGGGCAACGTTATTTGCACCGGCGCTCGCACGCTCCGCGGGTGATGAAATGGAACTCGCCCAACGGGGCCCGGGCCCGGCCCGGCGCGTCCCGGCGCCTGGGGAGGCGCGAAGCCGTCGGGGCGGGAACGCGCGGCCCCGCCCACACTTGTTGAACCGGGCCTGGGCCCAGGCGGCCCGGTTCCCGAAGGCCTGGCTGAGCAATTCGTGCTTCAGCCTAGAGGTATTCGCCGGGCTCCGGCTCCGTGCGGGAAGGCACGCGAGGCCTGAGTACCGTGGGGAGGACGCGGCCGCGGTGCAAAGCGGAGAGTGCCCTAGGAGAGAGCAGATCGGCTCATCACTGCCCAGAGCCCGCTTTCTGGCCAGGGAAGTGCGGAAGGCTTCGTGGAGGAAAGGGCGTTTGAACGGGTCTGAGTCCACCGAGATCCCGAAGGACCCCAGCGCCTTAGTCACTGGGGCTTACACACCAGCAGACACCCTCATCCTGGTCCCAACTGGCCAGATTTCAGTGCAGCCAGGCCGAGGCCCAGGCCCTCTGGAATCAGACCCAATCTGCTTTGCCTGGTTGCAGCCACTGCAGGCAGGGAGCTCCTGTCTGCTTTCCCCCCATAGCCCACCCTGGGCCGAGGTTCAGCCTGGAACACACCCCCCCCCCCCCCAACCATTCATCATGCTCTGCCCAGTCCCCAGGCTTAGCTGGAGGGAGGCCCACCCTCAGAGCCCTTGTTGGCTTGTCGCCTTCGGTGTTACTGTGGCGCTTTGGCCCCGGGCCATGGCTGGGCTTCTCTTATCACTAAGGTCAGGAATGGGACCCCTTCCTCTTTTTAGCTCTCCTCCTACCCCCCTGTAAAATAAACATTTCAGAATCTCTACCACACATACACCTTTCTCATGTATTAAATGTTTGCTGGAACAGGTTAAGAGGAAATGAGTCTGATAAATGAATTCACTCTATTCAAAAGCCAGAAGTCCAAGAGGAGCAGACCGCTGATGTCCGACTTCCGGGCAGGCCCTGTACATTGCCCTGCCCCCACTCCCAGGACTTTCTGGGAGCACCCCCTAGGTGAGTGGGGAGAGTGTGGACTTCAGGAGCAGATAGGCCCCCTCCCTCCCTCCCTCGTGGGGCCTGTGAGCTTGGCCAAGGGGCTTTCCTCTCCCGGCCTGTTTCCTAATGTCTATCACCTGAGAATCCTGTCACCTGCCTCCTGGGGTCACTGGCCTCTGGCAGGCGGTACTCTTAGCGCCTTCGCCCTCCTCTCCCAGGGCTCTGCCTTCTTGCAGCCCAAATGTACTTTAATAGTCCTCCCCTCTTACCTGCACCCTTGGGTTCAAGTGACATGACTTGAGTGCCGGCCGCGGACTTAAGCGTTTGAATAAATCCTGGAGAAACATCATTGACCAACCCTGCCTAGGAGGTAAATTCAGCTAATGAATTCAACAAACACTTACTGAGCATTTCGGTTGGTGCCAGACCCTTACAGGGGCTCGTCACCCAGTAGGTGCTTCGTGGAAACTATGACGAAGTCTTCACCGATGACCCTGGACACGAGAAGCATAGTCTTTCTCGTGGAAGGGGGGGGTGGGCAGTGAGGAACAACTCAAATGTCTCCACTTGTGAAAAGAATGTTACACAGTGTTTGGAATGAGGCCCCGGGAGGGAGGGATATTCGTCCATGGTTTCCGCTGCCCTATCTACAACTGTTGCTGGCACATAGTGGATTATCAATATTTGTTGAATGAACGAATATCTGGTTTTCTTGACTCATGGGACCCATTCAGCCTTTCGCGTTCCAACTCTTGGTAGAGGCACGGATACAGTGCAAATTTATCATAAGGAAAGCGATGGGGCAGGTTCAGTGATAAAAGGCTGTCAGGGAGAGAGAGAGGGTGGTGGGGACCATGGAGAATGTGCCTGTCGGAAGGGTGTAGTAGCAATCATGTCATTCGAGCAGAGAAACCTGGTGTGGCCACATCTGTCCATTTTGGGAAAAGAAGCCCCCCCCACCCCAAATATCCAGATTTGTACGTGAAATATACCAATATTTAAAAGCTGGCTCAATTTTTTTAAAACTATGGAACAAGTCAAACACAATACCTCTGTAGGGCAGATGGGAGCCATAGACTGCTGGCGTGTGGCCTGTGGTTTGCGAGCAGCCCTGGAACCAGACGGCGTGTGTGAACTCGGACGAACACCAGGCTAACCTGCGAGCTCCATGAGGGCAGGCACCTTCTGCTCTGTTCACACGGCATCCGTTAGATATCATTCATTCAGTCCTTAAGCCAGTCAACAGATACTTCTCGAACACCCACCATTGGCTGGGCACTGGTGATTCTTTTTTTTTTTTAATTTTTTTTTCAACGTTTATTTATTTTTGGGACAGAGAGAGACAGAGCATGAACGGGGGAGGGGCAGAGAGAGAGAGGGAGACACAGAATTGGAACCAGGCTCCAGGCTCTGGGCCATCAGCCCAGAGCCTGACGCGGGGCTCGAACTCACAGACCGCGAGATCGTGACTTGGCTGAAGTCGGACGCTTAACCGACTGCACCACCCAGGCGCCCCAAGGCACTGGTGATTCTATGACGCGAGGCAGACAGAATACTAAGGAAACTTTTAGCGCGGTGCATGGCTTCGGTGATGGGATAGTGACGGGCCGGGGGTGCTGAGATCTACCCAGGAGCTGTGCAGAGCAGGGAAGAGCCTGACGGCTGGTGCAAAGACCCCAGAGCGGGAGTGCGCCTAGTGTGCGTGAGATGCACAGAAAGACCAGGCAGCGATATTGTCAAGGGGATGGGAGGGTGTCAGAGCCGAGGTTGAAGAGGCAGGTGAGCCGTGTCATGTGAGGCTCAGAGTGGTGGGAAAGCCTTGGGGTCGGCTAAGGGGAACAGAGTATGTGTGTCCGGGGGAGGGTGATGAGGGTGGCCGTAGGGAGACCAGTAAGGAGGCTACTGCAGTTGTCCAAGCAGGAGGTGGCCTGGGCCATCTGCTAATGGAGCCGTGAACTCTGATTCTAAGCATTCTGAGTGGACATCTCTTGTTGGGGTCGTGGACAGGGGTGTAAAGGAAGCCAGAGCCCCAGTAAGCAAGCAAGGACCATGCTCCCCAAAAAGTAGTGGCCGGCTCCCGCCTTTGGTGCCCTGAGAAGCCCAGGGAGGGCCGAGGCAGAGTTGGATGGAGAAGGTTTGGAAGAGCCCCTTCCTGTTCTCAGAGAAAGCTTAGCAGGGGAGCCGGGACAGGGTGCAGGGAGGGGGCAGGGCTGGGAAGCACAGAGGCTGAAGGCAGAGGGTTTCTGGGAGATGAGATGTGCTGGGAGGAGAAGCAGGAAAGGGCCGGGAGTTGGGCTGCCCCAGACTTTTAGCCTCCGGGGACGCAAGCCAAGCCGCCTAACCTGGCAGGGCCTCAGTTTCCACATCTGTAAAGTGGGGCTCCTGGTTCCAGCTCTGTTCCTCCGAGCGGTCAAGAGACACTGTTGATTTGTTTTTGAGCAGCCTCTAAGAATGGACCCAGCCTTAGAGCAGGCCGATGGGGCCCTGGCCACCAAGGCCTCTGCTCAAAAGGTGGCCTTTCTGATCCCATCTAGCAATGGCCTCCGGGAGGCCGCAAAGCCCCTGACAAAGTGTAAGTGCTGTGAGGACACCAACTCCTCCATGTCTGCTGAGGTCCTGCCCGTGGGCCTGCAGCCCTCCCACGGTCATCGTGGGCAAAAGGCTCAGCAGGTGGGGCTGGCGGGGGGACAGTAGGCAGAGGAGGAGGCTTCCTGGGCCATCTGGAACCTCTGGAGCAGCGCAGGGAGAAGCCAAAGCTTCCTGCTGGAGGAGACCAGGCAGCCAGGTGAGGCTCACCACTGTGGCCACCAGGCTTCACTCCATCTTTACTTCCCGTCGTGAAGACTGGAACTGTCAGCTCCCAAGTCCTCAGCACCCAAGCCCAGAGTCATCTGCCCCCCGCCTTTCCTCACCCTACACATCCACCCACCGGCAAATCCCCTCCGCTCCCAGATCGTCCCGCATCTGCCCACGCCTCTGTCTCCACAGCTACCACCCTGGTCCAAAGCCCTGTCACATTTCACCTGGCCACGGGACAGCTCCCGCCCCCAGCTAGCTGTCTCCCCTCAGCTCAAGCCCTCCCGTGGCTCCCGTGGCAGCTGGAAGAACGTCTTGGAGGCCGGTGCACCTTGATCGGGTGCTGACCTCCTGACACACGCGTCTCCCTTCCCGTGGGCTCTGTGTGCCCGCGTGGCCCGCCACCCACCCAGCCTGCTGAGGCCTGGTCCCGCTGAGGCCTCTCCCCCGCTGCGCCTTCCACCCGGAAGCCTTTTCCCCACCTGATGACTGGTTACCTCTTGTCATTCAGGTTTCGGCCAAGCGTCCCCGCTTCTGAGAGGCCTCTCTGGCCACCCTAGCTAAATCCTTGTGCCCCAGTCATCTCTGGTCCATTACCCTGTTCTGTTTCCCTGGAGGCATCTTTTAATCCGTGAAATTTTGGTTTGTCAGGTTTGTCCGTGGCCCTCCCCCGCCTGGCCCCCACAATGTAAGTTCCGTACACAAGGGACCTCTTTCTTTTAACACTATTTTGCTAGCTTTATTTAGATATAATTTAGGGGTGCCTGGGTGGCTCAGTCAGTTAAGCATCCGACTTCAGCTCAGGTCATAATCTTGCAGTTCGTGGGTTCGAGCCCCGCGTCGGGCTCTGGGCTGACAGCTCGGAGCCTGGAGCCTGCTTCGGATCCTGTGTCTCCCCCTCTCTCTGCAGTGTGCCCCTCCTACGTTCATGCTCTGTCTCTCTCTGTCTCTCAATAATAAGTAAACGTTAAAAAAATTTTTAATGGTTTTAAGATATAATTCATATACCATAAGTTCACCCTTTTAAAGTATATAATTCAGGGGGTTTGGTGTCTTCACAGAGTTGTGCAGCCATCACCAGTCTTCCAGAACATTCTCATCACCCCAAAAGAAACCCCGTACACATTAGCAGTCCTTCCCCTTCCTCCCTTCCACTAGCCCTTGGCATCTATTACTCTGTCTCTCTATGGATTTGCCTATTGATGTGTTCTTTTTTTTTTTTTTTAACATTTATTCATTTTTGAGAGTGAGAGAGACAGAGCATGAGCAGGGGAGGGGCAAAGAGAGAGGGAGACACAGAATCAGAAGCAGGCTCCAGGTCCCGAGCTGCCAGCCCAGAGCCCAACCTGGGGCTCGAACTCACGGACTGAGAGATCATGACCTGAGCCGAAGTCGGACGCTTGGACGCTCAACTGACTGAGCCACCCAGGCACCCCTGATGTGTTTTTTTTAAAGCATCCCTGTATACCCAGCGTTGGGAAGATGGATTGGTCATGTCCCCATTTTACAGATGAGAAAACTGAGGCTCAGGACCCCTCGGAAAACTGACTTTCCCTTTCTAAGCCTTGGGTCTAGTGTCTTCCCCAGAGCTGGGCTACGCCTCTGGGGAGGATGGAAACTCAGCAGGAAGAGAAGGAGTGAGGTGTGAACATCGAGTAGGGAGTTCTGAGCAGGGAACCTGGCTGCGGCCCACACCTCTTGGCTGGGAGGCCACTTTCCAGGGCAGGCCTGCAGACTGCACATTCAGGGAACGTTTGTGCTCTCAGTGCTGGTGGGCCGAGCTTAACTCTGTGGCTGGCCTGTGCCACAGGGGAACAGGGCAGGGACATCTGCACCAGCAGGTAAGGAGAAGGCCCATCCCGGGACCTGGACACCCAAGAGGGCTGAGGGCAGCTGGTTGTGGAAGGAGGCCGAGTCAGGGGCATGGAGGGGCTGTCTGCTGAGGTCCAGGCTCCACCTCTTAGGAGCTCTGTGACTTTGGGCTGGTGACTGTACTTCTCTGGGTCTTCCTTTCCTCATCTGTGAATGGCACCCACCCCCAGGTAGCCCAGGGTTGCTGTGAGCTTGGGAGTACATGTGGATGTGGCCACCACAACATCGGGAACCACACATGGGTTCCCTCCCTCCAGACCCCTGGCCCCAAAGGAGCCAAGGCTCAGAAAGGCTGGCGACTGTCTGAGGCTGAATGAGGGCCAAAGTCAGTGGTGGATTTCCTGACCCTTTGAAGCCTGTCTCCTCAACTGTAAAAGAGGCTTAATAATCACTCCTCCCTCCCTGTGAGGGGTGAGGGCTAGGGGTATGTAGTTATCAGCACCCTCTGGGCCTCAGACAGGGAAACCAGACAGGCTCCTTGTTACCCCCAAGCTGACTTCCCTCTCAGGGCTGCTCTCATCTTGGCCTCTTTCATCTTAGGTTTAATTAGCCAGGCTGCCCCACCCCACAGTCTCTTGGGCGGGAGTCATCACTCCCATTTTATAGATGGGGAAACTGAGGCACCTAGAGGGAAGTGGTTTGGGGCTGCCGCCTGTGAGTCAACTGTGGAGCCAGGGCCCAGAGGAGTTGGGACCGGGCTTTCCAGCTGGACCTGTCCCTGGGGGTGGCTCCCTGTCTCCATCCCCCTGGCATCCCTGGCACCGTGGGCACCCAAGACAGCCTCTTTTCCAGCTCTCTCTACCCAACCACTCCCTATCACCTCCCATCTGGAGGGCAGCAAGATGGGGTAGGGAGGGGCCTGCGAAGACTGGAGAAAGGAGAGAAACTAGTTGGCAGCACTAAGGTGGGGGCTCAGGTCTGTTTCATCTTCAAAGCCGGCTAATTAGAGCCAAAGGCGTTACTGTAGCTGGTGGGGCCTGAACGCCCGAAGTTCTGGGCCCTGGAAGCCAGCAGTCAGCGGGGCATCTGCAGTGTGGGTCAGGGGCCCAGGAGATGCTGCTTGATGAGCCCCAGGCGAGCCCCTTCAGTGCCGCCAAACAGCTCTGATCCAGCCCCTTGAAAATCAAGAGTGCTGAGTTCGTGCACTGCTTGCCCCCAGGTCTTCAGTGGCGAGGTCTCGGTTTCTGAGTCCGCGCTAGACAGGCCGTGAGCCCGGTGACCCGCCAGGCCCTGCCACTCTGCACGTCTGCATCCCGTTGTTTTCCGGCTTCATGGAAGCTTATGGCCTTGCCCTGCCAGCTTTACGCTGGCTCGGCTGCTGCCGCAATCCTTGCCGACGGTGGTGTGGCCTAAGGCAAAGGTCAGCGGCTTCCGCCCGCCGTGACCCCGGCGCCGGCTCCGCGCCCCCAAGCCGAGCGGGTGGGGGACCCGGCCGGCGTCGGAGAAGCGAAGCCAAGCCCTGAGGCGCCCGACCGACCGGTTCAGCCGGGACTGTGAGGAGCACTTCCTGCGGGCGCCCTGGGACCGCACCTTGCACCCCCCCCCCGCCCCAGCGGGCACCCTGGGAGTCCAAAGACTCGCACCCGACGCCCCCCGCAGGGTGTGGTGCGCCGAGACGCCGGCGGGGGGCGCGCCGGTTGCCATCCTCGCCGGCCCGGTGGGCGCCGTCCACCCGAAGGCCCTGGGATCGCCGCCCGCGCGTGGACCGGACCCCGGCATCCGAGAGCCCGGGCCCACCCAATTCCACCGCCTCTGCCCAGGCCTGCGGCGGTTTCGGGGAAGGGGGGCCTGCGCGCAGCGGGACAGTTACTCAGCCCCAGCGAAACCGGCGAGTCGGCACCTGCTGGCTGGGCGGGAGGGGAAGGCGGTGGCCCCGTTACGGCCCCGCCTACGCCGCCCACGCGCCGCGCGCCCCGCCCCGCCCCGCCGCGCGCCGCCGCCCGGAAGGAGCCGGCCGGCCCCAGTGCCCGCGGCGGCTGAGTCAGCTACGGTGAGAGCTGCCGGCCCGTTACCGCGGGCGCCGGGGGCCGGGGCGGCGCTGTGGTTTCGGTGCCGGCCGCGGGCGGGCGGCCTAATGAGCTCTCGGCACGCACCCCGCGCCGGCGGCCCTGCCCCGCGGGGACCCTCGGCTCCCCGCCCCGGCGTCACCCCCGAAACTTCTCGGTTTCATCCCGGGATCCAGGCGCGGGGTCTCCGCTGGCGTCTGCGCGTGGCAGAGGGCAGCTGGGATTTGCGAGGCGGCCCTGGGGTGGCCGTGCCCCTTTGGGGTGCAAGCAGGTGCCCGAGCGCCCTCTGGCGGCCGCGAGCCTGATCCTCCCTAGCTTCTTTGCAGGGACCTGCGTGCCGGACCATGGGACCCCTGAGCCGGGAAACCTGGGCGCAGCGCCTGGCCGCCTTCCGGGCCAGCCCGTCCGCCTTCATGGCAGGTCCCGAGGGTGAGGACCTGGGTCGTGACCTGCTGAGCGAACTGAGAAGTGACAAGCTGAGCGAACAGACCAAGGTAGGCCCTGCGTGCGCTCCCTGCGCTGACCCATCTGGTCACTTCAGCCCACCGCGCCCTGAACCTCATTTTCGTGATTCCCACCCAAATCCCCCATCTCCAGGTTTCTTTGCTGGCCCTGAGCCTGGAGTATCCAGCCCAGCTGTGGCCGGACGCCACTGCAGCGGAGGCAGCCGCCACCTCCCTGTTGGACACCCTGGTCCTTCTACCCCCACGGCCCTCGGCCCTGCGGCGGCCCCTGCTGCTGGCGGCCACCACGGCCCTGGTGGCAGGAGATGCGCTGGGCCCCACTTCGGAAGCCTCCCGCCGGCTCCTGCCCCTTCTTCTCGGCTTGGCCTCCGGCCGCGATCTGGGGCGAGGCTTTGGCCCCGCCTCGGAGCAGCGCCCCCTGCAGGCCACGGCGTGTGAGTGCCTGCGGGAGCTGGAGAGCTGCAAGCCTGGGCTGCTGGGGGGCTGCCTGGGGCTGCTGCGGGGTCTGCTGGGGCAGGAAGGCCCGGTTCAGCCGCTCAGCCTGCTGCTGGCGCTCGCTCTGCGCAACACCTTGGTGATACAGGCCAGGGCCAGGGCCAGGGCCGGCCTGCAGGGCCTGCTCATGGCTGGGGATACTCCCTCTGGGGGTGATCCCTGGAACTGGGCGCTAGCCGAGGAGGGGGATGCCCGCCTTCAACCGCAGGCACCCAGCTGGCCAGCAGCGGAGGAGGAGTGTGGCCTTGCAGTGCTGGAACCCACTCCTGAGGAGGCCCGGGAGCTGCGGGCTGCTGTGGCCCAGCTTCTGGACACTTCCTACCTGCTCACTCCTGTGGCTCAGGCCCAGCTTCTGTGGCTGCTGGGCTGGGCCCTGCGGGGTCTCCGGGGACAGACGCCGGTGCTCTTCAAGCCGCAGTTGGTGCGGCTGCTGGGCACAGCGCAGCTCACGCTGCTGCACGCTGTTCTGGCGCTTAAAGCAGCCTTTGGAGAAGCCCTGTTCACGGCCCAGGATGAGGCCTTGCTGCTCCGCCGGCTCACCGTGGCTGCCCAGCACCCGGCGCTGCCCCTGCCTGCCCACCTCTTCCACCTGCACTGCCTTCTGAGTTTCCCCGAGAACTGGCCCCTGGGCCCCACAGGTGAGGAGGCCGCGCCGCTGCTGCTGGGCCCCCGGCTATGCCGCGGCCTCCTGCCCAGTCTCCTGCACGACCCGATGGCCCTCCTGGCCCGCCTGCATCTGCTGTGCCTGCTCTGCGCGGAAGATGAAGAAAAGGAAGAGAAAGGCCAGGATTGGAGCCCCCGGCATTACCTGGAGGAGCTGCTGGCTGGCTTGCGGCAGAGGGCAGCCCTGGATGGGGGCCCCCGGGCCTCGGCCACCCTCTGCTTCCAGGCCTCCTACCTGGTTGTTCAGTGCCTAGCCACGCAGCCTACGGTGCTGACACCCTTGACCCACGGACTGGCCCGGCTGTACCGAGCCCGGCCGGTGCTGGCTCCGCATTTTGTGGACCTCTTGGATCGCGTGGGCCCGGAGCTGGGGGAGCCCCTGAGAGTGGCGTTGCGGCAGGAGGTGGTGTCCAGGCCGGGCAGAGATGAGGCCCTTCGTTGGCACCTGCAGATCCTGGCAGAAGTGGCAGACGGGAATGCTCAGAGTGCCACCCTCGGCTTCCTGGGAGCCGCAGCTGCGCACTGCACGGACTGGGGCCTCCAGCAGGCCCTGCTCCGGGTCTGCCGGGCCTTGCTGCGGGCGGGTGTTGGGGGTGGCCTGGCCGACTTGCTGCAGGCGCTGGCCAGGCAGTGGGAGGACCCTGACGGGCGGGACCATGCCCGCCTCTACTACATCCTCCTGGCCCACCTTGCGGGGCCCAAGCTGGGGGTGGCCCTGGGCCCCTCGCCTGCTGCACCCGCATTGGCCTCCTCCCTGGTGGCCGAGAACCAGGGCTTTGCTGCGGTGCTGATGGTGCAGGAGGCCCCAGCCCCGATCCGGCTGAGCGTGGGGCCCCACAGAGCGGCGGGCCCGGGCCCGGTGCTGCAGCTCCACGTGGAGGTGCTGGAGCCGGCGTACTCGCTGGAGCTGCGCTTCCGCGTGGAAGGACAAGTGTACGCACCCTTGGGGGCCGTCCACGTGCCCTGCCTGTGCCCCGGCCGCCCTTGCCGCCCTCTGCTCCTGCCTCTGCAGCCCCGACGCCCGGCCCCCACGAGGCTGGACGTGCGTGCCCTCTACACCACGCCCACCGGCCTCACGTGCCATGCCCACCTGCCACCGCTGCCCGTGAACTTCGCTGACCTTTTTCTGCCTTTCCCCCAGGCCCCCGAGGGGGACAAGCTGGGCTTCTTCGAGGAGCTCTGGGACTCCTGCCTGCCAAAGGGCGCCGAGAGTCGCCTCTGGTGCCCTCTTGGGCCACAGGGGCTGGAGGCCTTGGTGTCCCGCCATCTGGAGCCCTTCGTGGTGGTGGCCCAGCCCCCCACCAGCTACCACATAGCCATCCGTCTGCCCCCGGACTCGAGGCTGTTGCTGCGACTGGAGGCGGCCCAGGAGGACGGGGTGCCCGTGGCCCTGCGGACCGATGACTGGGCTGTGCTGCCCCTGGCTGGGGACTACCTCCGTGGGCTGTCAGCTGCTGTCTGAGCCTGGAGGCCAGGCCAGGTGGGAGCAGGACGACTGTGGCCCTTACAGGGTCTTGTCCAAGAAGGGCACTGAGGGCCAGGACCCAGTCCTGTGGGTCCTTTCTTTAAAATAACCTACATTTCACCAGTGACTTTACTGGTTTGTTTTCTTTTGAACCCCACTTGGGGGCACGCACACTGGGGCGGGGGCGAGAGGCTCCAGGAAAACCTCCAGACTAGGAACCCCCACCCCTACTGCAGGGTCCCAACGTATCTTTCTGCCCCGGTATGCTGGGCTTCTCCAGAATCCCTGCCCAGCAAGTAGGAGAAAAAGTATCCTTGTCTCTACTTCCCAGAGTGGGGCCGGCAGTGGCCCAGAGCCTTGTGGCAATTTAGAAACGAGGGAGCTGGATTTAGGCCTCCTCACCTGGGACTGGTCCTTTCTAATTCCAGAGCTTTGCCGGGTGCCTGCCCCAGGGAGCTCAGGCTAGCTAGCACAACGGACCGGACCGGAGGCCATTCGCAGAGAGGGCTTAGCAGCTCCTTTCCGGGAGGGGGGCTCCCCGTGCTGTGTCGATTGGAGCCAGCTCTAGGAAGGGCCTGTCAGTATATTTGGGGAGCTAAGACAGAAAGCCCATAACGTGGGCTAAAACTAAGCTGACTCTCCACTGCAACCCAACCTGTGGACCTAAGGATCTTCTAGCTAAGAAAAACTAGTCCCTTTGTTCTCCAAATACGCAAGACAACTTTGAGTTCAAGTGTATTGGCGCCGACCCTGCTGCCGGGCACCAAGCTGGTATTTTCCACCTACACTGCCTCGTTTCATCCTTGCAACAGCTCAGTGGGGCCCCACAGATGAGGAAATCTGTAGGCCAGAGGGGTTGAGTGATTTTCCTGTGGTCACCCAGCTGGTTAGTAATGGTGTTTCATCATCTTGGAGCAGGCTGCCATCACCGCACCGTGAGGACAGAGACCTGCACGGATCACAGGGCGGCGGAGTCCCCAGGCCTCTCTGCCCTGGGCCAGCCCCTGGGGTGGTGGTGGGGGGTTGTGGTCCATCAGCAGTGATCAGTCAGCAGTGCTGGGCAGAGGATGACCAGAGGCTTGGGCCTAACTGTTCTGCTCCGGAAGGGCCTCTCGTGTGGCCCCTGCCTCCTGCGCTTCCAGCCCACAGGTTCCTCATGGGCCATTCCTGCCCCTCCTAACTGTGGCGGGCTGGGAAAGGAAAGCAGGGCCCGGGATAAGCGGGCTGTCACAGGTCAGGTCGGGAGGTCTGTCCCAAGTTGGGGCCACGGCGGTAACTTGCTGAGTGATCTGGGCACGCCATTGCCAAATCAGGAAGGGTTTGGTTCCAGGAAAGAATCCAGGAAAGGGATTTAAGACACCCGGCTACTTCCAAAGTGGCTGGGAAGGCTAGAGAAGGGGGCCCCCAGGAGCTGCCTGTGGCACTGCTGAGTTCCAGGACCCCCTGCCCTGCCTGCAGTCCAGCTCCTCTGAGCACCCAGAAGCTGGGCCTCGATCCTGGAATGTGGGTGGGCTGCCAGAGCCCAGGTGCCTCTTGGCACCCACAAAGCCAGAGCGCTGGCCCTGCTACAGACAGGCCGAGCCTCCCGTAGCCGCTGAATGGCCTCCATCTTGTTTCCTCTGCCCACGTCATTTAGAGGACATCTGTTTCTCACACAGACCTCTAGCACAAGGGAGCCTGGGAAGTGTACTCGTTTTCTTTTTGACTTGAGATGCACTAAGTAGTGATAATCCTCAGCCTAAGATTAAGATCACTGGCCCATGGAAGGACTCACCAGCCATCCTTCTGTCCCATCTGTGCACCCATCCATGCATCCGTCCCATTTTGTCCACCCACTTCTCCAGTGCTGGGCACCAGATGACCTCCAGCTCCCCTGCCCCCACCACAGATATGCCACAGCGAGCATCACAATATGTCCCTTCAGGTGTCTATGTGGCAATTTCCCTGGGACACATGCTAGGAAGAGAATTGCTGAATCATAAGGCATGCGTGTGCTTAATTTGACTAAGAGGTGTCTGAGGAAAGTTTTCAGTTTCACATCCTCTCAGTACGCCTGGGAAGGTAGGGATGGACATGAGCCCATGGCATCCACCACAGTCCACCCCTTTGCACGCTCAGTCTCCACATACTTCTGCTCATACTTAAACTTCTTGAAGGTCATAGCAACAACGACATGCTCCCGCAACTACCCCTCTTCCAACCACGACTTCTTCCCAAAAGGGAAGACCCCAAGTTCCATCAGCCACTGGCCACCTGTCTGGACATTAGCAATGTTGCTGGTTCTCCACTTCTAGGTACATTAGTCCCCTTCCCCACCTCCCTGAACTTAGGCCTGGACATGAGACCAGCTTTGGCTAATGAAATGTAGAATGTCAGTTCTGGGGCAAAGCACTAACCACTAGCGCTCAGCCTCCCGGCCCTCTCTCCCCCCAGCATGGCAACTGTGGAAGTGTAGGTTGGTGTGGAGACGCTTGGTAGTTGAGTCATGATCCCATCTCGATACACTGTAACAGGTGCCCTGGGTTATGAAGACAATCATCAATAACACACTTTACATAAGACAAGGGAAAGATACTGGCTAAGCTAGATTTTACTTGCAAGGAAGAAAGTGTTGTGTAATGAGTTACAAGGCCATCATTAGGGCTTCCAGCGTTAGCAAACAAAAATACTGTACAGGGTGCCCAGTTAACTTCAAAGAAACAACAAATAATTTTTTTAGGACATATTGATACTAAAACAAGCAAAAGTTGTTTCTCTGAAATTCAGGTATAACTGAGCATCCTGTATTTGATCTCTCAACCCCCTAGATTGGCATTTATAACTTATTTCTTCTATGATCCATTGCATGGGCTGTTTGTTTGTTTGTCTTCAAGGATCTTTACCTAGTGAGGTGACCTTCTTCCTCAAGAGGTCTAAGTCCTTGGTAAGTCTGCCTGTACTGGGTGTCTTTAGTTTTTTTAGTGAAGGTGATCACTGGGCCTGGCAGTCCTGGTGAGTCCTGGGGACTCCCCCCTCCATTGTATGGCAGCAACAATTTCTTCCTTGATCATCAGGATCAATCATCCTTTTATTTTTTATTATTAAAAAAAACCATTTATTTTGAAAGAAAGAGAGAGAGAGAGAGAGCCCGAGCAAGGGCAGGGAAGAGAGAGAGAGAGAGAGAGAGAGAGAGAGAATCCCAAGCGGGCTCCACACTGTCAGCACAGAGCCCGATGCGGGGCTCGAACTCATGACCCATGAGATCACGACCTGATCCAAAACCAAGAGCTGGACACTTAACCGACCGAGCCACCCAGGCACCCCTCAGCCATCCTTTTAGAGCTGTTGGTACCCAGGCATGAAGAGGGCAAAAAGACAAGGTAGCAGTCTTCCCTTCCAGTTCAAAAGAACCACTAGCATTCTCTTGGGTACTAAGGACTCTAAACTGGCAAGGGCCAAAGCTGGAGGGATGAGAAGCGAATTATTTTGAGAGAGAGACTTCCGGGTAGCTAAAGACAATGACAGTAGCAGCCTAGTTCCCATCTCCGCCCCCCCCCCCAAAAAAACAATATGGAACGAAGAGAAGAGAAAGATATAATTACGCAAAACCAAGCCCCAGTAGAGCCTGAAGGTCGAATGCTCAGACTTAAAAGCACCTGTAAGTAAAAACAAAAAACAGTGACAGCACACCATCTCCGGTGTCCCTGTCCCACCCTCACCCTGCCCACACGGGCTCTGAGCAGACCGGCTGAGAAAAGCTAGAAGCAGGAGCTGGTGGTGGCCCACACTTGATGGAAGACCTCACAGAAACACTGCGTCCACCTGACGTCTGAAAAATGTGAAACCCTGTCTGGAGTAGGTCAGAGGTTTGACGCGAAGGGAGGGATTTCAAAGTACACAGTGATGTAACCGGCCCGTCTCTGAAAACCACAGATTCCTGGAGAGCAAAGGGCCACAAGGAAGGGAGAGGTACCCTTTGGCTGTCAAAGGGGAAGAAAACGGAGAGATTTCATGGTTCTGCAAGACGAAAGAACAAAACCAAAGGACCCCCTGTCCAAACAAATCCACGAAAGCATCTGGACTTTGCCATGTTGGCAAAAGAAGGAGCATTCGATTAGGGAGAAAACACCCAACAGCACAGAAATGAGCAAGAAAAGATGAACGGGTTCTTACAGAGTCACTGCAAAATATCGCAAAATGAATTTCATCACCTGTCAAACCAAGAACAATTTACATCCACCCCTGAAGAAACAGCCACAGAGCAGCACTCTAACCAGAACGAAATACACCCCAAACAAGTGTTAGAAGAGATGCAAAGCCACCTAGAATGAGAAAAAAAAATTGTTTTTTTATGTTTATTTATTTATTTTAAGAGAGAAAGAGGTCGAGGAAGGGGCAGAGAGAGAGGGAGAGACAGAATCCCAAGCAGGCCCTGAACTGCCAGCTCGGAGCCCCACTCGGGGCTGGAACTCACCAACCATGAGATCATAGCCTGAGTAGAAACCAAGAGTCAGATGCTTAACTCACTGAGCTACCCGGGAGCCCCTAGAAGGAGGAATTTTAAACAGAATGGAAATAGATAACACCCAGGAAAAGAACGAAGAAGGTTGGTAGAACTCAGGAGAGAAATGGAAGAAACGCACAAAACTATCTAGAAATAAAGATTACGTTATAAGATGCCCAAGGGAGGATCGACTCACACATACAATAAGGGTCATTGAAGAAAGACAGAAGAACAATCAAGAGAATGAAAACGTGATAAAGAAGTAGAAGAAGGAAATAATGGTAACAGAAGATTGTCAAAGAAGGAATCCCATTGGTATTATCGGAGTCCCTGAAGAAAAACCAAACAATGAACCAGAGCTGATACTTAACACTATAAGAAAAGAGCAAAAAACCTGTACATTGAAAGGGCCCACTGGGAACCTTGGAAAACTAACCCAGAACAATCAGCGTTGAGACATATCCTCATAAAACTATTAGCTTTCAAGATATTTTTATACTTTTAGATTTTATTTATTTTTAAGTAGGCTTCTACTGGGTAGAAGGTAAGCTACTAACTTCTGTCAGCATGAACTCATGATCCTGAGATCAAGAGTCAGATGCTTAACTGACTGAGCCACCCTGGTGCCCCTGAAAATACTCTTTATAAAGAATTCTTGGGGCGCCTGGGTGGCTCAGTCGGTTGAGCGTCCGACTTGGACTCAGGTCATGATCTCCTGGTCTGTAATTTCAAGCCCCGCGTCGGGCTCTGTGCTGACAGCTCGGAGCCTGGAGCCTGCTTGGGATTCTGTGTCTCCCTCTCTCCTTGCCCCTCCCCCGCTCATGCTCTGTCTCTCTCTGTCAAAAATAAATAAACATTTAAAAAAATTAAAAAAAAAAAGAATTCTTGGGGGCGTCCAACTCTTGATTTCGGTTCAGGTCATGATCTCACGGCTCGAGAGTTCAAGCCCCACATCAGGCTCCATGCTGACTGTGCAGAGCCTGCTTAGGATTTTCTCTCTCCCTCTCTCTCCCTGCCCTTCCCCCCACCCCCCAAAAAAATCTTAAACAAAAAAAAAGAATTCTTAAGATCTTCAGGAAGAAAGATCAAATAACTTACAAAGACAAAAGAATCAGAATGGCATCAGATTTTTAAAAGCCAAAATACAGGGGCGCCTGGTGACTCAGTCGGGTAAGCATCCAACTCTTGATTTGGGTCCAGGTTATGTATGATCTCACGGTTTGTGAGATTGAGCCTCAAGTCAGGCTCTGTGCTGACAGAGTGGAGCTTGCTTGGGACTCTCTCTCTCCCTCTTTCTGCCCCTCACCCCTCTCAAAATAAATAAATAGACTTAAAAAAAAATAAAAGCCAATAAACAAAGCGATACAATAATGGAACAGCTTTTTTTTTTTTAACGTTTATTTATTTTTGAGACAGAGAGAGAAAGAGCATGAAACGGGGGAGGGTCAGAGAGAGGGAGACACAGAATCTGAAACAGGCTCCAGGCTCTGAGCTGTCAGCACAGAGCCCGATGCGGGGCTCGAACTCACGGACCGCGAGATCATGACCTGAGCCGAAGTCAGCCGCTTAACCGACTGAGCCACCCAGGCGCCCCTAGCATTTTTTTTTTTTTAACCTTCTATTTTTTAAAGCATGAACCAAGGATTTTATATTCAAACAAGTTGTCCTTCAAGTATCAAGGCCATAGGAAACAGTTTTCTGTTTTTCAGCAACTACTTCGGGAAGTCTGCACCCGTGAGCCAATCTGGTAGAGAATGCACTTTACCCACCCTAGAGATGATGCAAATATATATACGTATGACTTAAGGCTAAAACAGAGGTGGCATGGGGAAAAAAGTAAACATGTTACATATTGTGATAACTAGTGTAATTCAAAGCGTGGGAGAAGAAGGGAGAGGGAGAAAGGAAAATAGGATGAAACTCACTGATGGCTGTATAGGTGCCTCTCCGCTCCAAATTCACTCTTAATGGACTGCTCTGTGAAAATACGCTGGGGCCATTTAAATCCGGGTCTTTGCCGGCTGGCTCACTCTTAAGCTTGCCAGCAGAGGGCGCAGAGGAGCCAGGGCAGAAGGAAGCTTTCTTTCCACCTTCTGAAGGGGGTCCCACTAGACCGTCTCGTGAAGCTTCTCCAGGACCCGTGGCTCCTCGGGCATCAAGCATCCAGGGCACCCATGGCTCTGCCGGCACCAGCCTCCTCTAGCTCCCGACAGCCAGCCGTTAGCAGCTTCCCAGTACCTCCCCTTGGACTGTTTCGGCACAAAGTATCTCCACTGAGACACCTGCCCATCGACAGCTTTCCGTGGCACCCTACAGAATGGTTTTCCAGCAAGTTCCACCTGCACCACAGTTGACTTCGCTAACACCCTGTGAGCCACAGTCATGCTCTGTCCAACCAGATCTGGATCTCAGACCTATGCGTGGGAACAGAGGTATCTCCTGGGCACAGCCTTGCTGTAAATGGGGGGTGGGAGGGCTGCTCCTTTTATCTGCTATTTCTTTCTTTTTTTTTTTAATGTTTATTTATTTTAGAGCTAAAGAGTGCCAGCGGGGGAAGGGCAGAGAGAGGAGGGGACAGAGGATCCGAAGCAGGCTCTACGCTGTCAGCACAGAGCCGGCTGCAGGGCTCGAACTCGCGTACTATGAGATCCTGACCTGAGCCGAAGTTGGACGCTTAACTGACTGAGACACCCAGGCACCCCAACATCTGCTATTTCTATATTCATTGGAGTTATTATTGGCCAATGCCTTGGTACTTCGGTCCCTTGTTATAATTAATAATTCTTTATATCAAACTCCCCCTGTTCAAATTACTGTGTGATTTCTCTCCAGATTGGACTTTGACTGAAAGAACAGACAATAAGTAGGAGTTAAAGGTACCAGTAAAAATGGATAAGCCAGACAGAGTTTTGAAATTGAGGTGTTTTTTTTTTTAAGGTATAAATACAATGGTAAACACTAGAACAAAAATATAAGCCTTCCTAAATACCAATTTATCTTATAAATTAAAGATAAAAAAAATACAACTCAAATATCAAATAGAACAAATAAGCATAATTATAAAATATTATGACAAAGAGTTATTACCAAACACACCAATTATATTGATAAGTGTAAATGTAAGGTTTAACTCACCTATTTTCTTCTTTAATTTTTAATGTGGCTGAAATAGCAAGACCCAACGATGTTATCTACAAGAAAAGCACCTCGAGCAACATGATTCAGAGAAACTAAAGATAAGGGACAAAGGTATACCAGGCAAATGGAAACAAAAAATCAGAGGTAATGCTCTTGATCTAAAACAAAGTAGGATTCAAGCTGCAAAGCATTAAACCTGACAAAAAGGGCAATTTTAAATATTAAAAGCCACAATTTACAACCACGCTGTGACATTTGTCACGGTATTTATGCGCCACATAGCATAACAAACTTTTTTCTTTTAGTAACCTCTACACCCAATGTGGGGCTTGAACTCCTGACGCCGAGATCAAGAGTCCCAGGCTCTTCCAACTGAGCCAGCCAGGTGCTCCAGTAAACACTTTCGAGATACAAAAACTACAGGTGATGCAAATAAATATAGATAGAAATACACTAATTACAGGAGATTTTAATATATCACACTCAAAATAAGACAGAGGAAAAAGAGGACCAAAAATAAGGAATGACACTGAAGACAAAAACAACGTAATCAATATAGTAGATCTCAAGAATGCCTATTGAACTCTATACACTAGCAAGGAACAATCCAAGAAGGAAATTAAGGGGACACGTGGATGGCTCTATAGGTTAAGCGTCCAACTTCAGCTCAGGCCATGATCTCATGGTTCGTGAGTCTGAGCTCCACATCGGGCTCTGTGATGACAGCTCAGAGCCCGGAGCCTGCTTCAGATTCCGCGTCTCCCTCTCTCTCTGCCCCTCGCCTGCTCACCCTCTGTCTCTTTCTCAAAAATATATAAACACTAAAAAAAATTTTCATCAAAAAGGAAATTAAGAAAAAATTCCACTTATAATAGCACCAAAAAGAATAAAATACTTCAGAATAAATTCGATCAAGGAAATGCAGGCGTTATACACTAAAAACTACAAAATATTTCTGAAAGAAATTAAACAAGACACAAATAATGGGAAGGCATCTATGCTTATGGATTGAAAGGCTGAATATTGTTAAGATGGCGATACTCCCGCCAAATGATCCACAGCTTTGGTGCGGTCCTTATATCACAATCTGAATGGCTTTTGCAGAAACAGAAAAGCTGATCCTAAAATTCATATGTAACTTCAAAGGCAAAAAATAACTGACAATGGATCAAGGACCTAAATGTAGGAGCTAAAGCTATGAAACAGAAGGAAAGATAAGGGTAAATTTTCATGACCTTAGACTTGGCAATGGTTTCTTAGATATGACACCAAAAAGCATAAGCAGCAACATAGACAAACTGGACTTCATCAAAAATTCTAAGGGGCGCCTGGGTGACCCAGTCAGTTAAGCGTCTGACTTCAGCTCAGGTCATGATCTCATGGTTTGTGAGTTCGAGCCCGTGTCGGGCTCTGTGCTGACAGCTCGGAGCCTGGAGCCTGCTTCGGATTCTCTGTCTCCCTCTCTCTCTGCCCCTCCCCCACTCATGCTCTCTCTCAAAAATAAATAAACTTAAAAAAAAAATCTAAACTTTCTGCATCGAGGGACACTCTCAGGAAAGTGAGAAGACAACCCAAAGAATGGGTTGCAAGTCATATATCTGAAATATTGAAAATTGCAAATATTTGCAAGTCATATATCTGAAAGGGTATAGTATCCAGACGTATCAAGAACAATTACAATTCAACAACAAAGAGACACACAACCCAATCAAAAAATGTGCAAAGGGTTAGAATAGATATTTCCCTTAAGGACATATGTAAGTGGCCGAGAAGCACATGAAAAGATGCTCAGCCTAATAAGTCATCAGGGAAATACAAGTCCAGTTCAAAGCACTGAGAGAGAACTTGTGAAGATACAGTGAGAAGGCGACCATCCACAAGCCAGGAAAAGAAGGGTCACCAGAAACCAACCTTGATGGCACCTTGATCTTGGATTGCTAGCTTCCAGAGCTGTGAGAAAATGGATTTCTGTTGTGTAATCCACAAGTCTGTGGTCTTTGGTGACGGCAGCTCTAGCTAATACCCACTCGAGTACACACGCAAGAGAGATGAAAACATATGTTAACACGAAACGGGCACGTGAATGTTCATCATAGCATTGTTCATAATGGCCAAGAAGCAGGAACGACCCAACGGCCATCGCTAAATAAATGGATAAACCAAATAGGGTATATCTGTACAGTGAAATATTAGTCAGCCGTAAAAAGAAACGGAGTCTTGACACGTGCTACAACACGGATGAACCTCGAACACGTGACGCTAAGTGAGAGAAGCCAGAACCAAAAAGCCACGTACTGTGTGAGATCGTTGTTATGAAATTTCCAGAATAGGCAAATCCCCAAAGACGGAAAGCAAATTAATGGTTGCCAGAGACTGGAGGAAGTAGCCAACAAGAAGTGTCTGCAAATGGAAATAGCATCTCCCTTTGGCGGGATGGAAATACTCTGGAGTCTGATCATTGTGGTGGTTTCGTAACGGTGGGAATGTACTAAAATGACTAAATTTTATACTTTAAAGGGGTGAATTTTGCGGTATGTGAGCTAAGTGTCAATAAGACATTTTTTTAAATTTTTTTTTTAACATTTATTTATTTTTGAGACAGAGAGAGACAGAGCATGAACGGGGGAGGGGCAGAGAGAGAGGGAGACACAGAATCGGAAGCAGGCTCCAGGCTCTGGGCCATCAGCCCAGAGCCCGACGCGGGGCTCGAACTCACGGACCGCGAGATCGTGACCTGAGCTGAAGTCCGATGCTCAACCGACTGAGCCACCCAGGCGCCCCAATAAGACATTTTTTAATGACGGTAACTTGTTCAATGTATGAAGGCAGTGAATTTGAAGGAGCTCTCAATGGCCAAATCTGGAATGAGTTAAGTAAGCCAGTAAATCATGATAATAAGGGATTCAAACCTATAGAATGAGTAAATCTCCATGAGCCCATGTTAATATAAGTAAATAATTGAAGAAACACGTGAGGGGGAAGGGACAGCTCTAGAATTCCAATTAATAAATGTAGAAGGAATGTCAGAAACAGGAAATCACCACTGGGCACACTGGGAGTAGTAATAGTTTCAGGTAATCGGCAGTGAGTTCTTTTTTTTTTTTTTTTTAATGTTTATTTTTGAGAGAGAGGAGGGTGAGGAGGGGTGGAGAGAAAAGGAGCGAGAGGATCCGAAGTAGGCTCTGTCTTTGCTGACAGCAGAGAGCTCGAGGTGGGGCTGGAACTCACCGACCAGCCTGGAGATCATGACACGATCACGAGCCATCACGAGCCGACATGAGCTGACATGAGCTGAAGGCCGACGCTCAACCAACTGAGCCACCCAGGCGCCCCATCCGTCAGTTCTTAAATGGTGGGAGAAGCATGAGGAGGGACAGAGTATTTGCATAGCCTCAAAATAGCTCCCTATAAGACCCTTATGAAATATAAAATAAAACACAGTGACTCTAAAGGGCAGAACCGTGAGAGACACCACCGTCCCCAAGTGATTGGAGTGAACACAGCAGTAATAAGCGCACCTGGGGCACCTGGCTGGCTCGGTCGGTGGAGCGCACGACTCTTCATCTCACGGTTGTGGGTTCGAGCCCCACGCTGGGTGTAGGGAGTACTTCAAAACAAACGCTTAGAAAGGGCAGTGATATGCTGATGGAGAAGCACACAATAGCAATTCCGTGGCATTTTTGCCAAAATACATATTTTCAGTCCACTTGGGAGAAAAACATCAGGCCAATCCAAACGGAGTGATATTCTACAAAATAACGGGCCGGCACTCTTCGTGAGTGTCACGGTCATAAAAGAAAAAGAATGACTGAAGATATGGGATATGTGATCCTGGACCAGATCCTGGTCAGATCCTGGACCAGAAAATGGGCATTGATGAGAAGGCTGGCAAAACTTGAATCTTGTCTGCAGATTCGTTTATAGTATTGCCCCGGTGCTAATTCCCCAGTTTTGATCGTTGCGCCCTGGCTACCTAGGATGTTAACATTAGGGGAAGCCAAGCGAAGGGTATTTGGGAACTCTTTCAAGTGTTCTGTAAGTTTAAAACTAGTTTGGGGCACCTGGGTGGCTCAGTCGGTTAAGCGTCCGACTTCAGCTCAGGTCACGATCTCACATTCCGTGAGTTCGAGCCCCGCGTCGGGCTTTGGGCTGATGGCTCAGAGCCTGGAGCCTGCTTCCGATTCTGTGTCTCCCTCTCTCTCTGCCCCTCCCCCGTTCATGCTCTGTCTCTCTCTGTCTCAAAAATAAATAAACGTTTAAAAAAAATTAAAAAAAAAACTAGTTCAAATAAAAGTTTCTTACAAATTGTGAGACAATTGTTGTATATGATTGTATACATATATGTATATATCCCACTTTTATCCCTTGGTTCTCAGACCCTTGTAGTCTCATCGAGAGTGAAAAAACACCACAGATAGGTCCTTGATTCAGAGCACCGTTCTGTTTTCTTAGATTCCATATTTGGCATCCGTTAATTACAGGGCCAAACTAACAGCCAAAGTTGTTTACAGAGTATGGGGTTCAAGCCCATACTCTGAACAACCTCCTCTATTTACCTCTCAAACACCAAGCCAATATTCCCTTCCCCTAAATCAGCCCAGGGCCAGGAACCAGATGCCTAGGGACAGCCCCTATGCCCCAAAGTCCCTCAGTGCAAGCTGTATACCCGGCCCTGTCTTGACTTTCCCGCAGAAGCCCCGAGAAAGGCAGTGGTCTGTGCCTTCCCTTCACTCCTCTCTGCCTCCTGACCAACGCTGGTGCTTCCCCACGTGGCCCCGTGTGGCATGCCCTCCCTCTTGTTCCCAGGGGAACTGTAAATAACGTTGAACTTTTCTTTCAATGGCCTTGACCTCTCTATGTCATCACTCAGTCACCACTATACATTAAAATCCACAGGTACCGTTAGGATAGGGACATACCGTATCCTATAGGACAGCTGCCTGAAACTAGTAAAATACCGTTTGCCAGTGGACAGGGTAACTGTTTTCGGTAGATACTCCATTCTTCTATAGAGCCTACTCTTCTGAGACAGCTTACGGTAAGGCCTGTGATGCCCGTGGTCCTCATACCATGGCTTCATTTCTTTTTTTCTTATTTTTTAAATGGTTATTTATTTTTGAGAGAGAGAACACAAACAGGGGAGGGGCAGAGAGAGAGGAAGACGCAGGATCCGAAGCAGGCTCCAGGCTCTGAGCTGTCAGCACAGAGCCCGACGCGGGGCTCGAACTCACCAGCCGTGAGATCATGACCCGAACCGAAGTCGGACGCTCAACTGACTGAGCCACCCAGGCGCCCCATCATTGGCTTGCTTCTTTTGCAACCAAAAGAGTTTCTGTGCTTGCAAACAGTGCTGTGAGGGATACTGCCATGAAAATACTGGTTGAGGCATTATGGTCGGGGAAAGCAAAGCCTTCTCCAGGATAAGCAAATTCGGGAGAATTTCTGTCACATCCATAATGGAAGCAATCCACTGCAATCCAACTGAAACTGAGTGTCTGGCTGATCTCCTGGAACACATTCTGCTATGTTCAGACTTCAGTGCTCAGACTGTGAGGCATTAATCTGTGGCAGTGGTTGGATCAGCTTTGCTGGAGAGAAATTCATATTGTTGAGCTCACCATGCACACTCTCCATCTATGGCCCATAATGGCTTTTTTTCAGGAACCTGTTGGGCAAGAACAGGTATGGTTGGGAAATGAACACGTCACCTTCTGCACTTGTGCAAGGTGCCCTCTGGTGAGCATCCACAGGAGATATTACACTGTGAGCCATTCCAAGAAATCTATGTATGTACCTCTTTATTAGATCTCTTTGCCACTAATTTTCTTTTTTAAATGTAGTGAGGTATTATTGGCGTACAATATTATATTAGTTTCAGGTGTACAACATAGAGATTTGAGCCACTAATTTTCTTTTTTTTTTTTAATTTAATTTTTTTTTTTTTTAAGAGAGAGCACAAGCTGGGGAGGGGCAGAGAGAGAGGGAGACAGAAGATCCAAAGCAGGTTCTGCGCTGGCAGCAGTGAACCCGACGCGGGGCTCGAACTCATGAACTGTGAGATCGTGACCAGAGCCCAAGTCAGATGCTCAACCGACCGAGCCACCCAGATGCTCCATGAGCCACTAATTTTCTCATCACATTCTGGCCGCGTCCTGAAACATCTGCCTCACCTTTAGCTGCCACCATGAACCACCATAGACCAGTAGACCAGTGTTCCCAACCAAGGGTGGCCTCACTCTCTAAAAGACATCTAGCAATAGGTGGAGACATTTTGGGGGACTTGGGGAGGGGGGTTGCTACAGTATCTGTGTGGAGAGGCCAGGGATACTGCTAAATATCCTACAATGCGCAGGACAGCTCCCACAACAGGAATTATCCAGCCCCAAATGTCAGTAACGTCAAGGTGGAGAAATCTTGATGTAGAGCCACACTGCTGGCCAACCAGATGTCCACTTCTCCTTCTGGACTCCTGCCAATGGGCTGTAATGATACAGCCTGCCATGTCCGGTTAGTACCAGCTTAGGATACACAACTACCTGTAAGCCAAGCTTGAACTTATTCCTCAGCTGGTTGGTCATGGAGAATTACCCATAAGGGCAAAGACACAGTAAGCAGGAGACCTGACTGCAAAGCTGAAGGGAACTCTGAGGGCCATGAGCATTTAACTTCAAGAAATTATAGGGCTTGGGAATGCAAGCTGGTGCAGCCACTCTGCAAAACAGTATGGAGGTTCCTCAAAAAACTAAAAATAGAACTACCCTACCACACAGCAATGGCACTACTAGGCATTTATCCACGGGATACAGGTGTGCTGTTTGGAAGGGACACAGGCACCCCCATGTTTACAGCAGCCCTATCGACAATGGCCAAAGTATGGAAAGAGCCCAAATATCCATCAACGGATGAATGGATAATAAGATACACACACACACACACACACACACACTGGAGTATTACTCGGCAATCAAAAAGAATGACATCTTACCATTTGCAACCACGTGGATGGAACTGGAGGGTATTATGCTAAGTGAAATTAGTCAGAGAAAGACAAAAATCATAGGACTTCACTCATAAGAGGACTTTAAGAGACAAAACCGATGAACATAAGGGAAGGGAAGCAAAAAATAATATAAAAACAGGGAGGGGGACAAAGCATAAGAGACTCATAAATATGGAGAACAAACTGAGGGTTACTGGAGGGGTTGTGGGAGGGGGGAGGGGCTCAATGGGTCAGGGGCATTAAGGAATCTACTCCTGAAATCATTTCTTCACTATGTACTAATTTGGATGTAAATTTAAAAAAATTTTTTTTAAATTAAGAAAAAAAAAAAGACTCCCAGGGTACTGGAGGCCTAATTATTGTCAAGCTAAGGTTGCTTTTTCCTCTAGCAAAGCATTAGCATTAAGACAGTAAAACGAGTTCCTGGAGAAACGTTTTACTCGGCCAGCCTCAAGTATTTTGTCAATGGGCTGCAGGCAACTTTGTAAGCAGAAACGGGGAATACTTTGTTACAAGGTATCTGCACTTCCCCTGAAATGGTACAGCGTTATTTGAAAGCTGAATTGGTTAATTATAAACATATATTGCAAACTCTAAGGCGACTACTAACAATTTTTTTAAAGGTTAATTTATTTTTGAGAGAGAGAGAGCGCGCGAGCACTAGTGGGGGAGGGGCAGAAAGAAAAGGGGACAGAGGAGGATCCGAATCCGGCTCCATGCTAAGGGCTTGAACTCAGGAGTCTTGTGAGATCATGACCTGAGCTGAAGTCAGATGTTCAACCAACTAAGCCACCCAGATGCCCCCCACATGTTTTTAAGTATAATTGATACACTAAGAGAGGAGAGAAAATGGAGTCCTACAAAATGCTAAAGGCAGAGAAGGCAGAAAAAGAGGGGAAGATATTTTTATAAAAATTTGTTTTAACGTTTATTCATCTTTGAGAGACAGAGCATGAGCGGGGAAGGGGCAGGGAGAGGGAGACACAGAATCCGAAGCAGGCTCCAGGCTCCCAGGTGTCAGCACAGAGCCCGACGTGGGGCTCGAACCCGCGGACTGCGAGATCATGACCTGAGCCGAAGTCAGACGCTCAACCGACTGTCACCCAGGCGCCTCGGGAAGATCTTTTTTTAAAAAGAAACAAAGAAAGTGCAACAAACAAAGCAGGTGAAACATGGTTCAAATTGATCCAACTATATCAATAATCACTATCTTTTTGAGTACACCAAGTGAAAGACAGAAAGTGTCAGCATGAATTAAAAAAAAAAAAAAAAAAAAAAATACCCGGGCGGGCGCCTAGGTGGCTCCGTTAGTTCTCTTGGTTCCAGCTCAGGTCATGATCTCACGGTTCACGGATTCGTGCCCTACATTGTGTTCTGCAGCTGACAGCACAGAGCCCGCTTGGGATTCTGTCTCTCTCTCCCTCTCTCTCTGTCCCTCCCCCTCTAGCGTTGTCTCTCTCAAAATAAATAAACTTAAAAAAAAAAAAAAAAAGACCCAAGCCTATGTTGTCTGTAAGAGATCCACTCTAAATATCAAGACACCAGAGAAAAGGATAAAGATAGATAAACCATGCGGACGCTGCTCCAAACAAAGCTGGACCAGCTATGTTAATTTCAGACAAAGCAGGCTTCAGAACAAGGAAAATTATCAGGGATAAAGAGGGGCGTTATAGAATGATAAAAGGGTCAATTTTCCAAGAAGACTTAACAATCTTTAATGGGTATGCGATACGCCTAGCAACAGCATCAAAACATATGAGGCAAAAAACTTGACAGAACCGAAAGGAAAAAATAGATCAATGCACTGCGTGTGGGAGACGTCCATACCCTTTCATCAGGAACAGCCAGCTCAAGCAGGCAGAAGATCAGTGATGATGCAGTTGAACTGAACAGTACCACTAATCCATTGGACTTATAGAATACTTCTATAGATTATAGAATAGTTATAGATTACAGAGTACTGCATCCAACAGCAGAATACGTATTCTTGTCAAGTGCAGGTGGAGCATTCACCAAAAAAGACCACATCTGGAGCCATGAAACACACCTTAACAAATTAAAAAAAAAAAAAAAATAGAAATCTGTTATTGGACCAGTAGAATTAAACTAAAAATCAATGACAGAAAGATAGCTGGAAAAGTCCCAAATATTTGGAAAGTAACCAGCCCCCTTCTATTTTTTTTTTTTTAACGTTTATTTATTTTTGAGACAGAGAGAGACAGAGCATGAACGGGGAAGGGGCAGAGAGAGAGAGACACAGAATCCGAAACAGGCTCCAGGCTCTGGGCCATCAGCCCAGACGCGGGGCTCGAACTCAGGGACCGCCAGATCGTGACCTGAGCTAAAGTCGGACGCTTAACCGACTGAGCCACCCAGGCGCCCCAACCAGCCCCCTTCTAAATAACACATGGGTCAAAGAAGTCTCAAGAGAAAATTTAAAATATCTTGAACTAAATGAAAATTGGGGCGCCTGGGTGGCGCAGTCGGTTAAGCGTCCGACTTCAGCCAGGTCACGATCTCGCGGTCCGTGAGTTCGAGCCCCGCGTCGGGCTCTGGGCTGATGGCTCAGAGCCTGGAGCCTGCTTCCGATTCTGTGTCTCCCTCTCTCTCTGCCCCTCCCCCGTTCATGCTCTGTCTCTCTCTGTCCCAAAAATAAATAAACGTTGAAAAAAAAATTTTTTTTTAAAAAGAAAATAAAATGTAACTTGTCAAAATCTGTGGGATGCAGTGAAAATTATACTTTGAGGTTTTTGGCATTGAATGCACGATTAGAAAAGAAGAAAGATCTAAGGATCAATAATCTAAGCTTCTGCTTTAGGAAACTAGAGAAAGAAGAGTGACATAAGCCTAAAGCAAGCAAAGGAAAAGAAATAACACAAATTGGAGCAGAAATCAATGAAACTGAAAGCAGGAAATCAACAGAGAAAATCAATGAAACCAAAAGTTGATTCTGTGAAAAGATCAGTAAAAATTGTTAAGCTTCGGGGCGCCTGGGTGGTGCAGTCGGTTAAGCGTCCGACTTCAGCCAGGTCACGATCTCACGGTCCGTGAGTTTGAGCCCCAAGTCGGGCTCTGGGCTGATGGCTCAGAGCCCGGAGCCTGCTTCCGATTCTGTGTCTCTCTCTCTCTCTGCCCCTCCCCCGTTCATGCTCTGTCTCTCTCTGTCTCAAAAATAAATAAACGTTGAAAAAAAAATTAAAAAAAAAATTGTTAAGCTTCTAGCCAAACTAAGAAAAAAAGAGTAAAGACACAAATCACTAATACCAGAAAGAAAAAGGGGTCATCACTACTGATCCCGTGGCCATTAAAAGGATAATAAAGGGGGCGCCTGCATGGCTCAGTCCAGCATCTGACTCTTGATTTCGGCCTAGGGCATGATCTCACAGTTTGGGAGTTCGAGTCCTGAGTCAGGCTCAGTACTCTGCATTAACAGTGCGGAGCCTGCTTGGGATTCTCTGTCTCCCTCTCTCTCTCTCTGTCCCTCCTCTGCTCACTCTCTCTCTCTCTCTCAAAGTAAATAAACATTTAAAGTAAAATAAAGTAGAAAAATAAAGAAAAGACTAATAAAGAAATATTACGAACAACTCAATGTGGACAATCTGATAAATGAAATAGACCAATTCCTTGAATGATACAAAGTAACAAAACTTTTCCAAAAGCTTATTTTGAGAGAGAGAGAGAGAGAGAGAGAGAGAGAGAGAGAGAGAGAATGTGAGGGGAAGGAGCAGGGAGGGAGAGAGAGAATCCCAAGCAGGCTCTGTGCTGTCAGTGATGGATGTCTTAATTAACTAGATGAGAGGAATCCTTCACAGTGTATACATGTATCAAATCATCATAATGTACAATTTAAATATCTCACAATTTAGCAATACTTCAATAAATCTGAAAAAGAAAAATTTGTTTAAAAAAATTTTTAAACATTTATTTTTGAGAGAGAGAAAGACAGAGCATGAGCAGTGGAGGGGCAGAGAGACAGAGAGGGAGACACAGAATCTGAAACAGGCTTCAGGCTCTGAGCTGTCAACACAGAGCCCGACTCAGGGCTCAAACTCAGGAACGGCGAGATTGTGACCTAGGCCGAAGTCAGACGCTTAACCAACTGAGCCACCCAGATACCCCTATTTTAAAATAAACAACACAAAATAATTAACAACCTTCCAAAAAAAAGAAAGAAAGAAAGAAAGAAAGAAAGCAAGAAAGCACAAGGCCCAGATGGCTCTGCTAGTGAATTCTAGTGGTGAAAACCCATTTAAAAAAACTGAAAATTTTCTACGATCTCTTCCAGAAAATAGAAGCAGAGGTAATACTTTCTAACTTATTCTATGAGCTCAGCATTATTCCAAAACCAGATAAAGACATTTCAAGAAAAGAAAACTATAGACCAGTATCTCTCATGAACACAGGTGTAAAAATTTTCAACAAAATATCAGGAACTTGAATTCAATATACATAAATTTATGCTAATGATTTAAAAGAATAAACAATGTACATGGGGCGCCTGGGTGGCTCAGTCGGTTAAGCGTCCAGCTTCAGCTCAGGTCATGATCTCGAAGTTCATGGGTTTAAGCCCTGCATCGGGCTCTGTGCTGACAGTTCAGAGCCTGGAACCTGCTTCTGATTCTGTCTGTCTGTCTGTCTGTCTCTCTCTCTCTCTGCCCCTCCCCCCCACACACTCTGTCTCTCTCTCGAAAATAAATAAACATTTCAAAACATAAAAAAAAAAAAAGCTCAGGCGCTAACTTGAAGACATTTACATTGGCAATTGACATGACAATGTGAGGACCAATAAGAATAATAATCACAATTAGCTGAAACAGATCAAAATATTAAAAATCTATTTTTTAATAATGATACTTTAAAAAGGTCCAGTCAGAGCATGCCAGGAAAACAACTTATTATTTTATTTATTTATTTTTATTATTTTTTAAAATTTATTTGAGAGAGAGAGCGGGGGAGTGGGGGAGAGGGGCAGAGGGAGACTCTGAGAGAGAGAGAGAGAGAGAGAGAGAGAGAGAGAAAATCTTGAGCAAACTCCATGCTCCGCTCAGAGCTCAACGTGGAGCTCCATCCCACGACCCTGGGATCACGAGTCAGATGCTCGACCAACTGAGCCACCCAGGTACCTCTAAGACTTTATTTTTTTAAGTGATCTCTATAGCCATCGTGGGGCTTGGACCCACAACCCCGAGATCACGAGTTGCAGGTTCCACTACTGAGCCAGCCAGGCTCCCTTCCATTAAACTTTTAACTATGAGTTACCTAAAGCAGAGGTTGGCCAATCACACATATGGTCTCTGTCGCAATTACCCAACTCTGTCACTGTAGCATAAAACGGCCATAAACAATATGCAGATAAATAAGCATGGCTGTCTTCCAGTAAAACTTTATTTGCATAAAACAAGCAATGAGCAGGATTTGGTCTCCAAGCACCGTTTTCAGGAGAGCTATTGATTCTCACACATTTGTTTTTTAAGGCAGATATATACTAAAGTCTTTTGTTATTTCTAAGAATTTTCATTTTATTTTCTTGGGTTTCCCAGAATTAGTCCTTCCACTTCCAAACAATGATAACTTTGCCTCCTCATTGCTGCACGCAATTTGCTTTCTTTTCTAGCACTTTCAGAACAATCTCATATGCTGCTGGTTTCAGTGGACACCCTCTCCTTTTTCCTGAAGTTTTCGTGGGAATGCTTGTCTATTTCACCAATAATCATGAAACTGCCTTTTGATCTGTTATATATGTCTCATTAAAGCTACCCTACTAACTCTTTTTTAACTCAGGAGTAGATGTTGGATTTTATTTTTATATTTTTGATTCTGCAACTTTCCCATCATCTGGATTCTAGTGACTGCATTCCTAGTGTTATGGTCTTCTGTCCTCTATTTCCTGCCAATTACTAATGAGATCTAGAAGTTTCATCAGATTCTGTGAGGGGAGGAGGCAAGACTGTTCCAAGGGGGTGCATAATACCTCATGTCTCCTTTTTGTGAGATTAGCAGCCATAGAGATCCCCACGTAATCCGTTCATTCATTACGAGCTACGAAGCCAATATTCTAAGTCCACCAGTTTTCTTTTACCATCTAGAATACTTCTAGAAAGACCATCCCCGCTGCCCTTAATCAACTATCTGGTTGCTCATTGGTAGAGTGAGTATAAGAAAGGCAAAAAAACTGCTTGATACTTTCCTTTTATTTCCATTTTTAAAATAATAAGGGAAACATTTAATTTTTTAAATATTTAATTTAAATATTTACATTAAAATTTTAAAATAATAATTTCCATTTTTAAAATAAAAAGTTGAGGGGCGCCTGGGTGGCTCAGTGGTTAAGCGTCCGACTTCAGCTCAGGTCGTGATCTCGTGGTTCATGAGTTTGAGCCCCGTGTCGGGTTCTGTGCTGACAGCTCAGAGCCTGGAGCCTGCTTCGGATTCTGTGTCTCCCTCTATCTCTGCTTCTCTCCCACTCATGCTCTGTCTCTCTCTCTCAAAAATGAATAAACATTTTTAAAAATTAAAAAATAAAATAAAGTAAAAATCAAATCAAATCAAATCTTAGGGGCACCTGGGTGGCTCAGTCAGTTGAGGATCTGACTCTTGGTTTTGGCTCAGGTCATAATCTCTCAATTTGTGGGTTCAAGCCCTGCATTGGGCTCTGTGCTGACCGTGTGGAGCCTGCTTGGGATTCTCTCTCTCTCTCTCTCTCTCTCTCTCTCTCTCTCTCGCTCTCTGCCCCTCCTCCACTTGCACTCTCTCTCTCTCCCTCAAAATAAATAAATAAATTTTAAAAATATTTTTAAAGTAATAAAAAATAAAATGGAAAATCTACTTAATAACAGAAACAAAAACTACCTAATAATAAAATAATAAAATATGTAAAAACTGGGGTGCCTGAGTGGCACAGTCTGTTGAGCATCCGACTCTTGATCTCTGCTCAGGTCATGATCTCATGGTTTGTGAGTTCGAGCCCCACATGGGGCTCTGCATTGATGGCATGGAGCCTGCTTGGGATTCTGTCTCTCCTTCTCTCTGCCCCTCATCTGCTTTGTTCTCTCTCCAAATAAATAAACTTAAAAAAAGTGAATATATCAACAAACTTCACAATTGCACAGATGCAAAAGGAGACATGAATAAATGGTATTATGTATCTTATTCTTGATAGAAAACTAAAGAAAGACCCTCTAATTTACCAATACCCTCCAGCCAAAGACACCAAGAGCACATCTATAGTTGCACAAATGGGTTTATTACCTTTGTGCTATTGGGCATCTCAGTAAAAGGGTGTTTAGGAAGGATTTATAGGATTTGGGCTTGTGCTAGGTGACTTGGGAAGGGTTTAAGAAGGTGAGAGTTCTTCTTTGTATTGGAGTTGTCAGGAAGTAGTATTTCGAAGACGGGATATGTTAACAAATCTTACCTAGACAAAGGCTAAAACTGAAATTGGTAAAGGTCACTTACATTACCCAAGATGGAAGGATGTTTCATCATTTTTGTGGTTTGGACAATGTTCCTATCTTTTTTGGTGTTCACATGATTATAGAGTGATCTTGTTTTTACCTTGATCCCTCACATCACAGAATAACTTTGTTTAATGTTGATGGTCTGTGAAATTGTTCATGTGTAACAGAATACCAACGCCAACACCTGGGTGTCTGGAGGTGTGTTTTGCTTTCTCAAATCTATAAATTAACTGCAGTTTTAACCTTAATTACCAGTTTTGTACATACTTGTGGTATGAAATAACTTGTCAAAACATATCTAAGTTGGGCATCTGAACAAATAAACATTACGGAAGAGTTAGGAAACTAAAAAAACAAATATTGCGAACACAAAAAAGACATAAGAGGAAAAGGTTGATAAATTTACAAAAAAAAAAAAAAAAAAACATGTCACAGTTGGGAAAACAAACCACAAACTCAGATAAAATATTTTCAACACATTTGAGGAAGGCTGATGTCCCCAGTAAAACAACTCTTCTTACCAATGACATGAAAAGGATACTTTTCGAAATAGTTTTCATTTTTTGCAACAATAACGTACCACTGAAAAACATTTTCAAGAAAAAATGGCTGGGACTTTAACACAGAGACACGGGGCTCGCAGAGGAGCCTCAAGGAAGGACTACGCCTCCCAGGAGGCTCTGCGCTGACCGTCTCCGGCCTCCCGACAGGCTCCGCGTGCTTTACGCGCCAGCTTTGGCCTTAGCCAGCGAGTGGCAGAATCGCGGCAGAGGATGGAGAGCAGCGATGAAGCGGCCGTCGAGAAATGCCGAATCCACTTGCGCCCCGGCACGCTGCGCGACGCGCCTCCCGCCACGTTGCACCTTCTGCCCTGCGAGGTTCTGGTTAGCCGGCCTGCCCCCGTGGGGCGCTTCTTCACCCCAGCCATCCGCCAGGGTCCCGACGGTGAGCACTCACGACCGGACTACAGCTCCCGGCAGCCCCCGCGCCCGCGCCACTCTCTTCTCGGCGAGGAGCGGCTCGAGGGCTCCTGGGGATCGTGGTCCACTGGAGATGGCGGGAGGGCCCCAGGGAGGCTGCCCCACTAGGCCTGAATCGGGCCCTCACTGAGGCCCCGCGCCTGTCTCCTACAGGACTGGAAGTGTCGTTTCGGGGCCGCAAACTACGCGGCGAGGAGGTGGTGGTGCCGCCTGGGCTCGTGGGCTACGTGATGGAAGAAAAGGGAGAGGGGTTGGTGGGGAAGGGCTTCTCGGAGGGTTCGTCGAATGACAACGAGCAAGAGCAGCAGGAGCTGGCGGAACCCCCAGAGGCGCTGGAGCGGGACTTTGTGAGCACGGGGGGATAGGGCTGGAGGGGGTATGCGGGCGGGAGCGGTGGCCCCAATGTTTAGCCGAGCTCCCTCCCCAGGACCGGTTCATTGGAGCCACCGCTAGTTTCAGTGGCTTCACGCTGTGGGGCCTGGAGACCATCCCCGGTCCGGATGCCAAAGTGCGCGGGGCCCTAACCTGGCCCAGTCTCGCTGCCGCGGTGAGTAGATGGATGTGCCCTCTTCCAGGCCCTGTCCGTTCCTCTCTGACTTCAAGCTTATTGCCTAGGTTATCCAGAATCTTGCCCCCGCAGTGGATTTGGGGCTTCGGGGCGGGGGAGCACAATGGGGCAGGTGGAGCCTGGGTCTGAATGGAGGACTGGACTGATCAGGGGGAGCGTGGCTCTGACCTGTCTAGAAGGGGCTGTCATTCTGAGTAGCTGGGTCCCTCCCAGAGTAGGTGGGCCACCCAGTCACAACATGTCAAAAATCCAGTGGTAGAGGTGACTCCTGTTGCAGATTCACGCACAGGTGCCTGAGGACTGAGAACCGGAACCTGAAATTGAAAGCCACTGGTCCCTTCACCCCAGTAAACCAGCTCTTCACTCTGGAGCCGCTGATTCCATCACCCCAAATAAATGAGCTTTTCACAGCACCTGTGAGTTTGTGGGCACCTTGGAGCCCCTGAGCTGGCATTGCCCTTTCTCCCACAAGAAACTTTCGTGACTCTGGCCTACAGAAACAATTTATTGCCAAGGAGCAGTGAGGGCAAGAGAGGCCAGAATTTTGCAGCCAGTACCCACCCTCCCCCCAACTCCTACTTTACAAAAGGAATTTTTACAGCCACTAGTCCTCTGTACAGAGTGCACCCCCCCCTCCCCCATGTCACTGTACACAGCTGCCTGGCTCCCTCCGGTCCCTGGTTCCTAGCAGGCCCAGACCTGCGGTCAGCTGACCGTGGAGTTGACCTGAGCCCCGAGCTCGCCTTGGTACTGGGCCCCAGCTGGCCCAGGCCCTATGAGGCCCGTCCTCTCTTTATGGAGCTGTCCTCAGCCCCACCTCCCTTGGTATGCCTCCTGGGGACCCTGGAAGGGGTGGGATGTGCTGTCAGCCCCGCGTGCTTTTGTTGCCACTGCTGTGGACAGTGCCTGGTCACCACTTTCCCCTCTTGCTCCAGTCCTTGGGAGTGAAGTGCAGACACTTGGAGTCGATCCGAAGGAGACGCTTGAGCATAGCTCGTTCATGCCCATCGACGATGTCCTCCGAAAGTGTGAGGATATACTGGCCCTGGAGGGGAGATGGGGGGTGGGGTCAGCCCATGTGGGGCATGCACTCTGCAGCCCTACACAAACCTGTCTCCCCCTGCCAGCCCCTACCTTGTAGTAATTGATGAGGTTGAGGTACTGTAGAGTGGAGATGACATCCTCCTTCTTGATGCTGGTGATTTCACTGATCTCGCTGTGGGAGGGCAAAGATCAGGTTCTCTGGGGACCTTTGTCTCTGCCCCAAGCCTCCCAGGAACCCCAGGAGTGAGGACAGGGCATGCCATGCATCCCCGGGGTAGGTAGGGCCAGGCTCACTTGATGGTGATCTGCGGCCTCTCCCCACTCTCTGACTTCAGCCCCATCAGGATCTCCAGGATGGTCTGGGACCAGTAGCTCCGGTAGGATAGGAGGCCAAGGTCTGAGAGGGGCTTCTCAGGGGTCCCTGTTTTCCCTTCCACTTTGGAGAGTTCATAGCCTACGGCAACAGAGCAGGAAGGGGTGGGTAAGCGGTCACAGCTTTGTGCAACCAGTGTTTCAGAGTGTGGGTTATGGAAATAGACTGCTGGGGCCCCATCTTGGCCCTGCCAGGTGGTCGTTCTGTGACCTGGCATAAGGGGCTTGTCTGTGGTGTCTCAGTTTCCCCGCAAAGAACTAATGAGCATTCACTCTTGACCTCTGCTGTGGTGGGACCTAGGGTAGAAGCCACAGTCAACTAGGAGGGATACTCAGGAGCCAGTGAGGGCTTACAGGCAGAGCAGGGGGTGGGGAATGCAGAGAAAATGGCTCAGGAAAAGAAAGTGCCTCTGATTTTCATCATTCCAGACTCTTTCTGCTAGGGTATGTGAGGAGGGAAGGCAGACCCCACCTCTTGTCTAGGCCTGAGGGTTCTTAGACTTATAGTCAAATCAGTCCCCCTAGTTGCTACCTGAGGGCCATCAGTGCTCCAGGACCAGGCTAGGCCTAGCTAGGTGCTGACACGAAGCAAGGAGAGACGTGCCTGGGTGGCTTGGTTGGTTGAACGTCTGACTTCAGGTTGGGTCATGATCTCGCGGTTTGCCAGTCTGAGCCCCATATCAAGCACTCTCCCATCAGCATGGAACCTGCTTTGGATCCTCCTTCCCTCTCTCTGCCCCTCCCCAGTGTGTGCACGGCACGTGGCGCACATGTGTGTTCTCTCTCTCAAAAATAAACGTTAAAAAAAAAAGAAGGGAGGTAAAGCAAGGAGAGCGGCGCCAATGCACCCCCCAGGTCAGGTCATTCTTCAGCAGGTTACCTGATCTCTCCAGGGACTCCCTCCTCCCCTCCCCCCTCTGACTGCTCTGTCCTCCTCTACCCTGCTGACTACTGGGCACTGGCAGACAGTTTCCAGCGAGCCCCTCAGCTGCTGCAAAAGCCTGTGTGGCTTCAGGTCTCCTGGCAGAGTTCATTCTCTTTCTTCCTCAGGGTCTGGGGCGTCCCCTTACTTGTAAAAGCCCTTCGCCCTCAGTCATCAACTATGCTGGGCCATGGCCCTTTCTGCCCCACTCCTCCCTATCTTTATCTGCCAGTCTTATCCTCTTGTCCAATCTCCTGTGACTTCCCCCAGCAGCCTGCTGGAGAGAGGGACAGAGAGGCCGGTTCTTTAGAGAAAGGCAGCAACAGAAGGGAACAGGGGCGAACCCAGGTTTCTACTCAACTTTGCTGGGCCCACCAGTGCATGTGGAGTCCTGACAGATCAACTGGAGGCCACACTCACCTCCTTGGCTGCAGGGAACTCCTGGCCCCTCCCCAGTGAACTTCCACCTGTCCTCAAGAACTGCCTGGAATGGGTGCTTCTGGTGCACCGGTCTGCTCCTGCTGGGGAGAACTGAGCACATCTTGGTGACCTTGACCATAACCTGTCTCCACTGAGGTCTGAGCTCCCAAGCTTAGATGCATTTTAAGTATCTGCCTGCTCTACCAGACTGAGGGCTTCCTGGGGATGTGCCACCATCCAGCATCATTCTACTAATAAAATTCCTCAAATGGACCACGACCTGGATTAAGTCAAGCCTCTGTGTCTTCACCAAACAGCTAACACTCCCTCCCATCTCCCAGGTCAGAGCTTGGTTATCCCAAGGATTCAGTGAGTAGAGAGTTGATTAGAGTGGAGATAAGATACTGGGAAGCAGAAGGGGTCCTTGCAGTTGGAGGAACAGGGAAGAGTTCATGTATTACGAGGGACAGAGTCCCTTCTGGGCTTTAAAGAGACTGATCTGCCTGAATCCAAGAAGCAGAGGCCAAATGCACACAAAAATTTGCTGAGTTAACACCATTTTGATGTTTGATGACATTCTGATCATCTGTCTGCAAGGCTCAGGCAACAACTAGGGAAACGGAGGCACCGGTCCTCACCTAGGAACTTGTATGACGGCATAGAAGCAGACAGATAAACAACAGTGGCTCACCTGGCCTCTGCCTGTGGCCCTCGGCAGGAGCCTATGAGTCAGATTTGGGGAAAGTTGGGTGGTGCTTAGAACCTTAGCCAAGAAGGAGTGAGGGGCTGAGAACCTAACAAACGAGCAGGGCAGTCACGCTGAGAATGGAAGAGAACCTCAGGAGAGTCTCATCTTTATTTCTGGCCAGCTCCCCTGGCGATGGGGCTGCACAGCAGGGCTGACAGTAGCCTGGCATGTCTAAGAGGGAGGCACAACAGGGGCACTGGTGCCGGGCCCGCCAGTACCCAACCCCAGCCCCTGGCCGAGGGCACAGGTACTCACTGAACTCGATCAGCAGCTTGCCGTAGCCCCGGCGCTGGTAGGGAGGCAGGGTCAGGATGCAGGCCACGTTGTAGTCTTCCGTGGATTCCTTTTCCTAGAAAGCAGGGGTGGGTGAGTGAGGAGGGGGACACAGCTCAGGGCAGGGCCGAGAGAGGATCCAGGTGAGCACTCACCTTGGAAAAGTAGCCCACAATGTGGAAGCCCTTACAGTCATACTCGGTCATGACATAGAAGAGGAAGGGATCTGTGTCATAGTACAATGTCTTATGGTCGAGAAAACACTTGGCCAGGAGACACAGGTTCTGGGAATAACTCTGCAAAGGAAAAGGCCTGTCACCATTCTGGGTACCCAGTCTTAAACGTAGTCACTTAGTTTCTTTACCCGAGGCTGATAGGTGATGAACCTTCCTCCCTGGGGTCTGATCCATTCAATGGGTCAGGCTGTCTCTGCCACTCAGGCAGAGCGACTTCTCAGTGCTGAGCCCATATACCAGCTCCACGATGGTGCCTGACCACCTGCCTTGCTGGTGGGCTGGGCAGGCTTACCCCCGGGCGCCATACCTCCACCTAAGTCTCGCCCAGGGGGCTTCCACTGCCCTCTGCTGTAGTTGACAACAGTCAACAAATTGCAGCGTGTTTCCAGGAAGGCAGACTGCCACGGCTTATGAGCAGCTCTACCCAGGTGACGGTCCTAGGAATCTACCTGTCCAAAACCACAACACTCTCTGGCCCGCGGTCACACCTACTGGAGGCTGACCTCCTATCCTACAATGGAGATTAGGTGTTCTGAAACTGAAAGGGAACAGCCTCCGGGGTTGCCCAGCAAAATGATTAATCTTGCTGCTCTACCTCTATACACATTTTTCTCCTGCATACCAGACGTGGCTTTTTAACCACCTGCTGGGCACTGCCATCTGGATGCCTAAATCCACATTTAACCACAAAGAACAGCAGTTAAAGCGTCTTCCTGCAAGCTTCCCCAGCACCCACACCAGAGCTCTCACCTGCCCTTCAAGATGCTTCTCCCTCACTGCCCTCTCTGCCCTGGGAATGACCTCACAGTCCTAACGGTCCCTCCAGATTACTCCTTCCTTCCCGCAGCCACAGACTGAGGCAGGTTTGAAGCCCAAACCTGCAGTGACCCCTACTCCTCCCCCAACTGACCTTATTCTCACCACCTGAGCTCTGCTTCTTGTAACAACCTTGCCTCATGCTCTCTGCCTTTCAGCCCAAATGGTCTTGAGCCCTCACACCACCTGTACGTCCAGGCCTACCCTTCAGGACCCTCCTGCTTGTGACTCCCTTACCCACCTTACCCTTGTGTCAAGGATCAAAGATGACCTCCTCTGTGAAGTTCTGCTGGCCATCTCCTCTGGATCTGAGCCCCCTCCCCTCCCCCCCGCCCTTTGTTTCATGACACTTATCCCTGGAATCTGAAGATACTGGCAAATCTGTTTTTTCCAGACTGTGAACACTTAGAGCCTTTGTCTAGTTACTGGTCATCTTTATACCTCCCCACACCCGCCCTACGGCAGGAACTCCATAAAAATGGGATAAACTAATCTGCTGATCAGACTGCTCAGTGTGTTCCTGAGCAGGGGGAAGCTGCTCATTTAACTCCCCCCTACACCACCAGTGCCAATGGCTCCCCACTGCCCCTGAGCCACAGACCTTGTTCTTACGTCCATCAATCTCAAAGAAAGAGATGGTGCCCTTGCGGTAAATCTCATTGCCCGGAGGATGTCGCAGGTCACACTTGGTCTGAGGAAGACAGGAGGATCAGAGGCAGGGGCAGGGTGGAGGGCAGCAGGCAGGCAGCCTCCTGGGACCCCTCATACCAAGTGACGCTGCAGACACTTCAGGCTACGGCCGTATTTGAGGCAGAACTCGCAGAGGTAGAGGACGGGCAATGTGGTAAGCTCCTGTGGGTACGGGGAGAAGTACCACGGCTTCAGGCGGTGCCGGCCCAGCTCGATGCACTCGATGTTCTTCATCCGGGTAACGATGTCGTCGTGGCTGCGGTCAGACACCAAGCTGCCAGTCATGCGTGGAGCCGACGGTATTCCATCTGAGCTGTCCTGGGAGTCCTGCCCAGGGCCAGTGGAGAACACCAGGTTACAGGACACAGCTCGCGTAACCCTTCCATAGCTTTCCTTGTTCAAGCCTAACAACAACCCTGTGGGGTAGTGTGGTACTACATTCAGCACTTTCCAGGAAAAGAAAAGGAAACTAGGAAAGGTTTCAATTGTAGTTTGAAAAAGATCACCCAGTGACTGATCTGGACCAGCTCTGCCTGGCTCATAACCCTACCTAGATCCTTCACTGCCTACAACCTCTTATTTATTCATTAAAAAAAAATTTTTTTTTAACATTTGTTTATTATTGAGAGACAGACAAAGACAGAGCATGAGCACGGGAGGGGCACAGAGAGGAGACACAGAATCCAAAGCAGGATCCAGACTCTGAACGGTCAGCACAGAGCCCGAGGCGGGCTTGAACTCACTGGGAGACCATGACCTGAGCAGAAGTCAGACGCTCAAGCGACTGTGCCCCCCAGGCGCCCCAACCTATTTATTTTTAAGCCAATCACTGAACTCTCCACCCTGCCTGTGTCCCCTCCTTTTCACCCAGCTTTCCTCTTCCCCAGACCTACCTCATCAGTGCCCAAGCAATTTGATTTTCGCTTCCGTCCTGGCTGAGCTGCCACTGCCCTACGGGCGGATCCATTCTGCAGGTGAAATTGTAGGAACGGAAAAGGTGGCTGTGAGATGAGCTTTAAAGAGGCCACCAGAGGGGAGAAGCGAAGAAGAAAACAAGGGTTTGGGGAACTTACCTGAGGAAAAACTGAGGCTGGCGCTGTCTCGCTGGGCACTGGAGTTGCTGGTGAAACCACCTCCACCTTCCGTTTCTGCAGAGAGAAACCAAGAAAGGTGGGTCAGAAGGTAGAGAAGGTGGGACCTAAGAGGAAAGCAAGGTCCCTGGAATTGCTGAGGGTACCGTTGAGCGGTGGTTGGGCTGCAGGCAGGAGCTGGAGGAGAGCGGCTGGTCAGGCTCGCCACCGGGAATGGCCTCCCGCTCCTTGGGCAGGTTGAAGCGGAGTGTGATCTGGACCGGGATTGGCAAGGTCTTCCCGCTGGCCTGGGCGGAGGCCGGCTGTAGAGATAGGTCCAGGGTCTTCCTCTGGGGTGGGGATGGTTGTGGGATGGGGAAGGGGAGTAGGGGCCCCTCAGCGTGGAGTGATCAAACCCCACCCTCTGCCCTCTCAAGGACATAGGAATAGCTACTGGACTCTGGAAGCTACATCTGGAATTTGGCCCCCATCCTTTGCAAGCTGAAGCCAGAGTGGAAGGGTGTGGACTCCTACCCATCCAGGAGCCCCTGAGGCCAAGAGATGAGAAAAGTAGGAGGCAGGAGAAAAAAGGTGAAGCACGGGACCTACTCACCACCTCTCTCTCTGGAGAGCCGGGGCGGGACCCAGGAAGTCCGTTCTTGGTGGGGGTCTTGGCCTCTTTCTTGGGGAACTGGATCTTCTTTAGGTCCAGCCGCTCGTGGGTCACCCATTCATCCAGGCGTTTGTTGACTGTAGCAGTGGGGATGGCTCAGGAAGGAATGCCAGAGGCTGCCTCCCAACCCCACCCTGCAGCCCTACCTCACCCCAACCTAGAACTCACAGTCAATATAATGAACGTAGAAAAGCTTGCGGCCACTGATGTCCTTCACACTCAGGATCTCGGCCAAGGCTGTGGGAACAGCACAGGCAGGAGCCTTAGACGAGCCAGGCGATGAGGATCCACCCTCCTAAGACCTGATCTCCACCCCCAGACTGGATCCCCAGCACTTGGAAGCCTTCGCCCAAACCCCTTTTTAGTCACCAAGTGCCGCCCCCTCTCCAGGCCCCGCCCTGTCCATCTCCGAGCGGCTGAGAGCCACGCCCCTCCCGGGTATCTGCGCCCCGCCCGCCCCAGGATTATAGAGGCCCCACCCCCTCCCGAGGGTTCGGTTGACTCCCTCCCGCCCCTCGCCCTCAGGTTCCTTAGCCCCGCCCCCCGACGTCACTCACGCCACTCATCTTCGTTGTCCTGGTTCCGCCGAAGCACGGGCAGGCGGCAGCCCTCGATTATCTCCCCCTGGGGAGACAGCGCGGCGCCAGGGTCGGCTACTGGGGGGCCTCGGGTTCTACCCACCTCCCCTGGCTCCCTCCGCCCCGCCCCGGGCACCGGACTCACCACCTCCGCCATCTTCCCTCCCTCCACTGCCACTTCCGGCCCCTCTGGGAGACGTCACTTCCGGGACTGATAGCGCTGCAGGCCCGCGCCTCCTGAAGCCGCTTTAGAAGAAGACATTTAAGAGACACCGCTATCCAGCTGGAAGCAGGCAGGCGTCCCGTTTGGCTGGCGGGAGAGTGGGGTGTTTTAAATGAAGGCGTGGGTCCTAGGTGGAATCCCCGAAAGGCGCACAACGATTGGAGGAAAGCTGAGTCCGTCACGTGACGCCCACCGGGTGCGACGCCGATCACGTGGTTACGGCGCGGGTCACGTGGGACTAGGTTTGTGCTTCCAGGACGCCCGGGCTCGAGCGTCTCCTCGTGGCAGCGGGAGGCGTCGCCGGCAGGGACACAGCCTGCTGGGCGCCGGGGGCGGATCTGGGGGATTGGGGGGTGGAGAAGTGGGCGGGACTGCTAAGGGACCTCAGTGCCTTGCCGCTTGTGGACGTACTTCCTTAGAGATGGGGATTCAGATTTGTAGGCATATTCTTTTGTATATTAGTTTTCTCATTTTAAATGTAATGTATTAATCATTCATAGAATCAACAGATATTTAGTGATCCCGTAGCATCTGCCAGGCACTACTCTAGGAGCCTGTAATACGTTAGCGAATGTGTGAAAGAAACCGACCTCATGGAGCTTACAGTCTTGAGGATTGGGAGGAAAAAGAGAGGTATAGATAAAAAATGTATTTAAAATTGGGGCGTCTGGGTGGCTCAGTCGGTTAAGCATCTGACTCCTGATTTCGGCTCAGGTCATAATCTCATGGGTTCGTGGGTTCCATCTCTGTGCTGACAGTGTGGAGCCTGCTTGGGATTCTCTCTCTCCCCTTCTTTCTCTGCTCCTCCCCCACTTGCATGTGCGTTCTCTCTCTCTCTCTAAAAAAATAAACTTAAAAAAAAATGTTTATCCAGGGCCAGCTATGGATCACAGCAGAGTTTCAGTCCCTGCCGCCTTGTCAAAGTCACCCGTGACCCCCATGGTAATCCCATGGCTGCTTCTTGGTCCTCTCGTGAATGGTATTTGGCACGGTTGGTCATTCTCCAGTCCTTGAAACACTTGCCCTTGTTGCCAGGATACCAGACCCTCCTGGTTCCCATCCAACTTCCGTGGTGGCTGCCCCTTATCTCCTCTGCTAGTTCCTCTTCCTGTCCGTGACCGTTAAATGTTCACAGGCCCCAGGTTCAGTCCTGGACTTCGTGGCTTTACATAACATTCACATGCTGAGGTTTCTCAAACTTGTATCTTCAGCTTAGATCTCTTCCCCAGCTCCACTCTCGCTGCCCGTTCAGCATCTCTGCCTGGATGTCTAGGGGTCATATCCAAAAACAAACTCCTGGTCTTCCTTCCTAACGGTCTCCTCCCGCTCTCTTTCTTGTCCCTGTCAGTGAAAATTTTATCCATCCGGCTTGTCAGACCAAGAACCTTGAAGTCATCGGACTTGACTTCTCTCTCATTCAGTCCGCCAGCAAATACTTGAGGCTGTGCCACTTCTCTCTGCCTTCACCACTGCCAGCCTGGGGCGAGCTACCGCCATCGCCTCCCGGAACTGTTGCAGAAGCCTCATACCCAGGAACGAGAGGGATCGTTCAAAAATATAACTCACACCGTGTCACCGTGATGATCAGAATCCACCAGTGGTTCGTCATTTACTCAGAGTAAAACCCCAAATCCCTGTGTAAATCCAGTCCCATTACCATCTGCCGCTTCTCTCTCCATTCTACTCTGCGACTCACTACATTCTACCCACACGGGCCTCCCTGTGTTTCCAGGACTTAGGAAGTTCCTTTCTCTGGTCCTTTGCTGTTTCTTTCCTGCAACACTTTCTCTCCTTTTATCCACTTGGCTTAGTCCTCACCTCATTCAAGCCTTTGCTCACATATCACCTTCCCAGTGAGGCCACCTCTGACCTCCTCAGTTAAGCCTGCCCATCCCCCACCCACCTCATCTCCCCGCTCCTTACTTCATTGTCCTGCAGAGAATTTTCACCAGCCATCGAGCCATATATTTTCCTTATTTACTCAGTACTGTCTTTCCCTCACTAGAATGTAGGATCCATGAACACAGTATTTGTATTGTTTTGTCCAGCGCTATGCTCCTAGCTTCTAGAATAGTGCCTGGCTTCCAGGAGGCATTCCATTAAAACCTGTCAAATGGATTAAGCACATGATTTCTCCAGGGAGCCAGAGATGCAGACTGACATTTACTGCAGAGAGTGATTAGTCTCATAAGATGGGAAGGAAACCTAAGCTCAGAGGAGACAGATCCAGGGAAGGATCTCAGAGCATCTGATGTTTGACCTACAGTTTAGAGGATGAGCAAGTAGCAAGAGAAGGGACTTGGGGGACATTCCGGGAAGTGAGGACGGCAACAGCAAAGAAAAACGGAGAAAAGAAACAGTTGGCGAGCAGGGCGTCGGGCATTCAACAACATTAATTGAGCACCACCTGTGTGCTGCAGCCCGCAGGAGCAACTTGAATGAAAACAGATGAGGCCCCTATTCTAGTGGTTGGACATGAACAGTTAGCAAAAGAAAACAAAAATAATTCCCTCGGGTAGTGGTAAGTGCAGTGTCGATGATAAAACTGTGATCCGGTGGGGAGTGAGGTGCCGGTCAGTGCGGACCTCTCTAAAGGGCTGTCAGTCAAGATTGCTAGGCCCCAGAGTCACACAGTGCCTTTTTTCTTGGTCCGCGTGGCCCCAGAGGCATGCAGGGCTTCAGGATGGCTTCGTCTGAGAACTCGACATGTCACCAACAACGAAGTTTCTGGCTTTCCACTACAGCCTCCTCGTGGTTACCTTCCTCCTACATTTGGGTGGGCTCTTCTTATGATCACAGGACAGCTGCCCCCAGCTCTAGGACCTACATGTGTCCCAGGCCATGTCCAAGGAGAAGAATGTCTTCCCCGGCCGTGGGATTCCCTCAGAGTGAACCGTTATGGGGCATGTGTCTCTGCCTCAGCCAATGCCTGTGGCCAGCAGGGAGAGGAAGAAATGGCCATTGAGGCAGCCAGGACGGCCACTGCAGGAGATGACATGTGACCTGAGACCCGAATGAAGAGATAAATGAGTGAATAAAGAAGATGGGGTGCAAACACGCAATGGAATATTACTTAGCCATGAAAAAGAATGAAAGCTTGCTATTTGCAACAACACGGATAGAGCTAGAGTGTGATGCTAAGTGAAATAAGTCAGAGAAAGACAAATAGCCATACGATTTCACTCGTGGAGTTTAAGAAACAAAACAAATGGACAAAGGAAAAAAGAAATAAAAACATTGATTCTTTAAAAAAAATTTTAAGTTTATTTATTTTGAGAGAGACTGAGACAGCATGAGTTGGGGAGGGGGAGAGAGAGGGAGAGAGAAATCCCAAGTTCGAGCCCCGCATCAGGCTCTGTGCTGACAGCTCAGAGCCTGGAGCTTGCTTTGGATTCTGTGTCTCCCTCTCTGTCTCTCTCTGCCCCTCCCCAGCTCGTGCTCTGACTCTCTCTCTCTCTCTCTCTCTCTGTCTCTCAAAAACAAATAACATTTAAAAATTTTTTTAAAGAAAAGGTAGAAAAGCTTAAATAAAAATGAAAGAAAATTATAAAAAACTATGAGCTTGTATTTATTCGGTGAGGAAGATCGCCTCTGGAGGGGAACCAGGGGGTGCTGCAAGGAGGAGACAGGAAATTTCTTTAGGACGTGCATTAGTTGGATACTCTCGGTTGTAAATAACAGAAAACCAAGAGTAAACTGCTTCAATAAGCCAAGTGTCTTACCTCCTTGGAGGTGGAGCAGCCCCAAGACTGCTTGGCCCAGTGGCTCAAAGACGGCACCACCAGGCACCCAGGTTTATTCCATCTCTCCAGGCCACCAACCCGGTGGGTTGGCTTTGTTCTCTAGGGGATTCCCTTAAAAAATTTTTTTTTAGCGTTTATTTATTATTGAGAGACAGAGTGACACAGAGCATGACCAGGGGAGGGGCCGAGAGATGGAGAGACGTAGAATCCGAAGCAGGCTCCAGGCTCTGAGCTGTCAGCACAGAGCCCGACGCGGGGCTCGAACTCACAAACCACGAGATCGTGACCTGAGCCGAAGTCAGAGGCTTCACTGACTGAGCCACCCAGGTGCCCCTCTAGGGGATTCCCTCTAAAGCAGTAGGAAGCCTACGGTAGTCACTGGGCCGCATCCTTCTGCTTTCACACCTAGCGTTTCCGTGCAAGAATTCCTTCTTGGCATCTCTCAGGAAATGTGTTTTCCTGGATCCTAAGCAGGGTCAATTTCATGGGGATGTGACCTGTGCAGTTACACAGGGCCCAGAGCTGAAGAGGGTCCCACACTTAGTTTAGCATTCGGTTGTTGCCATCTTGAAAATTCTTAATAACTGGGGCGCCTAGGTGGCTCAGTTGGTGAAGCGTCCAGCTCTTGATTTCGGCCCAGGTCATGATCTCATGGTTCAGGACATGGGGTCCCGTGATGGGCTCTGCATTGACATCTCGAAGTCTGCTTGCGAGTCTCCCTCCCTCTCTCTCCCCCTCTCCCCCTCTCAAAATAAACATTTTTTAAAAAATCTTTGTTAGGTTGAGGCACCAGGGTGGCTCACTTGGTTAAGCATTCAGCTCTTGACTTTGACTTGGGTCAATGATCTCACGATTCAGGGGTTCAGGCACCGCACTGGGCGCCGTGCTGACAGGGCAGAGCCTGCTTGGGATTCTCTCTCTCCCTCTCTCCCTTCCCCTCCCCCCACCCGTGCTCTCTTTCTCTCTCAAAATAAATAAATTAAAAAAAAAATCTTTGTTAGGTCACTGGCTGATTGTGCTCTCTGCCGCTTCCCCGCTCGTGCTCCCTCTCTCTCTCAAAATAAACTTAAAAAAGAGAGAATTCTTAATAACTTTTAAACAAGGGCCCCACAAATTGTGTGGTGAGTCCTGACCCTGAAAAAAAAATCAGGAAAAAGTATTAAAATTCCCCTACAACAGTTAAAGCTTAGTGGTCAACATGGAGACATTAATGCTTCGAAAGAAGCTGCTGATATCAAGTCGAAAGCAAATGCAGAAATATGAGTTCATAGGAGAGAAGTCATCATGATGAAACTAGTTTCACTTATAGTCGTTTCCATACTGTTAAGTGTGGTTTCGTGGCCCTGCCTCTGCTAACAGGGAGGCATTCTTTCTTTCTTTTTTTTTTTTAAATTCTGGCAAAATATCCATAACCTAAGACTTAACATTTCAGCCACTTTTAAGTGTGCAGTTCAGTGGCATTAAGTACATTCATACTTTTGCACAACTGTCACTGCTGTCCTTCTCCAGAATATTTTCTGTCATCCCCAACGTTAACCCTCTACCTATTATACGATCACTCCCCGCTTCCCACTCTTCCCAGCCTCTGGTAACCACTATTCTTTCTCTCTCTAAGAATTTAACTGCTCTTGGCACCTCGTATAGATGGAATCATATGCTATCTGTCTTTGTGCGTCTGGTTTGCTTCACTTAGAATAACGTTTTTAAGATTCATCCATGTTGTAGCACGTATCAGAATCTTATTCCTTTTTAAGGGCAAATCACATTCCAGTGTATGGATACTAAGTCTGTGGGCAAACTATTCTTTATACAAATCTTATGAATGGTGTCCCTAAGAAATAACACCTTCTGGAAGTAAAATAAGTCCTTAAGTTGGTCATTTTGACCTAGGATTCCACGCAGTACTTTCAATCTTGTTAGGAGATCCAAATGCCACATTATTCAAATACCACCCAATAATGTTCACTGGCGTATTCTGGCATTGAAATAGCAGCTGTAGGCTACGGCTCCTTGCGATAACTTTAAGAAGAAAAACGCAAAGAGATGAAAAAGATGTGAGTGCTATGAAATGCTCCAGCAGGAAACCAGAAACTGATCTGAAATCTAAATTAACGATACTGATTTCAACAGCAAAACCAAAATCAGGACCAGCAGACAAAAGATTTTCCTCATTAAAAAAAGGAAATGGGCAGGGTGCCTGGGCAGATCAGTCAGTTGAGCGTCTGACTCTTGATTTCAGCTCAGGGATGTGGGATTGAGCCCTGTGTGGGAATTGCACTGAGAATGGAACCTGGTTAAGATTCTCCTTCTCTCTCTGCCCCTCTACCGCGCTCCAGAGCACGTGAGTTCATGCTCTCTCTTTCTCTCTCTCTCTCTCTCTCTCTCAAATGAAAAAATGAAAAGGAAAGGGGCTTGTATGAAGGATACATGCCTGAGTTGAAGTTGCTTGCGGATGCCCTTTTAACAATTTGATCAAGGTCAATGCCAAATGAAAGAAAGGTTTTTACATCTGGAATATTTGTTAACAAACAACTGTCGAGACTATCAGATAGGCAATTAGTGCTTTGTATGTTTTACGTTTTCATTTTAAGAAGTGGTAACTTCTAAATATTAACTACTAAATACTTGTATTTGTTTCTCAGTAATTGGCTTTTAATTGACCTTGAACTTGTTCATTTCCCTTCTTTTTATCTTTTCCATCATCAAATGTCTGAATCAGGTAGAGATTTTTTTTTAAGTTGATTTATTTATTTTGAGAGAGTGTGCATGTGAGCAGGGGAGGGGCAGAGAGAGAGGGAGAGGGAGAGAGAAAGAGAGAGGGAGGGAGGGAGAGAGAGAGAGAGAAAGAGAGAGAGAGAGAGAGAGAGAATCCCAAGCAGGCTCCTTACTGTCAGTGCAGAGCCAGGTTCAGAGCTTAAACTCATGAACCGTGAGATCATGACCTGAGCTGAAATCAAGAGTTGGGCGCTCAACCGACTGAGCCACCCAGGCGCCCCTGAATCAGGTAGAGATAATTTTTACTTGTCATTGACACATATGGTCTTGTGATATGTTGGTTCATAACGATAAATCTTTCAAGATATGTGTGTGCGTGTGTGTGTGTATATATATATACATATATATATAGTGTACATATACATACATATATATATATATATATATATATATATATATATTTACAGAAAGCTCTGAAACTTTTCATACAAGTCTATTATAGGAAAATAATTCAGGGCTCCTGGGTAGCTCAGTCGGTTAAGCACCAGTCTCTTGGTTTCAACTCAGGTCATGATTTTGAAGTTGGTGAGATTGAGCCCCGCATCTCCTGCCCAGTGGTCACTGTTGTAGCCCCTCAGACCATTCCCCGAGTCTCTCTGCTGAGGTGGGGGTCTGTGCTCCAGGGGCTCCTGCCCCATTTTGGCTCTGGGTTTCCCGGAGCAGGGCTGGCGGCGGGTGGGTTAGTGGATTGAAAGGTAGGGTCTGTGTTCAAATGATGTCTCTGCTAATCCTTGGTTCTATGGCTTGGTTAAGTCCCCCAAAGCTCTGAGCCTTCATGGGTCACCTGTCAAATGGGTACAGTACCTAACCCCATTCTCAGGCAATTGTGGGGTCAGATTCATTCCTCCCGCAAATGTTCATTGAGAACTTCCTTTGTGCAGGCACCACGCTGGCACTGGGGAAATCGGGACGGGCGATGCAGAAGCGGCCCCGGCCCCACAGAGCCTGAGTTTGGGAAGGTGGGGAGGGAAACACACATGTCATCATATGACAAGCAACCCCAGCTGTAAGGTCCAGAGGAAGAGTCATCTGGGCTGAGAAAGCATCGAGGGGGCAAACAGGAAGAACAGTGAAAGGTCAGAGGGAGGGCCCCAGGTGGGAAGGAAAGTGTCCCGGACTTAGTGCGAGACACCAGCTCTTGTCTGTCTCAGCCTCTAGGGGGCCTCTCCCCCTCCCACCTCCTTTCTTTCTCTCACCTGTGTCCTCCCCATTCCCCATGTATGATCCTGCCAAATCCACAAGTTATTTTGTATCTTTCACAATATTTGATATGTTAAAAAAATTTTAAGTTGTTTATTTTGAGAGAAAGAGCACGAGCAGCGGAGGGGCAGAGAGAGGAGGACAGAGGGTCTGAAGTGGGCTCCATGCTGATAGCAGCGAGCTCGATGTGGGGCTCAGACTCACGAACCGTGAGATCGTGACCTGAGCTGAAGTTGGACATTCAACTAACTGATCCACCCAGGTGCCCCCCAGATATACTTTTGGCTTAAAAATATTTCTATTCTCAGGGTGCCTGGGTGGTTCAGTCATTTCAGCGTCCCATTCTTGATTCCAGCAAAGGTCATGATCTCACAGTTGTGAGATCAAGCCCCGCATTGGGCTCTACACTGGGCTTGGAGCCTGCTTGAGATTCTCTCTCTCCCTCTCCCTCTGCTCCTCCCCTGCTCGCACTCACAAGCACGTGTGTTCTCTCTCGCATATACATGTGTTTCTATTTCAATTCTCTGATTGTACACAACTAATACAAGGCCTGGCCCACCTCCAACAGTGGCACCATTCTGTTGACTTTGCTTCTCCGGAGCACAGCACATGATGAATACATGGTCATAACACGTGTGTTTTTATGGCTATAGGATTGTGAGTATGTGCAGACATTTTTGTTTGGTCTCATAGTCACTCCTAGTGCTTTGAGCCAATCAAATGTGCTTTTCTCACTCAGCAGCACCTCGTGGGACCCCATTCAAGCCTGCTTCAGTCGTTAATGCTTATAATATTACACAGAAGGAATTCAGCTCTCTGGGGTCTTTTGCTCTGTTCTTGGTTTTATGCCAACATGAACACAGCTACAATAAATCCCTCAGAGTCTAAAGGATCAGTTTCCATGAGTGGGATCACTGGGTTGAAAGAATATTCAATTTAACTCAATAATAGCTGTGTGTGTGTGTGTGTGTGTGTGTGTGTGTGTGTGTGTGTGTGTTTTAAGCAACATACCTTGGTGCAATGAATGATATACTTGGATTATATCCTGTCGATATTACTTTATGGCTAGAATTTATTTTACATTGTTATTTCTTCTATTTTTTTTCACTTAAAGTAAATCTTATCTACAGGTGCCTGGGTGGCTCAGTCAGTTAAGCGTTGGACTCTTGATTTCAGTTCAGGTCATGATCTCACAGTTCGTGGGTTCAAGCCTCACGTTGGGCTCTGTACTGATGGTGTGGAACCTGCTTGGGATTCTCACTCTCCCTGTCTCTCTGCCCCTCCCTCTCTCCCTCTCTCTCAAAATAAATAAATAAACTTTAAAATAAAATAAAATAAAATAAAATAAAATAAAACAAATCTTATCTATCTTAAAAATATTGAGTAAAATTGATGTTGCAGAAAGAATCCCTACTTTTGCCACTTATTAGCTACCTGATTGGATAAGTAATTTCACTTCTCTGAGCCTCAATTTCCTAATCTATGAAGTATGAATAATTACACCTCTTTCAACTGGTAGTTGTAACAAATAACCACCGAATGTAAAGGGCTCAGTAGAGTAAGCACACAATGAATAGTAGCTAAAATAAACTTTGTTGGATCAAAGACTGCTTGTCTTGTGATGTCATGGGGCCTTAGCACTGCTGAGGTCTTTTGAGGTTTGAGAACCTCTTCCTAGATCTCTTTTCGGGGGGAGTGGGAGACCAGGTGTTTTGTTGGGGGGTGTGCATGGGTGCAGAGGCAAAAGGAAGTTCAGGTTTGGAATAGTTGATGATGAGGACTGGAGAGGGAGCTGCCCACAGGATGGGCTGAGATCAGGATGCAAAATATCTTCATTGCAATAGTCAGGGGGCTTCTAGTGTCCTCAGAAGATGGATCAAAGAGAGAGTAGGAACTTTGCTGGGCAGAGCACGGAGGGCCTGGCTGGAAGAGGATGTGCAAGAGAGTTGCTGGTTAAGAGTAGTTTAGAAGTCAAGATAGAAGTTGCTGCTATGGGGTAGGCTGACAAACAGGCAACACAGGAGGAACAGATGGGTTTTGTCTGTGACATTAAAGAACAGCCATCTATCATTCATCCATCCATATCTGTCCATCCTTCCATCCATCCATCCATCCATCCATCCATCCATCCATCCATCCTTCTATCCATCCATCCATCCATCCTTCCATCCATCCATCCATCCATCCATCCTTCCATCCATCAATCCTTCCATCCATCCATCCACCCATCCTTCTATCCTTCCATCCATCCATCCATCCATCCATCCATCCATCCTTCCATCCTTCCATCTACACAGCATGACAACACTGTTGAGAAAGCAGGGAACCTTTATTTTCTCCATAATTCATCCTAATCTCTGTTTTGAGATCTGTCATACCTGGGGGGTGGGGAATCTAATCTCAGTAATTTTTGTGATGTGGACATGAATCTACAGTAGAGATGGAAGGAAACAGGGCTTTCCTGTAGCTGTAGTGTTGGTCATTTGACCTGCTGGTTGAATACTATAGCCCTCTTTGGAACAAGAAATATTACCAGCAAGAAAGAGAGACATTTTATAGTTGTAAAGGGATTATGTCATCAAGAAAACATGAAAGTCCTAACTGTACGCATTCAAAAAAGAGTTTCTTTTTTATTGTTTATTTATTTTTAAGAGAGAGAGAGAATGGGGGAGGGACAGAGAGAGAGGGAGACAGAGAATCCCAAGCAGGCTCTGTGCTGTCAGTACAGAGCCCGACTTGGGGCTCAAACTCATGAACTGTGAGATCATGACCTGAGCTGAAATCGAGAGTCAGATGCTTAACAGAGCCACAAAAGAGTTTAAATGCATAAAGCTAAAACTGACAGAACCAAAAGGAGAAACAAAAATCCACAATGAGAGACCTAGCACTCATCGCTCAAGAACTGATAAAAAAACAAACAAAAACAGGTACAGAAAATATCGGTAAGTATATAGAAGACCTGAACAACACTATCGACCAACTTGACCTAACTGATATTTGTGTCTGTTCCCACTAGTCAGAATGAAGACTTCATAATACATGGGGCTTTGGGTCCTAGATGGGTCTTGCTTCAGTAGTGAGGAGTGATTAGCCCCAGACTAAATGCTGCTCTGCTCCCCCCTAATAGATCTTTGGTTTAATTAAACATATATAGTTAGTCTTTGTCCTGGTTCCTGGCACAGAGCTCCTAGAACACTTGGAATTTACTGAATGATAGGAATGTTTCTAGATATTCATAATAAGCCCCTTTCAGTGATACTCAAATCTGTGTTAATGAGGTGACTTTTGGTGGACCCCTGAATAGCTTCAGGATGGAAGCTGGTAGCCAGAGGAGCCAACCATGTGATTAGAGTGTTAGAACTGTTAGCCCCACTCCCAACCCCGAGAGAAGAGAGAGGGACTAACGGTTGAGTTCATCACCAATGGCCAATGATTTAACCAATCATGCCTACATAATGAGACCTCCATAAAAACTCCTAAACGAGAGGATGCAGAATTCTTCTAGAGCAGTCAACACCCAGTGCTAGGAAGGTGGTGTGCCCAGAGAGGGCATGTAAGCTCTGTACCCCCCTACCTTGCCCTTTGCTTCTCTTCTATTTGGCTGTTTCTGAGTTAGAGCCTTCGTAATTTGTAACAATTACAAATACACCAGTAATTGTAAGTAAAGCACTGTCCTGAGCTCTGTGAATTCTACTGAATTTTTTTTTAATTTTTTTTAACATTTATTTATTTTTGAGACAGAGAGAGACAGAGCATGAACGGGGGAGGGGCAGAGAGAGAGGGAGACCCAGAATCGGAAGCAGGCTCCAGGCTCCGAGCCATCAGCCCAGAGCCCGACGCGGGGCTCGAACTCACGGACCGCGAGATCGTGACCTGAGCCGAAGTCAGACGCTCAACCGACTGAGCCACCCAGGCGCCCCCTGAATTTTTGAACCTGAAGGAGGGGAGGTCATGGGAACCCCTCAAATTTGTAGAATGCCAGGTAGAAATGTGGGTAGCTTGAGCATATTTGCAACCGGCATCTGAAGTGAGGGCAATCTTGTGAAACTAAGCCCTTAACCTGTGAGGTCTGTGCAAACTACAAATAGTGTCAGAACGGAAATAAATAGTTGGACATTCAGTTGGTGTCAGAGAACTGGCTGGTGTGAGGGAAAAAAAGCTCTCCAAATCTTAAAAGCAAGACTCAAAAGGATCAAACCATTTCAAAGTAATTTAACTGTGTCCCAAAACACGACTCAAGAATATCTAAGGGAGGGGGTGCCTGGTGGCTTAGTTGGTGAAGCGTCCGACTCTCGATCTCAGCTCAAGTCATGATCCCACAGTTCTTGGGATCGAGCCCCATGTCTGCTGCTTGAGATTCTCTCTCCCCCCTCTCTCTGCCCCTCCCCGCTTGCTCTCGCTATCAAGATAAATAAATAAACTTAAAAAAAGAAACTGAATTCGTAAATTAAAACTTTCCCACACATGGAATGCCAGGTCCAGTTGGTTCACTGGTGAATTCTATCAAAGTTGAGGAAGAAGTAATACCAATCCGCCACAAATTCTTTCAGAAACAGAAGAGACATTTCCCCGCTCATTTTATAAAGCCGGCATTACCCTGACATGAAAACCACACCTATCGTAAGGAAACAGTACGTTGACAAGTATCCCACACGAATGTGGATACAAAATGCTTTAGCAAATGATGTCAAATCATCCCTTTTTTCATCACATTTATCTCCACTTGGTATATTGCCTCTGCGCTTGATATCTTATACTCGTACATGTGTCTTCCAAGTAGAATATAAGTTCCCCGAGTGCGAGGACTTTGTTTCGTTCGTGGCTCTCCTCTCCGCACCACCATCCCAACATTTAGAACAGTGCTTGACCAATACTAGATGCTAAATAAATATTTGTTGGCTGATTAAATGAGAGATGGATTCCCAAGTGCTTTCAAGAGACACATCGTTTCCCTTGTGAGCCCAAGTACAAACAAAGATAATGGGGCACATTTTAAAAACATTAAAATGAGTTACCCAGTCCTGCCCCACGCTTACACTATTCTGTTTTTATTTATTTATTTAATTATTTATTGTTTTAATGTTTGTTTATTTTTGAGAGAGAGAGAGAGAGAGAGAGCGCGCGCGCGCGCGCGCGCGCGCGCGCGCATGAGCGGGGGAGGGGCAGAGAGAAGGAGACACAGAATCCGAAGCAGGTTCCAGGCTCTGAGCTGTCAGCACAGAGCCCGATGCGGGGCTCGAACTCATGAACAACGAGATCATGACCTGAGCTGAAGTCAGACACTTAACCGACTGAGCTGCCCAGGCACCCCTACACTATTCTGTTTTTAAACGTCACTAGATATATGCCATTAACTTATTAGTAAAGGTTTACTTCTTTATTTTGCTAAAATATACGTAGCAAAATATTTTTCATTTTAAGCACTTGTAAGTGTACAACTGAGGGGCATAAATGCATTCACAGTGTGGTAAAAGCATCCGAACTATGCATCTTTTCCATCATCCCCAATGTCATCTCCGTGCCACGAACAATGATTCCTCATTTCCCTCTTCCCACTCCTGCTAACTTCTATTTCGCTTTCTGTCTCTATGAGTTTCCCTATTCTAGGTACCTCATGTAGGTGGAACCAAATAATACTTGTCCTTTTGTGTCGGGCTTTATAGCATTTAGCATCATGTCTTCAAGGTTCATCCGTGTTGTAGCACGGGTCAGAACTTCCTTCCTTTTTACAGGTTGAATAACGGAACTGCTGGATCCTATGCTAGTTCTGTGTTTAACTTTCTGAGGACTCACCAAACTGTTGCCCACAATGCCTGTGCCATTTGACATCCCCACCAGCAGTGCCTAAGAGTTCTGATTTCTCCACATCCCCACCAACACTTATTTTTAATAAGGGTTCAGTCTTAATAATTATTCAGATTATATTGTTTGGTTGCTCCATGGCCACAGTTAACAATTACATATTCTAGAAACTTGATTAAAATGTATCCTATTTCTAAGCAGCCTTTTCATTTTGAGAATGAGATTCAATTTTATAGATTCCTAAAAGAATCTCAATCAAAATCTCAGCAGGCTTTACTGGTAGAAATTGAGAAGTTGATTCTAAAATAAATGCAGAAATTCAAAGGACCTAGAATAGCCGATGTAATTTTTGAAAAAGAAGAATGAGATCAGAGGACTTATAACACAGTATAATATTAGCATAAGAATTGAAACATATATCAAAACATAGATCTATGGAACAGAATAGAGTCCAGAAATAGACCCACACACGTATAGTTAATTGATTTGCAACAAAGGAGTCAGGATAATTCCATGGGAAAAGGACAGGCTTTTTAGCAAATGGAGCTGGACCAACTGGACGTCCATTTGGGGGAGAAAAAAAGGACATTTGATCCTTACTTCTAATTTTTTTTTAATGTTTATTTCTGAGAGAGAGACAGCATGAGTGGGGGGAGGGGCAGAGAGAGGAGACACAGAATCTGAAACAGGCTCCAGGCTCTGAGCTGTCAGCAGAGAGCCGGACGCGAGGCTCGAACTCAAACCGTGAGATCATGACCAGAGCTGAAATCGGTCGCTCAACCAACTGAGCCACCCAGGTACCCCCTGATCCTTACTTCTTAACCCATACAAAACCTAATTCAAAAATGGATCAGTGGGACGCCTGGGTGGCTCAGAAGGTTGAGCGTCTGGCTCTTGATTTTGGCTCAGGTCATGATCTCATGGTTTGGTTAGTGAGATTGAGCCCCATGTTGGGCTCTGCATTGAGTTCAGATCCTGCTTGGGATTCTCTCTCCTTCTGTCCCTCTCCCACGCGCGCTCTCTCTCTCTCTCTCTCTTTTAATGTTTGTTTATTATTTTTGAGAGAGAGAGAGACATTTGATCCTTACTTCTAATTTTTTTTTTAATGTTTATTTCTGAGACAGAGAGAGACAGAGCATGAGTGGGGGGAGGAGCAGAGAGAGGGGGAGACACAGAATCCAAAGCAGGCTCCAGGCTCTGAGCTGGCAGCACAGAGCCTGACCTGGGGCTCGAACTCACAAACTGTGAGATAATGACCTGAACCAAAGTCAGCTGCTTAACCGACCAAGCCACTCAGATGCCCCATTCTCTCTCTCTCTTTCTAAAAAAGAAAAATAAATAAACATGAAATAACAATTTTTAAGATTTTTTCATGTTTTATTTATTTTTGAGAGGGAGAGTGTAAACTGGGGAGGGGCAGAGAGAGAGGGAGAGAGAGAGAGAGGATCCTAAGCAGGCTCTGTGTGACAGCTCAGAGCCTGGGGCTTGCTTTGGATTCTGTGAATTTTTCTCTCTCTGCCCCTCCCCTGCTCACACTCTGTCTCTCTCTCTCTCTCTCTCTCTCTCTCAAAAATAAACATTAAAAAAATTTTAAAAACATAAAAGAAAAAATTGATGAAATAAAAATTCACCCTTAGAAAGACATCATTAGCAAAATGAAAAGGCAAACCACAGACTGGGAGAAACTATTTGCAATACTTGTATTGCAAATTCAAAAGACTTTTATCCAGACATATAAAGAACTCTAAAAACTCAAAGCAAAAAAATTGAATGGAAACTTTACAATAGATGGCATTTGAAGCCAGATACAAAAGAGTACTCATCCCACTGTATGATTCCATATTATGAAGTGTTAGGAAAGACTCATTGAATTAATAGTATCAGAAAGCAGTCCACTTAGGGGCACCTGCATGGCTCAGTCGATTGAATGTCCAACTCTTGGTTTTGGCTCAGGTCATGATCCCGGAGTCGTGGAATCGGGCCCGGTGTCAGCCTCCATGCTAAGCGTGGAACCTGCTTGAGATTCTCTCCCTCTCCCTCTGCCCCTCTCCCCTGCTCATGTTTTTTCTCTCTTGAAAAAAAAGGAGGGGGAGAAGGAGAAGGAGAAGGAGGAGAAGGAGAAGAAGAAGAAGAAGAAGAAGAAGAAGAAGAAGAAGAAGAAGAAGGAGAAAACAGATCACTTAATGCTTAGGGCATGGGATGGGTGTGGAGATTGACTGGAAGAGGCACAAGGGAGCATTTGGGATAATGGAAATGTCCTGTGTCTTGATTGTGGTCATGGACACATGGATGTGTATATTTGTCAACACTTATCGATCTGCATGCTCAAAATATATGCATTTATTGTATGCAAATATATTTTAATAAAATTGATTTTTTAATGTGCCCTTTACTGTATTGTGTCCTTGAGGGGGTGTCTTCACCCCTCTGTGCCTCAATTTATGCATCTGTAAAATGGGGATAATAGTATCTCACAAGGTTGCTTTGAGATGTAAATGAGCTCCGTTCACATGAAGGGCCATATTGTGAGCAGTCCACAAAGGCTAATGGAGTGCTAATAATACTATTAATATTGGGGAGGTACCCTGCTGGTACCTATGGTTCCTTCCGCATCTTGGCCTTCCCTGCTCTCAGGGCGGAGCCTCTCCAGGCCTACCAGCTCTTGGTGCCCAAACCATACAACTCTTGGTTGCAGGGGAACCCTTCTGTGCCCCATCCCTCTCAATGCCCAGGGGCTCTGTGAGGCCCCTCAAATCACCTTCCAGGCTCCCACTGGCCATCATCTTTGAGGACATCCTTGACCCTGACTCCAGCCCAGAAACACGACACAGGCATGGGGCTGCCAGCAACCCAATCCCTCTGGGCTCTCTTTTTGTTTCTGTGCCTTAGCCAAGGTGGGGGCTGGGCCGGGGCTCGGATACAGTGGGGGGACACCCCAACTTCTTGGGTCTTTTCTGAAACCTCTGATGTCCCTGTCTTGTCTGTTCCTCATCCTCTCATGATCCCCCTTGGTGGGGGTGGTAAGCTGATAGACTCTATTGTTGACAACTCTATTGTTGTCATCTATCGTTATGACATTGAAACCAGCATCATGATTTCTTTTGTTCCACTGTGTCCTGAGTCAGTGACTAGAGAGAGTCATGGAATAAAAGGAAATGTGTGTGTTTGACTTGTGATACTATCTCAAATGTTCTCCTATTCCAAATATCTGTTGGAGTAGGGCTGGGGAGGTGAACAGGAAGGGTGTAAGTCTGAGGGAACAGTTCTGACACTTGATCTTGGGCCAAGGCTGAACTGGAGACAGAGTTGGGAGGTGGAAGAGACCAGAAGATTGGGAGGGTGGCTGGGACAGGGTGGGAGGCAGTGAGAATAGGCAAGGGAGCTTTAGGCTAGAGAAAGGCAGAATGTGAGTGAGTTGGAAGTGCCTATGCACTCTGGCTAGGGAAGGATCTGGGGATGGGTGAAGGAAATAGTGGGCAGGGGTAGGAGTGGGAACTCTGGAGTTTGGGAGAGGGTAGGAGGCCAGTGAATTGTGCCTTTCTTGCTGTCTGCTTGTTTGGTGTATGGAGACGGGGAACCAGGATTTCCATTCTTTTTTTTGCTGGGACTTGGACAGAGTAAAGCTTTGGGATTGCCCTGGACCTATGGCCCATCCAAACCCCAGAAACAAGCCAAAGCATCTTGCATGGGGTCATCACAGCCAGCCCCATGGCCTTGCTCTTTGTATGACTAACTCATCTGAGACCACATTTTCAAAGGATCTTGAATCTGGAAATCTGGCAGCTCTTTCTGCCCATGGGTCCTGTCTCCATGCTTTAATAAAACCACCTTTTTGTAACTGACGATGTCTCAAGAATTCTTCCTTGGCCATTGGCTCCGAACCCCAACATTTCCACAGATAGAAACAATGCCAGGGACTGCTGACATTCAGGGATGTGGCCATAGCATTTTCTCAGGAGGAGCAGGAACCATACACGTATAATTCTAGAGAATCATGGAAACTTCCCCTTCTTGGGTCTCCTTGTGTGGAAGCCAGAGCTGGTCATCTTTTTGGAGGAAGAGAAAGAGCAACACTATGTGAAGAGAAAGGAGGCAGTAGCCTTACACCCAGAGAGAGAGAGAGAGGGAGGGAGAGCTCATGAGGGGGAGGGGCAGTGAGAGAGGGAGAGAATCTTGGGCAGGCTCCATGCTCAAGGCTTAGCATGGAGCCCTATGCAGGACTCAACCTCACAATCCTGAGATCATGACCTAAGCCAAAATCAAGAGTTGGATGCCCAACCAACTGAGCCACCCAGGCGCCCCTGATTTTTATTCTTTTATTTAAAAAAAAAATTGTGGCAGAAAAAACAGCAACTTGTGCTAACCTAAAAAAAAAAAATCTGGAAATTGGAATGATCCAGAGAGACTGTAAGGGTGTGTGTGTGTGTGTGTGTGTCACTATCAACATGAAACTTATTGTATGTTTCCCTCTTTAAAATGTCAGTTCCACCAGGGCTACCATTTTGTCTTGTTTACTGCTCTGTCCCAGGCACATTGTGGACACATAGTAAATATCTGGTGAATGAATGAGTCAAGATCTGAGGGGATTCCCTATGGTGTGGACTAGCTTTATGTCTTCTATAAGGCCCCAGAGGGCAAAGGGCTGACCATCTAATGGAAGCCAAAGGGAGGCAGAGTTGACCTACATCATGAAGGACCTTAAAAACCCAGAGCTGCTTCATGCATCTTGCTGCAAGAGCTGACCATGTTGGAGCCAAAGATAGACTTGGAGAGACACTAGGGAAGATGACTTGCTTCAAGGAAGATCTGAAGGGCCCTCAACACTGCATCTGGGACTTGGCTCCAGGATCATATTGATGTAGGCAATTGCAACAAAGCGTCGGTTCTCAAGGCAGACAGAACGGGTTTCAATCTTGGCTTCTCCATGAAGCTGTGTGATCTTAAGAGTGTTACCCACTGTCTCTGAACCTGTTACTTCACATGTAACGTGGAGGTAGAATGGTGCAACACCTACCTCAAAGACTGGCTGTGAGCATGAGATTCAAATACTCACCCATGTACAGCATTTAGCTCAACATCTGGCACACAACCAATGCTCAGTGTTAAGTATTGTCACGACGCTGGAAGTGGGCCAGCGCAGCTGATTCCCAAGGCCCAGTGAACCAAGACAAGTTGCATGCAAAGTAAACCAACTGGTCGGCAGCCAGAAAGGTGAAAGGCAGTGATTTCTTTACATATCCAGGTGCACTTTTCTCATTTGATACAGTTTTGATTCCCAAATCATGACTGGGAGGACAAACCAAGAGATAGGGAAGATGCCATTCTTAGGAGAGTTATAGAAACAGATATTAAATCCATAACTGGTGTAGATATTTGTCATATGTAACAGAAAAACTGACAGATAACTTCATTCTAAGTCCCTTATTTAAACTTAGGAGGGTTTAAAGACTAGTTTAAAGAGGTTCGAAGACTAGTTCTGCTCTTCCCCATTAGAACAACCAGCTCCAGGAGCGCCTAACTGGCTCAGTCGGCTGTGCGTGCAACTACTGATCTCAGGGTCATCAGTTCAAGCCCTGTGTCGGGCATGGAGCCTACTTAAATAGCAATGACAACAACCAGCTCCAACAAGAAAACTATTTAGATGGTTTTATAGACAATATTTACATTGTTTTATTAAACTGTGTTAATTCTGGTGTCAATCATTTGTAGAAAGAGTAATTTTATCAGTAAGACAATAAAATTGTAGTTTTAAAATATCTTAATTTTTTTTCAATGTTTATTTATTTTTGAGAGATGGAGAGAGACAGAGCAGGAGCAGGGGAGGGGCAGAGAGTGAGGGAGACACAGAATCCCAAGCAGGCTCCAGGCTCTGAGCTGTCAGCACAGGGCCCGACCCAGGGCTTGAACCCATGAACTGTGAAATCATGACCTGAGCCGAAGTGGGACACTTAACTGACTGAGCCCCCCGGGTGCCCCCAGTTTTAAAATATTTTAAATATCTAGCAAGCACAATTGACATTAGGCCAACACTTTTAAATTCTCAGAACAAGAATAAGGATCAAACATTGATTTTGAGACTCCCAGTTAGGGCTAAACCCACAAGAGAGGCTAAATTAGTACTCAAATGGACTCAGTGGTCCTGTTACTTCCACCTCCACTGAAATTAATAGCAGAAACAAAAGCAGGAGCAAACCCTTCATGGAGGGGGGCTTTCTCAAGTTAAGCCTACAGGACTGTTTGCTTTCTCAAACAACCACCACCAAACACATGAAAGTATCACATGTTTTACTCAGCAATAAATATCGGCAGAGACAAGAAACCACTTATTATATATGGTGTGAGGTAAGGATTAAGGTTCTTTACTCCCCACCCTTCCCCTGCCCCATTATTCCATCACCACTTCTTGAAAAGATTAACCTTTCCCCATTGAATTACCTTGGCACCCCTGTTGAAAATCAATTGATCATGTATGTATATGTGTAGGTCTCTTTCTGTTCTCTCTAATTTGTTCCATTTATCAATAGGTCCGTTTATACGCTAATATCCCACTTTCTTGTTTACTACAGCTTTTTTTTTTTTTACTTCAATAAACCCTTCTTTAATCAAAGCCCAACATACAGTTTTTTCCCAATATACAGTTTTAAAATAAATTTGAAATCAAGTAATGTAATTCTTCAAACTTTGTTCTTTTTCAAAGATGTTTTGGCAATTATAGGTCCTTTGCATTTCCATATAAATTAAAACATTTTTTTAACATTTATTTATTTTTGAGAGACAGAGAGAGACAGAGCACAAGCAGGGGAGGGACAGAGGGAGAGGGACAGGGAGACACAGAATCGGAAGCAGGCTCCAGGCTCTGAGCTGTCAGCACAGAGACCAACGTGGGGCTTGAACAAACCGTGAGATCATGATCTGAGCTGAAGTCGATGCTTTAACTGACTGAGCCACCCAGGCGCCCCTCCATATAAATTTTAGAATCAATTTGTCATTTTCTAGAACAGATTCTGCCAGTATTTTGATTGAGATTGCACTAATTCTATAGATAAATCTGGGGAGAATTGATATCTTAACAATACTGAATCTTCCAATCCATGAACATGGTTGCTAGCCCAGTGAGTTAACCCAAACCTAGGTAAGGAAGGCAAATTCATACCCAGAATGCATGCCAATCCTAGTATGGACAATATCACAGCCACTCCATTGCAGAAGCACCCAATGTAATTCACTTGCCATCAGCTGTGATGAAAGGGAGCCCACATCATTGGGCCATAGGTAACCTGCATCCCTGCCACTGTGGTACTCTATTCATGAACCAATTGTGCAAATGCTGGAGTCGCCTAAGACAAAAGCTGACTTACATCTATGAGACAAGTCGTCTTGCCCACCATATTGTTTAGTTTCTCTCTATGATGGATGCTGTCTGGGTAGGCAGTAACACCAGACACAAAGATCCCTGCACTTTCTTTCCACTCTCATAAGGCCACTTACATGCTTCTTCCCCACGTCTCCTTGTCTCTGGGCTCTCAACCTTGCTACTCCCAGGCTCTGACGAATGAGTTTGTCACTGCCCAGGAATCCATACATAGCGCTATTCCAGGCCATTAATTTCTCAAACTACACCAAGGTGATGACTAGGTCTACTGCTTGAAGCTCTGACCACTGGGAGGATTACCCCTCGCTATTTTCCACCCTGAGTAGGTCTGTAGAACAGCAGCAGACCATTTTTGGTTCACTCCAATTTATCATACTGACCCATCAATGAACCAAGCATGAGCTTCTCGTCTTTGTTAGCTGGTCATAGAGAATCCCTAACAGGCCACAGGCATGAGCTGATGGGGAGACATCGATGCAACAGACACAGTGGGGATCAGGCCACATGGTCATGAAACTTACATTTGCCCTTTGGATCTGTACAGGCCCAATTGTGAATATGCCACTTTGAACTTCATGGGGTTGACAATTCGTAGATCATGATAGGCAGAGACCCTTGGACCTTAACCTGCATACACACAGAGCTCTCTCTTGCTCCAGGCTCTACTTAAACGTGGCAGGCTTCAAGCCATTCAATGGATGGATCAGAACAGAATTCCTAAATGCAGTATGTGCTGTTGTCTAAATCTAAAAACTGCCTCGCAGACACGGTGCTTCTTTTCCATGGTAGAAGGTGCAAGGTATGATAACTGTAGTCCATTGTGTGACTATTCCACAATTTGTTAATCCACTCACAAAGGATTATTACTGACGGACACTTAGGTAGTTTACAGTCTTCTCATATTATAAAAAAGCTAGAAACATCTTTGTACATTTTGTAAAAGCATTTTTAAAAATTCATTTTTGGAAAATACATAATAGTGAACTTGCCGGTCATAGAGTGAATGTAGATTTAACTTCACAAGTGCCAAACAGATCCCCAGAGTGGTTGTACCATTTTATGTTCTCACCAGCAAGAGTTCAAGTTGCTTCACATCCTCTTTATCATTTTATGTTTTAGTCTTTTTATCCTAGTATGTGGGAAGTGGTATCTTATTGTAGTTTTAATTTGCATTTCTTTGATGACTCTTGATGAATACTTTTTGTGTGTTTATTACCACTTATTTGGATATCTTCTTTTGTGACATTTCTGTTCAATTCTTTTGCCAACTTTTATTGTTTCTCTTTCCATCATTGATTTGTAGAAGTTCTTTATACTCTAGAGACGAGGACTTCCTTGGATGTATGTGTTACACATATTTTTCCCTGAGGCCTATCTAGTTATTTTACTAATAAGTCCCAGAAAGAACATATGGAAAGCATAGAGGAAAGGTAATATATTTAGAGATAATGGACACAAAGTTTTCACAGCTGAAAGGAAGGACAGGTTTCTAATAAATAAGAGAATAACAGCAACCTTCTCAACAAAGGAAGCCACAAGACAAGGGAGTGATAGCTGCAAAGCACTGAGAGAAAATAACCAAGTTAGAATTGTGTGCTTACCAAAATTATCTTTCAAGAACAAGGGTAGAGAGGTGCCTGGGGGGCTCAGTCGGTTAAGTGTCCGACTTCGGCTCAGGTCATGATCTCATGGTTCGTGAGTTTGAGTCCCGTGTAGGGCTCTGTACTGACAGCTCAGAGCCTGGAGCCTGCTTCGGATTCTGTGTCTTCCTCTCTCTCTGCTCCTCCCCGACTTCTCTCTCTCTCTCAAAAATAAATAAACACCTTAAAAAAAAAAATGAGGGTAGAATGAATGTATTTGCATATAATCAAAAATTAAGAGTTCAACAGCAGGAAATCTGTTCAAAGACCTTTTATTTTTTTAAACATTTTTATTTATTTTTGAGAGACAGAGAGCACGAGCAGGGGGCGGGGGAGGTGGGGTGCAGGGTCAGGGTGGGGGGCAGATAGAGAGGGAGACACAGAGTTCAAAGCAAGCTCTAGGCTGGGTGGCTCAGTCAGTTAAGTGTCCGATTTCAGTTCAGGTCATGATCTTGTGGTCCATGAGTTTGAGCCCCTCATGAGGCTCTGTGCTGACAGCTCAGAGCCTGGAGCCTGCTTTAGATTCTGTGTCTCCTTGTCTCTGCCCCTCCTCCGCTCATGCTCTGTCTCTCTCTTTCTCTCAAAAGTAAATCAACATTTAAAAAAAACTTAATATATAAAAAAATAAAAAAGAAATCCTTACATGTAGACATACATAATTCTGTACTTATGAGTTAATGTAATGGTTGCTTTTAAATACTCCCTAAAATGGAGCAAAAAAAAAAAAAAAAAAAAAACACAAAAACCCAGGAAAGTTGATAACTTATGTAAGCTGAAGGATGGGTATGTGGGGGTTAACTATGCCAGTCTCTCTAATACTGAATGTATGTGAAAATGTTCATAATTAAAAGGTTAAAATAATTAAATAAAATCTACCGAGAAGACAACAGCCACAGTCAGTTTCACTGGTGAGTTTTACCAATTGTTCAAGGAAGAAATCATTCCAAACTTAAACAGACTCCTCAAGTGAATAGAAAAGGGGAGACTTTTCCTCCAATCTCTCTGAGGCTGGTACAATTTTGATACCAAAATTACACGAAGCCGGGGGCGGGGGGAAGGAAAATGACAGCAATTTCATTTACAAATATAGTTGCAAAACCCCCTCCTCATTTATCAGTGAATCAAGTCAACAATGTAACACACTGATGACCAAGCTAGTTTCATCCCAAGAACACAGGACTGTTTCCTATCAGGAAGTCCACATCATACGCTACATTAACACATAAAGGAGAAAAATCATCTGCTCTTCGCTATAGATGTGGAAAAACATTTGAAAAAAAATCAGGGTGCCTGGGTGGCTCAGTCAGTTAAGCATCTGACTCTTGATTTCGGCTCCGGTCATGATCTCGTGGCTCTGGGTTCAAGCCCGGCATCAGGCTCTGTGCTGACAGCGAGGAGCCTGCTCTGAATTCTCTATCTCTCTGCACCTCCCTTGCTCTCTCTCTCTTTTAAAATAAGTAAACAAAAACTTTTAAAAAGAAAAAAAAATCAACACCCACTTACCATACACTTTCTTAGTAAACTAGAACGAGAAAGGAGCTACCTTAACCTGATAATGGATATGTACCCCAAATTATATATAACCTAAGGACAAATACTACAAAAATATATATTTTCAATAACTCCACGCATTATTGGTGGCAGTTGGTGTTATTATTCTGAGAATGTTTTGTGTACAATGTGAAATACATCAAATGAGTAATTGGTCGATGTCATTGAGAACAGAGGTATTTATTTATTTATTCCTTTATTTATTGTGATAAAATATACATCGTATAAAGTTTACCATTTTAACTATTTTAAGTGTACCGTTCCACAGCATTAAGTATACTTATATTGTTTTGCAACCATCACCACCATCCATCTCCAGAATCTTTCCACCACCCCCAGTATAAATTCTGTCCCCATTAAACACTAACTCCCCATTCCTTCCTTTCCCCAGCCACTGGTAACCATTATTCTACTTTCTGTCTCTATGACTTTGACAATTCTATATATAAGTAGAAGCATACAACTTGGGGAGGGGGGAGGAGCAGAGAGAGAGAGGGAGAGAGAGAATCCCAAACAAGTTCTGTGCTGTCAGCACAGAGCCGGACACGGGGCTCAAACCTATAAACCATGAGATCATGATCTGAGCCCAAATCGAGACTCGGTTGTTTAACCAACTGAGCCACCCAGGTGAGCCCCCCGCCTCCACTATGCTTCTTCTAAGAGCTTTATGGTTTGGCTCTTTAAGTCTTCAATCTATTTTAAGTTAATTTTTGTATATAGAGTAAGGTTAGGGTCCGACGTCATTTATTGAAGGTGGATATCCAGTTTTCCCCTCACCATTTGGTAAAAAGACTGTCCTTTCCTCATTGAATAGTCTTAGCGCTCTTACCAAAAATCATTCAACCACATATGTGAGAGTTTGTTTTTCTATTTTTTTGTTTTCTATCTATTCCATTTCATCAATCTATGTCTGTACCACATGGGCTTGATTAGTATTCTTTTGTAGTAAGTTTTGAAATCAAGAAGTCTTACTCTTCCAACTTTGTTCTTCTTTTTCAAGATTGTTTTGGCTATTCAGGGTCCCTTGAGACTGCATATGAACTTAAGGATGAATTGTTCTATTTCTGTAAAAAGAGAAATGAGATTTTTTTCTAACACTGGAGAAATATGTAAGATGATTGAGGGTAAGTTAAAACCCTATAGTCCTAAATTTAACAAGGAGATATCAATATGAACTCCTAATACATTTTATATTATATATATAGCCTAACTGTTCATTGAAAAGATCTACAATGACTAACCCAGTACAGTAAGGGATCAGTAAGTACCCCTAGCACTTAGGCTGTGGTCTCTAAATACCATTTCCCACTAGGAGGAATGAGGACTCTTCAGAAACCTTCCCAATTCCAGATCTTAGACACTAGAATTGTGGAACTGTGTCAAAAGGACTGAAGAACAAAATTGAAAAGTTTTCCACTGGCCAAAGATGGAACAATTTAAACTTCAATAAGGAAAACAATAGATCAAATATTAATAGATCAAAATGCATCAAATATGTTTAAATCCATGCATTAAGAGCTTTTTTAAGACTGGCTATCTTTAAAAACATTTTTTTTAAGTTTATTTATCTATTTTGAGAGAGAGCACAAGCTTGAGCAAGGGAGGAGTAGAGAGAGAGAGAAAAAGAGAATCCCAAGCAGCCTCTTCGCTGCCAGCACAGAGCCCTACACAGGGCTCAACCCCATGAACCCCTGAGATCATGACCTGAGATGAAATCAAAAGTGGGAGGTTTAACCAACTGTGCCACCCAGGTGTCCCAATATATGTGAATTTTAAAAAGAAGATCATGCAAGGATCAATGATTGTGTGTCATTAACCAAAGATTATAAGTAATCACTTCTGTCGACCTGAATGCCTCCTTCTCAAGTGAGCTGACTCTTCAAATCCGGGCCCAAAACAGGAGAAACTGAAATGAGTGGGAGGGGTGGTTAACTGTTTTCACTTTTCTCTTCCTGTTTTTTCAGAGCCTGGGAAAGCAAGTCAGAATTTCCAATCTTTTCCAATTCCCACATGATTCCCTAATTTAGAACGAGTTCAGTCTTTCTCCATCTGGGGAAGAATCTACCGCCTGCCTTGGAGCATCTTCGTTTGGGGAAAAAGCCTGGGGGGGGGGGGGTTACTCCAGCCTCCTCCCTCACCCCACAAAAAGGCCTTGAGCTTGGCCTTGGGGACTATACCTCCGCGGAGAGGTCACAGGAGGGTTAATTAGTGGAATTGCTTTAGCAGATTGGTTGGACCCTAGCAGTAGGCCCTGAGGAGATGGGCGGGGGAGGGGGGTGCAGGACTTTGCGGGTTTAGGTGGCCCCAGGGGTCTGGGACCTTCCAAGACACAGGCATCAGGCTATAAAGACAAAGCTCCTCGGAAGATTTACCCTTGGGCGCCTCCAGCCCTACCATCGCCCCTGGGGGGGGGGGGAGGGGGGACGCTGGGGGCCTGGGACCTGGGGCTGACAATGTGAATGAACCATAAACGCGTGTGAACCTTAAACCTACTAGCCCTCGGTCCGCCCTCGCCGGCGGGAGCAGATGCGGCGCAGTGTCCTGGTCGCCCCTTGCGTTCTGCAGGCTCCGTGAAGCCCACGGTCCAAGCACTGCCAGGTGGAGAGGTCCGGAAGTTCCCCTTTGCCCCTGCTTTGTTAGATTGGCGTGAATGGCTAATTAAAAAGTGCTTCTGCCGCGACACCACCAAGAGGCACCTTTGGCGATTAGGAAACTTTGCGGAGATCAGCCACCTGGCCTTTGCGGGCGAAGCAGGCCCGGGCCTTTCCCCGCGCAGGGCGGGCAGCCGCAGCCCAGCAGCCCTGGCTGGGCTCCAGACCCGGCCCGGGTGACATCACCCAACTCCTCCGATCAGCGGGAGGGGGCCCCGAAATCCCCTAAAAACATTGTGAGTAATCGCTGGGCCCGCCCTCCAGGCGGGGCCTGGACCCGGGAGGCAGCCCAGCAGCCCCGCCAGCCTCGAGAGTGGCGTCGGGACGAGCAGCCTCTTGGTCCCCGGAGCGGCGCGCTCTGGTTCCCAGACTCCAGCAGCGGCGGCGGCGGCGGCGGCGCGCGCGGCCTCTCAGACTTGAGCGCGGCGCGCGCCTGGCCCCGCGCGGGTGGCGGCGGCCGCGGCGGCGGCGACGGCAGCTGAGCGGCGCAGCGCGCAGGCGCGGCCGGATTCCCGGCAGTGACGCGGCGGCGGGCGCGCGCGGCGCATTTCCGCCTCTGGCGAATGGCTTGGCTGTAGCGCGCGCTGCGGCCCCAGCTGCGACCCCGGCCCCGCCCCCGGGACCCTGGCCATGGACGGTGAGGGCACCCTCTGACCCCGCGGGGTGGCCGAGTCGGGGTCTCCGGGACGGCGACGGGAGCCCCTCGCGCCGCCTTCCGCCCCTTCCTGCGCCGACGGGCGCTGCGCAGGGAGCGGCCGGCCGGATGGTGGCGCGGGGCGGGGCGGGCATGGAGGGGTCTGACTCAGTTTCCCCTTTAGGTGGCGGAGACTTGACTCAGTATCCTCTGGCGGGGGAGGGGGGAGGGATGGCTGTGAGCTTTGACTCAGTTTCACCCCGGGGCCGTGGGGGCAGTTCCGACTTGGTTTCCTTGTCAGGGGAGAGACTGTGTCTGACTCCGTTTCCTCTCAGGATGAGGTGTGGGAAGTGCCCTCCCTTAGTTTTCCTTATGGAAGTAGGAAAGGCCCCGACTCCATTTCCCTCCGTAAAGAGAGGACGCTATACCCCTATACCCAGGGTTGCCTCGCGAAGCAGGTGCTTCTGCCTTCTTTACCCCTTCTCCTTAGTTTCACCCGCAGGTCCCAGGGAACAGGCCTTGACAAAGTCTCCTTCGGAGGGAGGGAGCCTGGCTCCATCTCCTCTCCGTGGGGAAGCAGGCCCTCCCTGGTAAGGATGGGAAGTGGGCTTGTGCTGACCCTCGTCTCCCTCCCCTTTCAGACCTGTTTCCCCTCATCTTCCCGACTGGTAAGTGGACCAGCCTTTCCCAGTGACTGGGGAGGAGCTCCCCAGGGTTAGGGGCAAGGAGGGCAGCCGGCTGACCGGGGCTGGTCCGTGTCCCCGCCGCAGAGCCGGCCCAGGCCTCTGGCCCTTATGTGGAGATCATCGAGCAGCCCAAGCAGCGGGGCATGCGCTTCCGCTACAAGTGCGAGGGTCGCTCCGCGGGCAGTATCCCCGGCGAGAGGAGCACGGATACCACCAAGACCCACCCCACCATCAAGGTCAGCATGGCTGTTAGCGGTGGGGTGGGGGGCACAGAGAGGGTTTGCGGGAAGGAACTGTGGTAGGCTTGCTTCCGGGCCCCGGTGCAGTGTCTGGGAGTTGGGTCTGGAATTCCTGAGTTTCTAGATGTTCTCTGTACTTTGAACAGATCAATGGCTACACCGGGCCAGGGACAGTTCGCATCTCATTGGTCACCAAGGACCCCCCTCATCGGCCTCACCCCCATGAGCTGGTGGGAAAAGACTGCCGGGATGGCTTCTATGAGGCTGAGCTCTGCCCAGACCGCTGCATCCACAGGTGAGCTCCTGACCAGCAGGGTGTGGGGGTGGGGTTGGGGTGGGGGGACAAGAGGCAAGGCAGTTGTGTAGCTGTTACCGTCTGGACAAGAGACCGAATTCCTCACTCCCAGCTCTGCAAGCAGATTCCCTTGGTCTTGGAGTTACCTGTTTGTGCATCTCTACTGTCAAGTAGATAAGAGCTCTGTGGGCTAGGGCTGGATCCCCAGTCACCTCAACACCTGAGATAACTTCACAGATGAAAATAAAACAGTGTTAGGTTGGAAGAATAATCTACTGGTGGAGGGGAGGGAGGTAGGAGAGCCAGGAGGTCAGGAAAGGCCTCTCACTTAAGGCTTGAATAGTGAGAAAGAGCAAAGAAGCATGGAAAGAACATTCCAAGCAGAGTGAACACATGCAAAGGCCTCAAAGTGGGGGTGAGTTTGGCGTGTTTGGAGAACACACAAGAAGCCACTATGGCTGAGGGCAGGGAGCCAGCAGGGACCGTGGCCAGGGCCGGGTCGCAGGGCACAGGTGCTTTTCAGCCAAAGTAAGGAGTGGGGTTTCTTTGCAGCACAGGAGGAAGCCATTCGAGGGGGTAAAGCACAGAGGTGATCTCATGAGTGGGGGGAGGAGGGCAGCCTGGGCAGAGACCCTGGGACTGATGCCTGGTGGGGGACTCAGCTTCCAGAACCTGGGGATCCAGTGTGTAAAGAAGCGGGACCTGGAGCAGGCCATCAGTCAACGTATCCAGACCAACAACAATCCCTTCCAAGGTGAGGGGGCGAAAGCCTGGGCCTGCTTGAAGCACCCCCACCCTCTGTCGCCCCTCTGAAGCCACCTTCCCTGCACCTCTCCCTCATTGGCCAACAGTCATAGTGCAGACGGAATCTTGCTGCCCATTCAGTACACACTCCCATTTTACCATTGGGGAAACCGGGAGCCAGTGAGGGGACATGACATCCAGGGTCCCATGAGGGTCATACAGGTCAGTGATGGGTCTAGAACCTTGTCTCTCTCCTGCTTTAGGACTCCTACTGTTTGACACACCCTCAACTAACCCTCCTGGCCCAGAGCTCCCTGCCCCCCCTCATTCCCTGCCATGCCTCCCAATCTCCTGACCATGTGCTTTTGTGGCAGTTCCCATAGAAGAACAGCGTGGGGACTACGACCTGAATGCGGTGCGACTCTGCTTCCAGGTGACAGTGCGGGACCCGGCAGGCAGGCCCCTCCGCTTGCCACCTGTCCTCTCGCATCCCATCTTTGACAACCGTGAGTGGCCGGGGTAGCCGTGGAAGGGAGAGGGGGATGGGCCTGTGAGGAGGAAGGGGGTTGGCTGGGTATGGCCTGCGAGAGGAGCTCTCGCTTGGTTCAGGCATCTTGTGGATTTGTCACCTCTTCTGTGTCCAGCTCTGTGCTGCTTGGGGGGACAGGGCAAAGGAGACCCGGAGCTGCCTGTGAGGTGTCGCTTCTAGGCTGGCAGGGAGTCGATGCGAGACAGGCATTTCCACTACATGATGGGAGGATAGTGTGCCTGGAACGGTACTAACGACTCCGGGAAATGAACTCCCAGGAACAAGAAGATGTTACCAGAGTAGTAATTCAATGATGAAATCTCATAGGAAGTTCACAGATGATTTGGGCCAATGTTGATCAGTTGCAGCCTTTAATCAAGTAATCAGCAGGATGAATGGGAATAAAAGGGCCCTGGAGCCCCAAGGACAGAAAACCAGGATGAAGTGGAGGTCAGGAGGGAAGGGTCTGTTACCAAGCAAACTGGGTCTTGAAGGGTGCTTGGGTCTGATGGAAAAAGAGGGTATGTGACCAGATTGGTTCCCCCAGACTGTAAGCTCCGCGAGGGCAGAGATGATTAAGTTTTGTCGTGTTTTCCGTGCGTGGAACAGTGCTGGGCACATAGTAGATAAACAGTTGCTGAATACGTTGGGCTGAGGGGTCCTGGGGACGGTGCAGCCTTGGCTGCGGAGGTGTGGTCCGCAAGCTCTGAACAACCTTGACTCTGGGATGGACAGGGATGTTGCATCCCCTGCAGGCCAGCCCCGGAGACCTGCGACGGTTCAGGGCTTCCCTCCTTATTCCCACGCCCTCAGGTGCCCCCAACACCGCGGAGCTCAAGATCTGCCGAGTGAACCGAAACTCTGGGAGCTGCCTCGGGGGGGATGAGATCTTCCTGCTGTGTGACAAGGTGCAGAAAGGTACACACCAGGAAGAGGGCTGGACTCTGGAACAGGAGGTGAGGGGCAATGCTGAGCGGAGATGGTGAGTGTCAGGAGACTGGCTTTAAACACTCCCCCTAATGCCTCAGGGGCAGCAGAGTGATGTATCTTGGGAAACAAGTCTCAGCGATTGTGGGGGGGCGGGCAGCGAGCCGTCTGAGTCGAGCACGGTGACCCACATTGCTCCCCATCTCCCGCAGAGGACATTGAAGTGTATTTCACGGGACCAGGCTGGGAGGCCCGAGGCTCCTTTTCTCAAGCTGACGTACACCGACAAGTGGCCATTGTGTTCCGGACACCTCCCTATGCCGACCCCAGCCTGCAGGCCCCCGTGCGTGTCTCCATGCAGCTGCGGCGGCCTTCAGATCGGGAGCTCAGCGAGCCCATGGAATTTCAGTACTTGCCAGACACAGGTACACAGCTGGGGAGGGAAGCAGCAGGACTGTCGTCTCCAGCCAGCAGACGTGAGGCTAGGGCTAGACGTCTGGGGCTGTAGTAGTGGGTCAAGAACTGGAGTCGGGGCAGGGATTTATACAGGAATCAGATTCTCTTTCTTGCCTCAGTTAGTAGTAAGGATCCCTGAGATTGGCTGAGTCCTTACATGTTTGCTCCTATTCCAAGCGTATCAGTGAATTACCTGATTTTGTTCCCTCGTGAGCTTTTTGAGGTAGAAGATGGCATCTAAGTTGCCTGAGGTCACATAGATAGTGAGTGGCAGAGTTAGTATTTAAACTCAGGCCATCTGGCTCTAGGGTCCTATTGCCAGGCGATGTGTCTCGTCACTCCCACGTAGCCATGATTTGGTCAAGGCTTTCGGGCATCTGACCACATTAGGAACAGCCAGAATGATCTTCGATCCAAAGCCCGCCGTTGAGCCTGAGAGTGTTTTCTGTCCCAGGAGCAGTCTGATAGAGTTTGGAAAGCAACCCCCGAAATAGCCATCGGTTCATTCCACAAATAGTTATTGACACCCACGTGGTGTCAGGGCCCGTGCCAGGTCTTGTGAACACAAAGACGAATGAGATGTGTTCCCTGCTCTCCAGAAGCTCAGTCTCATGAGAAAGACAAACATGCAGGACAGATTCTTAAGTGACAGAAAGACCTGTGAAACAGAGGGAGGTGCGTGCAAAGAGCTGGAGATGGCTGCATGGGGCAGGAGTGTTTTAAGGTGGAGAAGGCCCCAGAAGCACATTCTCCAGGTAGGTGGACAGACACCTGGAGGCACAAGGGCGTTGGAGGGTGCCCATCGCATTTGCGGGCAGCCTTGTGGGAGCTGTCGGCGGGCACTGAACAGGTGCTGGCAGGAGGGCCTCGAGTGTCAGACTCAAGGCATTCATCCAAGATTTCATCCTAAAGACAGTGGGGAGCCACCAAAGGTTTAAGAAGGAAGGGACACGCGTGGATCTGGAAGCTCACTCTGGCAGGAATGTATAGAGGATCCGAGAGGGAGAGACTCCAGGCAGGGAGGCTCTTGTGGAAGATGCCGTAGTCCGGTCCAGGAGAAGACGTGGTGTGAACCTTGCAGAGCCAATGGCAGAGGAAGACAGTCTCCTCCACCGCTGTCTCCCTTGGGTGCCCTCCGCCCCCAAGCCCTTCTGTCCGACACACACTAAGCTGAGTCCCTCCACGGGACCTGTGCTCCAGCTGTTGCCTCTGCTTGGAGTGCTTGGATCGCCACATGATGGGCCCGCACTGGTGTTTCCATGGCCACCTCTAAGCTCGACTCCCCAGCCTCACTTCCGGTTCTGTTACATCAGCCTGTGTCTCTTCCTTAGAGCTCCTGTCACTTGTATGTGGTTGTGTCCCTGTCCCCCTGTCATGAGGATGTCCACTTTGGGGGGAGCAGGAGCCTTTGTCTGCTTACAGCCATACCCCCAGTGGCTAGAATGGAGCCTGCACATGGTGGGTGTTGGTAAACGTGTGTCGTGTTAGTGGATGGTGGAGAGTGAGAGAAAGGAAGATGCTGAGGATGATTCCAAGGTTTCTAGTTGGGGTGACAGGGCAGACAGGTGGTGAGGGGCCACTGGAGAAGGAAGAACCAGGTTTTTGAGGTGAGATGATGCGGCTGGCTTTGGACTGATGGTGTTGAGTACTTTGGAGTTATCCATGTGCTCCAGTACTTAGAAAGGCAGTCCTGGAGGCTCCAGACTGAACTAGCAAACCATCAGAGATAAGAATACAAGTCCTTGTTGGTCTTTAGCAAGCCTATTATGCTGCCCCTGAGGGCAAAGACCATGGCCAGGCCTGGATCAAGGCTGGAGGTGAGCTAGGACGTGGGCAATGCAGGTAAGAGAAAAAGCTGGAGATGGCTTCACGAGGGCTCCTGTCCCCTCAGAGCATGACCCCTACTTGGAGGCACCCACGTGGCCTTTGAGGGGGGTGGTCAGATTCAGTGACCAAGGCCTTCTCAGAAAGCTGTGGGACTCTCAGAATTGCGTGTCAGTGTCATGAGGCCCTTCTTATTGGCAGGCAATGTTTGGAGAAAGGGTCTTACGGAAAGGTGATCTCGTCATCTTCCTCCTGTGGGTCCTTTGAAGGCTCTGGGGATCCAGCTGAGAAGAGCAAGACCCACTTCTCCCCATTACTTTTCTAGATGATCGTCACCGGATTGAGGAGAAACGCAAAAGGACATATGAGACCTTCAAGAGCATCATGAAAAAGAGTCCTTTCAATGGTGAGAGGGGCAGTGCAGAGAATTAGAAGGTGGTGGATAGGGGAGGGGAGACCCTGGGGGCTAGGAACTGACCCAGCCTTGCCCCACAGGACCCACCGACCCCCGGCCTCCACCCCGGCGCATTGCTGTGCCTTCCCGAAGCTCAGCTGCCGTCCCCAAGCCAGGTAAGGATTTCCTGTTGCCCCACCAGAACTGTGGGCTCAACTCTATTCAGCCTATGGCTCTGGGCTGGAGGGGGTCAGCTTTACCAGCGGGTGTCTGAAGCTTACTGTCTGTGGGGCTCACAGGGCTTAAGGTCTAGTTACTCACATCAGAGTCATTGGGGGGGGGGGGGGTAGTGAAGATGCACATTCCCCGGCCCTATCACTGACCTGTGCAATCCAGAGGCTCTGGAAGCGTGGCCCCGGAACCAGCTCATGAATTAATGCAAGTTGTGGTCTGAGAACCACTATGTCAGCTAAACCCCACACTGGATGCCGCAGGAGACCATTCAAAAATGCAGTCTTCGCCCTCAGCTCTCAGTTGAATTAGGGAAGCAAAAGCTCCTCCAGCAGAATGTGCATGCTGGTATGTAGCTCACAAAAGAGTGAACAAGTGCCCTGCTTCAGGCTTTGACTCGCCGGGCGCTCACTGGGCTCATGGTCTGTGGCTTGGGTTTTACCAGCTGATCTCTGACAGCATCCCTTCCTCTAAAAGGCTAGGAGAGCTTTGCGGGCTGGAGGGCTCCACAGGAGGACGTGGGGATGGAACCGAACAGGTCAGACTGAGGAAGAAGGAGTGAGGGTGCTAGCCATGACCTCCTAGGGAGGGACCTCCTCCTAGGGACTGATCCTAAGCACTACTGACAGGGGCTGGGGCACAGGTGACAGGGTGGGTCTCTGCAGCCTTGTCTGACCCGACTCTGTCTCTCTCTCCCAGCTCCCCAGCCCTATCCCTTTACGCCATCCCTCAGCACCATCAACTTCGAGGAGTTCTCCCCCATGGTCTTCCCTTCCGGGCAGATCCCAAGCCAGACCCCTGCCTTGGCACCAGCCCCTGCCCCAATCCTGGCCCCGGCCCCTGCCTCTGTCCCGGCCCCTGCCCCTGTCCCTGCCCCTGCCCCGGCCCCAGCCCCGGCCCCTGCCCCAATCTTAGCCCCAGGCCTTGCTCAGGCTGTGGTCCCGCCTGCTCCCAAGACCACCCAGGCTGGGGAAGGGACGCTGACGGAGGCCCTGCTGCACCTGCAGTTTGACGCTGATGAAGACCTGGGGGCCCTGCTTGGCAACAGCGCCGACCCAGCAGTGTTCACAGACCTGGCATCCGTCGACAACTCTGAGTTTCAGCAGCTGCTGAACCAGGGTGTATCTGTGGCCCCCCACCCAGCTGAGCCCATGCTGATGGAATACCCTGAGGCAATAACTCGCCTGGTGACGGGGTCCCAGAGGCCCCCTGACCCAGCTCCCGCTCCCCTGGGGGCCTCTGGGCTTCCCAACGGCCTCCTCTCAGGGGATGAAGACTTCTCTTCCATTGCCGACATGGACTTCTCAGCCCTTCTGAGTCAGATCAGCTCCTAAGGGGGGGGGACACTTACCCTGCCTGGGGTACTGGGTTGCAGGGGATTGAAGCCCTCCCAAAGCAAGCACTTATGGATTCGGGGAGGGGGGTGTGCTCCAACTGCCCCCAACTTCTTTGGGTGATGTCTTCCGGGGGGTGCATTTTATTCTTTTACTGGCAGTGTCTATCTCTCTCTCTTTTTGGAGGTGCTTAAGCAGAAGCATTAACTTCTCTGGAAAGCGGGGAGCAGGGAGGACTCAAACTCTTCCCCTATCCTGATGTTCCGCTCCCTTCTCTTTACAGGGAATTCTGGGGGCCCCCATCCCTACCTTCCAGCTTCTAATACTCTCCTAGAGAGAGGGACAGGCTGGAGCTATGGCCTTTGAGGCCACAAAGCCTTATCACCAAGTGTCTTCACATGATGGATTCATTCACATCTTGTGCCAAAATAATGCCTGTTACCAGCCCCTCTGTGGTGCTGGCACGTTGTCCTTGAACTAACACCAGCATTTGAGGGCCTGGCCTTCTGGCCCTGCAGAGGTCTCTGCCAGCTCTCCTTGCTCAGCTGTGGCTGTAAGGGAACTGGTGGGACAACACTGGCCCTGTCCAGGATCCTGGGAGGTTCGGTCTGAGACCTCTCTGTTCCCCCTTTCCTCAAGTGCCTTAATAAGTAGGGCTAGTTGTTTGGAGAGTAGGGGGGAGGGCAGGCTGGCAGCTCTCCAATCAAGAGGCTCAGTTTTTACTGAAGAAATCAAAGCAGTTGGACTCTTGCTCTTTCTATTCTGAACTAATAAATTTGTTGCCAAGCTGGCCAGAGATTCCCCTTCTTTCAGCAAACAGCACACTCTTTGCTGGTCATGTCAGGCTGGACATTAGCAATACAGAGTTGGATGAATAGTTACACTGTCATCTAGAAGCCTGCAGTCCGAGGATGTCCTTGGAATGAAATGCCCGTGGATGAAAGCAAGCAGCTAATAGGGGTGGTGTCCCAGCACAGTGAGAGCTCAGCAGGGCCTAGTGTCTGTGGGGATGGAGTAGTTTCAGGAAGAGCTTCACAGAGGCCATAGGGGCAATCAGCTTCAGGTCTTTGATCAGAGGAGGGTCAGTCTTGCAAAGGGTCCAGCCAGCGTTGGAAGGTGAGCCGGGTAAAAGAGACAATGTTGGAAAAGTTGGATGGGGCCAGGCTATAAAAAACATGAAGGACGCTGGACCGAGAGGTTTGGATTTCATCTCTTGGGTAGTTGAGGGAGAGTTCGCATCTGTTGGGGAAGGGAGGTGCTAGGTAAAGGTCTATGCTTTGACATCCTGTTCTGCGAAGACCAAAGAAATCTTAAATCTGCAGCCCCGAGAGCCTAAACAAAAGCCAGGCCACAGCCCAGAGGCCTGGAGCTGGACGTACTTCCGGCTTGACCCGACGCAGGCGCAGTAAGGCAGTGTTCGCGAAGGCTCGGGCCCGGAAGACCCCGCCTTCTCAAGTGCGCACGCGCACAGGCGGCATTCCGCGAGGGGCGGCCCTGTAATGCGCTTCGGGGAAATCCCAGCCCTAAATCGGATGGCATCTAAGTTCTGTGCTCTGCACGGCTGCGGGAGGGTGAAGGTAGAGGTATGCGGGTTACCAGTGGCGCTTGCTGCAAAAACTAGCGTGTACCCTGGGAACGACAGTAGGCCCTGGCTGCAGACTCCGGTGGTGGACTGCCTGCCGGCGAGGAAGACGCCAGAGAGCGGCAACATGTCGGGGTATCGGAAAGCGTCTGCAGAGCCAAGCTTGCGTTCCAGCCTCTAGCCCAGCGGGCGGAGCCAGGGGCGGGGCCCGAAGCAGGGTGGGCCACTCAGGGACCAGGCCAAGCTGCGCGTCCGCGTACGGGGCGGAACCCGAGTGTGGTCGCCAGGTCGGGACCTCTGCGAACCGGCGACCCCATCGCCCAGGGAGGCCGGGTTCGGTGGAACCCCGGCCCCGGAGGCGGGGCCCGGGCGAGCCCGAGGAGGGAGGTGAGAAGGCTCCTGACAGGAGGAAGCAGACGGCGTAGCTGCGTACGGTGGCCCCAGCCTGAGGCCCGAGGGGAACGAACCGAGTGAGCCCTGGTCCCCCTACCCGGGCCACGCCTCTCCCTTGGCCTTCCCAGTGTCTTGCAGTCACCTGCCAGGGGTCGAGGGAGCTCCAGTCTTGGGGGCTCGGTGACTACAGAGAGGAGAAGTGGGGCCTTCACTGGAGGGCAGGGCCTGGAAAAGGACTTTCCATCGGAGCATAATCAGCCTCTCTCCTTGACCCCTAAACCCCTCCCCCACGCCTGCAGGCCCACCTCTGTCCCTCTGCCCTGGTCTCACTCCCTCAGGTTTGGTTCCAGGGCAAGGGCCTGGCTGGGCCTGGCTCCCAGATAAAGCAGAGTAAGTGTGGGGCGTGGCCATCTGCTTCCCACCAGAACAAATAAATGTTTGTGGGAGAGAAACCAAGGGGTGGCCTAGCCTCAGAGAACCCCTCAGCGAGTGCCGACCTAGGCCTGAGCCAATGTCCCCAAGGCCTGTCCTTCTAACTGGTCCTGGGAACTTGGCAGGAGCCTCTGGGGTCAAAACCAATTTGCCCCCAACCCCTCCCCCCCCCCCCCCCCCGTCGTGTCATGAACACCCACACAGACACAAATAGTAGTGGCTTCTTTACTCCCCAAAGTCCCCTCTTCTCCACAGAATATTTACAAACAGGGATGGGGGGTAGGGGCAACTTCACCACCAAATAATGGACTGGGGAGTGGGGGCAGTGCTAAGACGCGCCTCTGTGCGCAGGGAGAGTTCCTGAGGAGGGCCCCGGGCCCGTTGTGACCCAGGTACCCTGAAGGACCTGAGCAGTTCCAAGCAGGTCCACAGCCAGGCTGAGGCTGGCCCAGACGGCTCAGTCCAGGTCGGCAGTAGGTGAGCCCAGCTGCTTGGAGGCCAGGAGCAGGCGCGTGGCTGCACTCTCTGATTCGGCCTGCAGCCTCCGGTTGTTGTGACGCAGGCTCCGCACCTCCTCCTCCAGGGCCGCCTTGTCTGCCTTCTCCTGGGACCGGTGGGAGGCAGGTGTCAGAGCAGCGGCTCCTTTCCCAGGGCGGCCCTGTAATTCCCCGCCGACCCCCAATCCGCCCCGTCATCACCTTCTGCAGATCTTCCTGCAGCTTCCTGAGCATGGACTCCAGGCGAGAGACCTTCTCCGACAGGTTCCCAGGTTCTGGCCTGAGGACGTGGGGGACAGGTTCATGGGACCAGGGTAGGTGTCAGCACCTCCGGCTGGCTCCCAGCCCGCTTAAATGAGATGGGCCCAACCCCTGTGTTCTCAGACTTCTGTGGGTGTGAGCGCAGAGTCCCGCCCAGGACAACGCTTAACTCTAGCGGACGGGCACGTATGGAGGCCACGCAGGTACAGTGAAGGGGCTAGATCCGCACGGGGAGGCTTACTCAGCATCAGGCTTCGGAGTTCCCTTGGCATCCCCGCTCTCTGGGATGGGCTGTCCTGTGGGGACAGAGGGACCATCTGGGCAGGAGGATAAAGGGAGAAAGATCCCCACCCCATCCTGGCTCCTACCCCCCCGCGCCCTGGTGGCCTCACCCTCCCGGGACAGTGACTCCAGGATGGTGTTGCAGGTGGAGGCGATCTCTGAGATGGACTGCCACTCGTCTTCCAGGGTCTCGCTGCCCGCCTCTGACATGACTGTGGGCACAGGGAGGTGGGCTCAGCCCAGGGAGAGCCCAAGCCAGCCCCTCTTCTGCCCGCCGCCACCCATGACCCACACCTTGCTCCAGACTCACTTTTGCTGATGGAGTTCCTCAGAGACAAGGTTCGTGGCAGGAAGGAGGCCCTCAGCTCTGGGGCCGGGTCGCCCCTGTCCTCACAACCACTGGGGCTGCCTGGCCCATCCTGAGGGGTGTTAATGGGTACGGATGCAGTGACGTCCACCCTCCCCACTGTGCCCACCACCGCCCTTTGGGCTCGAGTCTTGTTTTTGCTCACCCGGGTGGGTGGTGTCTCCCGGCCAGCACTGGGTGCTGACGGCTTGGCCGTGGCGGCCAGGAGGAGGTCCGGGGTGGTGTTAGGAAGGACCGGGGCCTCGTCTGACAGGGAGCTGGGGAGAGCAGAGACAGTTCAGCGAGAGAAGCTGCACCCCAGGGCCCCTGCTCTCACAGACCGCGGCTGTCCAACTTCACTGGGCTGGACAAGAGGGAGGGCCGAGAGGGAGCACCTGCGGGGTGACAGTGAGTCCTGACTGTGCAGGAACTCGGTCCTCTCTTCAGCCAGATCCCCAGGCCCCGTGGAACTGCCACCCTCCAGCAGGCACGCTTGTAGCAACTGCTGCGTGGTGGGCTGCAGGGTCGCCGCCCCGGGGGCCTCATCCTGCACCGGCTCTGGGGCCCCCCGCCGGCTGGGCTCCTGCAGAGACAGCGTGTACAGCTCCGAAAAGCTCCTGGCGGGAGAACGGGCGGCGTCAGCAGGAACACCCTGTCCCCGGTGTCCCGCATCTCCAGCCCCACTCCCGGCTGTGCCCAAGGCTCACTTCCAGGAGGAGAGCTCTCCAAACACCCTAACGACAACGAAAACTGCCTGACTACTGGCCATTTTTTCCAGACCCAGCGCTGCCCCTGTGTATCCTGGGTAAATCACTCTGAACACCCGTTTCTCCGTCTGCGAAATGGGTAAACTGTACCAATTGACAGCCCGCTGTGAGGATTTAAGTAACGACACAAGTAAATCACCCGGGGTAGAGATCTAAAACCTCCTGCCTGGGAGCCAAATCCAGCCTGCGCCTTTTTTTTTTTTTTTTTTTTTTTCCTGTTTTAGCAGATGTGCCTGTTTTCCTACTCCTGTGAGCCAAGAATGGTTTTTGCATTTTTAAATAGTTGGCAGAAATCAAAAGAACATTTCATGACACATGAAAATCAATAAAATTCAAATCTCAGTGTCCACAAATAAAGGTTTAGTGGAACAAAGAAAACGAATTCATTCATGTGTCCTCTACGGATGCTTTTGTGCTACAGCACAGCTGAGTAGCTGTAGCAGAGACCAGGTGGCCCAGAAAACCTAAATATTTACTGTCTGGCCCTTTGGGGGAAAAGTTTGCATATCCTGGCTTAAGCCGGTAAGGGGCCGGTTGCACGTATGCGTCTGTGGATGATACTTTTTAAAAGATGGGGCTGCTATTGGATCTTGGCTTCACTCTGCACCTGCGACTCAGAGAGATTAAGAAACGTGGGATTCTCTGGAGGAGAGCCCTCCCCACGGGTATTCTTGGGAGAATGCTAATGGCGACACGGGAGGCACAGGCTCCGCGGTGGCCAGCTGCCAGGTCCTCCCACCTCCCCGCATCCAGGCCCTGACCTGCGGGGCCGGCCGCTCTCGTCGGGGGGCAGGACGGTGACGCAGACCTTGGGCGCCGAGCGCAGCAGCTGGGCAGCGGCCTCCGGGCCCAGCCTGGGCAGCGGCTGGCCGCACACGCGCAGCAGGCGCGCCCCTGGCCTCAGCCCCGTTGTCTCCGCGAACGTGAAGCGCTCCACGTGCGTGATGAATCCCTCGGCGTCCACCTCGAAGCCCAGGCGGCCTTGGCCTTCGCGGGGCAGCGCCAGCTCGAGGGTCTCGCAGCCTCGGCTCACCAGCTGGGGCGGGGCGGGGCGTGAGCAGGGCGGGCACTGCGCCAGCTCCAGTCCAGGTCCCAGACCGCCTACCCCACACCCCCGCACCCCGACACCCCGGCAGATGAGGACCTGAGGCTCAGAGACCGGAAGTCACCTGCCCGACGACCTCCCCGCCCCCGTTCCAGCTCTGCCAAGCGCCAGGGCAGGGTTTGCCCCCAACCCCCAATTTCCCCTTTCGCGGGAGAAGCGGCGGGAGCGAGGGGTTCCACAGCCCGCTCCGCCCCCCGAGGTGGGGAGGGACCCGGCGGCGAGTTGCCTTACTCCCGGGCCTCACCTGCAGACGCGCCACCACCTCGCCTACGGCATGGCCGGGGGGCCCGTCGAACCGCAGCGTGATCGCCTCCCCGCGGCCGTGGTACAGGTCGAGCCGCTGCTCGGAGAAGGTCCAGGCCAGCACGTCGCGACAGGCGCAGTTGAAGACCACGCGGCCGTCGCGCGGCGCCACCAGCACCAGCGTCTCAGCGGAGATGCCCAGCAGGCAGGGCACCTCGGCGTCGTCGGGACCACGGGCCTCGGCCCCCGCGGCGCCCCGCGCTCCGGGCGCCGCGCGCACGGCCCACACCAGCGCCCCCGCCGCCTGCAGCTCGGAGCCCGGGCCCCGAGGGGGCGCCCTTCGCCTCCCGCCCAGGGAGGGCAGGCCAAAGCGCGAGGCCGAGTCCAGCGACGTAGTGGTCACCTCGTTGGTGGCCAAGTCCTGCAGGTACTGCTGACGCGTGCGCGTGGCCATGGCGTGGAACTGGCGTGCGTGGCCTGCTGCCTGCTCGCCATTGAGCGCCTTGGCCAGCAGGAAGGCGCGGAAGTCGGCGTTGGCCGGGAAGGGGCCTCCGCCCTGGGGCAGAGACGGCCCAAAGGCAGGGGTGTCCTGGGTGCGGCTCACGGCCACCCTGAGGGGAGGGAGGCGGTAGTTAGGGGCCACTGGGAGGGTCCGTGGCGGTGGCAGAACTGGGACCACCCAGGCACCCACCTGTAGGAGGTGTGTGGCGTGCAGGGTGCATGAGCCCGCACCACCAGGAAGATGTGCTGAAAGTGCGAGCGGATGGTGGCGGGGCAGAAGGGCTTGCTGCCAGGTTCCTGGAACACGATGGTCACGATGTCGTTGCCAATGTGGCGTTTCCGAAGGAGCTGGGAGTTAGATGGCAGGAGATGTAACCCGGACCCGTCTGCCCAAGTCCCTCCTAATTCTGGCAGGGCGGAGGCTGGGCACCAGGGGCTCCCCCACCTGCCCCTGGGGAAGGTCTGGGGTGATTGTCTTTGGGGAGGGTTGTTTGGGCCTCGAGAGATCTCAGGTCAAGGTTCGAATGCCATCGCCCACGTGACCCCCCTCCATGGTTCCCCAGAAGCCCGTGGCCATCCCCCAGCCCGTCATAGCTCTTCACACCTGCTGCTGGTTATTGGGGGTGTAAGGCAGCATCGTGGACACGTGGAACATGATCTCGTGGTCCTGGTACGTGGTATACAGGGAGTGTGTGCCTGTGGAATCCGCTGTGGCCAGGGGTTCGGGGACACGGGGGACAGCAAGAGGGATCGGCTCGAACTTGGCATCCCTGCTTGCGGTCTCGAGCTCCTGTGCCCCCCAACCAGCAGGCGGACCACCCCTCAAGCCACCAGGTCACGAAGTCATGGCTTCACCTGTGGCTGCTCCCTGCCCCTTCCCCCACAGGCTCCAGCCTCCAGCCTAGGCTCGGCGTGGGCGTGCGGAGATAGAACGAGGACCTCAGTGAGGAGTGGCCTGCTCTGAGGGGGGCGGAGGTGGATGTCCCAGGAGAGGACAGATTTGGCCCAGGCACCAGCATGCATGGAGCAGCTGAGAGTGGAAGGAGGCCAGAGGTGCTCCGCAAGCGGCCCTGGGGCCCTTCCAACCCGGGAGGCAGGGGCATTCCCGAGGAAGCAGGGCTGGGGGAACATGTGTGTTTGACGGAGGGAGCGGTGCCTGCCAGCCCGCGTGGCTCCAGCTCAGGCAGTAGGGCATCAGGGCCTTGGGGGACCATCCTAGTCCTTCCTTCCAGCCCGTGGCTTGCCTGGCCAGTGTGGCCCCTGACCCATGTCCTCAACCTGCCCAAAGAACTCTTCAACCCGGGCCTCAGACCCAGGACACTACAGGGGGAGCGGTGACAAGCCAGGGGGCTCTCACCAAGGCTGTCTGCCCCTCAGCACCGGTCCGCCCCCACTCCCAGCCCCGGGGCCTCACTTTTGGTGTCCAGCTGGGCCCTGTAGCTCTCAAAGCCTTTGAGCCGCACCACGTCGCCCAGCAGGGTGAGGAACTGCGTGAAGGCCGGTCCTGCCTCCTGGTTGTTGTACATCTCCTCCTCCGAGCCCTGGCCGGCGCGGCAGTACAGGATGCCCACCTTGCGCTGGAAGCTCAGCTGCGGGGCAGCACAGGCAGAGGGCCCAGGCCTCAGTCTCTCGGGCCCTGCGCCCACCGGGTCTTGGGCAATGGGCTGGGGGCTGGGCTGTCTCTGCGAGCGGCCCTGAGCACCTCCCTCGCTAAGCCACCTCTGTGTTTCTGCCTATAAGTGGGTTTGGTCTGTCCTGCCCCCTCCCCCCACCCCACCCAGTGCTCAGGAGGGTAGAGGAAGTCACAGGTGGGAAGGGACCAGGAGGGGGGTGGTTCTCATGTGACCACAGACGAGGTGATTCGTGGAAAGGACCCGGCCCACGGTGCGCTCGCTCCATCTCTGTGAACGCTCACACTGTCATCCTCCTTATCTCAAGGCTAGCCTGTCCTCCCCTCCCTCGAATCCCAGGCATCCCCAGCCCAGCCTCTGGAGGCCTTGAGCCCTGCACCCCCTCCGCTCATGCTGTTCCCGGCTCCTTTCCATCCGGGGTTAACCGTGCACAGCTCAAGGTGCTCTGGCCCCTCGGGCTCCAGCCTCCTTTCTTCACGAGAAGCTTGTCTACACTCAGTCCCCACTTCAATTTCATCACTCCTGACTCCTGTAGCCCCGCTTCCACCCCAGCTCCAAATCCCTGCGGCTCCTTCAGCCCATGGGCGTGCCTTACCCTGGCACACTGTCTCCATGGTGGGCGCCTGGGACAACTGGAACTTCACTTTACCTGAAACCCTAATGACCCCACTGTCTCCGGCCTGGGCCTCTTGTCCGCCCACGGTCTCTGCCCTCGGTGACGGTCGCAACCGTCTCCACGGGAAGAGACTCCAGTCTCTGCCTCCAGCTCAGACCTTTCTTCTGAGCTCCAGACCCGTTTCTCCGGCTGCCCAAGTGTCCTTCCCCCCACTTGGCACCTCACCCCCCTCACTGTGCTGCTCCCATCCCACCCACCGACCCCTGGACTGTCATCTCCTCTTCACCTCTGCCATCATCACCATCAGGTCTGGCTTGGATGACTACAACAGCCTCTGACCTGGCCTCCCTGCCCCTCCAGTCTGGCCTCCACACTGCCACCTGAAGGCTGCTCTACCTTTCATACCTTCATGGCTCCCCAGTGCCCCCAGGACCAAATGCAAGCCTTCCCGAATACAAGCCTTCCCCATCCCCCTTCCCCCCAAGTGCTACTCCCGCCACACAGAACTGCCTATAGGACCCCAGTGTGACCTGCCCTCAGTCACTAAGCCTTCACACAAGTTGTTTCTTCTGTCTAGAAGACACCTGTTCTTCCTGAGCCAAGCCCTTACATTTCCACCATGATACTAAACCCCAAGCCAAGGAAGGGCTGTCAAGACTACCCTTGGCGCCCCATGGAGCCTTCAATATTCCTCTTTCACTGCTCCACGATTAACTGTGGGTCTCTCTCTCTCTCTCTCTCCCCACTGGCTGTGAGCTACTCCAGGCCAGCACCTGGTCTGGACATGTCCCCAGGTGTCCAGTCCGGGGCCCAGCATCAAGTTGTGAGAAAATGTTTGTTGAATGGCTGACAGACTGAATGACACAGAAGAGGAGAATCGGAGCCAGTGGGCAGCTTTCAGCACAGGGTCGGGAAGGACTTCCACTGGCTTGATCTGTCCCACAGTGGAACAGGCAGTCCCAGGAAGGAGTGAGCACCCCACACTGAGAGGAGACTAAGCAGCACCTTGCAGGGCAAAGTGACAGGGAAGGAGAGGGACTTGCGGGAAGGGGAGCAAGTGGTCAGATCAGTGTTTCTCAACTGAAATGTACATGGCAGTTAACTTGCGATCTTCTGAAAGTACAGGCTCTGATGCGGTGGGACAGGCAGGGCCCAAAAGTCTGCGTTTCTAACAAGCTCCCAGATGGCGTGGATGCTGCTGGTCTACGGGTTATACTTTGAGAGGCAAGGCTCTGGATGACCTGTGCTGCCCCCTCTGAAAAGCCAGCTCTCTTGGGGTCACCGTCCAGCCCAGGATCAGGGTCAGGGCTAGGCGGCTGGGAGCTGAGCAGACTGGGTTCAGACCAGGTCTAGCTGTAGGGGCTGCGCGGGGACACCGGCCACTCACCACTTGCTCGTCCAGTGTGAGCAGCGTGCGAGGCACCTTCGGTGAGGCTGAGCCCAAGCGCAGGCAGGTTGGGCTCAGCCGTGGCGCCACGTGCTCCAGAAGCTTCCTCGGGGACAGACCCCGCGGGGGCCCCGGCGGCAGCGCATCCTCCGAGATGGTGCCGCGGAGGGTCCGGAGCTGAGGAGGGGACATGGGGGCGCTCAGAATCCATACAGGCTTTCGAGGAGGCAAAGCGCGTTCGGGTCCCATGACCTCGGCTCACCTGTGTGGTCCGCACGATGACGCGGTAGCTGTGCAGAGTGCCTCCTCCGCTGCCTTCCTTCTCCTCCCGCCGCAGGCTCACTGCCACCGGGCCCAGCACCTCGTCCAGTCCGAAGAAGTTCTGGTGTTCTGGAGGGGGGTGCGGGGGAGGGCCAGTCGGTGGATGACCGGCCCCACACCCCCCCCCCCGGGGGTCCCACCCCCACTCGACCACGACCATCACTAAATCCACCCCCCCCCACACCCCATCCCCTCACCTAGTGGGGACCCTAGACTAAGGCCCACTCCCTCCGCAGCCCCGCCCCCGTTCTACCAGGCCAAATCCCTATCCGTGTTTGGCCCTCTGCCCCGCCCCCTGGGCGGCTCGGCACACCTCACACCTGCCCCAGACCCAGGGGGCCAATGCCCGCTCCCTTCCAGGCCTAGATCCTGCCGGGTCCCGCCAGCCACATCCGCCCATCTTCTGCTGCAGGACGTCTGGGGCCCTCCCTTCTGGGAACTGACGAGAACGAGGTTCCCAGGTGCAGAGGTTTTCACACCTCACTCTTCACCTCACAGAAGTGTTGAGAGAAATTCTCTCCCCAGTCCGGAGGGGTAGGATGAATCGATGGAGGCAGAAGGCCTCAGGTGGTTAAAGCTAGGCCCTGCAGGGCAGCCTTGGCCCCAGAGGCAGACCCTGACCCTTCGTGCAGCCGGCCGGAAACTTGACAGGGAAATGACAACTCCTGAGCCCTACCGTGTGCTGGTCAGGTGACAGGGCCTGCTGCCCAGCCCTCCCCTTACCTTTGCCGTAGAAGTACTTGCGGTAGTAGCCAGCACCCAGGTCTGCGTGCTCCAGGCTGTAGGCCGAAGTTCGGTTCTGCGGCTCCTCCAGGATGGACACGGCCGCGTTGGGCAGTGCAGGGGGCACGGGTGGGGACGCCGGTCCACCCAGGCCCAGCTCACCCTCACCCCCGAGCTCACTCACGAAGCCAGGCGCTTCGAGCAGCAGGTCCGAGCCGGCGGACAGGTCCTCAGCAGAGGCTGGAGTCCCAGAGCCAGCCTCTGCGTGGCCGCCCGTCCCCCGCGGCCTCGGAACCCAGTCAAAGAGCAGACTCTGCACGTCATAGTGGGCGAACCAGTGGGGCTCGGGCACCGGCGGGAAGGCGGGCTCCGGCTCCTCGGCCGGGAGCCCCAGCAGTGCCAGGGGGTCAGTGAAGAGCCGGGTAGGGGTCGCGGCAGGGCGGCTGGCCTCCTCGTGGCTGTGGGCCCGGGCGCGAGGGCTGGCCGGTGTGGGGGGCCGGGCCTCGCCGGCATCGCTGCCGCTGCGCAGGAGCGGGCTCCGGGCTGGTCTTGGCTCGAAGGTGTGCGGTGTCAGCGGGGGCCGGGCCGGCTGGCGCAGCTTCCGAGCGAAGAGGTCATCAGTGGGCGCAGGGGCCGGGCCCCGCCGAGGGCTCCCCACGCCACCGGCCCACATGGGCGTGATGTGGGCCTGGCTCTCCGGGGGCCGGGTCGCATTGGCAGGCACGGGTGGTTGGTGCCCGGGCAGCAGGCCAGTTCCTGCCCTGAGGGAGGAGGGGGCTGTTCAGTGGGGCCTGGGGAGAAAACAGGAACCCGGGCCCCCAGCCTGGCCCTCCACCACGCGGGTTGGCTTCCGGCCCCCCTCCGCGACCATCAAAGCCTCTTCCGCTTTCCTGGCCACTTCCTCGTCTGCCCTAGGCTGAGGTTTCCAGCCCCCTCCTCCAGCTAAGTGAGGGGCAGGGCCAGGGGCCGGGCTGTCTGGGCCTTGGCCCTGAGGGTCTTGGAGTCCGGGCAGCCCTGGGGCGGTCAGTTCCTATGGCACACACCGTGGCTCTGGCCTGGGCCCAGAATGAGGGTCCCCACCAAGTCCTGGCCCAGCGAGACCGACGATTCGTCTTCACTGGGACGGGAAACCCACGGGGCCACTGATGTCTGGGTCTTACCCACTTGACAAAGGGAGGACGTCCTGTCCCCAGAGACCTTCCTCCCTGCCCCTCCCACTTCCTTCAGGGTCCCGGAGGAGCCGAGCACCCAGAACCTGGGTCTCGATGCCCTGGCCCTCATGGCCTCAATACCTCAAGGACACAGAGGTTCCCGGGGGCACTGGGAGGGCAACAGAAACGACAAGAGTACTTCCTTCAGTACAGGAAGTGGCCCCAACTCTGAGCCCAGCCCCCTGCCCAGCACCATATCCTGAGGAAGGTGCTGGGGTCACACCAGCTCAGTCATGGGACCCATCCCCCTGGCCCAAAGGACAGGCCCAGGCTCACTCTCTGCAGCCTACTGTGGCCATGCTTGGGGGCAGGGGAAGGAGTCACACTGACGGAACCCCTTTGCTGGAACTGGGACCCACGGGACGGCTGCCTACCTGGCCTCACTGATGCTGACAGGGAGGTCTGAACCCCATGTGACAGATGGTCAAACAGATCCAGAGAAGGGGATGCTCTTGCCTGAAGTAATTCCATGTTACAGCAAGGATTTGAACCTAGCTCCGTCAATCTCCAGGGCCTAGACAGCGCAGTACCTGCCCACTCCCGTCCCTGTGTGTGTAGGTGTGGGGTGAGCGGGGGGTGTTGGGCTGAGGCTTGAGGTCTCACGGGATGTAAGACTGAGATACCCAAGGTCCCAGGGACCTGCTAAATGCAGAAACGTGTCGAGGCCAGGGGCAGGTGCCAAGGGTAGTGTGAGAAGGTAAGGGAAGCCACCCCAGGTGAACTCAGGTTGGTGTGGGCAAGCAGGACAGGGATGTGGGACCCTCCACTAGGAACACAGGCGACTGCTGGTAGGGCTTTGGGCATCCTCCGGTGACACTGTGTGTGGCCGGGGTGGGGGCCAGGGCTCTGTCCACCCTTCAGCTTAAGCTCTAAGACAAAGCAAGGGTAGGCCACCACGCTCGGGGTGCCTCCTCCCTTAGTTTCTCCTAGGACAACCTCTGACCTCACCCCTGAGTCTCTGTTCCCTCATCTCTAAAATGGGGTTAACCTTCTGCCCTTTCCCAACACCACTGGGAGCCTGAAAGGAGGTTGAAGAGTGTGAAGCTGACCATGTGTGGTGATGATGCAGGCCCTGGTCTTGGGCCTGGGTTGTGAAGTGTGTGTTGGAGTGGGAGGGGACACGAGAGAGGGGAGCCGTGTAAGCCCCTGCTCCGCGTGGGCTGAGCTCTGTGTACGTGTCTGTGCACAGCCCATGGGGTGCCTCTCGCTCTGGCCCAGTGCTGGGCTCTAGCCTTGCCTTGGGGGGTGTTCTTGGGCTCTGCCCCCCACCCGGCAGCTTCACACAGGGTCCATTGAGGCCGGGACATTCCTCGCAGCCTGTGTCACTTGGGGGGAGGGGGCCGGCCCCGCCCCCACAGATCCGGAAGGCCTGGCTGCCCCAGGAGGAGGCCCTGGACGCTTCCCAGCACATCTGGAGGTCACGACCCCATTTCTGCTGCCAAGGGGGCGACAGATGTTTCCTCCCAGGCCAGGCCCGAGACTGGGGGACGGTGCGCAAAGGCTGAGGAGGCCGCCCCGAGACAAGGGGAGCCCCAGAACAGGGGGAGCCCCTTACACAGCCGGCAGCAGGGGCAGTCGCCAGCGCCGCCCAGAGGAGTCGGGGGCCGCCGCATCCAGTCGCCGGCACACTGGACGGGCCGGGCCATCACGCAGAGCAGAGTGGGGGCCGCCAGCCGGAGGCAGGGGACTGGACGTACTGATTCGGGACTGGAGCTGGAGCCCGGACGGAGGTTGGGAGGGTGCAGGCGGCGAACGCGGCGAGGACCCCCCTTCCACACACACACCACCCAGGCCCACGCCAAGCCACCTTTTCCCCTGTCTGGCCCGACCTCGGTGCTTCCACTCCCCCGCTCCCGCCGGTACCTCTAGGGCTCCCGCCTGGTGGCCGCCTCCCGCGCTGAGGTTCCGCTGCCTCTCCCGTTAGCGCTAGGGCGCTGGCTCCGCCTGGGGGCGGGGCCGTGCCGGGGGGCGGGGCCGCCACAGAGCGGGCGGGGCCGGCCTGGGAGCAGCCTGGGCCGGCGGGAAGCAACGCGGGCGGGGACTGGCCAGGCGTCGGCAAGGCGGGCGGCAGTCCGAGCGCTGTGGGGCCTCCAGCCTCCGCCGAGAAACGCTGAAGTGTACCTGCCGTCCAGACCAACTCCGAGGGCTACAGCAGGATTCCTAGAGCGTTTAGCAACCCCCTCCCTTCCCACCCATCCACCCCACGCAGCAGGTGCCCAGAAACTGAGTATTTATGAGCACTTACTAAGCACTGAACCCTACTCTCCACGCGCTCTCATTTATTCTTAAAACATTTTGGACAGGTGTCCTCTCTTCTTTATAGCTGGATAAATTGAGGTTCAGAGATGGGCTTCGGCTAAAGTCAAGGCTGATAATTATAGGCACTAGCCTCATGAACTGGAAGTGTTTGAAAATACAGGGATGAGAAAGTGAACAAAATGAACTTCAGACCAAGGCTTCAAAAGGAACAGGTTGGGGGGGGAAGGACCTAGGGCTACGTGAACCCTACCTGGGCCTTACCTCTATCTCCATCATAACCCATCCCCACATCCTTTATCCTCTTCTTGGTGCTCATCTACCTTGACCTGGCCGCCACCTCTACCCTCCACCCAAACAATCCCAGACAGAAAAAGAGGACGCCAACCAAAATCAAAAATAGTGTTATTCTGGTGTCTCTGAAGCACGAAAAAAAAAAAAAAAAAAAAAAGAAAGAAGAAAAAAAGAAACCACCCTTCCCACATTTCAGCCCCCGGTCCAGGCCAAGGGGCTGCCCCTGCAGGCAGTGCAGGCCCAGGGGCCAAGACAGTCCTGGCCACGGGCTCGAAACGGGACCAGCCCACGGGTTTGACTTCTAGGGCCTGGCTGGGAGGCTGCCTGCCTCAGTTTAGGGAGCCCAGGCCCTCGACTAGGGATGAGAGATCAGGGATCAAGGCCGGAGGTCTGGGCCACTTAGTTCCGGTACGCTGGCTAAGGCAGCCAGAGGTCAGGGTTCAGATGTGGAAGCCAAAGCCACTCAGTTCTGTGGTCCAGCAGAGGGCCAGAGACCAGGGATCCAAGTTACTGAATCCTAGGGCTGGGATCCAGAGGGTACCAGGCCACTCAGTACTGATGCTCCAGCAGGGGCTGGGCAGCCGGGCTCTCACGCTCCTCAGCAAGGGCAGGCCAGTCACCCAGGATCCCAGTGGGTGTGCCACTTTCAGGAGCACTGCCGTCCAAGCAAGGAATGTCCTGGGCTGCTCTGGCGGGCGAGGAGGCATTGGTGCTGATATCCGGGCTGAGGCTGAGGTCTAGGGGCGCCTAAGGGAGGGGAGAGAGGTTGGTGGGAAAGCAGACCTGAGTAGCTCAGGACCCAACCCTTCCACAGGACCCTTACCTGAGATTTGGGGGTGCCTCCTTTGGGGCTCCCTGAGGCTGGCTCTGCCTCAGATCCCCCCAGCCCCTTCCGACCCCCCAGGGTCCACTTCCCGCTGGGACCCTCAGAACTGAGGAGACCGGGGCCAGGGGTTCTTGAGGGCCGGGGACCCTCAGTGGGGGCGGGAGAAGAAGGGGTTGGTCCAGGGAGCCGAGGGGGTGGCCACTGCAGCAGAGGAGGGGGGCGCCCATCACCAGAGCTGCTCAGGGAAGGCCGAGGGCCCCAGCCTGGACCCGGAGGGAGGGGCTGGTCTCCACTGCCTGTGGGAGACAGATAAGAGGGTAGAGATCTCAGCTAGGCCATCCTCCTCACCCACCAGTTCAGCCCGGCCTCGCCAGCTCACCTGCTGTGTTCTCAGGTGTAGGGTGTGCCAAGGGGGGGTTATTGCTGAGGGAGCCCAAGCCACCGCCTCCGCCACAGTCCGAGTCATCCACGTTCCCGCCACTATTGCAGCCGGCACCACAGCCCTTATGAAGCCTGGGATGGGGGCAGTGGGGAGGGACAGGTTGGCAGGGGGAGGGCCAGAGACCTTGCAGGCACAAGCCCCCGGCTCCAGGACAAGTCACCTAACATCTCTGAGCCCCAGGATCCTGTCTCTAACAGATTTTGCCATCTACTTTGCAGGGTCTTCTAAGAGAGGCGTTATCAATGGCTCTTAAGGCTAAAGGCCACCTTCAACTCTGGGAGAGCAGGATGAAGTCAGGTCAGCTCTGGGACGGTGTCAGCTCTCGGGGCCCAATCCTGGCTCCAGCACTTCCTCATTCTGAGCCCTAGGAGGAAGTGGCTTCACCTCGCTGAGCCTCTGCTTCTCACTCCAGGACCTCAGCCCCACAGGCTCGGGGTGGTGTTCTGGGCTCACCTCTCCCAGCTGTGCAGAAGCCAGCGGGCAATGGCACTCAGGCTGACAGGGCCACCCCACAGTGCCCGCAGCTGGGGGTGGCTGCCGGCCAGCGAGGTGGTGAGGGGGGACACATAGATGGGGTAGCCCAGTGGCTGGTCACAGGAAGAATTGATCATGTTGCGGAGTGCCTGCTTGGCGTTCTGGATGCTACCGCGTTCGGGGTTGCGGTTGCGCAAGAACACCAGCTCCTGCTGCTGCCCGGCCCACAGGCCACGTACACACTCGCGGTTCACCTGTGGGCGGCCACACACAAGGGTCAGGGGGTCAGTGCCAGGAAGGGGGCTGAGCGGGCACGGGGTGGGAAGGGGCATTCCCCACCTTGATGACTCGGAAGCTGAGGTGGCGCCGGTTAAGCATGATGATCTTGTACTCGTCGGAGGCGTCATCCAGGACGTGACGCAGAGCCAGCAGCGAGGGCGTGTTGCTGAGGATGGCGCTGCGCCAGGCTGGGTCGCCCTCGTGCGAGATGACCAGCCGCTCCTCGTTGGCTGCGATGGCGTCATACAAGGCGGCGGGCTCCTCATACTCATCTGGGGACGTGAAGTGATCCTGCGGGGTGGACAGGAGGGCCGTGTCAGTGGCCCCGCCCTGGGGAGGGGCTTCACCCCATGGCCCACCCTGCCTGGGGGCGTGTCCCCTACCTGGTGGAGCTTGAGGGCCATGCGAACTCCAGGCGCCACCACGCGATGAAGTAGGTCCATGTCGGCAAAGACCCACTCATCGCGTGGGGAGGTGATGCGGAAGTCCCCCTTGAACAGGGCGTGCAGGCCGTACAGGAAGGGCTCCAGGCTGTGGAAGAGAAGGCACAGGCGAGCGTGAAGGTTCCCGAGCTCTGGCTCTCCAGGCAGTGGTCGGAGCCGGGACCGCTCTTCCTGCGGGGCCTCAGTTTCCCCAGCCTGACAAGGTCCGTCTCCGTCTGGGTCCTTCACGGGGTGGTGAGGAACAGGCCTGATCATAACTGGGAGGTGTCTTGCCCACAGAGAGGAGCCACCCTGAAGGAAGGACTGATGTGGTTCCTGGGGGCTTCTGGCCCAGAGCTGTTCGCGGAGGGGGCAGGGGGAGTACAGGAGGCGCGGCCGGACCTGTGGCACTCACCTGGCAGACATGCTGTGCGAGGCCGTCCCCAAGGCCCGCCGGCCCAGCACGCACAGGCCAAAACACAGCGTGACCAGCGGCGAGTTCCAATCCTGGTCCACGGGCTGCGGCACAAGGACCCCGTCCCCAGAGCCCAGCTCAGACCAGGACAGGGAATGCGGGGCGGGGGGCAGGGCCCGGGCCGAGGGAGGCTGAGAGCAAGAGGGACTCGCACGGGGAAGGGAGAACTGGTGGGGCGAGGGAGGGAGGCAGCCCCAGGGTCATGGTGGCCGGACCTGGCTGCGCCGGGAGGCGCAGTACTGGATCCACTCGAGGTGCACCGCGCAGAAGGAGGGCAGTGAGAGGCCGGAGAGGCGGAGGTCATAGTCCTCATCCACGCTCAGTGAGAAGGTGGGGTCCGAGTCAGCGTAGCCCGGCGCCCTCACGGGCCGCAGGGCTGCTGCAATGCCCTCGTGGCTCAGCCACGCCTCCAGCTTCGGTGAGCGGCTGACGTAGTAGATGATGCTCTAGGAGGAGAGGGCAGGCATCAGAGCTGGGGCCAGTGACTGCGGTCATGCCCTAGTCGTGGGAGAGAAAGCACCAGGATGCTCCCTGGGCCATCCACCCTCGGCCCCTCTGAGTTCCCTGAAGCCACACGAGCAAGTGTGCCCCCCTCTCTTAGGCCAGGAAGCCCCCCTCCTTACACAGCATCGCCTGGAAGGTTCTGCCCTGTGGCAAGTGCTTGTCTGCTTGCTTCAGAAGATCCCTCATTTGAAGAAAGACTGGGGCTTAGACAGCAGACTTGCCTGAGGTTACACAGCAAAGCAGACGCAGCTAGGGGGTTCTAAACTGAACCCCCAGAACCTTCCACACCATGATGCTGTGGGATCCAAATCTCAGAGACCTTGGAAGGTCAGGCTGAGGTAGTGGGGCTGCCTGCAGGCCATGCCCGTAGGTCATGGGTCCCTTTAGGCAGGTGAGATGTGACAGCCACAGGGCTTCCACTCAGAAAAAAAGGCAAAGGCACAGTATCCTGTGCCCAAAGTCGGCGGCTCCTGTACCCCTTAAGTGAACGCTGGTTGCTGAGCAGGTGTTTGGGCAAATGGAGAAGAGCTTCTGGAAGGTAGACAGTCAGGATGGATGGGCAGTGTGTGGCTGGCAGTTGGTAACCAGCAAGGTTACAGGGATTCCATGGGCACCCTGGGATGGAGCCGATCTGGTCCTGTGCCTGGGGACAGGGTGGCCAGTCTGGGGCTGGGGAGGGTGCTGCAGCTGGCCATGAACAGAGGGCACCCAGACAAGACGAGGAATGTCCAGCAGGGTGGCTCCGGTGGGGCACCCTGCCCCGCACACCTGCCACCACGCCCGACTTATCCTTCCGAACTTCACCCCACGCTGTCCTTGGCAGAGCACTCCCCAGGTCCTCCAGACACCTGTACCCAGCTCTGACCGTGCCCAGCTTTGGAGGCAGCTGCATCCGTGGCAAGTTAGCTTCCCCATGGCACATTAAACTTGGCTGGGGTGGAGCTCATCTCAGCCTGCCAGCCCAAGCCTGGCTAGGTGCCTGGTGCACAGCCATGAGAAGGCTGCTGTTGGCCTTGAGCTGGGTTTCCGGGAGGCAGCAGGGTGACCTCAGTAAAAGCACTTTTCTGACAATGGGGGGGGGGGGGGAGAGGTGGACAGAACTGTGACCCCTGGATGACCTGAAGCTGGGAATGTCCCGGTCTGGACCACAGCCTCCTCCTAGGTGACAGTGAGAGGTGTGAGGCTCACAAGCCCTTCCTTAGAAGTGGATGGGTGGATAGGAAAAACCACAGAAGAATTACAGTTTTCTGACGTGTGCTGCAGAAGGGATGTCACTGGAGGCGAGAGGACAGCTGGGAGATGCAGACGCCTGCCCCAGAGATGACCTCAGGTGAGCAGGCCTATCTGGGCCCCAGGAGGCCTCCCCTCCAGACCCCACGCCAGGAGCCCCAGGGCAGATGTTAAGAGGGCACAAGGGACTGTGGCCAGTGACCACCCTCACCCCACTCCCTCGGTTCCCTTACTCTGGGGGTCACAAAGCTGCATCATTCCTGCCATCTCACAGAACTCCAGTAATCCCCACTTCTCAAGCGGGTAAACCAGACACAGCAAAGGAGGTGACATCGCAGGCTTCCCAGAACCCAGTCCAGGGCTCCTGCTGGACCCCACACTGTGCCTCACAAACCCCACCACCCCCAGCAGGTGCTTGGCACACCCAGACTGAGACAGGGAGGCCCAGGCTTGGGTCTAAGACTGGCTCTGCCACTTTTCTCCTGATTCTGGGGCCTCAGACTAATCGCCTCCTTCTGCGAGCCAGCTGCCATGGCTGAGACATCAGGACCTCTCTTGAAGGGTGTGGTGGGCTTCAGCCAGTTTAGGAGCCTGTCCCTTGGTAAGTACCACTGCTTGGCAGCCACTTCTATGATTATCACTTAACGCCACCATTGGTAGCATTATCGTCCCTCTGTGCTGGTGGGACCTGAGCCAGGGTCCTGGTGGTCTAGAAGACTGGCCTCAGCAACTGCCCTTCCCAGGACCAGCAGCCCAGTGAGGGGACCCATGCACATACTGCCCACTTTCCCCTGATCCCCTCCAAGGTGCATCTTCCAGAGAAGGGTGACAGGGAGACCCCCGCCCCCCAGTACCCTAATGCTAGAGCCACACAGGCCACTGAGGCCCCTGAGTCCTGGTGTCTGGTGGTGGGTGGCACCTTGGAGGATGCTTAACCTCTCTAAGGCTTCTGCTTCCCTTGGGAAAAACAGGTTCCCAACAATCCAGAAGATGACACTCAGGACGCTCCTGGTCAGTGAGCATTCGCTAGTGGGGACCCCTGCTGCCCAGCCACCCGCCCGACATACCTTGACGTAGTAAGTGATGAGGATCTTGCGGAGGTCAAACACCTGCAGCATGGAGGCGGCGTTATTGTCGCTGATGCTGTAGCCCTCCAGGACGTACTTGCTGGCCGTCACCTCCCAGGCCAGCCAGCGCTGCCCAAAGGCGGCATTGAAGGACAGGACCCGCGGCAGGTGGCCAGGCTCACAGCAGCAGCAGCCCTCATCCTCCTCCACGCCCTCCGTGATGGCCTCTACCTCGCGCTGCTGGCAGTAGGTACCTGGAGGGGAGGGGGGCAGTCAGGGGGCCACCAGCACATCCCGCCTGCCTTCTCCCCAGCCAGCGCCCCGGCCTTCGTCATTCCCTGCCCGGGGATGCCGTGTGAGTAAACGTTATTAAATGAACGGATCGACAAATGAACCCTTTCTCTTCCTGACTCCCAGGGGCCACAGCAAAGACCGAAGCTCACAGAGAAGTGACCTGCTCAAGTTTATGGTGCTCATGAGCTGTGCTTAGAGCCCCTCTGCACCCTCAGGGGCCTTTTCTGAAGCTGACATCCAACATGGACGTCTTCCGAAGGAAAAGAGCTAGCTCACCCACCAGGGGTCATAGGTGGCACCCAACCTGGGCCAAGCCCAAGACCACAGGGCAGGCAGTTGGGAGCGGAAGGGAGATCCCAGAGCTCCGGGCCCAAGCTTGTACCAGTGCAGCCTGTTCAGTCCCTGTGGACCCAGAGTCAGGGCAGGGACACAGCTTGGCCAAAGGAGACCCTGCCGCCTCACCATTTATAGCGGGAAACCCAGGCCTAGGGAGGAAGAGTGCCTTGCTCAAGGTCACCCTGCAAACCAGGGCAGGGATGGACTAGAATTCAGCCCTCACGCGCTATGCAACGCAGCAGCCTACGTCAGGCCCAGGCCCCGCGCTCACCCCGGAACTCAAGGCCACGCAGCTGGAAGGTGACGAGGCCATTGCCAACCTCGATGAGGTGCACCAGGGCGTTGAGGTAGTCAGAGGCCAGGACGAAGCAGTCGCCGGGGCCGTAGTTGCCCCAGCGGCCCAGCACCAGGTCCCCACACAGCGTGTGCTGCAGCGAGCGCGTCAAGTGCTCATAGAAGATGGAGTTGAGGTTGTTGTCGTCAGCGCCTGAGACCCAGGACAGACAGACAAATGGGCAAAATGACAAGTAAGCAAGGCTCCCTCCCCAGGGAGGCCTGGCCCTAAAAGCCCCCAGATGGCCAAGTACACACCTGGGTTCCGATCTAGCTGGGTGACCAGGCGGGTGTTGGAATGATCCACACGTTTAGTGCTGTTCAGAGAGAACGACAACACAGTTGGCTGAGAGGGTGAGGCTGCCCAGGGTTCAGACGATGATTCCCGCCAGCCCACCATCGCGTCCTCTGAGCCCACACCCCTGTTCTCTGGGCAGATGCCATGACAGCCCCACTGCACACGAGACTGAGGCTTCGGGACGTGAGGGGACTCACCTAGGACCACATGGCCAGGAAGCCCAGGGTGTGAGCCCAAGGCTCGGCCTGACTCAGGTTTTGCCCTCATCAGATCACCCATCTGAAGCCCACCGTGCCCAAGCACTTGCAACCTCGCTGTGGCACCCCCCTGCACCCCACCCCGCCTGGGCCCCGAGCTCCTCTCCCTTCCAGGTCCCCTCTGGGTGACCCGCCTGCTCCCGCAGTACTCACTTGTAGTCGCGCTCCCAGAACTTGAGGGGCCGCGCGTAGGACATGATGAAGACGGCACTGCCCAGCAGGGGGTTAAGTGGCGTGGAGAAAAGTGCCGAGAGCAGGGCCTGAACGAACAGCATGGCCGAGTCTGGGCGCAAGTCAAGGAGGTGGCAGGCATACAGGACCCTCCCTGACCTCCCTCACCACTCCTTGACCCCCATCAACCTGCCCCGTGCCCCCAACCCCCCCCCATCCAGGCCACAGCCCTCCTCGCACACCCCCACCCAGGCAGCGGGCGGCAGGCTGGGTACGTGGCACGGCAAAGGGCTGGGCAAAAGCGTGGAAAGCCGAGCCCCAGGTGATCTGCCAGGGCGCGATGTAGGTCAGCACAAAACGCAGCTTGTACAGCAGGTCCCACAGCTGGCAGGGTCGGAGAGGGGAGAAGTGAAAGATACACAGGTCACTCACAGAGGTGGGGTCTATCAAGTACCCATTCACAGCCTCGAGCCTACCCCAGTGGCTGCCCACGTGCGAGTCAAGCTCAAGATCACTCCCGGCCCTTTCTCTCTGGACCTGGCTCAAAGTATCCGTTACTGTTAGCAAACCCTCTATGGGAGCATTAGCCGTCTATTTGCAGGACCACCCTGGGAGCTTCCTATTGCTGTCCCATTTCACAGATTGGAAAGGTGAGGTTCAGAAAAGGTAGGGCAGGCAAATGACTTGCTCGGGCCATCAGTCAGTGATGAGGCTGGGCCTCAACCATGATACTGAGAGTCAAGAGACAGTCACAGGCCCCACCCTCAGAAGGGGATACAGTTTGGATCTCTACCACTCTGGGCCAGACCAGAAAACCAGACCAGAAAACCCATGTCAGGGTTATGCTGGGATCTTTGCTGGGATCCCAGGGCTAGGAAGGTACCACTACAGGCTTCCAGTACAGTGCCGAGGAATGGTTCTTTGTTCACAGTGATCCCTTCCCCCAACCCCTGATCAGGGGATCCCACAGCCTGGCAGAGCAGTCTGGATATACCCAGGCCCCAGGGGCTTCTGAAACTCAGCTCTTAACTGCTCCCCAGGGCTGTGGCTGGCAAAGGGGCAGAGCTCAGAGGCTGGTATCTAGAGGACAAGGCCAAGTCTGAACTGCCTTAACTGCTTATAAGGAAAGTGACCAAATACCATGATTCAGAGAAGAGGCAGCCAAGTGAGACAGACCTGGATTCAAGTCCTGGCTGGCTACCAATTCTCTGGGGGACCTGAGGCAAGTCACTTTAGCCCTTTAAACCAGTTTCCTCCGTGCCCCTGGATAAACTGCTGAGAAGGCCCACGGTGGGGCTGATGTGGAACAGCAGCTGCGAGGGCCGCAGGCCCCTGGGGGAGTTCTCCCTGCCACCCCGTTCCCGCCGCACAGCCTAGAGACTGCAACATGACCACCTCACCTTGCTGCAGAGCAGGGACATGAGGAAGTAGTCAAGCAAAAAGCCCTGGGAGAGGCGTGGGTAGTCGAAGTGGAAGAGCAGAACAGTGAAGGCCAAGGTTAGGTACTGCTGGGGCGGGCAGCAGAAGGCTGAGCGCAACAGCTTCAGCCCAGCCACGGTCATCAGCAGCGCCCGGCAGCTGTAGACGAGAAGCAGGCATTATGTGCCAGGCAGGGCTCAGGAGGCAGAGATGGCTGCCCATCCCTCCCCGGCCCTGGCCTGGGCGCCGCTGGGCTGGGCCCTGCTCTTTTGGGCTGGTGACTCTCAGCCTCTGCTCTCTAAAGGGGTCGCCCTTTTTAGACACATCTGGGAGACACGTTTGTTTTCCAAGAGGCAACTGTCTCAACAGAAAGGGTCAGAAGCCCGAATCCTGCTTTAGTTGGCTGGGCAACGGAGGCAGGTTTTCATTCCCTCTGTGGGCTTCAGCATCCCACGTGTCACGTGGGAACGCAAGTGGTGGGATGGTGGGGGCGGGGCAGTCCTCACTAGAGGCAGAACTTGTCCGGGTGGCTGACGACAGCATGGGCGTCCACCGTGAGGGCATTGAGCACCACGGCGGGGTAGATGAGGTACTTCTCGATGCACTGCAGGCCGGCATACAGCTTCTCAAACCACATCACCTGGGCAGCGCCTGCGAGAGAAGGCAGGACTGGTGACTCTGTGTGCTCCCCTCTTACCGCAGGGCCAAGTCAGGTGCGCTCCCAGAGGGAACCTGGAGAGAGGGCAAACCAGGGGACATGGCTCTTCAGGTGCCTAGAAGCTTTGTGGCAGCTCAAATGAGGGCAATGAGGCCCGGACAGGGCACATCAGGGGCCCAGGGCACGCTCTTTGCCTGTTCTGCTGTCTGAAAACAAATGGAATGAGGCCATCCAACATGCCCACTGGAGCCAAGGCAGGCTGGATGAGGCCCCTATGCGCTGTGACCTTGAGCTGCAGGGCCCTTCGTAAGGGGCCACTGCCACCTGGCTTGAGCTGATCATCGTCACGCGGGGATGGGCAAAATCTTTTATCGCTTAAGTAAAACGGCACGTGGAACCTTGCATAACAAAACCAGACGATTAAACAGAGACTTAAAGGTGTTTTTATCACAGGGCTCAAATGAAAATCAGCCAGGCAGACCTGGTCTACTGGAAACCAATCTGTGATCCCGGACGACAGATCCCTTTAGAGCCTTGGAATTCTACTTCCTCCATCTCCTCAGAGAAAGCAAAAGAGGCGGGGAAAAGGGCAGGGCAGGCAGGGTGAGAGCAAAGCAGGGGCCAAGCTGGGGCACAGCAGGCAGGAGAAGGCAGGCAGGGCCCTCGAAGGGGCTGCAGGGTCAGGGCGGTCAGGACAGCCCGGGTGGAGGCTGCCCCCTGCCGGCAGGCTGCAGGTCAACCAGGAAATCGGGGCAGGAGGGGCGGAGGGGTGGGGGCAGGCACTCACCTCGAACTTCATACTGGCTGTACTCCAACGGCTTCAGCACAGGCTGCGACAGGCAGAACCAGGGCAGCTGTTTGCGGAGCTGCGGCAGCAGGTAATGCGTGAAGAAGCCCACGGCCCCAGCCAGTGCGTACAATACGAACCCCAGCACCGACTGCAGGAGGGAGAGGCCAGAGGCTCAGCCAAGGGGAGCAGGCCAAGGAGCCAAGGGGGCCTGGGCACGGGCTGGGCAGGGGCAGAGAAAGACACGAGGCCATGGCTGCCCAGGGCCCTCGGGTGGAGGAGGCTCCGGCAAAGACCCAGGGGACAGGGGTGGCCCATGCCACACGAACCTTCAGGGCGATGAAGACGGTGCTGGCGCTGATGGCAAAGGTGAGCACGGCGATCACCACACACATCACCAGGTCAGAGTGCAGGACCTCACGCTGCAGGGCCGGGAAACACCAGCGTGGGTGCCCGCCGCCCGGGGGGCTGACCACACCCTGTCAGCTCCCCACCCCAAGACTAGAACCCCACACTCCAGCCCCTCACCACCGACTGGCGCATCTTGTCTGGCAGTGGGTCTGGGGGCTCGGCCCGAGCCGTCTCCAAGCTCCGCTCCTCCAGCTCGGGGAAGAGCTTGCTCCGAATCAGAGACCTGGGGTGGGTGAGAAGAGGCAGAGGCCCGGGTCTGCAGAGGCCACACTCCTGCCGCAGGCACCAGGGTCGGTTGGGGCCAGGCACGTGCACGGAACACCCCCGCCCCCGCAACCCTTGCCATGCACGGACACACACGCAGACACACACATGCGCACGGACAGGCACGTGCAGGCACCCACCAGAGCACGGTGGGGTCACTGCTCTGACGGCTCAGGTGGTAGGACAGGGCCACCAGGAGGCCACAGAAGACCGAGAAGAGGACAGGGACGTGCTGCTCCGGCCAAGGAGTCTGGGGAGAGAACCCATGCTGGTCAGGGGAGGCAGGGTAAGCGTGGGGGGAGGGGAGGATCCACCGCCCCCTCCCCCTGCCCCGGGAGAAGCCACTGCTGAGCCCAATTCACAGTCCTGTCCCAACAACACCCCTGGGCCTCAGCATGCCCCCCACCCCACAGGTCATCCCTACCTTGATGGCCCCAAGGCAGAAGCCGTAGAGCAGGGCAGCAGCCAACAGGCTGCGGGAGAGGCTAAAGACGGCAGTGAGCGGGCTGGTGGCGGCTGTCAGGTGAGAAACAGCAGGTAAGGCCCGACTGCTACCTGCTGCTGCCCCACCTCACCCGCACCCCACTGCCCTCGATTCTCACAGGCTAACCTCCCTGGGACCCATCACTAGCCCATTGTTCTCTGCTCCTCGAGCCCTGAGAGGCCTTCAGGGCTTCTGGCATTCTTGGGTTGAAACCACTTGTTTGGGGAGGGGAGGAAGCAGGGGGAGGGGACGGGCTCTTGATCCACACCTATAGATACCCACAGTATAGACACAGGAGAAGACTCAGCAAAAGGCTGGAGCCACACACCCAACCCAAGGCCCCTCCTGGGCCCCACACTGCCTCCCGACACGCAAGCCACCTATGGGCCCCCTACCTGTACCCCCAAAGCCGTGCATATCTATCTGCTCCAGCAGGTACATGAGGCAAGTGTTGACCTGGGGCAGGAGGCCCAGGAGGAAGACGAACGGGAAGCACAAGGTGAACACTGCCAGGGAGGGAAAGCAAAGGCCCGGCCGGTCAGCCTGCAGGCCACCCCTTGGCCCACCGTTGGGGCCTCACTCCCGAGTCACCTCAAGGCTGCCCAATCTCACCAGTGGCCACGTCCCGGGCACAGAAGAAGAAGGAGGCGGAGAAGAGCGTGAGGCCATACAGGGAGACGGGTGGGAAGGGCTGAGCTGAGCCCAGGGCGTCCAGCAGCCAGATGAGCACACAGCAGATACAGAAGTAGACAGGCCGGCTATATGCGATCACCCAGTTGTGGCCCTGGGGAGTGGGACTGTGAGGGGCCAGGCCTCCCCCACTGACCACCCCGCACACATGTGCGCACACACACGCACGTGCTCACGTGCCCTACCCGTGGCCCTGGATCTAAGACAGAAAGCCTGGCAGGGTGAGGGCAGCAGGACTGAGGATCTGAGGCCATACGGGTGGTGAGGGAGCCCTGCCCCTCCCAGACCCCTGCACACCTGGTCTCAGCCCCTGCCAGCCCCACATTTGAGCACCCTCGGGAAAGCACTCTACTCACGTGCATGGGAGATGCCGCATCAGGCTGGACACTCTGGAAAAAGACAGGAGCTACATTCGCAACAGAAGCCAGAGCCCAGGACATGCTTGGTTCCACCACTGGCTGTCAGGAGTAACCAGGGCAGGATCCTAAACTGTCCTGAGCCTTGGTTCTCTCATTTGTAAGGCAAGGGGCTGGTTACAGGGAATCTCAAGTGTCTTATCTGCTTTCCAGCTCACACCCCTCAAAATGGATTATGGGAAAGGAGGCATGTGGAGAGAGGTGGGGCGGGGGGGGGGGGGGGGGGGAGGGAGGTGGCCCAGGGAGTAAGGACTGACCTTCAGCAGGGAATACTGGCAGGAGGCAATGACCAAGCAGAACTGGAAGACCCAGATATCCGTGAAGAAGCCCTTAAGCAGCAGCAGGTAGCCCAAGAAGGCAACGAGGCTGCTCAGGCCTACGCCGAGTATGTTCTCCACCAGCCCCCGAGTCCTGGAGAGACAGCAAGGTCAGGGCACATCCAACTCCTTACCGGCTAGGGGGGCAAAAGTGGGTGGAGCACAGAGGACAGGACCCAGCCACAAAGGCCCACGTTTGTGCCTGTGCCCGCGCCACCCCCTCATCCTCTGAATGTCGGAATCTAGACCTCTCAGGCATGGAGGCCAGTTCGCACCTCTTCTAGGAAGCCACCCCATTGCTACCCTGAATCCCAATCTTCGTCCCTTCTAGACCCTGTAGGCTCCAAGTGCCACCGCTCCGGGGACTGCCTGTCTCTAGCCTATGCATGCCATGCACACAGGCAGTGCCCCACAAACACTGGCTGCAGTGCCGGGAGGAAATCCAGACCATGGAAGCCAGGACACGGGCTCTTAGGCCCAAGTCATCCATGCAGACAAGAGAAGCCACTTGACTTCTCTATCGGACTTCCTGGGCCTCAGTTACCCCTAAGAAATGGGAAAGCTGAGACAAAGAGTTTGCGAGCTTTTTTAGACCGTGGACCTCTATTCAAGAAAATCTAAAATAAAAACAGATATAAACAAGAGACCGGACAAGAATGGTTTGTCTTGAGTGGAGCTTTGGGACAGAGGAGTAACTAGAGCACCATCCGCTTGGCCACCCCTTCACGCTCCAAAAGGACCTAGCAGAAGCCCACTCCAGCCCTTGACACACCTTCAGTGACCCCCAGCAACGGTTAGGCTTCCTGCTGCCATGATGGCCTCCATATGTTCACAGGGTTCAGAAGGCTGGGGGGCCAGGGGCCAGGGGCCGAGGCGGGTGGGCACTCACCGGTCCAGGAGGGCCAGGAGGGCCAGCCGCTCATAGCGCACAGACGTCCAGCGGCCAGGAAGAAGCCAGTACTTGTAGCTGTGCTGGGCACGAGGTGGTGCCTCCTCCATCAGCGTCTGCTCCTGGGATTCGTGCAGGGAGTCCTGGTCCAGCAGGTCAAACTGCGGTCCCCACAGCCGCAGCCATCAGCCCCTCGCCCCCCACACGGTCCACTGCCACCATCCCCCTGCCCGGTGCACACTGGCTGGTCAGCCGGGTTCCTCCAGCACAGAGTCCCCGCCATCGAGCAGCCCTGTGGCCTGTCCTGACGCTCCATCACAAAGGCCTGATCCTCTCTCCAGGTTCCTAGGACTCAATGGCTCAATGGCTGCTGGGGACCTGCCAGGGCTGCTGTGGGCCACAGTCACCAGTGCCGTCCGTGTCTTCCCCGCTCAGGCAGCCTCTCCCACCTCTTCCTGGGCTCGGTGAAATCCACATTTGGGACGCAGTGCAATGCTACCCTCCTCCTGGACAGAGCCATCAGGCTCACTCTGACCATCCTATCCCAGAGCACACAGGGAACCAGCCCTGATGACAGGCCTGGGTGCCAATGCCAGTACTGTGAGGCCCCGGGCAAATACCTAATCTCTTTGGATTTCTTGCATCTTTCGTTCAACAAATACTCATGGGGCACAACTATACGCCTCGCCCTGGGCCTTAGGGATACAATGCAGAGCCAAAGATGCACAGCCCCTGCCTCTGGATGTGGCCATCAGCTGTCTCAGGACCGTGGTGCCTATCCCATGTGACAAGTAAGGAGAATAAATACACCAGAAAGGGACACGTGGGGCTTCTGGGCACTTTATATATTGTTTGTGACCCTGAGTGTTAGATGAGTGGGTGCTCCTTTCACGACTGTTCTCTAAACTCTGACTCTGGCTTTGAAGCATCTTTAATGCTTCTGCCATTATTAGATCCTGTAAACTGTTGTCCAAACTGGGGTACTTTTGGGAGTGAGATGGGAGCCCGTGAATAACCCCGCTAAGGCAACAAGCTCGAACAGAGTGCCCCGTGCTATGCAGTGCACCTGGGCCCTGCACAGGGAGCAGCACAGCCAAGTACGTGGAAGAAAGCGCCTCTTCCACAGGTATCACTGTCGACACTCGTCATCCCCACTTAGTAGGGGCCCGTCTGGGATAAAGGAGATACCCTAGACACGCCTGTTGAGTAAGCAAATAAACAACTCCTTGGGCCCCAGAGATCCAGAGAGCCTGCACGCCCAGTGTCAGCCATCAAAGGTCAGGATGGACACCTCAGGGCCCCCGGGAGCCCTTACTTGGAACGGCTCGTCCCTCCTGGTACCTGGGCAAGTGCTCAGTCACCTGCCCCCCCACCACTGCCCCTCCCGCAGGTCCTTCCCTGACCGCTGGCTCCTCACCTCTGGGATCTCCAGGGGCACGCGGCGCACCTGCATACCCTGTAGAACCACTGGCCTTGGCTGCAGCAGGTTCAGGCCACCTGCCGCCTCAGGGACATCAGCCGAGTGGAAACTGGAGGAGTGTGAGTGGCGGTCCCTGTGGGAACAGCAGCCATGAAGGTTAGGCCACTGGAGAGCCCTGGGACAGCGGGGGGACTGAGGCCAAAGTCAGGCCACAACCGGGGCCCCAAGGGGGCTGCTCAGATACAGAACACAGGAAACAGGTGGCAGGAAGACCTCCCTCCCAGGCCCTGGTTCCTAGAAGCCTCCTGCCTAGAGATGTCGTGTTCCTACAGCGTAAGCACCCCTACAGGCCTGCCCTTTGCCACTCTCCACCCTCTTCTCCTAGAGATTCTGAGCTGCCCCTGCCCCAGCCCCGGGAAGAGAGAATGTCCCTAGAAACAGCGGCCCAACAGGCTGCCGGCCGGGCGAGCCCAAGCTTGGAGACTCACCAAGCTCCATTGGCTGCCTGCTCCCCCTGTTGCCCCACAGGGTTCTCGTAGCCGCCTCCAGCCAGGCCAAAGGTGTAGGAACGCCGCACGCCTGGGGCAAGGGTATGGGACACAAAGCAGCAGATCAGGGACAGGAGCACCCAGGCCTGACCCACGTGGACCGTCATGCAAGGAAGAACCGCGTGCTACGTCCTCCTGGGTGGCAGCCCAGCCCCTAGGGACCACGAGCTGGAGAGGGGAGAGACCGCGGGTCAGCCGCCCTGGGTTTGGGATTCTCTCCCGCCACTTGCTCAGCTGTGACCTCAGTCTGTGTCTCAGCCTCCTCAGCAGCAGGGCAAGGATTACGAGGCTACCCCGTGCCTCAGGGCGGCTGCAAGTTTGAGGTCAGGCAGCCCAGGTAAAGCGGTCGGTCACCACAGGGCTGAGAGCGTGGTACGTGCCCGACAGAGCAAGCGCTGCTGCGAGGACTACAAAACCCCCCGCGTGAGGGCCAGGGGGTGTGGGGTCAGCCGGGCTCAGGGGCTCGGCCGCTGGACTCAGGGGAGGGGCTCACCGCTCTCGTCGTAGAAGTAGTGCACGGCGCCCTCGGAGGTGTCATCAAAGGTGCAGGCCTCGTGAACGGTGGCGCCGGCCCGGGTGAGCAGCAGCGAGGAAGCAAAGTGCAGGGCAGAGGGCAGCGTCAGCGCCCGGGAGTGAGAGGCGGCCCGGCCCCGCTGAGCTTCCTGCAGGCTGCTGAAGAGGGGGGTCGGCCCACGGGTCAGCGCCACTTAGAGCCACGGGCCCCCACCGCCCCTCCAACCAGCCAGCAGGGGCTCACCTGGGCGGCGAGCCCATAACAGAGGCTGGAGGGGTGGGGTTGCTTCCCGCATTGTGGCGCCTGCGGATCGCCTGAGTGCGCCTCACACTGCTTGTGCGGTCCCGCTTGCCGGTCTCCTCGGCCGCTGCCCAGAGAGAGGCCCCAAGCATAAGCGACACGGGCTTGGACACGTCAGGGGGAGTGCGGGGCAGGGGGGGGGGCGGGGAGCAGGCAGCAGCTGCTCCTGCACGGAGCTAAGTGTCAGGCCTCATTCAACTCTGTCCTGCCTCTGGGGCCTAGCCAGGTCACCTAACCACACTTGTGCCTCAGTTTCCACGCTTGGAAATGAAGATAGGACCTTGCCCTGCCCCACTGGCGGCCCAGGACAACGAATGCAGATGCTGAGGATCCTCGACGGGCGGAGGCTTTGTACTAACTGCCAAGATCTGGAGCCAGGTGTCTGAGGTCTCTCGGCCCTGCTCAGGTGAGGGGTTCAGCAGACGCCTCTCACTCACTCAGTCCACCTCCACCTGCTCCCTGAGGCAGAGGCTGAGCTGACTCTGACCAGCTCGTCTGCAGCCTGGCCCTTGTCCAAACCCAAGCCCATAGCTAGCTCGTCTCCCCACCCCACCCCCAGCAGAGCGGGCACTCACCTCCCCCCACAGCACCTTCCTCTTGCAGCTCCCCCCGCCAGCCCGGCTGGTTGGCGGCAGGTCCCCTGTGGGCCTCAGCAGGCAGCAGAGCGGGCTCCCCAGCAGCCAGCTCCACCCCCGCCTGGGCCTCCAGCTCAGCCTTGGAGCCAGCCAGGGGGGCCCTGAGGACATCGCCCCCTGCCCCATCCATGCTCAGCACTCGGGCATGCGTTTTGGCGCTGGCGGTACTAGGCGTCCGCTGGGTCCCATAGGGCCGCTTGGGGGGCACAGCCGTCCCCTCCTCAGCCCCATGGGGGGCCCGTCGCTTCCGGGGTCTCCCTGCTGCACCACGGGAGCTCTCGGGGGAATAGCAGGAAGTAGAAGAAGAGCTGTCAGTACTGTAGCGGCGCTGAGATCGGAGGCTGGAGGCCGGGCTCAGTTCGCTGCCCTCGCTGGTGTCTTCGTCCTCAAAGAAGCCCCCGCCTTCAAGCAGGGGCCGCCGAGGGGCACGGCCAGGTGGGGAGTGTCTTCGCATGGGTGGCCGCCGTTTGCTGGGCCGCAACAAGGCCAAGTCCTTGGGCCGCACGACCAGGAGCGGCTCGGCCGGGCCCGGTGGCGTCCCTGCTCCTATGACCGTGTCAAAGGAACGCAGGGTGTCATCTGAGGGGACTCCAGCATCTGGTGACGCAGGCAGCTCAGCCTCAGAGGGTGGGTCTGTGTCGCTGCCCTCCGGGGCTTGCCCCCCAGGGGGGCTGTCCAGGTGGGTGGAGTTGGTTTTCTCACTCTTGAAGCTGCTCAGCGTCTCCCTGTCAGTGCCACTGAAGCAGGAATCCGAGGAGCCGGCTTTCTGGGGTGTGGGCTCCCCAGAGCCCCGTCTGTCCAGGGGCTGGTAGCCGCCTGCTGCCCGGCGTTGTTCCCGTCGACTGCTGGTCCTCACCAGGGCCCGGTCAGGCCGGGTCAGGGTCAGGAAGCTCTTGCTCAGCTCCTGGCTGAGGCTCCCCTTCAGAAGGGGGCTCATGGGAGTATCGGCCACACTGCTCCCCCTCCAGGGGGCTCCATCCCCAGCCAGGGGAGAACGTTCTGAAGAGTCTGTGCTGGGGAGAGAGGGGTCTGGGGCAGCCCCCGGGGGTGTCTGGGGAAGGTCTCCAACTATCAGAGAAAAGGAAGACAGAAAGTGAGGGAAGGGCATGCTGCAACAGGAACCGGTCGCTAAGAGGGTCCTAAGGCCGCTGCTTCCCCAGAGCCCAGCGGGGGCAGGACAATAAGGAGGCCCCAACCTGAAGGATAAAGAGAGCCCCGGAGAAACAAAACTTGGGGTGACTCAAAGACAAGTCAGCTAGTCCTCCCCCCGCTGCCAAGTCCCTGCCCTATCATGCCCACTCACTCAGTTTCTCCTGGGAGCTTAACTTCAGCATCTCTCGATCAGCCGAGGTCACGATCACGTTGTTGCTGCCCTGCTCCCGAACCAGCTCCTTGATGTCTGCGACCATGGCCCCACAGGTGTCAGCAGGACTTCAAGGCACCGGTGTGCCATCCCGTTCCACACCACCAAACTCAGCCCTGAGCAGGAGCCACCTACCTCTGAGGGGCCCGGAGTCCTCCATCCGGGGCAGCAGCTCCTAGGCACACAAACAAATGAAGGAACACGCCGAGTAAAACGAAGGTTCAGGACATACCCACAGTGGGTTCGGGCTCCCAAGAGAGAAGTGGGACAGACTGACGCTAGGAACCACTCACCGAGACCTGATTGAAGCCAAACACGGAATGCTGGGAGCTACAGCGTACCGGCGGTGTAGAACTCACTTTCCGAAACACTGTCATCTCCACTCCGGGGTCCCTAGCAGTGGAGAAAAACATCAGCTTTCAGCTGACCTCCCCTCTTCCCATTGTACTTCCTCCACCATCGCCGGCACTCCTCTCTTCTCCAGGGTCCTCTCGAAAGTCTGGGGCTGACCGCAGAGCTAGCACTCAACTGCTCACGGAGCCAATGTCCCCTAAGCCCCCAAACCTTAAGGCCAGGCACCAGGACCCCTCAATTACCACCACAACCCCTACCCCACCAACCTGGGCAAACTGCTGTCCCCCTGTGCAGGCTCTTCTTCCGGCTCCCCCATGGTAGAGTTGTGCTTCTCCACGATCTCGCCCTGGTCGAACATAGCATGCAGCCGATAGTTCACAGTCTTGATAGTAGCGAAGATGACAGCCACCACAAGGCAGTACACACCGGCCACCATCAAGCTGGGGGGCAGGACCTGGAGATGGCAGCAAGTCAGGCTCCTCTTTATACAGCCCTGGCCCCATGGGGTAGGCCTACCACCACAGTCAGAGCCAGGATTCACAAATTCACAAGACTTCATCGCCCATCCCTTGCTACAACTGGTACCAAGACCTTGTCGAGAAGCTCGGTCCTCTAACTGGGGTCAGATTAAGTGAGGGGCTCAAGGTCACCCAGCCCAACAAAAGAAGAATTTGGCCACTCTTCCACCTACCCCAAACGCTGCAGTGAATCCTCTCCACACCCCAAGTGCCCAAGGCACAGCCCGGAATCCCTACCAGGTTGGCACCCCTCCCTGACATCCACCCTCCCTTTCCCCGCGAGAGTCACAGGTGGCGGCAGCATCTCACCATGTACAGCAAGAAGGGAAAGGTGAGCAGGAAGATCCAGACATAAAGGTGGAAGCAGTTGGAGAAGGTGCTCTGGTGCGGGTCGAAGAACCAACCGCCGGTGAGCGAGGCCCACACCCCCTGGCGCAGGATCTGCAATACCTGCGACCCCATGGCCCCGCCGCTGATGCGCGCGCCCCCCTCCCGGGACCCTCATGGGGGCGGCCGCCGGCCCATGCCCCGCCTGGCGCCCGAGGGCCCCGGGGCCCGGCCTCGAGCTCACGCCATGGCCTCCCCCAGCGGGGGAGAGGGGTCGCCCGGGCAAGGGGGCGGGCAGGGGGCGGGGCCGGCCGGAGCAGTCAGCGGAGCGAGGCCTGGGCGCGGGGGTGGAGCCTCATCAGGGGCGGGGTCCAGGCCCCCACCCCCGGCCCAGAACTGTTCCGAGGGGCCGATCCGGTAGGCAGGCGCGGGGCACGGGCCGGGCACCCGTCGGCGGCATCCAGAGATGGGCGTGGAGTGGGTGCTCCGGGGGTGCAGACGACGACTCCCTCGGCTCTGGCCCGGGGAGAGCCCCGGGACCCTGAGGTCCACTTCCGGGGTTACAGGTCACTCTCTTCGGGCTCCGCGCTCGCCCGGCTACTGCAGGAGCCGGCCCAAGGGGGAGGCCGGAAGGAACCGCGAGCCGCCAGCCAACAGTGGCGCATGCGTGCGACGGGCCTAGTTGAGACCCGGAAAAGGAAAACCTGACGGCAGGAAACCCGACGCACGCGCAGGAAGGTAGTGGAGGGCTAAGAAGCGGCGGAGCCCTTCGGGCGTGCGCAGAGTCCAGGTCTAAAAGAGCTCAAAAGTGGTAGCGCTCGAGCGCATGCGCACACCTAGGCGTTGCCAACACAGTAGACACCACTGGGCGGAACCGAAGGGTTGGTTGATGAGTGGCCACTGGGTGACGGCGGAATTAATTGGCACAAAACTCTCCCAGTGAGTTACAGGAGGCGGGGTGGAGGCGTGGACTCCCCAGGGCTACAGGGACAGCTCTGCACCACCAAAGCACGCCCCTCTCGGTCCGCCCCTTTTAGTGCTGGACCTCACACCGGCACTCTCGCCCTAAGCTGTGTCTACTTCCGGGTCAGAGCTCAGCTTTTTAGCGGTTAGAGAGTAACCTTACAGAACAGGCATGAGTAATAGAAATAGGATAACGTCGTTTTTCTTAAAGAGACAGGCGCAAGGCAATTGGAGTCCATCCAGCGGCTGTGAGGGCGATTTAGCTATTCTGAATCCAATCGCGGGGCGAAATTCTGGAAGACAGTCTCAGGTTTCAACCCACTGGGGAAGGGGCATGAAGAACCGGATTGTTTTCCAGGTGAGGAGCAGAGGACAGCCTTAGACAACCCGTTCCAAGAGCTTGAGGTGCAGCCAGTCCCGTCCTCCAATCTTGCCCACTCTCATCCCAAACTAGCTCTACAAAGCAGAGCTTCTAGTCTCTGTTTCAGCTATGAAGGGAATGAGGCAAAGAGAAGATGAGTCACACAGTCCTTCAACTTCGGAGCCAAGACTAGACTCGGCTTTGCCCCACTCCCAAGCCAGGTTCTTTACCCCGTTTTGCTGATGCGGATGCAGAGGGGATGATGGCCTGTCCTTAGCAAAGACCAACCTTGACCCTGAACCTCCTGCGATGGGCGGTCGGGACTACCCATCCCCTCATTGCCCGCCTACCCGGGAACTCCCGGGACCTGCTCCGGCAGCCTCTGGGAGGGGAGCAGGGCTACCCGCCCGCGTCATCTGATGCTGTTTCCTGCAGGAGGGAGAAGAGCGGAAAAAAGTGAAACTCCACCCTCCACCTCTGCCTCCCGCCCCCGGGGCCAAAGTACAAAGGGAGGAGGAAGAAGGGAACGGGGTTGGAGCCGTCGGGCTGAGGGAGCCGGGCTGGGAAGCGGCAGCTCGGCCCAACTAGGGACACTCCAGCCACCCCCTGCGCAAAAAGACCCAACCGGAGTCCAGGCGCTGCCCCTTGCTGGCCCCACCTTACACTTGGCGAGTGCCGGAGCCAGCCTCCCAGGACTGCTCCAGGACTGAGGGACTTTCGGGCCCCTCCAAGCTGGCCATGGTGAGACGCCGGAGGCCCCGGGGTCCCACCCCCAGAGCCTGACCACACTGCCCTGGGTGGCCCTCTAGAAGCCCGAGATGCGGGGGGCCGGGAGGCAATACTCCTGGCTCCCCAGAGAGGTTTGGGTCTGGGGCTGAGGGCCAGGGCCCGGATGCCCGGGTTCCGGGACTAGGGCCTTGGCAGCCAGCAGGGGTGGGGACCAGGGGCACCCAGGGAAGGTACCCCACTTGCCCCAGTATCGGGTCCCAGCCATGGAGCCCTTGAAGAACCTCTTTCTCAAGAGCCCGCTGGGGTCGTGGAACGGCAGCGGCGGTGGGGGCGGTGGGGGTGGTGGCGGAGGAGGCTGGCCAGAGGGGTCCCCGAAGACAGCGGCTTATGCCAACCCTGTTTGGACAGCCCTGTTTGACTACGAACCCAATGGGCAGGACGAACTGGCCCTGAGGAAGGGCGACCGTGTGGAGGTGCTGTCCCGGGATGCAGCTATCTCAGGCGATGAGGGCTGGTGGGCGGGCCAGGTGGGCGGCCAGGTGGGCATCTTTCCATCCAACTATGTGTCTCGGGGCGGTGGCCCGCCCCCCTGCGAGGTGGCCAGTTTCCAAGAGCTGCGGCTGGAGGAGGTGATCGGCATCGGTGGCTTCGGCAAGGTCTACCGCGGCAGCTGGCGAGGTGAACTGGTGGCTGTGAAGGCAGCTCGCCAGGACCCCGATGAGGACATCAGTGTGACAGCTGAGAGCGTGCGCCAGGAGGCCCGGCTTTTCGCCATGCTGGCACACCCCAACATCATTGCCCTCAAGGCCGTGTGCCTAGAGGAGCCCAACCTGTGCTTGGTGATGGAGTATGCGGCCGGTGGGCCCCTCAGCCGTGCCCTGGCTGGGCGACGTGTGCCCCCGCATGTTCTGGTCAACTGGGCTGTGCAAATTGCCCGCGGGATGCACTACCTGCACTGTGAGGCCCTGGTGCCCGTCATCCACCGAGACCTCAAGTCCAACAACAGTGAGTTTTGGGGAGCATGGTTGGAGGGCGGCGTGGGCCAAGCACACACCTGCCAACTCTCAGCTGAGCCACCTGGGGATCTAGGAGAGGCAGGAGCTCCTGCCCTAGCGGAGTCCCAGCTGACTAGGGGCGCCATGAGTCCACACGGACCCCAAAGCAGGAGTCCCAGGCACCAAACCGTCCTTCATGCCCCAGCCTCAGATGGAGCCCTTAACCCGAGCTCATAGCTGCCAAGTTAAAAAGTTGGGAGCTCTCAGGTGAGCCATAAGCATCCTGTCTAACCAGGGGCACCACTTCAAGGAAGCTGGATACTGGCGCTCATCTTCCTCTCCCCCTAAAGCTCACACTTGTGCTGTTGCTGCTCTGCTCTTGTGGTGGGAAGCTTCTCCAGAACAGAGATCTTGGAGAGGAAAGCCCCCCACCCTTCCCACCCCTGGGGGTCAAGGCTGGGGACAGGGCTGGAATTCTGGTCCCGCCATGCCCCTGACTGCATGACCTTTAGCTCCTTATTTCAACTCAGATCCTCAATTTCAGACTCTGTAAAAAGGGAGTGACCAGGAAGGTGAAATGGCTTAAGGGACTGGGCAAGCCTGGCATCTGATGCCTGGCGCGCAGTAGGTCTGCAGCTGTGGGTGTGAGCATTTGAGGGCTGGATCACTGAGAGGGCCTTGCCTGGAATGAGCAATTGGGGTGGGCGTGGTGGGGCTAAGGGAGCCTCAAGCAGTAAGATTACTCCGTCTCCAGCCATGTCAGGCCAAGAGGCAGGACCACCCCTCCCAGTAGTGGGGACGCGGGGCTGGGTCTGCTGGGGCTCAGGGTACAGGCCGTAGAGCAACAGGAGGTGCGGGAGGGGCTGATGGGTTATTGGAGAGGCATGGGCAACTCTTGGGGGAGGTAAGCATGGATATTTTGGGCGGCCTGGCCTGAGCTGACCATATACAAGTAGCTTATGGAGAGCAGAATGCCCTGACCCAGTAATATCCAAGTCCTTGACAGGCCTGGAGGGGCTGGGGAGGCCTGCCAGCCACCCCCACCTACTCCCCTCATCCAGTGTGGCACTTCCCTCTGCTCACCCTCACTCCTTGGCCCTAGCCTTCCAGGGACCCCCACTCACTGCCCCAGCCTGAGGGAGATTCCCCGAAGGCCTTGGGGGAGGGGACTCCCTTCTTCTGTTTTTCCTCCAGTTTTCTTTCCAGAGAAAATGGAACAATAGCCCAGGCCCCTGCTCCCCACCCTCCCCACTGCTTCCTGCGTTTCCTGCTGCCCCTGAGCCGGCTTCCTGCCCCTGCTCCAGCCTCTGCTCCCTCCCCAGCCCAGCTGCCTGCAGGGGAGGAAAGAGCCAAGGGTTGGTGGGGGGGGGGGGTTTATGGGAGAGGAAGGAGCCAGGGATTGCACACACACACACACACACACACCCCTCCAGTTCCCCTGTTTCTCTCCCAGAGTCTGGGTGGTGATGAAGGCAGGCGAGGTGCCCTCAGCCTCTCTGAGCCTGGCCTCCCACCTCGAAGACCCCGGTCCTAGGCCTGGGGTGCTGTCTGCGGGATGGTGGGGGGAGTCCCTGGGCTGGGGGGGGGGGGCACAGGCAGGAAACAATGGCGTGATTTTCCTGGACAATGGGGGCCTTGTGAGGAAGCCTGGCGGGGAGTGGAGGGGGAATTCTCCAGGCCCACGAGTCACAGGACTGACCAGCCAGCCCGGCCTGGGTCTGACCTCCCCCAATTCTCCCCCAAAGGGCTCCCCCCCAGTTGGAAACCTGGACCAGGCCTCCCAGAAAGGAGAAGTAGGGACCAGGGAAGGGAAGCGGAAGAGGTGTGAGCTGCCTAGGCCCCCAGAGGCCAGCCTGTGGAGGGAGCTGGGGGCCAGGCCCCTTTCAGAGGCTAGGGAGCCCTAAGAGGGGGCTGAGAGCTTGGGATCTCCAGCTCCCTCTCCTCCAGGTGGCCCCTGATCACCCCATCCCCAAGGTTTGTATCAGACGCCAGAAGGGCAACTTGGGTTGGGACAAATTCAAGGCACTCGATATAAAGCAGGGGATGCGGAGTTGAGGATGAGGCTTCAAAGGTGTGACGCTGGGGGTGGAGGGTGACAGAAAGGCCACCAGGGACAAAGAAGTCCTGAGACTTGGATGAGAGGCTGCCTATCTCTGGGCCTCAGATTACCTGACCGAAAAGGGGAAGCTGGCCTCCCAGCCAGAGATGCTAGTGAGAAAGTGCTTCACTAGTCTGTGAGGTACAAGTAGCTAGAGACCTGGCCAGTTGGTCTCCAAGAGGGTGGGTGGGTCCTGTCACCAGGAGAGACCAGCACATAGACCCTCGGGCCCTAGCACATAGACCCCTTTGCTTGGTGCCACTCCAGCCACCTGCCGCCCTCCCCCCCCCCCCGCCCCGCCCCCCGTTGCAGTTCTGCTGCTTTGGAATGAACTCCTGTAAGGTTTACTAAATGGTCCAGTTCTGAGCCTCCAGCAGCCAGCCCAGAGTCCATTGCAAAGCAGGGACGATGTTGTGACAGAGGACCACAAGGAGAGTCAACACGAGATGGTAGAGACCTAATCTTTAGAGGACAGCTGACACTCAGTACCAGATGTCACACCCTGTGCTAAGGATTTAAGAAGTGTGATCTTGTTAAATACTCATGACAACCCTCTGAGGTGGCTTTCGTTGTCGTCCTTAGCTTTATTAACTGTTTGGGACTCAGCCCCCGTCTGGCTCAGAGGAGAGGACGGACTGCAAGACTGTCCTCTGAATCAGGAGAAATTGCAGGGAGATTTGCTGTGTGCGGTGGGATTCAGGAGGTGGTGGTTGAGGGCATTTGGACATCAGACGGGGCGGTGACGGGCAGCTGAATTGGCTTCTGGCCTGGAGCTTCAAATGTGGGAGAGTCCAACAGGGAGGGGGCAGCTGGCACTTGGGAGAGGCCAAGACAGCCTGGGGGCAGTGGGCAGAGGTTGAGGAGAGGCCAGGCTCTGAGGAGCACTGGCACCGAAAAGGCTGAGGGGAGGGGAGGCCCTAAGGAAATAGCACAAGCAGCCAGAGGCCCCAGAATCAAAGACAGCTGGGGGGGGGGGGGGGGACGGCAGTGCCAGATGCGGCCGCAAGGCCCAGAAAGCTTGGCCAGCAGCAGGAGCAGGGGTTATGGTTTCAAGCCTGGAAAAGTGAATACCCTGGTTCTGCCACCTCCTCCAAGAAGTCCTCCCTTTTGCCAGGCTGGGTTAGGTGCCCATCCCCTCTGCCCTCAGGACCCTGAGCTGCCCCCGTAATGGTGCTTTCACCCTGGACAGCAGGGCTGAGTGGTTGGTGTGCCCTGAAATGACGTATGTTCAGAAAGGTAATTGGCTTGGATGTCACTTCTCTACAATAACTAGCAGAGTGAGAGGCCCCCTTCAAACCCTTGATGATTCTATGACTTTATCCTCTTTCTGTTCCTCAAAACCTCTCATCTGAGCCACGTTTGTCCCGATGAGAGATTTGCAAGTTGCTGCTTCTCCTGTCTACAGACTATGGTGGCCCCATTGGGGTCAACACCATGAACCCCTGCCAAATCTGACCATCCACTCCCGTGTTTGTCCCAAGCTCCTCCTTTCTGGCCAAGGACCTTCACTTCTCAGACTCCCCATTTTCTTCATGTCCAGCTGCATCAGTAGATATCTTTTGTTGGGAGTCTTTCTGTCCTCACAGAGAGTGGCTGCACTGGCCAAGACGAGACATGGGCACCGGGGACCTGCAGTGCCTGCTGGGTTTCCTTTCTCACCAAGGGGTTCCCTCCTGTTCCCCACACGAATGGGGGTTCTAATTCACACTCCTGTCTCAGCACCATGACAAGACATGGGTTTCTGTCCAATGCAGCATTAGGGAAAAGTTGGAACGCTGGCTTGAGAACCACACAGACTAGGTTGGACTCCGTTCTTTATTTGCATATGATCTTGACTAAGTGGTTTCTCTGCTCCGTTTCCTTTTCTGTAAAATGGGGATAATGATGGGTACCTCGGAGATGGTTTTGTGAATGCTAGAGCTGAGTGTTAATGCCTGGCCTCAAGTAGCCCCTCCATTAATGTTTCCCAGCATTATTATTTTTGTCTGATTCTACCCCAACCTCCAGCTGTGAGTTCTCCAGAGCAAGATCACCTCTGTGCTTCCAGTACCTAGCCAGCCTGTCTGTGAGATGATGGTTTGCTCCTAGCTCCTCCCTTGTCCCCACTAACTGAGCATGGAGCACCCACAGTCCTGCCCCCCACCCTCTTCCCCAGTTCTGCTGCTGCAGCCCATTGAAGGTGATGACATGGACCACAAGACCCTGAAGATCACTGACTTCGGACTGGCCCGAGAGTGGCACAAAACTACACAAATGAGTGCTGCGGGCACCTATGCCTGGATGGCCCCTGAGGTTATCAAGGCCTCCACTTTCTCTAAGGGCAGCGATGTCTGGAGGTGAGGCCTGGGTAGAGACAGGACAAGGCCATCCGTGGGGCTGAAGAGGGCAGAGGTGGCTGCCAAAATCTAGGGCTGGGCAGACAGGCAGAGCCCAGGGGGAGGGACCCAAATCATTTGGTTCCTAGTTGCTTTGGGGTGAAATAGTAATAAGTAAGTAGAGGACGGGACACAGACCCTTTGTCTTGCTTACAGTTTTGGGGTGCTGCTGTGGGAGTTGCTGACTGGGGAGGTGCCCTACCGTGGTATCGACTGCCTTGCTGTAGCTTACGGAGTAGCTGTCAACAAGCTCACACTGCCCATCCCATCCACCTGCCCTGAGCCCTTCGCACAGCTCATGGCAGGTAAGGATATGGGGCTGAAGGGTGTGGGGCAGAGCCCTTTGGCACAGGACACGCCCACCCACAGACCCTTTCTCATTCTGTTCCCCCTCCACTCGTGTCCCCAGACTGCTGGGCGCAGGACCCCCACCGCAGGCCCGACTTTGCCTCCATCCTGCAGCAGCTGGAGGCGCTAGAGGCGCAGGTCCTGCGGGAAATGCCGCGGGACTCCTTCCATTCCATGCAGGAAGGCTGGAAGCGTGAGATCCAAGGCCTTTTCGACGAACTGCGGGCCAAGGAAAAGGTGGGAGGGGTCGGGGTGACGGGATTGGAAAGAGAGGCCGGGAAGTGCCTCCACGGTCTCCGTGGGGCAGAGAGTGGGGGCGGACGCTAGGGTCTTTACTGAGCTGATCCCACCACCTTCCTTGTCCCGGGCGCAGGAACTTCTGAGCCGCGAGGAGGAGCTGACCCGCGCGGCGCGTGAGCAGCGGTCACAGGCAGAGCAGCTACGGCGGCGCGAGCACCTGCTGGCTCAGTGGGAGCTGGAGGTGTTCGAGCGCGAGCTGACGCTGCTGCTGCAGCAGGTGGACCGGGAGCGGCCGCACGTGCGCCGCCGCCGCGGCACCTTCAAGCGCAGCAAGCTCCGCGCGCGAGACGGCGGCGAGCGCATCAGCATGCCCCTCGGTAAGGGGCGGGGTCTAGCGCGCCTCCCAGACATTGGTTATGAGCGGAGAGGTGGGGTCGGGCTTGTGCTGCCCTCACTGGGATTGGTCTGGGGTGCTGGTGGGTGGGACTGTGAGCTGAAGGCTGGAAGGGGTGGGGCCGGGGGTGTTGTTTTTCTCATGTGGGCGGGCTCTGGCGGAAATATTTGCATGGCGGCCAGGGAGTGGCTGCTCCCGGAGAGGGGCGGGGCTCATGAAAGTTCGGGGAAGGCCGTGGGCGCCCGGCGGGTCGCCTCCGGGGAATCTTCGGTTGGTGGAGTCCTGGCTGTCCGCCTTCCTTATGGAGAGCCTGAGGCCCAGGAGAGCGGTGACCCCGGCTTCAGTCACGCAGCCACCGTGCCTGAACTGCCTTCGTGGCCTGGGAGCCGGCTGAGGGCTCTTGAGGATTGGAATCCTGGCTCTCGTTCACCACAAACCTGCACCCTGCTTTCCCCCCAACCCCAGACTTCAAACACCGCATCACCGTGCAGGCCTCACCCGGCCTGGACCGGAGGAGAAACGTCTTCGAGGTTGGGGCTGGGGACTCGCCCACCTTCCCCCGGTTCCGGGCCATCCAGTGTAAGAAACCTCTCCCCATGCTTTTCCCCTCAGCACCATATCCTTCTGTCAAACCTTACCCTGGGAGCTGGATCCCACTGTCTTCTCCTAACTCCCCACACCCCGACTCCCTCCCTTATCTGTTTAGACCGATATCTCTGCGTGCCCTGGGCGGCATTTATTTGATCTAAGTTTTATAGATGAGAAAAATGGAAAAAGTAACTTGCCTAATGTCACATAGCTAACGAGGGGCAGAGCCAGCAAACCCAGGCAAGTTTGCCACAGCATGCGAACTACTAAGCAGCAAATACCAACTGGAGAACTAGATGAGATACCCCACCCCACTGCTAACCCCAGAACCCAAACCTACCTACCCCATCCCAGTTCTGTTCAGTTTCTCTGTGGCCCAAAGCCCACCCTTGGAATAGTATGGGTTCCCACCATCTTCTAAGAAGTTGTCCCTGGAGCCAGACTCTTATGATTGGAGGACAAGGATCAGGGCTCTTGACCTCAGCTCAGACCCTCTTGGTTTTCCACCCACAGTGGAGCCTGCTGAACCAGGCCAGGCATGGGGCCGCCAGTCCCCTAGACGTCTGGAGGACTCCAGCAACGGAGAGCGGCGAGCATGCTGGGCCTGGGGCCCCAGTTCCCCCAAGCCTGGGGAAGCTCAGAATGGGAGGTGAGTGCCAGAGAGCCCCCGCCCCAGCATCATCTACCTCCCCAATAGTCCTGAGATTCACGAAGCCCAACCTCCCTCCCCTCCCCAGGAGAAGGTCCCGCTTGGACGAAGCCACGTGGTACCTGGATTCAGATGACTCATCCTCCTTGGGATCTCCTTCTACACCCCCAATGCTCAATGGTGAGTGGCCTTTTCTCCCTCCCCCTACCCCCACCAGCAAACAGCAGACTCCTGCTGCGCTCCTATGGGTACTATGCGGAAACTACAAAAAAATCAGCAGCAGGGCAGGTCGTTCCTAGAACCCCCATCTGACCTATATAGGTCCACAACTGAGCCAGGTACAGCCCAGGTTTCAGGGGGCCCATAGTGCAGTCCTCGTGGTCAGGCCTGGCCCGCAAAAGGCCTCTTTTCTGCCCCGGTGGCAGCTGCTGTGCCTCAGCAGGCTGTAGGGAGGGAAGGAAGACGGCGATGGTACTCCCCATTTGGGACACAAGGGAAGCTGGGTCCAGAGAGGGGAGGGAAACTGTGCCTGTGGAGTGGACCAGGCAGGTGGCTGCCACACTGTGCTCAGAGTCCCTTCTGAGCAGCCTGTAGGTAGAGAAGAAGGTGAGAAAGCTGAGAAGGTGGGGATCCAGAGCCCATTCTCACTGCACCTGGGGCAGTTCTGAGCTTTTCTGTCCTCCATGAGGATACGAGCAGTTACTGCGCGTCAGGCATTCCCTTTAAGCAACAACCCTGTGAGGGAGGTGCTGTTATTATCGGCATTTTAGAGATGAGAAAGCTGTGGCCCCGAGAGGTAAAGTAACCTACCTGGGGCCTTCAGCTAAGGATTTGAACGCAGAGAGACTTTGGCTTCCTCAGATGCTTTCACCTGAAGAAAGGGTTTTTCGCACACAAACTGCTTGGGAAGCTAGTGGGTTGGGCAGAGATCAGGGCTCCTGCGTCAGAGGGACAAGCAGCTCGGGATTGGCAAGGGGTAGAAAGCTGCATCCTTCTTTGCCTGTGGATCCCGTCAGAGCCCCTCTCGCCCCACCCAGCACATGACCTCCACCATTATTTGAGTAACATTTGATAGTAGTAACAACAGGTAACATTTACTAGGTCCTTCGTATGTGCCAGGCAATGCTGGGTATTATGATTAGGACCATCTTGTAGAGGCACAGAGAGGTTATATGGTTTGATGTAGGGCACACAGCAGAACAGGGATCTGAACCCAGGTCTGACTCCAGCAACAAGGCCACAGACCCTTATCTGCCGCTCCATTTTCTACTCCAGAAATTACACTGCCCCAAGCTAGCTGTACTGTAGAGACGGAACCGAGAATTAGAAGGCCCAAGGGGCAGCTTGGTTCACCTGCTCTAGAATGTACCAAGCTAGAAGGGCCAGTGGAGAACTTAAAGTCCTGTCAACCCAGGTGTGTAGGTTGAAGCGGCCCCTACCGTGTTCTGCAGAGCCCTTTGACCTTGCTCTTTCTGAGCAACCAGGAGCAGGGACACAAGGGTCTGAACCCCATCCTTCTCAAGCTTGCCCCTGACCTGGAAGGATATCACCTATCCCAGCCCAGCCGCCGGCTGAACACTTGGTTCCCTAGCAGGAGCCCACACTCCAGTGGCCATCTTGGGCCTATGAGAGTACGTGACCTTGACCTCCCAGCCACCCACACAGTCAGAAGCCTGGCTGAGAGTCAAAGAGGACCCTGTGAGGTTGTCCCAGGCACACGCCATACTACCGGGGAACGGGTTGCCGTAAGGTGCCTGTTGGTGGATACAGTCCGCCTATGCTGACGGGACTGCTCTGTGACTCTCTGGAGCCGCTAACTACCACACAGCACGTCCTCTCTGTGAGGCCCCATGGAAGCGATTTCACCTGCATCTCTGGGTCAAGATGGTCGTGCTGCTTTAATTCAAAGCAACAGAGTTGCCAACTCTTAGTGCTAGGAAGGGTGGAGGCAAATTCAAATCCCTGCTGAATTACCTTGAGCAAGGCACTTACCTCTCAGAACCTCAGTTTCTCAAGGCCATTGATCACAGGAACTTCTTCACACTCTCATATTCTGTACTGACTTCCACCCGCCCTTACCTTTGTCTCATTTTTCCTGCTCGTTTTAGTTTTTATTTTTTTTAATGTTTATTTTTGAGAGAGAAAGAAAGAGTGTGGGGGAGGGGCAGAGAGAGAGGGAGACACAGAATCCGAAGCAGGCTCCACGCTCTGAGCTGTCAGCAGAGCCCGATGTGGGGCTCGAACTCACAAGCCGTGAGATCGTGACCTGAGCCGAAGTTGGCCGCTTAACCGACTGAGCCACCCAGGCACCCCTTCCTGTTTGTTTTAAACATGTTTTTCCCCTGTTCAGTTTAATATCATTATAACTCTCAGTTTCATCATCTGTAAAGTCATAATAGTGATCACCTTATGGGGCTGTTGCAAAGATCATAAGAATGGATGCCCCCATCAAACATATATTGATGCATTTTGTGAGACAGGAATCATACATATTAGAAATCAACCCTGGGGCTCCTGGGTGGCTCAGTCAGTTGAGTACTTGCCTCTTGATTTCGGCTCAGGTCATGATCCCCCAGGGTTGTGGGATTGTGCCCCACCTCAGGCCCTGAGTGTGGAGTGTGGAGCCTGCTTAAGATTCTCTCTCTCTCTCTCTCTCTCTCTCTCTCTCTCTCTCAAATAAAAAAAAAAAAGAAAGCTTTCTCTTTCTCTCTAATAGAAAGAAAGAAAGAAAGAAAGAAAGAAAGAAAGAAAGAAAGAAAAAAGAAATCAACCCTGCCCTGCCCTGGGGGAGGGCCTAGTGGGGGGGAGGGGCAGACTCAGATACAAACAAGTAAGTGGTGGGGCAGAGGCTGTATAAGGCATAACGTGAGCAGTAACTCCACAGGTTAGGAGAGATTCTGGGAAGGCTTCTAAAAGAGGGAAAAAACTCTTGTTTTCCTCTAGGCACTACTCACTTCACTTCTGGCACCAAATGAGGGGTTCCCGTTCAGTTCTAACACAGTCTACCTGGAGTTCGCATTGGACCCTCCAGGTGAAGGGCTCAGTCCCACACGACTGCCCCCCGCCCCACTTCCCGTGCCAGTCACAAGTCCAGGGTGTCCTGTGTGCTTCTGACCAACCAGCGATAAGTCAGAGGTTCCCGTGACCTCCTCAGGCTTGGTAATTTGCTAGAGCAGCTCAGCAAACTCAGGGAAACAGTTTACTTACTAGATCACCAATTTATCATAAAGGACACAGACCGAGAACAAGCAGGTGGGGGAGGTGCTTAGGGCAAGGCCTGTGGGAAGGGGGGAAGTGGGGCTTTAGGACCCTCTCTGGGTGCACCACTCTCCTAGCACCTCCACGTGTTGGCCAATGGAAGCTCACTGAACCTTTGGCTAGGGTTTGTTTTTATAGAGCCTTCATTATGTGGACACGATCAATTGGTTGAACCATTGGCCGTTGGCGATAGACCTCAGTCTCCAGCTCTCGTCACGTGGTTCATTCCCCCGGCAGCCAGGCTTTCCAAAAGTGACCTCATTAATGTGAACTTAAAATTATTTTTTTAATGTTCGTTTATTTTTGAGACAGAGAGATGACAAGAACAGGTCGGGGGAGGGGCAGAGAGAGAGGGAGACACAGAGTCTCAATCAGGCTCCAGGCACTGAGCTGTCAGGACAGAGCCTGACATGGGGTTAGAACCCACGAACTGTGAGATCACTACCTGCGCCAAAGTCAGATGCTTAACCAACCGAGCCAGCCAGGTGCCCCATCGTTAATGTGAACTTAAATGTGATTCAAAGGGGCTTGTTAGGAAGAGCAAAAAATGCTCCTTTCACTTCTATCAATGTGATCACTTAGGAAAATCTAAGAGTTTTCGGAGTTCTGTGCCAGGGATGAGATGAAAACCAAATATGTATTTCTTATTATAATTAACAGTATTACAGCTTCACAGGGAGGTGCTCTTTCACCCGGGGCTTGAATGGTGACTAAGGGATCACAGAAAGCCGAGGTGGGAAAGTTGTGCTGGGCAGAGGGAACGGTGTGTGCACAGGCACGGGGCTTTCCACACCTGAGGAAAAGGAAACCTCGGAGGAAAAGTTGAGAGCCATGGAGTTGCAGGCCTGAAGCCATAGGTGGGGGCCAGGCCTTCATCCTCTGGGTCTGTGGGCCCGGCTCAGCCCCAGCAGATGTTTGTTGAATGAATGAGTGGGTGACACTGGAAAAGGAGGCAAGAGACAGTTTAGGAAGGGCCTGGAAATGATGGGGAGTTTAGCCATTTGCATTTTAGAAGGCAGGGGTCTGGGCAGGGGCAGATAAGTCAGAGAGACTGGGTAAGGGTTGTGGCTGAGAAAAGGGACCCTGAGCCAAGCCCTGGTAGTAAAAGTTCAGTTTCCCCAGCCTTGCATTTCCTCCTCTGGACCCCCAGCCCCATGTCCCACTCCAGGCCTGGCCCGAGGAGGGTGGAGTAGAGGAAGGCTTTGAAAGCTCAGCCAAGGAGCTTGGACTTTATTTTAGTGGTAATGGAGAACGATGGCAGATTCTAGAGCCAGAGAGGAACTGACAAAATTGGGCTTTGTGGGAGGCCATCATAGGACCCTACCACCACCACCTTCTCAATGTCAGCTTCTCCAGGCCTATTCCTGGTGGTCTAGAATGGACTCAGGCCAACCTTGGGCCCACAAGTAGGACACTGATGTTCTGAAATCCAGAGCAGAGTCCAGCTGGGAAATGGTGGAGACCAGCCTCCACCTGGAGTGAGGCCATCTCCGGCCCTCACTGGCTGTGCAGTCTCAGACAAGCGCCTAACTTCTCTGAGCCTGGAGACCCTGGGGCACGAGGATCAGACAACATAATGCCCCTGAATCATTGAGCTCAGGCCTGGCACAAACAACTGACCTGAGCTTCAGTTTCCTCATTTCTAGAATAGGGACAGTGATGTGTGCCTCTCCGGGCTGTCATTGCATTGGAATTGACCTGTGTGGCTGATCGAGTAGGGGCAGGTGGGCAGAAGGGCCAGGGCTGACCAGTCAGGAAGGAGGGGGGCACAGAGCACAGGGCATCGATCCCAGCCTTGTCCCTGGAGCCATGCAGATGCCCCTGGCTGGCCACAGAGGCCAACGAGGTCAGCTGTGATGCGACCTCAGCTTGCTTCCTGGTGGACCCCGCCTCCCCTTCTCACCCCAACCCCCATCTCTGGGCTCCAAGGCACCTGGCTGCCTCCCAGGCTTTGCTCCTGCAAGCTCCTGAGCATGCCTGCTCTCCCCACACCTGCCACTTCTGAAAGGCCAGAGAGTGTGAGTGTGTGTGTGTGTGTGTGTGTGTGTGAGAGAGGGAGAGGGAGAGGGAGAGGGAGAACGCGCGCGCGATGGGCGAGATCGGTGGGCAGGGAGGAACCGGGTCGGGGAGTAAAGGAGTCAGGGAGGACGTTGGTGGGGAGCAGAACTCAGTCCTTGTTCTAGGCCGCTGAGGGCCCCCTGTGGCCCCCGCCCGGAAGACGGCCTAACGTGTGCCCGCCCCCGCTGCCAGGTAACCCCCCGCGGCCGAGCCCGGAGCCCGAGGAGCCTCGGCGCCCAGGCCCCGCGGAGCGCGGTAGCGGCTCCGGGACGCCCAAGCTGATCCAGCGCGCGCTGCTGCGCGGCACAGCCCTGCTCGCCTCCCTGGGCCTGGGCCGCGACCTGCAGCCGCCGTCGCCGTCGCCGAGCGGCCCGGGCCGCGAGCGTGGGGAGCCCTCGCCAACGCCCCGCGCGCCGCTGCCTACACCGTCAGCCGCCGAGCCACCCCCCTCCCAGCTCATCCGCTTCTCCCCCAAGAGGCCCGACGCCCCCCCCTCCCCGCTGAGCCCGGACGCCCCCGGCCCGCCCACCCCTGCGCCCCTGCTGCTGGAGCTGGGAGTCCCCGTGGGCCAGCTGTCAGCCAAGAGCCCCCGGCGCGAGGAGGAGAGGCGCGGTGAGTGGCCCGAAGCAGGCCTACTGTGGGTGACAGCGGGGAGGAGAGGCCGCTGGGGACGTGTGGGGCAGTAAGGCTGCGGCCACAGCCATCTGCTGGATCCCAGACCAGGCCCTCAGGGCACTGGGGACGCAGGGAAGGAACTGAGTTCTAAGTTCAGCCACCCAGTGGCGGGAGAGGGGGCTGGGGTGGGGGGCATGGCCAGGCAGGTTGTGAAAGAATAGAAATAATCCTGGTGAGATAATGACAGCAAACGCCTCCTGGTTGCCTCCTTGTGCCAGGCACTGTTCCTTGAGCCACGGAGAGATTGTCTCACTTAATTACATGACGGGCCTGTGAACAAAATACTCTTGTTATACCCATTTTTTAGATGAGGTTTAAGGCACAGAGAGATGAGGGACCCAAGGCTCTCAGCAGTTAAGTGGCAGAGCTGGGATCCAAGCCCAGGCCCATCTACGCCAGAGGCCTTGCTCTTAACCACTGGGTAATTAAACAGATGCACCGCAGAGTATAAAGGGCCGTGGAAGTTATGAGTCAGGCAGCTCGCTGTGCAGATAGGAAAGCTCCAGAGGTGGGCGGTGCCTCCTGTGGGTACCCAGGATTTGGTGGCTGCCTGACCCCGCGCCCCCTCCCTCGACCTTCCTAGGAAGTGCTGTCTCACCGCCGCCAGGGATATCACGCTCTGCTCCTGGCACCCCAGGCACCCCACGCTCTCCGCCCCTGGGCCTCATCAGCCGACCTCGACCCTCACCCCTTCGCAGCCGCATCGACCCGTGGAGCTTCGTGTCAGCCGGGCCACGGCCTTCGCCTTTGTCCTCGCCGCAGCCTGCGCCCCGCCGGGCACCCTGGACCTTGTTCCCGGACTCGGACCCCTTCTGGGACTCTCCACCTGCCAACCCCTTCCGGGGGGGCCCTCAGGACTGCAGGGCACAGACCAAAGACATAGGTGCCCAGGCCCCGTGGGCGCCAGAGGCAGGGCCCTGAGTGGGCTGGGCTGCTCCCCCACGCTCCAGCTGCCCTACAGGAGCCACAGTATACACTGGAACAGGAGCCGGGCGAGCCTCTGTAGCTGCCTTGGTTTCCCCCAGGGACCCCACCCCCTTTGGGGGTCAGGAACACTACACTGCACAGGAAGCCTTCACACTGGAGGGGGGGAGCCTGCACCCCCCCCACACCTGCAACCTGTGGGTCCCCCGACTCACCTGCCCCGTTGGGGCCCAACACTGTACCCAGCTGGTTGGGAGGACCAGAGCCTGTCTCAGGGAATCGCCCCCAGGGGTGGTGCAGGAAGGAGGGGAAGTACAGGGGAGAGGGGCTGGCCTCGGCTGTCACCAGCACTCTTGACCAAGCCCTGCTACTGTGGCCCCCGCCCCAGGGCTTAGTGCCCGGATGCCCCCACCCCTGCCCTGGGGGTCCTCTGGGGCCAGGACTCTCTGGGTGCCCTCCTGCCGCCCCGGCCAGGGTTGGGGCCTCGGCCTCAGGATCCTATGAAGCCAAATAAACTCCCCGAGCTGTCTCCCCGGGTGCAGCCTCTCACCTTTTTGGGAAGTAACCGGGGGATCCGAGCCATCACGCAAACCTGGTGACTTCGTGCCCTCAGCACAAGGGGCAGTTGGCCTGAGGCTAGGCTGGGACCAAGGGCACTGGCCTCGGTCAGGCATTCCAGGCCCGCCTCAGCCTCCTCGGCACCCACACGCGCTGCTCTCGCCCACCTTCTCCCCACCCTTGGCAGGCCTGCCTTGCCATTTCAAGAATCGCCCCGTTCTTCCTGCTGCTTAGCCTCGGGACCCAGCTGCAACATCACCTCCCCTGGGGCGTCTTCCCTGGCCATGCTGTGCCCGCCACAGCCAGCTCGCGGAGCTCGGGCGTCCAGAGCCCACTGGGCAGAATCTTGGGGTTTGTCCTGGGTTTGTCTCTATTCCAGGGTCTGGACCAGGAGGAGTGACCACCCTGGTTCATGGCTCCGTCCACACTTCTCTTACTGGCTCATGGTTCCGTCCACACTTCTGTGGGTTCTGTGGGGGGGGGGGTGGGGGGCACCCCGCACCAGGCCCCAGGGCGGGGCCCTTGCGCTCAGCCCCTCCATGGTTCAGCGGAGTAGTAGTCTAGGCTCCCCGCCCCTGCACACACCCTGGCAGCCAGGCTCACTGTGTCCCCAGTGTTCAGTGGGGCGGGACTCAGGAGGGCCCAGCACAGGGTTCTCAGGGAGAACTCAGAATGGAGGTGTGAGAGCGTCCTCTGGGCGGCGGCCTTGGCTCCTCTCAGCTCACTGCCCTGCCCCACCCCCCCGACTCTTCCCAAATCCCCACTCCTGTCCCCTCTTCCTTGCAGGCTGCCTGCTGTACCCCCCTCACACCCCCCTCCCAATAGGTCTACCCGGGCCACTCTTGTCCTCTCGGCCCTGTGTCCTTACCCCCCCCCACCCCCACCCCCCGCCCCACGCCGTTCCTCTCACACCCCAAGCTCTCTCCCACCTTGACTGGCTTCTGTTCCCCAGCTGAAATGTCAGTCTTCACTCTTCCAGGGCCTTCCCCCAGAACTTCAGGGCATGTGTGACAATTCAAACTTGTCACATTCTCTTGCTAACAGGTTTCTTGTGGAACAGCAGGAGGGAAGGGACCTGTGTCTGTCTTCTTGTCCAGTGTCCTCAGGAAAAAGAAGTACTTGCTGAGGGGATGCAGGGAGCGGGCCGGGCTCGAGTGAGCTCCTCCCTGAATAAGCCACCCTGTGTGACTTTGAGCCAGTCTCGCTCGCTCTCTGGGCCTCAACCTACTCCACCTCGCCCCCATCTCCCCAGCTTCAGGGAACTGGGCAAATAATGTCTCGTCCCCAGAAATTAGGAGGAGGGACCCAGACCGACCCCCTTCCAGCTCATTCACACTCTCCCTCAGTGAGTCCCTGGCGTCTGTCTTCAGCCTCCCACGGGCACCTCCTCCCAGCCGCACCCTGCCAGCCCCTCCCAGGTGCCTGTGGAGCCGCCAGCTCCCACAGCACCTCCGACCCCAGGCGGCACAACATGGGGGCTCTAAGGCCCTGGGCCCGGTTCCCACTACTGGTTGTGGGCCACCTGCTGGCCCTGGGGATTGGGGCTGCTGTGTTTCAGGCCCTGGAGGGGCCGCCAGCCCTCCGGCTCCAGGCCAAGCTCAGGACCGAGTTGGCCACTTTCCAGGCAGAATATGGGGCCTGCCTGCCACCTGGGGCACTGGAGGAGCTGCTGGGCACCGCCCTGGCGGCCCAGGTACGCGGGGTCTCCAGCTGGGGCGATGGCTCAGAGGCTGGGAACTGGGATCTGCCCTCGGCCCTGCTCTTCACTGCCAGCATCCTCACCACCACGGGTAAGGCTGCCAGGCGGCCGGGCAGGCGGGGGTTCCTGGGGGGCCCTGGCGATGTAGCCCTTCCCTCAGCCCCAAAAGGCCAGACAGATCCCAGGCCTGACTCGGCCTGACATCAGAGCTGGGGCTTCCCACACCAGTACCCCAACTGGTACCTCAAGTTCAGCGGCCAGGCAGGGTGTGTCCTCCTCAGCCACACACCCCGACGCCCCCTGACATCCGGGAGAGATGCCCAGACCCCGTGGCCCGAGGCAAGGTGGGGAACAGGTATTGTAGGGTGGATTCTTTAACGGAGGAGAATGGAGTGAACCCAGGAGTGCAGGTCAGGACCACCGACTCCGGAGAGAGTGGCCAGGGGGAGGAAGTCCCGATGAAACGTTAGCCATGGCAAGAGGGCACAGAGATGAGGGATGACGGAATTCCTGGCAGAGGGAACAGCATGTGTGAAGGCGCAGGGAAATAAAGGAATGGGACCCACAGCCCTGGAGGTTTTTTTGTCCTGTGAGTGGACATCGTCCGTACAAACATCTGCAGAGTGTCTAAATGTCGTCTACATCTGTATTCCCAACTTCTCTTGGACAATCAGGAGAGCTATATTCACTCTGAGCCAGAATCCCTGCAAGGCAGCATAGTGTCTGGAGAGGAACAAGGCCTGTACTTTTGGACAGAACGCTTCCTCTCCAGGCCACGCCAACGCTCTTGTCTCACATCTGGCCCCTCTAGGCATTTGCGTTTACAACCTCTGGACTAGCTGGTCCTGTTCTCCCAGCACACCCTGCTCTCCCGCCTCTCCCTGCCTTGCACATGCTTTTCCAGTCCTGACTGCCCTCTCTCACGCACGCTGCCTCTTTTGCCGCCGTTCATGTCGTGTCTCCACTGACTTTCCTTCATTGTCGTCTCCACCAAAAGGCAGGGCCTGGGCAGACTCAGATTCCAGTGCAAGGCCTGGCACACAGGGTGTCTCAAGACACCTTTGGGCAGGGGAAGAGTGCGTAACGTTCTTCCCAGTGGATTTGGAAGCATCGTATTGGTCAAGGGCAGAGCTGAGGAACCGGAGAAAACCAAGCTTCCTCTGGGGCAGGATAGGGGTTCTCAGAACTGTCCCAGCCCCAAGAGGCCTAAGGTGACTGCCTCTTTTAATGTTCCATTTCCCAGAAAAGAGTGGGCACAGAGGTAAAGGGACTTGTCCAAGACCCCCAGCGGATGAGGAGCAAAGCCAGCCAGAGCACAGGCGGGAGCCGGTCCCTCGATCTCAGCCACTAGAGGGCGGTCTTCTGCCAGACGCCTCGTTGGGGGAAGGGGGGGACCACAGCCGGCATCCCTCTCGAGGGCTCATCGCCCACGGCCTCTCTCCTTTCCAGGTTATGGCTGCATGGCCCCGCTGTCGGCGGGCGGAAAGGCCTTCTGCGTGGTCTACGCGACCCTGGGGCTGCCAGCCTCGTTAGCGCTCCTGGCCGCACTGCGCCGCTGCCTGCTGCCTCTGCTCAGCCGCCCAGGGGCCTGGGTAGCAGCCCCGGCCAGGGCCGGGTTGCTACGGGCAGCCGGACTGGGCCTGCTAGTGGCTGGCGCCTTCGTGCTGCTGCCAGCGCTGGTGCTGTGGGGCGTCCAGGGTGACTGCAGCCTGCTGGAGACCATCTACTTCTGCTTCAGCTCCCTCAGCACCATCGGCCTGGGGGACCTGCTGCCGGGTCACGGCCGTGGCCTGCATCCGGTGCTTTACCACCTGGGCCAGCTCGCACTTCTCGGTGAGTCCAGCTGCCAAGGAGCGTGAGGGCGAGAGGAGGGAAGAGGAGCCCGGACTACGACTCCGTAAACCACTGGGGAGGCCGAGCCGCCCAGGTGGAGGAACCCTGCCCTGGGCTGTGGTGTGGGAGTCGTAGAACCCTGACGGCACCTCTGCGTGGCGCCGGGTGCCGGGGTGGCGGGTCACCTGGCTGGGAGGTGGCAGGGAGCATACGGGCACTGCCAGAGCTGTGCCAGCAACCTCTCCTCACCAGGTTACTTGCTCCTCGGGCTCCTGGCCATGCTGCTGGCTGTGGAGACCTTCTCAGAGCTGCCACAGGTCCGCGCCGTGGTGAAGTTCTTTGGGTCCAGTGGCCCGCGGACGGCTGAAGACCAAAGCGGCATCCTAGGCCAAGATGAACTGGCCCTGAGCACCCTGCCACCCTCGGCCGCAGCCCCAGAACAGACCCCAACTTGCTGATGGGTGCGAGGTGATGGAGTTGAGCTCTGTTCAGGTGGACGAGCTTGAGGAGGAAGCCCCCAGTGAAGGGAGGGGAGGGTGTGATTGTAAGGACCTCAGGCAATAGTGGTTTGTTTTGTTTTGTTTTTTAAAGGGAAAGGCAATAACCCTGTTCTGGTCCCTTCTTTCAAAATGGGACCCCCAGGGGCGCCTGGGTGGCTCAGTAGGTTGGGCCACCGACTCGGCTCAGGTCATGATCTCACAGCTTGTGAGTTTCAGCGCAGCATCGGGCTCTGTGCTGACAGCCCAGAGCCTGGAGCCTGCTTTCGATTCTGTGTCTCCCTCTCTCTGTCCCACCACTGCTTGCACTCTTTCTCTCTCTGTCTCTCAGAAATAAATAAACGTTAAAAATTTAAAAAAAAAATTAAAAAAATGGGATCCCTAAAGCGATCAACGACCCAAACCCCACCATCCTTAAACCCCATCATCCTTTGAAGGCGAAGGCCGAGGGGGGTGCTCCGCGGCATCTGGGAAACTCAAAGCCCGCCCAGCCCCACTTCGGATCGCAGACAGCCTTATCGGCCTAGCCCCGCCCCCTTCCGTCTATTGAAAGCCCCAGGGCTGAGAAAGGCAGGCCTGGTGTGGCCTCGTCCAACTTTATTGCTCGCGAAGATCAGGAAAGGGGGGAGGGCGGGGGCGCAGCGGCTCACCGGCCATCCCTGTCCCCCCGCTGGCCGGCCCGGGCCCTGCCATCGGGGAGGGGTTCTGTAGGGGTGCTCCTGGGACCCCCAGGCCCCGCGAACACACACACACACACTCACACGGACAAATAAATACGGCCCGGACGGCACGGCCGTCCAGCCGCTCCTGTCTGTCGGGCCCCCAGAGGCCGCCCTTCTTCCCCCCACAGGGGGGCGACGGCGGCCCCTACGGGCGGCGCGCCGCGTCCGTGCGGCCCGGGTCCTCCGCAGCGCTAGTCCGGGGCGGCGACCCGGCGCGGCAGCGAGAAAGCCTGCGGTCCGAGTGGTTGAGGCCTCAGCTCAGCGAACAGCGCTCGCGCCGGCTCAGCTGCCGGCTCAGCTTGCGGCGCCGCTGCTCCAGGCCGCGTTCCAGGCGCTCGTCCTCCTCCAGGGCGCTGGGAGGGAGCGGCTTGAAGTCAGAGTCGGGCCCCAATCCTAGTCTGCCCCCCTGGCCAGAGCGAGCCCTCCTCGGGAATCCGCCCCTAGACGCCCCCCCCCCTCCCAGCGCGGTCCCCACCCCACTCACATCCGCTCTTTGTGGTCCAGGTCCCGGACCAACTCATCCCGCTGGTTCACCAGCGACACCAGCTCCTCCAGCAGAAGCTGCTCTCGGCGTTGTTGCGCGGCCGTTTTCAGCCAGTCTGAGGGCGGAGGAGGCCGAGGGTCAGGAGGCGCCCGTCCCTGCTCTGTACCGGCTCTCACCCTCTCCGGGCCCCATCTCCCACCTTCGATAGCTAGCATCGCCCGCAGCTCCCGGCTCAGCAGCTCGAACCTCCGCTCCAGGTCTTGCTCCTCGATACTGGGGTGGAGGGTGCGGGGTGGGTCAGGAAAAGGGGAACAGGAGAGGAAGGGGTCCCGGGGCTCTGACTACTCCCTGGCCTCCCATCCCACCTCATTACCAGTTCGTGTGGAGGGCTGGGCTGAGGAAAGCGCTATACCCACGTCCCTGCCCCAGATCATCTTCCTTCCAACTGTTCTCCAAATGCTGGATGCTTATAGTGTCTCCTCCCCACTGCTTTTTATTTTTTAATTTTTAAATATGTATTTATTTTTGAGAGAGACAGAGCATGAGTGGGAGAGGGGCAGAGAGAGGGGGGAGACACAGAATCCGAAGCAGGCTCCAGGCTGTGAGCTGTTAGCAGAGTCCAACGTAGGGCTCGAACTCATGAGCCATGAGATCATAACCTGAGCCAAAGTCGGACACTTAACTGACTGAGCCACCCAGGCACCCCTCCCTTGTTTTTTTTTTTTTTTTTTTAAATTAGGAAACAACCTTGCAGGATCATTTGGATGAACATTATTCATCAGCAGCAAGTATGAGACACTAAAATTATTCTGAAAAATTATCTAAAATCCAAAAGGGAGGCAAACTTGCCTTCATCCTGCAGGACTATCAAAGCAATCATGGTCAAGAGTTGCTTTTGACCCCACTTGGAAACCAGCTCAGATCTCTGTGGGCCTCAGTTTTTCTTATTGGAAAGGAACAGGGTCAAAGGAACAGGCACTCAGCCCTGACTTGCCTGTACCACGTTTTTCTCTGGGCCTTAGTTTTCGGATTCATAAAAACAGTACCAATAAAACAGGTGTACAATTCATACAGGACTTTTGAGAAGAAGAAAATAAGGTGACTGAGCAATTTTCCAAAAAGACCTTTGCAGAAAGAAGAAAGTAGTGAATAGTTCTAACCAAAGTGGCCAAGATTCCCCTCTGTCCTGCACGCCCGGGGCGGGCTGGGGGCGGGGCCTGGAGTGGGAGGGGCTCACTCACAGCAGCTGCAGCTGGTCCTGCCTCCGGATGAGAGCATTCTTCTTGTTGACCAATGTGAACCACTCCTGGATCAGCACCTCCTCCTGCAACCTGTTGGCACCTGAACCCGGCCAGGACAGTCACCAGGCCTGCCGTCAACCCAGGTGGCAAGAGTAGGGTGGCTGGGGATCGGGGCTCGCTTCCTTACGGCACCCCAGAAGCCGGAGCCTGGTGCCTCCGGCAAGCTGCTTCCCTTGTCCCGCTGTAAATGGGGACAGAGACCCCAGCCTTGCCTCCTCCCAACTCCTCCCCAGATCAGGAAGGGCTGCAGGGCTGGGCAGATCTGGTGGCATGTGTTGGGGAGTGGACTCCAGATGTCTGCCCCACCTGACTCCATAAGGCTCCTCAGCTGTGTCTCCACCTCCGCTGCCCGCCCATCTATTTGTCTCTGCTCCTGTTCCAGGGCCTGCAGCTCTGCGCACACGTACTGACTTGTGTCCTGGAACCGTTGCTGCAGAAAAGGGGGGGGCGGGGGGGCTCAGTCCAGGCTCTGCCTGGGAAGCGCCACCCACCAGCTCCTCCCTCCTCAGCCCTCCTTACCAGCCCAGCCTCTTCCCCTGGACTTGGGGGTGGCTCCTCCGGTGGGGAACTCCCACCTGCAGACAGAGACCGGGTTAAGGCACCTCCATCTGACAGCTGCCCCCAGGGCGTCCCCAGCTCAGGATCTGTGAACAGCCTGAACTGAGCTGGGTCACTACTCCTTCACAACTACTCACCCGGGGGCTGCTGTGGGGTTGTGGTTGTAGATGGGCCAGGGGCAGGGCTGGGGTCAGGGCCCAGGCCTTCCTGTGGAGAAAGGGGCCGGTGAGGGCTTGCAGGGCTCCCCAACAGCCCTGCCCCAGGGCCAGCCAGAGCCTCGTGCACACGCAGGGCAGGAGAGGCCCTCAGTTCCAGGCCCTGCCCACCCCAGCTGCTTCTCCAGTCCTGCATGCACAGAACTCCACCCTCCGTCCCCTCCAGGGAAAGTGCCTCCCCAAGGGAAGGCCATGGCCTTCACCCTGCCTGGCCCTGTGATCCTGGGCCAGTCCACGCCCACTCTGGGAGCCTCACAGTCCTTGTTCCCTGGGCTGGGTTTACAAGGCTTTTGTGAGAGTCAGGGGTGAAAGGCTGTGAGGGGCCTGGCTGGGGCCTCTCCTTCTCCCTCTCACCCCTTCCTGCTTGGAGCTCCCTCAGGCCACCTCCGACTCCCATCACCTAGTGCTTGAGTCTCCATCGTGGCCAGGGGCCCACGCGGTGACACTGAGCTCCCTTGATGCACCTCATCTCCAGACCCAGGCCATCTTGGGCCAGCACCTCCATATCCTGGCCAAAAGGGGGCACCCTCCCACCTTATCAATTCCCATGCCCAGCCTGCTGTGCTCTTCGTAGAACACTCAGAACAGGTCAGGTGGGCCGGGCCTACCAATTTCAGTCTCCAAAAGCAGGGCTGGCCCTTAATGTGCCCTGCCCCTGGCGACTTGCTGGGTGGGTGGGGGGTCAGCTCCGGGGGCTCAGGTCAGCAGATAGCCTGGCCCCTTTGATGGCTCCTGCTCGGGCCACCCTTCTAGGTCACAGGGTGGGGAGAAGGTTGAACTACTCCACTGTCCACTCCATCCTGCGCTTCTCTGAGAAGCGTCCCTGGACAGATGGCGGTCAGATGCCATCCTCTCTGGCCCGTGTCAGTGGCCACTACCCATTCCCTGCCTGCTGACTCTATCCTCAAGTCACAACTGAGGGGTCTTCCTAAAACCTTCACCGGATGGTGTCACTCCCCCAGCCCCCCGACCCCTCTCAGCGCCCAATCTTGTTGCCAAGGCCTGTTGGCATCTCCAGCCTCAACTCCTACTACCCCAGACCCCACCCAGACACCAGCCGTTGGCCATAGCAATGGACTTTCGCTTCCCCAAATAGCTTCCTCAGCCTGGACTGGCCTCTATCTGGGGAAACCTGACATCAGCAACCTTCATGACCCGGCTCGGCTCCACCTCCATGAGGCCCCTTCGGGCTCCCACACAGCTTTCTGTCTCTCTTCCCGAACTTCACCCCTCCTGAAGCCCGGAGAGTGCCCCCCTCCATGGCCTCCCAGGCCTCCCCCATCCCTGCTTGCACTCCCATCATAGCTGCTGGTTATCTGTGTCTCCCTGCCCAGAGGCAGCCCCTGCAGACAGGATGGGGCCCAGAGAATGCACTCAGGGCCCACCAATTAGCGCTGTTGACTAGACATTGATGCGTTGGACACGGTGCATATAATGACTCCACCAGTCCCCCCAACAGCTCTGTGATTCAGGGGTCATAACATCACCACTTCACAGAACAGGACACCAAAGGTCAGAGATGAAGCTCATATAGGTCTGGCCTAGGATCCAGGGCCGTCTAATTCAAAGATGTGTTCCCAAGCTGGGCCACCCACTGGCTGTTTGCCTCTGGGCCAGTCATACTCCCTGGGCTTCTGTTTGTCTTTATGTGAGAGAAATCCGAACCCTGTGGAAACTGGGGGTGGCAGGGTTCCAGAAAGGCATCTGGGGAAGAACACAGTTCCCCTTTCTTGACGGCACCCTGAAGTAGTAACTCAAGGCCACTCCGTGAAGGACTTAGGCATTTGCTGCTTCTCCTCAGGGAAAGAGGACAGAAAGGTTAAGTGGCTCGCCCAGAGTCCCGCAGCCAGCCAGCCAGTAGTGCTGAGCCTAGCAGAGGGCACCGTTTCATAGTTCCGGCTTCACGGGTGTTCTCAACTTTCTCCCTGAACCTCAATGTTCCCACCTGCAAATGGGGTAATCATTCCTCCCTGGAAGGGACATTGTGAGAAGTCAGTTGGGAGCTAATAAGGGGTCATGGGGGCAGGGCCTGGCACGCAGCGTGCACTCCACCCACAGAGCAGGCAGAGGCACAAGAGTGGAGGAGAAACCCCAACCTCAGCAGCCACTGAGCTTACTCACTCAGCCCCGATGGGAATTCCAATGCTTCCTCCTGTCTGACCCCAATTCCCCTTTCTATACCCTCACGCATGGCCCCTCCTCCAGGAAGCCTTGCTGGGCCGCACCAGAGGCACCCTGCCCTCCTCTTGGCGTTGCTTCGGCCCCACCCCAGCTTCAAGGTGCCTGACTTCATCCCATCCAGGACTTTGGGAGCTCCCAAGGGCAGGGACAGGCCTGACCTCCTCCTACTGCATGCATAGGGCATGGGGGATGGGAACAGCCAATAAGGAGGAGTCCCCTCCAGCCCTGTGGGTCACAGATCTCCTGTGGGACAAGGGCTCGGGAGGGGCCTGGCTCAGAAGGACCAGATGCTGGGACTTGGGCAGAGAAGGGTGTAGGACGGAGCCTCCCCTCTAAGATTTAAGGAGCCAGTGACATATATTAATGAGACTGTGGCCAGAGGACAACAGACAGGCCAGGGGTGACTGTGTCCCTCTGGCCCTTGCGTATCACATCTCCTAGGGGTGCCTCTGGTGCCCTCTCTGTCTCTCATTCACAATGCTGTGCCTCTGACCCGCTCAAGGCTCCAGCTCTCCAAACCTGCGGACCTCGTGGGAGATGACTGGCAGATCCCTAAAGGAAACCTGAGCTTTCCTGCTAAGAGCACACTTTTACTTAAGCAGGTCCCCCCATTTGAGAACCATCTCTTCCCATCTTATCAGCCTAGCTCACATGGCTGCTTCTTCCAGAAAGCCTTTCCCGGTTTATTCCCTCCTTTCTTTGGAACGTCATCCCTGGGCAGCTGAAGGCTTGCAGTGGCCTGACAGGGCTGCCCCTGCTGTTGCGGGCAGGATGGGTGCAGGGGGTGGAAGGAACCCCAGCTGGGAAGCCACTTCAGTGGCACTTGTCCTTGAGGAAATCCCTGCCTTCTCTGGGACCACCTCCCCTTCAGTGCAATGACCATATGATACCCTGGGAGACCCGAACCTGAGAAATGCAGGGGCTGGGGGAGTGGGGTGGAGGGGGCACCAGGCAGGGTCTCCCAGCTTCAACCTCCCATTATCAGAGAAGAATGGGTCTCCAGGATCTGGAGTTAAAGATCCGAATCAGAGCTACTTGGAACAGGGAGGCCCTGGCTGGACCCACTCAGGACAGAAGCCCTGCCCAGCCTACAGGGCAATGGTGGCTGCTGAGCGACCCAGGGCCAACCGCAGGGAAAGAAACACCCCCACCCACTTCACAGTCCCTAAAGAGCAGCGTGCTGAGTGCTGACAACCATGGAGCCTCCTAGGAACTTCCTGCTACAGCCCTGATTCCACTACCTGGGTGTCAGGCATTAAGAACCATTAGCATAGATTCCAAGCTGGCAGCAAAGGTGGAGACCCTGCCCAGGAGGCCGCTCTGGGCCTGGGGGGCCTCGGCCTGCACGTGTCCCCTGAACAGAAGCCCACTCCGTCGCCGTCGCCGGGGGACTCTTCCCGGACACCACGGCCCCCGCACTCAGAAAGCGCCTCGCCGCATCCAGCCAAGTCCTGCTGCCCTGAAGCCGCCGCCCCTGCGCCGTCTCTGCCCTTGGGGCCCCTCAGGACCCATCCCTCTCTGCCCGGCCACCCTCGACCCCGCGCCACAGGAGGGCACTCACCGCAGCCGGGGCCCCGGCGGCCCCCGCGTCCGGGTCTTCCACCGAGAAGGAGTTGCTGTTCCGCAGCCGCGAGCGCCTCTTCTTCAGCAGGTCGGCGTCGCGCACGTGGGAGAAGGAGCCGTGCGCGCGGGGTGGGGGCACCGGCCCGGCCTCCCCGTTGACCGACGGCCGCCGCAGCCTCACGCCGCCCCCGGCGCCCGGCGCCCCCGCCCCGTTCACCAGCCCCTCGGCCGGGGGCACGGACGCCCGGGCTCCGGGACCGTCGGCAGGGGCTTCCGCGGAGCGCGCCTCCGGGGCGGCCTCCGCACCGCGGTCCTTGGAGGCCGCCTCGGGAGCCGCCCCGTCCGCGCGGTTCTCGGGCTCCTTGAGCCCCTTGGGCCCCTTGGGCTCCTCCGGCGCCTCGGCCCGGTGTTCGCGCAGCCGCTGCGCCAGGCCCCCGGCGTCCAGGCCGTCGGGCGGGCTCGGCTGGGCGCTGGCCACGCGGTACGTGCCAGCGCCGCCGCCGCCCTCCAGCTGCACCAGCTGCAACTCCTGCCCGGTGCAGAAGGCGCGGATCTGGCACAGGTACGTCATGACGATGAGCTTGTCGGGCACCGACAGCAGCACCATGTCCGCCGGCTCCAGCAGCCGCGACACGCCCAGAGCCGCGAAGCCATCGAAGGCCTAGGAACGGTGCGCTGGGGATCAGCGGCGGCGGCGGCGGCGGCGGGTGTTACCCAGCGATGCTGCGGCCCCGCCCAGGACCGCCGGAGGAATCCCCGCGACTGGCACGCCGGGGTTTTGCCTAGCAACGCCTTCACCCTTCTGTTGGGGGAAATCTAGCAACAGGGCCCGCCCCCGCGTCACCCAGCAACTGCACACCAAAGGGCGGTTTTGGAAAAACCATCTGGGGGAAATAGGCTTTAAAACAAAACAAAACTAAGAAAAACGAACAGTTTAAAGACCAAGAGGGTAAAAAAGTGACAGAACTTCCCAAACCCACTTGCTGGGGCCCTGCAGCCCGTAGGTTCCTCTCCTAAGGACAGAGGGACCCTAAATGTTGGATCTACGGCCTGGCTCTGGACCCTTTCCCCCCAGGCATTGCTCCCTCTCCATCTCACCTGCTTGTTGTTCTGCTTGATGTTGAGTGGGTCCAGGGAGGCATAGTCGCTGCAGAGAGAGGGCCGGTCAGAGGCTGAAATCACACTGCCCTCCCAGCAGGCTCCCTCATTCATTCCCACCCCCTCTGGCAGCTCACATCTTGTCTGGGTAGAATCGGTGCAGGATGGCACAGAAGGCCAAGCCGTTGCGCCAAGATGTAGTGAAGTTGGTGACTCGGACACCACGGTAGCCAGCGGTGACTTCCTGGCACCACTCCAGCAGGGATTGACTGGAGCTGACCAGAGCACGTGGTGCCTAGGGACACAGGGATGGGCTCAGGGAATGTGAACGGAGGACCTGTACCCTCTGACCCCTGGGCACAAAATAGCCCTGGCTCTGGGTTTGCAGGGGTCACCAGAGACCACTGGCCAGAGCCTTGGGACTAGGCAAAGGGTTTCCAGCTCTGTGGTTATCTACCAAGGTCACCTAAAAAGGTCAGTGGCCCCCAGGCAAGATCAGAGGTCACCAGCAGCCACACCTCAAGGTCAGCCCAGAAAATCAGCTTAGGGGTGTCCGGGTCCATGCAGCCCAGGGAAGACAGATGGGGGAGCCAGGGCATCCTGAGAGAGGAGAGGGTGAGGGGGGCTCCTTGAAGCTGAGCCCCTATCCCACCGCACCCCAGTCGACCAGGTGGGTCCATGCAGAGCCGCCGTTAGCTCAGCCCCAGGTTAGTGGAAAGCAGCGGACTGGGCCCTCGGCGGCCCCCATCCCTACCTGGCTGCCTGGCAGCCTCCCGTCCTCTTCAGGCTCCTCTGGGGAAGAGGCCCCCGAGGGCTTGGGCACCCCAGCCCCTGCCCCACTGGCCACCTGCACCTCAATCAGGCTGGCCTCCGGGAGGTTTCCCTCAGCTTCTTGTCCCTGCTCAGTCCCTGAGAACCCGGCCTCTGCTTCCTGGGCCTCAAAAATACCAGATTCGTTCTCTGGAGGCCCTAAAATCTCCGTCTCTGCTTCCTGGGCCCCCCAAGCCCCAGACTTGGCCTCTGAAACTCCCAGCACCTCAGCTTCTGCCTCCTGGGCCCTCAAAACTGTGGTCTTTGCCTCTGCTCCCTGGGGCCCTAAAACTCCACGCTTAGTGATGGAATCCTGCAAAGCTTCATATTGGAGAGTCTCCCAGAGCCCAGTCTCTGCCTCCTGGACCCCCAAAGTCTTAGCCTTGTCCTTCTCAGCCTCTAAAACTGTCGTTTCTGTCTGTTGAGTCCCCAGTCCCTCAGCCTCTGCCTTTCCAACTCCTGGCCCTGAAACCCTTGAACCCCCCACCTCTGTCTCCAGGGCTCCTGCTATCTGATTTTCTATCCTGGGAACCCCTGAACCCCCAGCTTCTATCTCCTGGGTCCCCAGTATCTCAGCTGCTGCTGTCTCAGTCTCAAACCCTGGGATCCCTGAGCCCCCTACCTCTGTTTCCCGGGTCCCTGCTGTCTCAGATTTTATCCCTGAACCCCCCACCTCAGCCTCTTGGGTTTCCAGTATCTCAGCCTCTGCCGTCCCAGCTTCTATCTCTGGCATCCGGGAACCTCCCACCTCTGTCTCCTGGGCCCCCAATATTTCACATTCTGCTATCTCAGCTTCTATCCTCAGTATGCCTGAACCACCAGCTATCTCCTGGGTCCCCAATATCTCAGTCTCTGCTGTCCTAGTCTTTGTCCCCAGAAACCCTGAACCCTCAGCCTCTGTTTTCTGGGCTCCCAGTTCCTCAGACTCTGCCATCCCAGCAGCCTCTGACTCTAGGAGCCCTGATCTCACGATCTGTGTCTCCTGGGCCCCCAATGCCTTGGCTTCTGCTGTCCCCATCTCTATCTCTGGGAACCCTGATCCCTCCACTTCGGTCTCCTGGGTCCCCAGTACCTCTGACTCTGCCACCCCCGTCTCTGTTCCCAGGACCCTTGAATCCCGAGTCTCTGCCTCCCAGACCCCCAGATCCCTAGACATCACCCCCTGGTCAGTTGCTGGCGGGGCTCCCTGGTACCCGCTCACCTGGGGCCTGGTGCTTGCTGCTCCAACAGAGGGACCCTGCTCCAGGCCTGTCCCCCCAACACCAGGGGCTCTGCCTCTCACCTCTGCACCCTCTCTCTCCTGGCCTGCAGCAGCCCTGGCCCCACTGAGGTCACCAAGATGCCTGGTGTGCCCTGCAGGGTCTGCTGGGGGTGGGCTCAGGACTGTGGGAGCCTCATCCCTGGTCCTGACCCCTGTCTTCCCCTGAGAGCCCCTTGGAGGAGCCTCGGGAGTCCCCTTGAATCTTGCCTCAGACATCACCCCTATAGCCTCTGGTCCCTCAGTGTCCACATGTCTCACCTTTGACATCTGCTCAGCATCCACTTGACTCCCTTCTAAACTCTCTTCAGCCTCCCCGGCTCTGACGTCTGACCTCTTAGTGTTCACCTCTCTGACTCCTGACTCCTGCTCAGTGTCCGTCCCCCCAGCCCCCCGCCTATCCCCAGCGCTCCTCCCCTTAACCTTAGGTTTCTGCCCCCCCAAAGAGTCTCTGGAGCCTCCACCCTCAATGCCTGGGGCCAGCCTGGCTCCCTGAGCCTCTGTCCCTTCCTGCGGGCTTTCCTGGGCCTGGGTCTGCCCAGAAGAATGCACTCCTGCCGGGGGATCCCCTGAGGCTTTGGGAGCCTCATCTTCCCCTTGGGGGACTAGGGGCCAGGGGGCATCAGAGCCTTTCCGGAGCCGAGGGGCTGGGGTGGGGGCCACCTCCTGGCCTGGCTGTCTTGAAGACCTGAGGAGAGAGCAGGAGAGAGCATTTTTAGCCCCATCCCCGCCCTTCAGGTTCTTAGGGCCCTGGAAAGGCACAGGGGACAGGGCTCGTGCCAAAGCTCACCTCTTCTCTGGTGGGGTTCCCGGGGGCCTTGGGGCCTTGAGGCCCACCTGGCCCCCTGCTACAGTAGCTCTTTCAGACCCCTGGCCCTGGGAGGTCCTGGCTGGGGGCGCAGGGGCACTCACAGGGGCGGGGCTGGTATCCTCCACACTAGAGGGGTTGGCAGCTGGGGAGGAAGGAAGGGAGGGGTGCTGAGGCCTGGGCCCTGAGGCTGGAGGTCCATTCCCTCCCCGGTCCCAACCCGAGCCTGGGCCTCACCTGCCTGCTGGTGCTGGGCCCGGCCCTCCTCCTCCTCCTCACAAAGTGTCTTCAGCTCCCGAGGGGGATCTGGGGTGGGGATGGTGGGGGGGCAGGTCAGCCCAGGGGAGGGCCCTGCAGGTCTGACCCTCTCCCCACAACCAGAGTCCTGGGCCTACCTGGGAAACGCCCCAGCCTCAGGGCACCGCCCCGGCCTGCGAGAAGAGACAGGCCCTCCGATGCAGAGAAAGAGAGAGAGAGAACCACAAGGACAGACAGAAACAAAGCCTTAACAAGCAAAAGGGAGGGATGAGGAAGCCAGTGAGGAGGGCCAGGGTGGGTGGCGAGGGCTGGGGAGATCAGACTCCCCTCTGCGTGTTTGGCCCTGCTGTCTCCGGGCAGGTACCCGCTCAGGGCTGATGAGAGGGCCAGCGGCTCTGGGAACCCATCCTGCAGGACTCAGCCAAGAACCCAGGCCGCCGCAGGACCAGGAGCCAAGTTTGGACAGTCAGGGCTGCCGGGGCAGGTTGGGGCTGCCAGGGCCGTAGTGAGCCCCCTCACTGGGCGTGCTCAAGGCAGGCCCTGGCCCGGCACAGCGAGGGGCTTATGGGCGGGCTTATCCCCCACCCTCCCTAGGTCTTGGAGATCTCAGTCCATGGTAGGCTGTGAGCCCACCTGGCTGGGGGACACGAGCCCGTGCCTCAGGGGCACCTGGACCATTGGCCTCCTCCTCGTCACTCTCAGCGAAGTCGTCCAGGTTGCCCACGTCACTAGGCTTCACGCTCATGAGGCTCGCAAGACTCTGCATATCATCGTCCCTGGGGGTGGGGGGGTCAGAGGTCAGGGGTCGGGGCTGGGGACAGAGATTACAGACTAAGGCCAAGGGAGGAGGATGGGCACTCACGTGGCACGGCCCTCGCGCAGCAGAACCCCCGAGAGAGTGAGGCTCAGCTCCGCGTGCACCACCTTCACCGACTTGGGCTTCAGCCGCAGCCGCAGGGGGACTGGGGCAGGCACGGGCCCCGCATGGCGGGCCAGGTCCACCTCCGCGGTGGCCAGCACCTTCCGCTGCCCCTTGGATTCCTGTGGGCCGGGGAGAAGGGCCGGGGGGAGGAGCATCAGTGCCGCCCCCGAGGCCCCAAGAGCCCAAGCCCCGGCCTGCCCGGCCACTCACATTCTCAATAATAAACGTCCACTCTTTGGCCTCGTACTGGTCCACGTGAGGGTCCTGGGAAAAGGGGGAACTGGTGAGTACGGGGGCTGCTGGGGTGAGGGCGGTACAGGGAGAAGGGCCAGCCGCCTCTCACGCTGCTTCTGGCAGCTATGTGTGCATGCTACCCGCTCCAGAGAGACCTCCTGGGCCACCCACACTGAGCAGGCTACCTCCACCCCCATCTTGCTTCTTGGCCTCACCCCTCCGTTCTGATTTGGACGGATAACACCCTGGGATCCCTCGGGGCTGCCTGGGTTGTAATCGGCCCCTCCCATTCCCACCTACGCAGGAAGGTTAGAGACTCACCCTGTATAGGGTCACAGAGACGTCCACATTCTCTGGCACCATCCACACCACGGTGCCCCGGTATGGGTTCTGGATGCCTGGCTGCCAGCTGTGGGCCTGCAATGAGCAGTCTGAAGCCTCCCCTGACTCTTAAGTCTCCCCTTGTCCCCTGTCCTTATCCCCAAACTTGACCTCATCTTTCTCTCCATTCTGTGGATTCTTTTTTTTTTTTTTTTAAATGTTCATTTAGTTTTGAGAGAGAGAGCACAAGCAAGGGAGGGCAGAGAGAGAAGGGGGACACGGAATCCGAAGGAGGCTCCAGGCTCTGAGCTGTCAGCACGGAGCCCAATGTGGGGCTCGAACCCCCGAACCACGAGATCATGACCTGAGCCGAAGTTAGACGCTTAACCGACTGAGCCACCCAGGTGCCCTAGCGTTGATTTAGTTTTGAGAGAGAGAGAGAGAGCATGAGCAGGGGAGGGGCACAGAGAGAGGGGGACAGAGGATCCGAGGCAGCCTCAAGATGACAGCAGCAAGCCCAACGCGGGGCTCCAACTCGTGAAGCACGAGATGGTGACCTGAGCCCAAGTCGGAGTTTCAACCAACTGAGCCACCCAGGAGCCCCCTTTCTGCAGATTCTGGTCCAAACCCGAAGCTGACTCCACTCTCCCATCAGTCCTCACCCACTTACCCCGCACCCACTGTTGGCCTCACCCCCAACCTGGACCCCCCAGCTGACAACCTCCCCCACCTTGGAGCAGATGCGTCTGTTCCGCCGGGTCCATACCACCACCAGCTTATCCGGTTGCCTAGGGGTGGGGAGAGAGGGGGCTACTCAGTCGGGCCCACTCGCGCAGCCTCTCCATCTCCTCCGGGGTCTTCCTTCTGCCCACACCCTCCTCGCCCAGGAGAGGGACTGGACAGCCCATTATCTGGAGCCGCCAGGAGCAGGGTGGAGCTGCTTGAGGCAGGGTGAGGCCCAGGGCAGAAGGGCAAAGGCCCAGATGTGTGTGGGCCGACAGGGATTATGAAGACAGGCAGCCAGAGAGACAGAGACATATAGAGAGACAGGCACACACAGAGACAGGGAGATACACATAAACACAGCGAGGACCCTGCAAGAGACACACAGACTCAGAGACACAGGGAGAGACAGACTTGGAGGAAAACAAACCCCATCACTCACAAATATGTGGGGAGTGTGCACTGTGAGCCCAGCCCGGTTTAGGGGCAGAGCAGAGCACAGAAGAAATGAGACCCTTTCGGGGGCTGAGGACAACAGAGGTAGGGGTGGAGGGCCAATCAAGAAAGAAAATAAGTGAACAAGCTGGCTTCAGGGAGATGGGAGAGAGCCACTGGGGTCTCCTTGAACTTGGGGTGTCTGAGCAAGGCATGAGTGGGGGAGGGACAAGCTCGTGAGGCTCTGGAGAAGGAGGGTTCCAGAAGGGATGGCAAGTGCAAGGGTCCGAGGTTGGGGACGGAGCAGGGGGGGTGGGGGCTCGGGATCAGAGCGAGGGGCAGAGGGTGGGAGGTGATCAGAGACACACAGGGTCAGTTTGTCATCAGACAACCACCCAGGGCCTTCCACATCCAGCCCTTCGCTGGGGTCAGAGGCCCTGAGAGCCAGCCATGCCCCCACCTCTCAAACCCAGAGCCCTGGACTCTAGCTCTGCAGGGCCCCTGACTCCCACAAGGGGCATCAAGAAAGACTTCCAGAAGGTGACATCCAAACCAACTGTATACACCGGGGCTGACTCAGAGAAGAGGCAGAGACGTGAAGAGACAGACAAAACAAGGGCCAAGAGTTGCCCGTGCAGGGCCCAGCCCCACAGCGATAACACGTGGGTGCGGGGAGAAGGTCCTTTTGGGTTAGAGGGTCCAAGTGCTGCCCACGAGGGTGGGGGTGGTTGAGGGGACCATCAGGCCGAGGGCAGTACAAGAGCCCTCTTTGCCTGCACCCGGCCCCAGGCCAGGGCACTTAGGTTCACCCACCTCACTGCCCCTCTGTAGGCGGGGCCAGGATAAATGGCTCTCCCGTCAACCCCTGAGAATCCTGAGGCCCGGAGAGGTTGGGAGCCAGGCAAGGTCACAAAGCCAAGCGCAGAGCCCGCCAGCCTGTAGCCAAGCTCCTCTCCCCAACCCCAAACTGCAGGTGATGGCTGAGCAAAAGTAACCACCACGGGGCCTTCCCAGAAAGGGGAAGCAGACAGGGGTGCCTAGAGAGGGCGGGGCCTGGCTGGGCAGCCTGACTCAGGCCAGGCACGCCCTCCTGGGGAGCCTGAGATCTGGGCAGGGGCAGCTTCCTAGCCTGGGCTCCTAGCTCAGAAGCCCAGTAGGCCCTGCCCACCCCCGTGACTCAGATGCATTGACACTGCCCGCACCCTAGGCCTGCTCTCTGGGACCATGCCCAGCGTCTCCTTGGGCTCATCCTGGATGCTGGGGCAGAAGGTAGAAGCCAGAGAGCAGAGTTCAAGTCCTAGCCCTGTGCTGTGTTACCCTAGTCAGCCCCTGTCTTCTCTGGGCCTCGCCAAATGGAGTGAAGGGCCCTCCAGCTGGCCCGGTCAAAACCACGGATCTGGCTGCTGCCCAAGGGACCCTAGCCTCCTGCTCACTCCCCTCCCTTTGGACCCCATGATCCCTTCCTGCCCCAGCAGCTTTCTCTTGGGAGCCTAAATTTAGCCCCGCCTGGCGGGCGAGGCCCCCACAGCTGCGCCCTAATCCAGCCAAGGGAAGCCGACACCAGTGAGCACGTATATTTAGGGTGTGACGCAGGGGTCCGGGCAGCTGCGGGTGGGAGCCATGTGAACAAGATGCCCCCGGCTTCTTTGGCAGTCTGAGCCAGGTTCTGTGCTCTCTCACACATCTCCCCCTGACCGGGCCACCTCTCCCTCCCTAAGCCCTCTCTCCTCCCAGACTCACAACCTTCTAGGCCCTCAGGCCCCTTTAAGCCGATCCCTGCCTCCCTCCTCATCCCTCTCAGTACTCAGTTTCCCCTTTTAAGGACATTGTGGAGACATATCCAGCCTCCCAGCATCCACTCTGGCTGAGGCCTGCGTGTGTGCGTGCGTGTTCCTCTGGCTCAACAACTGGGCAGAGGGGGAGGGGGCAACATCCTTGTTCTGAGCTGGACCCGTCGATGGAGGTTTCTGCGGCGGCCTGGCCACCCACAGACCTCAAAATTTGCTCCCTTTTCCGATGCCACACGGAACCATCCCTCTGGTCAAAAAAACAGGAGGCCTCCCTTCCCCCAGCCCTGAGCGCAGCCGAGGAAGGCGTGGGCACAGACAGACAGATTCCCAGGCCTGCAAATTCTGACCTCCACTCCCCAACAGCTACCCACACCACCAAGTCTAGGGGCCCCACAAACTGCAGAGGCACTTTTGAATCTCTGTCTGGGACGCCAGGGCCCAAGGTGGGGCAAGGGGCCTGTTTGGCCCCTGGGTTGGGGGCAGGGTTCTCTCAGGCTTCAACGGCGCCGCCACAGGGTCCCGGCCAGCCCGCGGAGTCCCCCAGGCCTCCCTGTCACTCACCATTTCTTGGTGCACTCCACCACCAGCTCGTGGTAACAGGCCACAAACTGGAACTTGGCGGCCCGCTTGCCCACGCGCTGCAGGCGCTTCCACACCGAGGTCATGGCCCCCGCCGCCCCCGCCGCCGGATCCTCAGACTCTGGGCTCCCGCTGGCCCGAGACCGTTGGCCGGCCCTGGGTCCCCATGGCCTCCGGGGCTGCTATCCGAGCCGCCCGTCCCGTCCGTCGGAGATGTCCGAGGCTCGGACCCGGGGCCGATCTCCCCGGGGAGGCCGCTGGGGCCCGCCGGGTGGTCCGGCTGAGTCGGCGGGTTGTCCGGGGCGCGTCGGGTCGCTGGAGCGCTGAGCGGCGAGCGCGCCGTTTCCTGGAGCCGCACCCCCGTCGGAAGGCGGGCGGGGCTCCGGCGGGGGCGGGGGCGGGGGCCGGGGCCCGGGCAGGAGATGGGGGCGGGGCGGCCCGGCTTCCGGGGCCTCGCGCCTCTACCGCGGTTGGCGGGGAGGGGAGGGGTACCGAGGGGGACGCCCGGTCCGCAGCGCCGGCTCGCAGCGCGCCGAGGCGGTGCGGACGCGGGGGCCAGGGGAGAGAGCAACCAACAACTTGGTGCCGCCCTCTCGAGCATTGCCCTGGCCGCCACCCTTCCTGACCGCAGCCCTGGGAGGTATGTACTGTTGGCCCCATTTCACAGGTGGTGGAAACAGAGACCCGGGAAGAACAGACTTGCTCAGGTCCACACTGAGAACCTCGGCCAGAGCCAACTGCCCTCGACACGGGTGGCGGACTCCTGCTGCCACCCAAGTCTTAACCTAAGTAGGAAGGAGCAGAGCCAGGGGTCAACCTGGGTGGCCCTACCTGTGGGCAGCACCCACTTGCCAGTCTCAGAACTGACTCCTTAGCTGACAAGTGGGAAGATAGCCCCAACATCACACAAGCAGCTGACTTCCAACAAGTGTGTGACCTTGGGCAAAGCATCAACACTCTGAGCCTCAGTTTCTACCTCTGTTAAGTAGGGATAATTATAGTTCTGCCTCTTACACAGTCACTGAGAATATGAAATCCTGGGAAGCGTTTAGTACGGAGACTGGCTGATTTTCCGAGGTCTTATTAAATGGAATCCGCTACCTGGGGCACCTGCGTGGCTCAGTCGGTTCAAAGTCCGACTCTTGGTTTCAACTCAGTCCCGATCTCATGGTTCGTGAGTTCGAGTTCTGTGTCTGGCTCTGCACTGGCAGCATGGAGCCTGCTTGGGATTCTCTCTCACTCTCTCTCTTCCTCCCCTCCCCTGCTCACACTGCCGCTGGCTCTCTCAAAATAAATAAACTTAAAACAAATAAATGGAACCCGTTATCACAGACTGGAAAGTGTGTGTGTGCACGCACAAATGAGTTTACTCTCCCTGCCCTAAGAAGCCTGCCCCAGGCATCAACCGCCCTGTTCACACCTAGATTAGAACCCTTATCGCCTACCTGCATGGTAATGAGCACCTGCAGGTATCAGGCCGAGTTAGAGAACTGTCAGTCTCCTCCCCTCCCTGCCTGCCCTCTGCAAGGCTTGTGAATGGACTGCAGGCTGGTGCTTAGTAAATACTCGGTTTGAACAGGATAACTGATCTGCCAGGAGTGCCTGCCTTTGTGTCCAGGAGGCAAGGGACCGTACAGCAGGGTGTGGGGGTGAGCAGCCTGTAAACCTAAGCTGTGCAATTTCGAGGTCCTCTGTTTTTCATCTCAGGAAGTTATGGGGGTGTTATGTGTGTGCCTGGAGGTCTGAGCACCCACCGTACCCAATTGTGCAGGCTTCCTCCAGCGAGCCTGACACCTGGGTTTGGGTTTGGCTCCCAGACCCAGCAGTGCAGTCTCGGTTTCTTCTGTAAGAGAAAGCCCTTGACATATAACTCTAAAGGTTCCAAGTGCGACGGGGGGGCTAGGCAGCCTGTAAGCGCGGGATGGGAGTATCTGGCACCCAGTCGCCCCTCATCAAAGCTGGGTCTTATGCACGGAAGCCCCGGGGCCCTACCCCCAGCTCCCCTCCAGGGCTTGTGTGGCCTCTACGGAGGCCTGGGCCAACGCAACTTCACCCCATTCGGCTTCTGCAGCTGTTTCCTTCCACCCAAAGAGCACTCACTAACTCCCAGGCCCTTCCTGGAGGCGTCTTCCCCTCTCCTGCCGAGGGGCCCCTAGGCCCGCTGGCTCAGGCCCACCCATTTCCTGTGCCGCCCCAACTCCGCCCCCACTCGGGGTGGAAAGTTTCTCTCAAGATAGGCGGCTCCTTCTCCTTCCTTCCCAGCCGGCCAGGAAAGACCAAAGCAAGGCGGGGGGGAGAGGGGCTGGACTCCTAGATGTCCGGCCAGAGAGGGGAAGTTCCTCGCCAGCCGTCGCAGAACCGCGGGACCAGCTTGGCCAGCTCCCCAACCCCGTCGGTGGAAGGAGGTTTCGCATTCCATCACCGGCCAGCCCTTCTTCCACTCGGGGGTCTTGGGCGCCATCTGCCGGCGAAGCGCGGGGCCGCACTTGCCAGAAACACCGCTATCTTCCAGCCGCAGAGCCAGGCAGTCAGAACACAAGAACGCTGAGAGAGTATTTATTTACCTCCGTGCCCAGGAGTCTGGCCCCTAAACTTAAATATCCAGCATGGAGCCTTGGCCCTCCTGGCCGTGGGTGGGTGCAGGAATGGGGATGCCCTGGTCTAGAGCAGTGGAACCCAGGGACCAGAGGTGGGATGCCCCTGAGCCAGCAGCTGCCAGCAGCAGCCAAAGGTGAAAAGGTGATGGGAACCAGGCACTCATCCCAATCCCAGAGACGCTAAGGGGAGTGCCAGATGCTTTGGGCCCCACCACCAGACTGAAGGTTGGCCAAGCTGGGGTGCACACGTGTGGCAGAAGTGGAGGTCCAGTGCCACAGGCAAAGGCTGTAGGCCAGGTGCCTGCCCCAGTGCCAGCTAACCAGAGTCAGGAGAGAGAGGGTTGGCAATTTTGCCTCTGAGGGGCCCAAGCCTTGCCTTCCTATCAAGTGAGGTGGTATGGGGGAAAGCAGGCACTAGAAGTCTGAGTACTTGCTACGGGTGAGTTTCTGAGCCTTTTGCATGGGTGCATATTCCCCCCACCCCCAGCTCTTCAGAGGCTGATGTGGAAGGCGTCCTGCAGCCACTGGTCACGGGCATTGTGTGTCTGGGGCACAGTGAGGGGTGGCGGGTCCGGGGGCAGGCTGGCATCAGGAGGTTCATCATCATCAGATAGGCCAGCATCAGGTGGATAGGAGCTGTCTGAATGCAGGGAGGATGACAGGTCCTGGCACAGGCTCAAGTCTTGGCACAGGTGCTTATAGTCTTGGATTGACTCGTACAAGCCCCACAGCTGGCACAGCAGGGACATGTCCAGCTGCCGCAGCCCCACCTGCAAAAGACTGAGGGTGGGCTGGGGTTGGGGTCCAGGCCACCCTCGGCCCTAGCCAATCTTCCTGCACCTTTCTAAGCACAAAGTTTTGTGGACATCAGATGCCACCTGCAAGCTATGAATCTTTAGGCAAGTCACTGACCCTCATCTGTAAAATGGGGATAACATTTATCTAGCAGGATGGAATGAAATAACACGAGTAAAGCTCTTAAAAATACATGGTAACTAGTGCCATAAACAGTAACTATAATTATTGTTACCATATCCCCTCTGACCCAACTAGCTTCTGTAGATCTTGAGACGCAAGCTATGCGTTCCCCGTTCCGTGCCTCTGCCCTCCGCCCCGCCCCGGCCCCTCACGCTCAGTGGCAGACCCCCGCCCAGTAAGTCCGGGGCCCAGCTACTCACCATCTCCTTGCGCAGCGCTGCTAGTGCTGAGTCGAGATTGACAGGACGACGCGGACCGGGGGGACCGGCGGCGGGTCCCGCGCTGGTGGCGCCCGAAGCGTAGCGGGGCCCATCTGGGACGCGGGCGGCGCGGCTCAGCTCGTCGTGGATGCGGCTGCGCTGGCTGTAGACGCGCTCCAGCTCCCGCCACGAGCCCCCGCTTGCGTTGAGGAGACCGCTGAGGCCGCGCGGCAGCGGAGGGAGCCCGGCTAGGGCGCAGCTAGCGCCACCCGGCGCCTCGGCCGAGGGCAGCCCATTCATGGCCCGGCCGACGCGGACCCCGCTGCGGCCTGCTTCCCTTCAACGCTGCGCCCGGGCCGCCGCCCGCAGGCCCCGCACCGCGCGGCCCAGCCGGCCGAGCCCAGCCGCCGCCCGCAGGCCGCGCTTTGTTCCTTCCCCGACTCCTCCGACTCCGCCCCTGCCCCACCCCCTTCGCACGGGCGGGGCCTCCCTTAAAAGGGCTATGGTGGTGGGACCACATCTCGAAAAGCTGAGAAAACGGAATGGGGCATCCACTGAACAGGAGCCAGAAAAGGGGTGGGGGTGACCAAAAGCGGCGCACGCGGTTCCTTCGTGGTTCTTTTTTGCTCCCCCCACAACAATGTGTTTAATCATTCTGCCCAATTATAACTCCCAAGGGAAAGGATCCAAAACGAGGGGGCTGGGGCGGTTGGGAGACTTGGGTAAGTCCATACTTGGTCCCTGACGTTCTATCAAGTGTCTGGGTACCTGGGCTGGGCATGAGGTGGGTCAGGATGATGGTACCAGAATACTCCGGGGAAGGAGAAGATGCCAAACGGGCCTGGAACCCCCAAATGTCACTGGAGGATGGGAAATGAGCACTGGATGGCTGAGGAGGCTGCAGGGGTGCGGAGAGGACCACCCCTCTTCCTTCGGCTTTTGAAGAGGCTTTGGCCTCCTCCTCAGAAAGAAAGTATCACATAGTCCTCTCCCTCTTCCCTCATTCTGGGCGGGGAAACCAAGCAGAGACAAGCCCAACGAATCTCTCAGGGCATCAGGAAGAGCAGACAGTAGTAGGGTAAGAGGCCAAAGGCAGGGAAAAGGCTCACGGAGCCGGGGCTGGCATGCAACTCAGAACCAAGAAAAGAACAAACCACACGAGAGGACAGCTGTTTTTCTCAGGAGGGGCCTCTTAGTGTCGAAGCTGCCGCAGGCTGCGCAGAGCCTCAGCACAAGCTCGGATTAGGCTACACAGCTGGATGCTAGTCTCCAGGGAGGTGCTAGAGCCCAGCTCAGCTGAGGCCCAGGTCAGCTTCTGCAGGAGGGCCTCCTGTGTGCAGGCCAGGACGTCTGCATTTGGAGGCCCAGCAGGAGGGGGTGGCCCCTGGGCGGCCTTGAGCCCTGCTGCAGCTCCCTCACAGTGCTCTGGACGGGGTACTGGGGGCTGAGGGGCTGGCCGGGAGCCCAAGGGGAGCTCTGAGGCAGAGGCAAGCTGGTGTTCCCGAGCTTGGGAGAGGGCAGCCTGGGCGTTCAGAGCTAAAAAAAGGAGAAAGTGGGTGAAATGGTCAGGGCGCCTGTCCCCTCTCAGCCCTGAGCCACCTCCTTACTCTTTACTGCTCTGCTCTTTCTATGCTTGAGATGTTTTTCCTAACCCCTCTATTAGGTAACGCATCCATTTTCTTCTTTGTGTCGAAGTTATTTGTGCCCTTGAGTCATCTCTCCCATCAGGACCGTGCCCAATGGAGCTCAGACTCTTCACAGTGTCTGGCACAAAGTAGGTGTTTAGTGCTCTCACTGAACGAATGGTCCTTTCTAGAGCCGAAAAGAGAAAGCACCTTACCTCCGCCCCACCCGCAGACTCCACTGTCACCTCCCAAACCTACTGTTCCGGGGCTTCTATTAGCACGCATCTTCTCCACCAAGCACACTCGACCCCCTCACCCGGATTATCTTTATCCACGTCTGAGTCGAGCTCCTGACAAGCCACGCAGTAGATTTTCCGCTGTTTGTCTTGGAGGAGGATCGTCTAGAAGCAGAAAGTACGGGGGCAGGGGTGAGACGCAAGGCCATGGAATCCAGGGGGGAGAGTTGAGGAAGGGCCGTTGAGGCCTTGTCCGCGGCCCCATCCCCGATCCCACGTCCCGAGTCTCCTCACCCCGCAGTCCGCGCACGTCTCGCCCAGCATGCGGTAACCACGCAGCAGGTAGTCGCCCATGAGTCTGGAGATGCGATCCTGTCGCTCCCGTCGCGCTTGCAGAACCTTCGTCTCCGCTTCGGTTGGGGGCTCCCAGGAGAAATCGTCGACTTCTGGCGGAAGAGAGTCACAAGAGACAGAGAGGTCTTGCCCGAGCGGGTTGCCTCCTATATCCCGCAACCACAGGCCCCCGCAGCCCAAGTCCTCACCAGCGCCGTTCAGGGCCATGTTGCCGTTGTCGCCACTAGGCTCACCGGAAGTGACGTACAAGCAGCGCGCTTTCCACCCGGCTCCGCCCCCTTCACGCCCCCCTAGGATGAGGGCGGAAACGGCACCCCTCAGACGTCAACATGCCAGGAGTGGGGCGTGGCTGCTGCCGGCGACGCTAGCCTGCTGGCGAGCCCCGCGTCCGGAACCGGGTCTGCGAACTTTGGGCTGGCGGGGCCGCAGGAGGGGAGTCCCCGGGGTAACGCCGCTCGGGTCGCAGGACCGGAAAGTGGTGGGTGTGCGGGGTCGCCTGTCTTACCCGTCGCAGATGAAGAAGACCACTTGGCTGGTGAAATCCCCGCTGGCCTCCACCTGCCCTAGGGCTTCCCTTTCCGCACCGGTCGCACCGGCAGGCCGGGCAGTGTCGTCTAGTGGCCCCCTGCGCGCGCGTCGAGACTCCTCGGGCCTCAGTACTTCTCACTTCAGAAGGCAGGCCAGGCGGGGATCGGTCTCCCTTTCTATTCCTTTCAGCCTGTTTCAAGACACTCTCACCCCTTCTGCCTGTTCGGAGTCCCGATTTGCCGACCCCTTAGCCCCAAGGCCTGGGACTGATGCAAAGTCCGCCCCTGACTCACTCTTTCTTTCTTTCTTTTCTTTCTTTCTTTCTTTCTTTCTTTCTTTCTTTCTTTCTTTCTTTCTTTCTTTCTTTCTTTCTTTTTCTTCCTCTCTCTCTCTCTTTCTTCCTCTCTCTCTCTCTCTTTCTTTCTTTCTTTTGACTCATGCAATGACCGCCCCTAACTTTTCTTTTTCATTCTTTCTTTTCTTTTTTTCTTTCGACTAATGCAAAGTCCGCGCCTAACCTACCTTCCTTCCTTCCTTTTTTTCTTTCCTTCTCTTCTTTTTAAAGTTTAAGCCCTCAATAGGGCACCTGGGTGGCTCAGTCAATTAAGCGTGGGACTGACTTCAGCTCAGGTCATGATCTCACAGTTCGTGGGTTCTGGCTCCACGTCGGGCTCTGTGCTGACAGCTCAGAGTCTGGAGCCTGCTTGAAATTCTGTGTCTCCCTCTCTGCCCCTTCCCCTCTCCCCCTCGGTCTCTCTCTCAAAAATAAATAAACATTAAAAAAAAAAAAGTGTAAGCCCTCAAAACGCTGGCTGACTGAGAAGTGCTGTGCTGGGCAGGCACCAGAGCTGGTCCAGCTGCTGCGGAGAGGTTCCCACTGGATGGTGAGGCTGAGGGACCTAATAGTTATGACTGTAATATTCTTTTTTAGGTAGGTCTCTGTTAAAAGTACTAGTGCTCCCTGAACACTGGTCTTGATTTTTCCCTCTCTTCTGTGTTCTTTTTCTTTATACATTCTCTCCTTTATTAGATTTAGAGAAGCCAGACGGGGCAGGCAGTGGTCTCCAGACGTGCAGCCCGAAGTGCCTTAAGGCTGTACCCCAGGGCAGAGGAGAAGGAGCTAGGATTTAGACCCCCATCATCTAATCAGCAACTTCCTTCTTTGGCTACACAGCACATGCTTCTGCAATCTTACCTGGAGATCGAGTGCGCTCCTTTTGGCCCCATCTTCTTTCTACATAGACTCCCCGGAACTGCCATTTTCTGACCCTTGCTGCCTCCTGCTTACTTGGAGAGCTCTGTGCCCCTCTTCACTCTCTCCATTTACCAGCAGGCTTCTGGGCATTAGTGCTCTTGACTCGCAGGCTGACCCGAAGTCAGTTCAGCCAAGCTGACTGGTGGAACTCTTGAACTCTAACCTGTATGCACAGACCCTCCAGGTCCATACCGCTTCAGCTCCCAGCCCCATCCTAAACTCATCTCATCAGCATGGCCAGGATCCCCTCAACAGCTTATTCTTCCTGGAGCCAACTAAGATCCTGACATTCATCCTCCTGTTCCCTCCCTTTAGTTTACTCCTCATGACAGCCTTATCCGGAAGGTACTACTGTTATCCCCATTCTACAGAACAGGAAACAATAATGCTTTGAAAATTTTTTATAACATTTATTCATTTTTGAGACACAGAGGGAGCATGAGCAGGGGAGGGGCAGAGAAAGAGAGAGACACAGAATCTGAAGCAGGTTCCAGGCTCGGAGCTGTCGGCACAGAGCCTGACGTGGGAATTCAGCCCACAAACCGTAAGATCGTGACCTGAACCGAAGTTGGATGCTCAACTGACTGAGCCACCCAAGCGCCCCAACAATAATGCTTTTAAGACATATATCAGGGTGCACCTGGGTGGCTCAGGCAGTTAAGCGTCCGACTTTGGCTCAGGTCATGATCTCACACTTGGTGAGTTCAAGCCCCTCGTCGGGCTCTGTGCTGACAGCTCAGAGCTTGGAGCCTGCTTCGGATTCTGTGTCTCCCTCCCTCTCTGCCCCTCCCCTGCTCCCACTTTGTCTTCCTCTCCCTCTCAAAAGTAAATAAACATTAACAAAAAGACACAAATCAAGTCATATCGCTCTTTTGCTCAAAATCTTCCGGCATCTCCCCATCATACCTAGACAAAAATCCAAAGTCTTTCCTATGGTCTCCAAGGTCCTATGAATTTGGCTCCCGGCCCACTTCCTCTCTTCCCACTCACCCTGCGAGCCTGCTCTCCCATTACTCAAGGGGATTCTCATCACCTTTCTCTCCTCAGAGCCCGTCCCTGCCTCCAGTTGTGCAGGAGGGTAGACAAGGCACAGGTCGGGCATCAGGTGGGCCTGGCTTTGGTCCTGGATCCGCCGCTTACTGCCTCTGCCACCAGCAGTAATTCCCTTCGCTTGTCTGGACTTCCAGCTCCTCATCTGTGAAACTGGGTCAGTTACACCTACTTGGCAGGGTTGCTGTGGGGATTTAGTGAGATGTGGGGAGAGAGGTGGTAGGAGACAGTTGTCGCCCAGCCTCTCACACGAATGCAGGTTTCGTGAGCAGAGACACTACCTTTATTCTGAACTGTCTTTCCCAGGATGTTTGTATAGTCAACAGCCTTGGACAACAGAGATAGCGGCTCCCTCTAGAGCAAAGGGCAGACATACTTACTGCCCGTTATGAAATTCCTGGATGGCCCAAGTTCAGGGTTCCTCTACTGTGACACAACTGGCCCTGTGTGTGGGCATCCATATGATGGATGAGACCTGCACTGGTGAGACCTGAGGGTAAGGGGAAGTGACAAGTATTCTCGTGTTCATAACACGTGCTGTGCTGTAATGAAGTCCTTTATATCTCTGGCCCAGAAGTCTCATGTCTTCTGCCAGTATCCCTGAAATTGTGTCACCTTCTTTGTTTGAAAGTAGGGTGAAATGAGAGACCCTACGGCATACAGGTGTGCTGTTTCGAAGGGACACACACACCCCCATGTTTATAGCAGCACGATCGACAACAGCCAAAGTATGGAAAGAGCCCAATGTCCACTGACGGATGAATGGATAAAGATGTGGTATATCTATACAAGGGAGTATTACTTGGCAATCAAAGAGAATGAAATCTTGCCATTTGCAACTACGTGGATGGAACTGGAGGGTATTATGCTAAGGGAAATTAGTCAGAGAAAGACAAATATATGACTTCACTCATATGAGGACTTTAAGAGACAAAACAGATGAACATCAAGGAAGGGAAACACAAATAATATGAAAGCAGGGAGGGGGACAAAACAGAAGAGACTCATAAACACGGAGAACAAACAGAGGATTGCTGGAGGGGTTGTGGGAGGCGGGGATGGGCTAAATGGGTCAGGGGCACTAAGGAATCTACTCCTGAAATCATTGTTGCCCTACATGCTAACTAATTTGGATGTAAATTTTTAAAAAATATAAAATTAAAAAAAATAAATAAATATCATAAATTGCAAAAAAATAATAATAATAATAATAATAAGAGACCCTTTCACAGTTCTGGACTGTTCTCGCACTGAGGATGAGGTGCTGACAGAAGCACAGTTTTCTGTAAGAGGAAGTATGAAGACCTCACGGGCTGATGAACACATGTTGAGGGGAAGGCCAAGGGAAGCAGCAGCACACAGGTTGACCAAATCGTACAATCAACCAATCAATAAACGGCCTTCGACTTCCTTTCCTGTTCATGAGAACGAGTGAGGGAGGTCGTTGCAGGTGGAGTACCTGGAAGTAGGGTCAAAGCCAGCTGCCAGACGCTGCCCAGGTTGTTGCTAACTCTCCTCTGGGTGGGACTGGGGGACGCAGGGGTAATTGCCCACAGCCCGGCAGGCAGCCTCGGGTCTGCCCCGTTGTAACAACCAGCCCTAAGACTCATTTGGGGCATATGGAAGTTTCCAGCCCCTTTCAGACGGCACATACACACTGAACAATGAAGGGAGGGAAATTTACTACCCCTATGGACCAAAGTCAGATGAATCATGAGAATTTTGTTGGCTCACTTAGGAGATGAGGAGAAGGACATGGGATGCTTGTTAAGGAAGGACAGTAACAGCTGGACCATCTTACAGCTCAGTCCTTCCTACAGACTATCATGCGAATCTTTTTTTTTTTTACATTTTTTTAATGTTTTATTTATTTTTGAGAGACAGAGCACAAGTCGGGGAGGGGCAGAGAGAGAAGGAGACACAGAATCCGAAGCAGGCTCCAGGCTGTCAGCACAGAGCCCAACGTGGGGCTCGAACCCACCAACTGTGAGATTATGACCTGAGCTGAAGTCGGACGCTCAACCGACTGAGCCACCCAGGCGCCCCTATCATGCGAATCTTATACCCATGCCAAGATGATGATGAAAAGTCTCAGCTTTGCTTAGTTTTTTGTTTTCATTTTTGTTTTTTTGCCAATGAGTCCTAGCTGCTATATCGAAGCTTTCTCCCACTCAGGGAGATTCTCTTGAGACAGACAAGCTCCCTTAGAAAACCATAGATGAGGCCTGGATTGCTCTTTGGGTTCTTGTTGTCTTAATATGGGTTCACAGTGCTGCTAAAGGTGGCCAAAAAAAATCTGGATAAATTTTTGTGATCAGCTCCACTGCCCTAGAAAATGCTCCTAGCCCTCACATTAAAACCAGGAAAAAAAACCAAGATGTTATTATCACAATGAGACAGAAAGAGCCTCGACCAAGGTAGTCTCCTTTAAAAGTCACAGACGTGCAAGTCAAGCCCAAGTACTGACAGCTACAGAATATTCCACCCAACAATAGCAGAATGCATATTCTTCTCAAGTATATATGGAACGTTCTCCAGAAGAGACCATATGGTAAACCATAAAACAAGTCTCAGTAAATTCAAAAGGGTTGCAATCATACAGAGTAAGTTCTCAGACCACAATGTAATGAAGTTTTCAATAACAGAAGGAAATTTAGGAAATTCACAAATACGTAGAAATTAAACAGCAGGCTCTAAAATGACTAATGAGTCATAGAAGAAATCACATGGAAAAAATAACATGAGAAATTAGAAACTACTTTAAGATTTATGAAAACAAAAACACGACATACCAAAACTTACGAGATACAGTCAAAGCACTGCTTAGAAGGAAATTTATAGTTCTAAAATCTTATTTTTTTTAAATTTTAAATGTTTATTTATTTTTGAAAGAGAGAGAAAGAGAGAGGATGCAGGCAGGGGAGGGGCAGAGAGAGAGGGAGACACAGAATCCGAAGCAGGCTCCAGGCTCTGAGCTGTCAGCACAGAGCCTGACGCGGGGCTCAAACTCAGGAGCCGTGAGATCATGACCTGAACCAAAGTCAGACGCTTAACCGACTGAGCCACCCAGGCACCCCTAAAACCTTCAATTTAAAAAGAAAAAAAAAAGATCTAAAATCAATAGCTTAAACTTCCACATTAAGAAAATAGAAAAAGAGGGTGGCTCAGTCGGTTAAGCATCCGACTTGAGCTCAGGTCATGATCTCACGGCTCCTGAGTTCGAGCCCCGCGTCAGGCTCTGTGCTGACAGCTCTGGGCCTGGAGCCTGCTTCACATTCTGTGTCTCCCTCTCTCTGTTCCTCCCCAACTTGCGTTTTCCTCTCTCTCTCTCTCTCAAATATAAATACACATTAAAAAAATTTTTTTAAAGAAATAGAGAAAGAAGAATAAGCTAAACCCAAAGCAAGCAAAAGAAAAGCTACAGTAAAGATTAGAGAAAAATCAACTAACCTACATATTAGTTCATTGAAAAGATCAACAAAATTGACAAACCTTTTGCTGGACTGACCAGCTCAGGCCCAGGTTAGCCAAAGGGTATGAACCTGGCAGCTGCAGCCAGAAAGCAATGTGGCTGTGGTTGCTATGTCAGGGAGTCCGCACATGTGAGGTCAATGCCAGTGATAGTAACCCTGCCGCCCAATAGGGGGCTTCGCATGGCAATGCTTTCAGCTAACTGTGGAAACAAACCACGGCTGCTCAATACAGATCGCTCATGTAGCTGCCCATGCTATGGGCCATTCTCTAACAAGACTGGAAAGAATCAAGCTGTTGATCGGTCCTGCATCACCCAGGTTGTCTCCATTTCTTCCTGGGTCTTTCATCATACGCAACACGTCCACCACCATAGAGTGGGCACAAAGTAGAAGATTCTAGGCTTCTGGTACAGAGGCCACCACTCTCTGCCAAACTTGTGACTCCTGCCGAACGTTCGTCTGTGTGTCCTACGACTAGGGAGGCCACAGCGTAGGTAGTGTTGCCCCTGTTCTCTCCGGGGGAATTGACTACATAGAACCTTTCACTCCTTCTTGGGGCTATCGGCGGTGCCTTTTTCAGGGTACGGTGGTGCTGTGCCAGTCCAGCCAGGCAGCTTTGGCCACATCATTGTGGTTCTTGAGACTCATCTGTGCATTTTACTTTCTGGATGATTTGTAGCGTAGGAACAGGGCAACTGTTATCCCAAAAGCCACGCAACAAGGGGCTGATGGTCTAGGGATTTGGTGGCCCTTTCATGCTATCATCCGCAGGCAGGTGGCACTGTTGAGTGTTGAAGTAGTTTCCTCAAAACTAAACTCAAAAAGCATGCAACTCTTGATCTTGGGGTGGGGAGTTCAAGCCCCACGTTGGGGGTAGAGTTTACTTAAAGAAATAATAAGCTCAAAAATATTTCTGGCCCTCCCCCCGGTCCACACAACTCAGTACAGCAGTTCAGTCACTGAATGTGGCTGTCCCCAGGATGGGACCATCTCCTCTTGGCTATGTCCTTTGTAATGATCAGGATGAGAGGGGTGGGATTTAGATAGACCAGTTTTAAAAAGTCACTGGGGCACCTGGCTGGCTCAGTTGGTACAGCGGGCGACTCTTGATCTCAGGGTTGTGAGTTCGAGCCCCATGTTTGGTGTAAAATCTCTAGAAAACAAAAAAATACATGATTCTTTGTTTCCCCTAACACTAGCCCCAGCCTGGTTGCTGCATTTCTTCGGTGGCAGCTCAAAGGGGACCTACGAGATTTACACTGAATTGTGGTTCAACCATCTAGGTTCTCTTGTTGGACAGATGTGGTCCTGGATCGTGAAAACAACTGGAGTGTTCTCTCTTTGAGTCCTCAGAAGTGGCCCAAATGTAGACTGGGGGACCTAATGAGTCCCTGTAAGTTTTATAAAAATGTCCTTGTCAGGGGCGGCTGGGTGACTCAGTCAGTTAAGCATCCAACTTCGGCTCAGGTCATGATCTCATGGTCTGTCAGTTTGAACCCCACGTCGGACTCTGTGCTGACAGCTCAGAGGTTGGAGCCTGCTTCAGATTCTGTGCCTCCCTCTCTCTCTCTCCTCCCCTGCTCATGCTCTCTCACTTCTCAAAAATAAAAACGTTAAAAAAAATTTTTTTTTAAATGTCCTTGTCCTTCTTGCACCAGACCCTCCCAGATGAAAGACGTCAGTAGGGAATGATTGGAAAAAGGTGACATTCTGGCTACTGGAACAGAACAGATTGATCTTGTAACAATGGAAGTGAAACAACCGCCTGGGCAGCTCGGAGGGAGCACTTCAAACACAGGAGCCATGAGGGAGAGAGAGACATTAGTGATCTTTGCCTTTCGAAGGCACCTGGAGCCTCCCTTACTAAGGAAAACATCCTGGTCCAATGCACGCAAACTGTCACGAGTGCCTTAAACTTAACTGCCTGCTGGGTCTGTTATCATCCACTCGACAGCTCTGACCTTGCTTTGATTGTCATTCCGCTTGAGCTGAGAGGCCGGGAGCAGCAGAGGGTGGCCTTGGCTCCTCTGCTTCCCACATAAAACACCTGCCAACACCAGCACCTCCAGGTGTCTTCCTCATCCCCAAGCCTGTAGCCGTCATCACTCAGACATTCCCTGGGGTAGATGAATGCCATCTGGCTGGTGGCAAGGACAACCCAGAGAGGTTGGGCCCTCAATCAGTCCCTCCGAAAACAAAGACTAGACTCCATTATTTGACTTGGACTGGGCACTCTAAGGCGACTAGCGCGTGGAGAAGCCACATTGGAGGCGCTGTAAGTTGTGCCCCCAATTGATGCAGGTCCCACTTGGCGGGGGTGGGGGGGGTGGGGGGGGTTAGGTTTCTTCCCAGAAGCACCATGTGCATCCTCGAGACTGCACGACTTGTGTGGAAGTTAAATGTTAACTTGCCTCTTTCTTGAAAACAGGATGACTTCAAATTTATCCGACTTTCTGGGGCGCCTGGGTGGCTCAATCAGTTAAGTGTCCGACTTCGGCTCAGGTCATGATCGCGCGGTCCGTGAGTTCGAGCCCCGCGTTGGGCTCTGTGCTGACGGCTCAGGGCCTGGAGCCTGCTTCCGATTCTGTCTCTCCCTCTCTCTCTATCCTCCCCCGCTCATGCTCTGTCTCTCACTTTCTCAAAAATAAAAACGTTAAAAAAAAATTTTTTTAATTTATCCGACTTTAGTTGAAGTGATCAGTGGCACCACCTTGGCCTAGAAATCTTTTAGGAGAGTTTTAATTCACTACCTTGTGTTGCTATGGAGGACAGAATTTCCCTGGACTTCTTCCTTGCCAGCCGGGGCAGAGTCCGTGCAATTGTGATATATTCTGCTATATCTACCTGGGTTAACACTTCTGGTCAAGTGGAAAGGTTGATACCTAGAAGCAAGCAACCACCCCCACCCCGCCTTTTTTTTTTTTTTTAAGTAGGTTTCACACCCAGCATGGAGTCCAATGTGGGGCTTGAACTCAAGACCCTGAGATCAAGACCTGAACTGGGGGACGCTTGGGTAGCTCATTCAGTTAAGCATCCAACTTCAGCTCAGATCATGATCTCACGGTTCATGAGTTCGAGCCCCACATCGGGCTCTGTGCTGATGGCTCGGAGCCTGGAGCCTGCTTCAGATTCTGTGTCTCCCTCTCTCTCTGCCCCTCCCCACTCACACTCTCTCTCTTTCAAAAATAAATAAACATTAAAAAAAAAGACCTGAACTGAGATCAAGAGTTGGGTGCTTAACTGGTCACCCTGCAACCTCGCTCTTTAAGGGAGATCTGATGCTTAATGAATCTGTTGAACTAGGACCCTGAGGGGCATGGTTGAGGTTGAGGTCAGTACTATAAATTGACCTCATTCTGCTGCTTCAATTCCTGTTGAGAGAAGCCTTACGTAATGCTGTGTGTGACAAATTGAACAGATTTGGTCCCAGACTCTGTTGATCAGATTTACTGATGATGTGGTACCCTCACGGGAAAATCAGCCAAAATCAAGTTCAGAAATGAGGATTGGTTATTATTGCAAAATAGTTCTCCGGGAGTCTCTTAAGTTTCTGCACATTTTGCAAGAGAGGGACTATCTCCCTTGTCCTGGACTCCTCTCAAGGATGTTGGTACAGTGAGCAGCCATGGAAGAGAAGATGGAAACAATGTCTCCTCCAGAGCAAAGGGCAGACATGCATGCTGGCCATTAGAAAAAATGTGGGTTCAGGGGCGCCTGGGTGGCTCGGTTGGTTGGGCGACCAACTTCGGCTCAGGTTATGATCTCACAGTTCATGAGTTTGAGCCCCGCGTCGGGCTCTGTGCTGACAGCTCAGAGCCTGGAGCCTGCTTCAGATTCTGTGTCTCCCCTCTCTCTACCCCTCCCCTGCTCACGCTCTGTGTCTGTCTGTCTCTCAGTAATAAATAAATGTTAAAAAAAATTTTTTTTAAAGAAAAGATGTGGGTTCATAAAGATGTGTATGTACACACACACACACACACACACACACACACACACACACACACACTGGAATACTACTCGGCAATGAAAAAGAATGAAATCTTGGCATTTGCAACAACGCGGATGGAACTGGAGGGTATTGTGCTAAGTGAGGTAAGTCAGTCAGAGAAAGATACCATATGTTTTCACTCATATGTGGAATTTGAGAAACTTAACAGAAACCATGGGGGAAGGGAAGGGAAAAAAAGTTACAAACAGAGAGGGAGGCAAACTATAAGAGACTCTTAAGTACACCAACTAATCTTTGATAAAGCAGGAAAGAATATTCAATAGAATAAAGACAGTCTCTTCAGCAAGTGGTGCTGGGAAAACTGGACAGCGACATGCAGAAGAATGAATCTGGACCACTTTCTTACACCAGACACAAAAATAAACCTAAAATGGGTGAAAGACCTAAATGTAAGACAGAAAGCCATCAAAATCCTCAAGGAGAAAGCAGGCAAAAACCTCTTTGACCTCAGCTGCAGCAACTTCTTACTCAACATGTCTCTGGAGGCAAGGGAAACAAAAGCAAAAAATGAACTATGGGGACCTCATCAAAACAAAAAGCTTCTGCCAGAGAAGGAAACAATCAGCAAAACTAAAAGGCAACCGACGGAATGGGAGAAGGTATTTGCAAATGACATATCAGATAAAGGGTTAGTATCCAAAATCTACAAAGAACTTATCAAACTCAACACCCAAAAAACAAAGAATCCAGTGAAGAAATGGGCAAAAGACATGAATAGACACTTCTCTAAAGAAGACCTCCAGATGGCCAACTGACACACGAAAAATGATCAGTATCACTCATCAGGGAAAGACACATCAAAACCACAATGAGATACCACCTCGCACCTGTCAGAATGGCTAACATTAACAACTCAGCCAACAACAGATGTTGGCGAGGATGCGGAGAAAGAGGATCTCTGTTGCATTGTTGGTGGGAATACAAGCTGGTGCAGCCACTCTGGAAAAAAGTTATGGAGGTTCCTCAAAAAATTAAAACTAGAACTACTCTACGACCCAGCAATTACACCACTAGGTATTTATCCAAGGGATACAGGTGTGCTGTTTCAAAGGGGCACATGCACCCCAATGTTTATAGCAGTGCTATAACATTGGAAAGAGCCTAAATGTCCATCAACAGATGAATGGATAAGGAAGATGTGGTACACACACACACACACACACACACTAAAGTATTACTTAGCAATCAAAAAGAATGAAATCTTGCCATTTGCAACTATGCGGATGGAACTAGAGGGTATTATGCTAAGAAAAATCAGTCAGTCAGAGAAAGACAAATATTATATGACTTCACTCATATGAGGAATTTAAAATACAAAGCAGATGAACATAAGGGAAAGGAAGCAAAAATACTATAAAAGCAGGGAGGGGGACGAACCATAAGAGACTCTTAAATATAGAGAACAGATAGAGGTTGCTGGAGGGATTGTGGGAGGGGGGATGGGCTAAATGGGTCAGGGGCACTAAGGAACCTACTCCTGAAATCATTGTTGCACCATATGCTAACTAACTTGGATGTAAATAAATAAATAAATAAATAAATAAATAAATAAATAAAAAAGAGAGACTCTTAGGTACAGAGAACAAACTGAGGGATGATGGGGGTGGGGGCAGGGAAAATGGGTGATGGGCATTGAGCGGGGCACTTGTCGGGATGAGCACTGGGTGTTGTATGTAAGTGATCGATCACAGGAATCTACTCCCGAAGCCAAGAGTGCACTGTATAGGCTGTAAATTAGCTAACTTGACCAAAAAAATATATTAAAAACAAGAAAAGATTTGGGTTCTCTAAATTTAGAGTCCTCTCCCTAGTGCAACCCACTGTGCGCAGACATCTATCTGGCCCATTGATGCCACCTCCATGGGACTTAGGGACAAGGGGACTAATGTCAATAGGCTCATGATCACACTGTTTACTGTGCCCTGAGTAATGAAGTCCTTTGTCTCTGACCCAAGAATCTCATGTCTTCTGCCGGCATGCACAAGACAATGGTGGGCTCACTTCTTACTCTGCAAGTGGGGGGCAGTCTCAGCCCCTTGCCAGTCTTTGACAGGGGTACAAAGAAGATCCTAGAAAAGCTGGTGGTAAAGCTTATTCATAGTAGTCATGGAAAGCAGACCAGTTGTCTGGGAAGCAGTGGGCTTGGACTCTTTCAGACTATTCCCTCACCAATGAATCTATCACACCCTCATGTAAGCCAGCCCAACATCTGTCCCTACCTGTGGCACTGCTGACATGGCAGTAGTTAGGCCATTCCTCAGTGGCAGCAAACACCATGGTGGCACATATACTCGCACAACTCAATAACAGCCACCCTTGACTGCCTCATTTGGAGGTCAGGTTCACATGGTACCAAGTGTGGTCTATGATGCACAGCTGTGATTCTGAAAAATATAATTTATGTTATTGTATCTTCACACTAACAGGCACCCGAAAGGTATCAGCTTTTCTTCTTGTTTTTAACTGTAATGTTAATTGACCTGACATTTCTGTGGAACAGGAAAAGGCTTGATGATACAGTGACAAAAATACTACTACTCAACTTGTGGTGTATGTTTTCTTTGGGGTGGGCACTGTGCTAAGGGCTTTTCACGACCTATCTCGCTTAATGCTCGGGACGACACCGTGAATCAGGTCTTATCATCATCTCTAATTTACAGATGAGGAAACTGAGGCCTGGACAGGTTAAGAAATTTCTCCATGAGCACTCTGCTCGGATGTGACAGGGCTGAGACTCCATCCAGGCAGTGTACCTCTAGAGCCTGATTCTCAGTGGGCTTTTCCTGTGTTTGAAAGGTGGAGAGGAGTAGCAGGGCCGAAGATGCTGTCTGATTGATCAAGCATGAAGAAAGCGTCATTTCATTTTCCAATCCCATCCCTTTGTCACAGTATGTGGCACATGGGAGGGACTCAGTGAAAGCCACTCTCGCCAAAGTGTCTTGGGAGAGAGATGCTTCGGGGCAGAATCGTCCTCTCCAGGCCTCTGAAACTTTCCACCCTCACCTTCAGAACTGATGCGTAGCCCCCCACTCCCCTACCCCCCAGAGTCATGTCTTCAGAGCCTAGAAGCTTCCTAAAGACATTCAGAACTCTGAAGGTGGCACAGAGCCCCTCTTCTAGTGGTTGTACCCCACCTCCCCACAAGCACCTCCCCATCATGGTTCCCAGACCCAGATCACAATGATAGGAGTTAACATATACTGAGTACTTACCACGTGGCCAGCACCCACTAAGGGGTTCTTAAATGCCAATTCATTTGCATCCCTGTTTAACAGTGAGGCAATTGAGACATAGAGAAGTTGAAGAGTTTTCCCAATTCCCATAGTTGGCACAGGATGCAGCCAGGAAAATCTAAGGCCAGAAAACCACCGCTGTGCTCCGCTGCCTCCTGAAATATAACTTCCTTACGCAGGCTGCCTCTCTTCTGTCCCGCCAATTCCCCTAATGAGGCATTGGGAGCCCTGGGTTTGAGTCCTGGCTCTGCTCTTGACCGGCGGTGTAAACTCGGCCAAGTCCCTTGCCTTCTCTGGGCCTCAAGAACTCCCTCCACACAGAGCCGCCCCTAAATTTAAGCAGGTCTGAACATTTCCTGGGCCTGGGTCCCCTGCCTCATGTTTGTCTCATCCCAGTGGAGCTCATCATTGCCCTCAGGGCCCCACGCACGTATCTTTAGGACATTTGTGGGACCCTTCTCACTCCTCCCTCCCAAGAGTACTTGTGTATGTTTCGGATCAGGCAGCCTTGAGTTCCATCCCCACACTTGACTCACCTGATGACCTGAGTCTAACTGTTTCATCTTTCAAAGCCTCAGTACCCCCTTCCCGGGGTCACTAGGAGGATGTAATAATGTAAAGGTATAAAGTGCGTGGTAAATAAGTGTTCTTGTGGCTCACTCCACCTAGCCAGTCAACAAATTTCAGCACCTTCTGTGTGCCAGGCCCTGTGCTAGGATCTGGAGACAAAGGTGTGCCTTCCTGGGATGGCTGGGAGACAGAAAATAAAGAAGTAAACACACCTATAGGGGCACCTCGATGGCTCAGTCGGTTAAGCGTCCGACTTCGGCTCAGGTCATGATCTCACGGTCGGGCATCACCACGTCGGGCTCCGTGCTGATGAGCCTGGAGCTTGCTTCAGATTCTATGTCTCCCTCTCTCTCTGTCCCTCCCCCACTCGTGTTCTCTCTCTCTCTCTCTGTCAAAAATAAATAAACATTAAGAAAAAACTTAAAAAAAAAAAAGTAAATACACCTATAAAGAAGAATGTTCCAAGGGTGACTGGTTGGCTCAGTGGGTTGAGCGTCCGACTCTTGATTTTAGCTCAGGTCATGATCTCACCGAGTTGGGCTCTGAGCTGCTATCGCAGAGCCTGCTTGGGATTCTCTCTCCCTCTCTCTCTGCCCCTACCCTGCTCATGCTTGTGGACGCTCTCTCTCAAAATAAATAAACATGAAAAGAAGAAGAAGGAGGAAGAGGAAGAGGAGGAGGAGGAGAGGGAGGAGGAGGAGGAGGAGGAGGAGGGGGAGAAGAATGTTTCAGGCTGTGATGAATACCAGCAGGAAACAAATAGGTGATGGGAGCCAGAGGGCCAGAGGTGGCTGTTTTAGAGAAAGATGTAAAGAAATGCTTCCTAGAGGCAAGAACCCTAGACAAAAAGGATTGACCCCACCCTCATTCCCTCTAGAGTCAAGAAGTCAGCACCTCTGAGGCACAGAGGACCTTGGGGGCCAGCAAGCAAAGGGAAGCCACTGGAGGCTTTTTAAGCAGGGGAGTAGCATGGTTGGAATCAGGTTTGTTGGTTTTTTTTTTTTAAGTTTATTTATTTATTTTGAGAGAGAGAGAGAGAGAGAGAGAAAGCACACACGCACGTGTGAGCAGGAGGGAGAGAGAATCACAAGCACGCTCCGTGCTGAGAGTACAGAGCCCAAAGCAGGGCATCGGACTCTTGATTTCAGCTGGGGTCATGATCTCACAGTTAGCGGGTTCGAGCCCCGTGTAGGGCTCTGCACTGATGGTGCAGAGCCTGCTTGGGATTCTCTCTCTGCCCTTTCTCTCTGTCCCTACTCGGCTCTCACTCTCTCTCTCTTGAAATAAACAAACTTACAACAACAACAAAAAAGGCAGCTCTGGCACCAGGTAGAAGAGGGACGAGGGCAGAAGTGGCAGTGGGGAGACCCGTTGGGCAGCAGAAATGATCTGGAATGACCGAAAAGGTCATGGTCTCCTTGGACTTACAGGAGAACTCTATCCAGGAGGCAGGGAAGCATGCTGGTGGATTCTAGGGAGATGGGGTGCTGGGAATAGCGACGCAGGAGATGAGGCTAGACAGGGGCAGGCCCCAAGAGCTAGACTGTCAAAGTCTACCCTGCTGGTCCACTCTGCCTCTTTGTCCTCCTTGCTCCATGACCAACCTCATGTGCTGAAACCTCCCAGGGGCCCCTGCCCACAGGCTGCTTTGGGGGCTCAGCAGGACAAGAGGAGACTAGAGTAATATGGCCTCAGCCCAGCCTCCTCTCTGGTGCCCAGGGTCTCTGCTGCAGGCCCCAGCCCCAGCTCCTGTGGCTCCAGGCTTAGGTTAGTGGGGTAGTAGGTCCCCCCCACCCCCAAGTCCCTTCAGCGGCCAGGGCTTCCCTCTGTTGCCCCTGGTGGTCTCCTTGCCCTCTGTAAGCGGTCCCTCCCATCCAGCCCCCTCAATCACCCACATGCAGGTGTCCTCTGTTCCCTGCTGGCTCCCCACTGAGCTCAAGGAGTTTGGTGATGATGACAGATAACATTTACTAAGCACTCAGAATGTGCCCAGTACTGGACGGAGTGCTTGCTTTTGCTGCCTTAAGTCACTGAGTCCCCTCAGCAGCCCCTGAAGAAGGGCGGTCACCACCCCCTCCTGCTTTCGGCAGCGGGGGACACTGCTGGCCACACAGTCCTCCCAAACACTCCTCTCAATCTTTCCTCCGTGCTCCCTCCAGCTGCTCTTTGTGAGTCACTTGCGACTCTGCCTCCTCTCCCTGACCTGGGAGTGGGGAACTCCCTGGTTGACCCAGGGCCCTCTTCTCTCCCAGGCTGAGCCCATCCTTTCCCATGGCCATCGATGCCCCTGTATGCTGCGGACCCCAAGTCTGTGTCTTCGGGCCAGACGTTCTGTCTGAGCTCTAGACCGCTGGGTTGAGATGTCTCTATCTGGATGACACAAGCATCTCAAACTCAGCAAGGGCTCAAACAGAACCCCAGGCTCTTCCCAGAATCTCCCTCTCCGCCACCTTCCTCACCCACCCTCGGGCTCAGGCCAGACTCCCTGAGCCATTCGTGCCACCTGCCTGTCGGGTACCAGCCACTCACCCAGTGTCTAGATTCCACCTCCCAAATACATCTCCACTGTGCCCAGGATGTAGCATCTCTTCTGCAGTGATGGCAGCAACATCCCCTCTTGCCCTGATACAGTCCCACTGAAATGAAAAAAAAACAAATTCCTCTGGGTGGCCTCCCACACCCATGTCCTCTCCCACGTTGCACCCTGTTGTTTTGCTTCCCTTCTTTTAGTTCCTAGAAGAACTGAATCTCTCTCCCCTCCCATCCCCCAGCCCCACATGCCCTCTGTCCATCCCCCTCCCATCCCCCAGCCCTCCATGCCCTCTGTCCATCCCCCCTCCCATCCCCCAGCCCCCCATGCCCTCTGTCCACATCCCCTTCCCATCCCCCCATCCCCGCATGCCCTCTGTCCATCCCCCTCCCATCCCCCAGCCCCCCATGCCCTCTGTCCATCCCCCCTCCCATCCCCCAGCCCCTCATGCCCTCTGTCCATCCCCCTCCCATCCCCCAGCCCCCCATGCCCTCTGTCCATCCCCTTCCCATCCCACAGCCCCCCATGCCCTCTGTCCATCCCCCTCCCATCCCCCAGCCCCGCATGCCCTCTGTCCATCCCCTTCCCATCCCCCAGCCCCGCATGCCCTCTGTCCATCCCCCCGCCCATCCCCCAGCCCCCCATGCCCTCTGTCCATCCCCTTCCCATCCCCCCATCCCCGCATGCCCTCTGTCCATCCCCCTCCCATCCCCCAGCCCCGCATGCCCTCTGTCCATCCCCCCGCCCATCCCCCAGCCCCCCCATGCCCTCTGTCCATCCCCCTTCCCATCCCCCATCCCCGCCATGCCCTCTGTCCATCCCCCTCCCATCCCCCAGCCCCGCATGCCCTCTGTCCATCCCTGCGCCCTCAATCCCTCAGGCCTCCTGCAGGCTTCCCTCCCGCTTGGCTGGCTTCACACGTACCCCCATGAACTCCTGTTCCTCTTCCAGCTTTCGGCTTAGAAGTCCCTTTGTCAGAGGGGCTTCCTGGACCTCCAGGTCCCACCACAGCAGCGGCAGGCCTCTATTGTAGCCACAGTCACGTGTGAATTGACTTGTCGCCTGTCAGTCTCCTCCTCTACAGAGGCTCCAGGTGAGGCAGGGATGGGTCCTATACCTTAGCAAGAGCTTGGTACCTGGTGGATTCTCGGTTGGTTGAATGAACAGAGCCCCATTTCGCAGGTGAGAAAACTGGGGCTTGGAGAGATTAAGACTCTAACCCTGGTCTGTTTGTGCTGTGTTCCAAGAGGAGCCACAGCCTGTTCTCAACAGAGGAGGGTCGGGTTCAAATGAGTAGGAGGAAAAAATGACTACGGACCGCTCAGCCCTGAACCTGGCAGGTGAAGCGCTCACTTATTCCCTGCCTCAGTGTGTGATCTGAGCCCCAAGGGAGGGTGGGGCTGTCTCTCGTATCCACTTTGGGACTCCAGCAGTAGGGATCCCTTGAGGACACGGCCTCATCCCGTCCCTGCAACACCAGGCTGTATGAACAGGTCAGAGCCCACCGGGCACTTCAGGCAGGGGCTCCACTTAAGGGTTTCCCTCAGTCCCTCCAAAGCTATCCAAATAAATCCACCCTCACAGTAAAAAACCGTGAGTTCCTTGGACAGGTGTTCCTAAAGGCAAGTCCCTGAACCCCCTCCCCCGGTCAGACTGCCACCCCCAGGGCCCAACAGGAGAGGGTTTGGTGCTGCTCTGACCTGGCAGTGAGCTGCTCAGGACACCCTGGTCACACCCACCCCCTGCTGAGTTCTGTGAGTCAGACACTGAATCCTGGGGTCTCCTGGCCGGGCCCTGTCGGCACAGTTGGGGCCCCAGGACACAGCAGGCCTCCAGGGCTTCTCCTTTCCAGACCAGTGGACAGGCCTGGCTCCTCTGAAGCTTTACCAAACCCAAGGCCCCTCCCCAGCCCCTGCCAACCCCTGCCCTGGGGCCCTGCTGTGCCCCTCCCCAGCCCCCTGGGCCCTCAAGCAGCACCCCCCTCCTCCCGGCTGTTAGCCTGGGAAGGGGGCCAGGCCCTGAGCTCAGACCTTGGCGATTCCAGAGTGTCTGAGGCCCAGAGCCAGCCCCGCCAGCCCGGCCAGACAAGGCGAAGGGGGTGGGGGCAGGGTGGGCACCAGGAAGCCATTCGGGGGGGGGGGGGGGGCGGGGTGGTGTTGGCAGGGAAGCCGGGCCTCCAGCTTCGTTCTTTCGGCCCCTCTTCCGGCTCTCGGAGCCCCTGGCCCAAGGGTGCCCTCTCCTGGAGCCCCCTCCTCGGAGGCGAGTGGAGCGGCACTAATGAGAAGTGACTCTGGGGTGGTGAGCCCCCCACGTGCGCAAGGGAGGCTGGGAAAGGGCTGAGAGGCCTGGGTTCCAGCCCCACCTGGCCGCCCCGGCGGCCGCGTGACCCGGCCGGGCCCCGAATTCCTCCCCCAGCCTCGGTTTCCCGCTCTGACGCGGCCTCGCCGCCCCGCCCGGAGGAATCCGGCGGCCCAGGTGAGGGCCCTCTGGCAGGCGCCCAGCGCGGCGGCGGCGGCGGGTTCCGGCGGGGCGGGCATCTGGGGTGGGGACCGCCCCCCACCCACCCCGGCCTCCGCCCGCCCGCACGCCCTCGCTCCTCCGGGCGGCAGCGGCGACGCTTGAAACTGGGAAAAAAAAAAAAAAAAAAAACTGTCTCCCTGGCCCGGGGCCAGCGTCCCAGCCCCCCTTCGCCGCCGCCGCCGCGCCGCAGCCAGGGAAAACAACTGCTCACTTCTCCCTGCGTCCGCCCCGCGCGCTCCCTGCTTCCCGGCGGCCGCGGGAGCCCAGCCCGGCCGGGGGAGGCGCGGAGCGGGCCGGCAGCCCGGCCTTCCTCTCCCCTCGCTCCTCCTCTCCGCCTCAACCCGCTCGGCCTCCGCGCGGCCGCCTCACTTCGGGGCCTTCGCAGGCCCCCGGCCCCGGCTCGTGGCTGGGCTCCTTCCCGGGGCTCTGGAAGTTTCTGGGCTCCCCGCGGTCCAGCCTCCATCTCTTGGCCTCGCACCGGGCCCCCGGCCGCGCCTGCCGTCCCCTCCCCGCGCGCTTCCTCTGTTCCTCTCCCTCGCTGCCTTCTCTCCCCCCCCCCTCCCGGGGCTCCCGGCTTGCTACCCCACCCCCCTCAGCCCCCCCCCCCGGGGGGCGCCGCGACCATAGCCCCGGCCCGGGCGCGCCCCCCGGGTCCTGCGGCCCCGGATGCCCGGGCCCCGCGGGGCTGCTGGCGGCCTGGCCCCTGAGATGCGCGGGGCGGGGGCGGCGGGGCTGCTGCTGCTGCTGCTGCTGCTGGGCCCGGGCGGCGGGGCCGAGGGGGGGCCGGCGGGCGAGCGGGGCGCCGGCGGGGGCGGGGCGCTGGCCCGGGAGCGCTTCAAGGTGGTCTTTGCGCCGGTGATCTGCAAGCGGACCTGTCTCAAGGGCCAGTGTCGGGACAGTTGTCAGCAGGGCTCCAACATGACGCTCATCGGAGAGAACGGCCACAGCACCGATACGCTCACGGGCTCCGGCTTCCGCGTGGGTGAGGGCCCGGGGGCCCGGGTGGGGGACGCGGGAAGGCAGACAGCAGGACAAATGCGGGATACCTGGTGGGGTAGGGTCTGTGACACTGGGGGCGCAGGGTGCGGAGTGCAGAGCTCTGGGGGCCTGGGGCCGGGGGGGGGGGGGGAACACGAGGGGCTTGGGAGGCTGGAGTCCTGCGGCCACAGCTGGAGGGCCGCGTGGACCGGGACTTAACAGCTTTGGGGCAGGGTTGAGGCCTAAGGTGTGCAGTCATGCTGGGGTCCTGCATGATACAGGCCGGTCGGAAGGTGCTGGGTTCTGAGAGGGAGTCAGGGTCATTACATAGGGGCTTTTGAGGGATGTGAGCTGGGGCCAAGGAGGTCTCAGAGAAGGGACAAATTCTCCCCTAAGAAACAGAATTGCTGGAAGAAACAGGAGAAATCTTTTCGAAACGTCTAAAGTAGGGCCTGCCAGGGGTAGACACCTGCATGCTCTGGGGGGAGGAGCCAAGGTCAGGGCTGGGGGTGAAGAAGTTAGATGTTGGCAAGGTCTTGGAGGGGAGGGGTGCTGAGGCCTAACAGGCGGAGTGCAGGCCTGGAGGTGGGGGCTGTTTGGGGTCCTCAGTCCACCTTTTCCCTGGCACCCCATCTATGCCTCCCCCATAAGATCTCAGGAGCTCTGCCTCAGAGTCTCCCCTCCCCAACAATCCCTCATGACTCCCCAGTTCCACTTGGAGCCTACCCCTTCCTCAGCATCTCTCTTCAAAGGGCAAGGCCTGGGGCTCGGCTCTCCTCCCCGCAAGGCCCTGTGGGCCAGGCTGGGGGAGGTGTCCCAGCAGTAATTACCCTCCTGGACAGGGTAATTAGGCCGGGCCCAGGATGGCACCAGCGAAACGGCCCCTCTTACACATTCCTATACTCAACATACCGACTCACAGACCCAAAGGAACTCCACTGATGTGGCTCAGAGTCTCATGAGATGTGCGTGTGTGCGTGTGCATGCATGGGCTTTGCAGTGACACTCTGTGATTAATTACATGTTCCTTTGTGTTGTCCTGGGTGTATGTCTCCAGTGTTTCTGTGAGCTTGTGTTGGTGCCAAAATGAAATCGTGTGTGTGTGTGTGTGTGTGTGTGTGTGTGTGTGACAGAGAGAGAGAGAGACAGACAGAGGAGATGACCGTGCATGTGAGTGTATATGGGCCGAGCCTCCCAGACCCCCTGGCCATCCTGCCCAGGCTGCTGTCTCCATCTGTGCTGCCCACATCCCCCAGGCTCAGAGCCCAGGCCACAGTGGGCGGGTGTCATTGAGAGGTCACCCTCACCGCTATGGGTGACTCACTGGGAGGCAGGAAGGAGAGGATCCTGCCTCCCCCAGCCCAGGACACACCCCTTCTGCCCTGAGAGTCCTGGCAGGATGGGCTGGGCTGGGATGCTCTCAGCCAGGCCCTGACGGCCATGGATGTGGGTTGGCCCTCTGAGGCCCTGCAGGTGTCCAGAAGAGCATCACCCCCAGCTTTCCATCCTGGGAAGTGAGGGCAGCCATGGGGCAGGCAGGAGAGGGGCTGGGTCTGGTGTGTGAGCTCAGGGCCCCAAGGCTGGATGTGAGATGTGAGTGTGTGTGTGACAGAAAGACATAGGTCTCAGCCTGCCACTCAGTCCTTCAGTCATTCCCCCTGAACCTCCTCTGGGACCCAGAGCTGAGGCAGACCCAGCCCTACCCTCCGAAACACTCTTCGTGTTGTGAGAGACAGACATAAATATAACCAAGTGCCAGGCAGAGCAGGATAGAAGGTGATAACTCAGGAGAGAGAACAGAGGTGTGGCGGGGATACATGGAAAGGCTCCCAGGAGGAGAAACTGAGGCTGGAAGGATAATATTTGACTATGTAGAGGTGGAGGGACAGGGCCCTGAGGGAGGGTGGCATAAATGAAGCCATGGAGGCAGGAGATGTGACCCATTTTGTAGGAGGAGGGAGAGGAGTCCTGAGGGCATGGGGTGCACGTGGAAAGAGCAGAGGGGGATGGACGAAAAGAAGGTTCGTTCTGGGCCATGGAGAGCCTTAAATGTTTGTGCAAGGAAGCAAGGAGTGAGCAGGGATGTGATACGCCAGGGCTTTGCCTGAGGCTCGTTTCTCTGGGGGTGCTGGGCTGTGGACAGGCAGGAGAGAGAGAGAGGCAGGAAGCCGGGGAGGAGGATGGGTGGCAAGACACAAGGCACCAGAGGGGCAGAGGGCATGGCGGGGAGGGACATGGGTTCATGAGACTGTAGAGAGGCCGGAACTGGGTGGAGTGGGGCAGGAGAGATGCAGCCTCTGAGGCTCAGTAGAACGACCTTGGCCGGCAGGGATTCCCCAGCGGGTAGTCCAGAGGGAGGGGTGGGGGCAGGATGCTGATTTCAGACAGTGTCCCCTGGGTGGAGGTGCCCAAGAGAGGTCCCAGAGAGGTAGCAGCTAGAGATGTGGGCCCTGGCATGGCAAGGCAAAGGGAGGGAGGGAGAGGGCGAACCCGGAGAGGGCTGAGGTCTGAACGGGGAGAATTTAGAAAAGGAGGAAGTGCCACATAGAGATCACATTCCCAGGAACGTTTGGAGGGAAATCCAGAGGAGAGAAAATCTGCTCCATCACCACGATCGTCCTCATCATTTGCTACTTATTAAACACTCAGCGTGCAGGGCACTGAGTGTTTGTACAGGCGTGACCTCATTTCGTAGACACAACAAACATCCCTACAGACGAGGACACTGAGGCACGGGGCTCAGGGCCACACAGCTGGCACGTGGCCTCCTAGCTAGGATTTAAGTACAGGACTTAAGACTCCAGAAGCCAACGTGGGTAGCAGGATGTTGGAAGACCTATAGGGCAGTTTCTATGTGTTCCGAAAGCCAGCTTCTCAAGGATGGGGCCAGTGGGTGGCAAGGAAGTAGGGAGGAGGGGAAAGAGGCAGGCTGTGGGTGAGGGAGCAGGCCTGGGGGCTGGGAGGGCCGGTGGGCCCGGTTCCTGATCCACCTCCCCTCCCCAGTGGTGTGCCCTCTGCCCTGCATGAACGGCGGCCAGTGTTCCTCCCGAAACCAGTGCCTGTGTCCCCCGGACTTCACCGGTCGCTTCTGCCAGGTGCCCGCTGGAGGAGCTGGCGGGGTCACCGGCGGCGCAGGCCCCGGGCTTGGCCGGGCCGGGGCCCTGTCCACAGGCGCGCTTCCGCCCCTGGCTCCAGAAAGCGAGTCTGTAGCCAGCAAGCATGCCATCTACGCGGTCCAGGTGATCGCTGATCCGCCCGGGCCCGGGGAGGGGCCCCCTGCCCAGCATGCAGCCTTCCTGGTGCCCCTCGGGCCGGGACAGATCTCAGCGGAAGGTACCGGACCACGGGCAGACCCGGGGTGGCCGAAGTGGGCGGACACTAGGGTGGCGGGAACGGAATGAGCGACCGCACCCGCAACCGGTGGTGCGGGGCAGCCCTGAAGCCACCGTGCCCCGCCCCCCCCAGTGCAGGCCCCGCCCCCCGTGGTGAACGTGCGCGTGCACCATCCTCCCGATGCTTCAGTCCAAGTTCACCGCATCGAGGGGCCGAACGCCGAGGGCCCAGCCCCCTCGCAGCACCTGCTGCCGCACCCCAAGCCCCAGCACCCCCGGCCACCCACCCAGAAGCCCTTGGGCCGCTGCTTCCAGGACACACTGCCCAAGCAGCCTGTGAGTGAATCCACAGTCCAGCTGGACCGGACCTTCGGTCTCCCAGGGTTGTCCTGTCCCAACTAAACGGGGACTGCGCAAAACGGGGGCCCACGGGCTGAGGAGGGAGGAGAAGGGCCTGGGGAGGGAGGCTGGGTGGGGCTGGGCGCCCTGTGACCCCAGTCCCAACTTCCCCTAGTGCGGCAGCAACCCCCTCCCCGGCCTCACCAAGCAGGAAGACTGCTGTGGGAGCATCGGCACCGCCTGGGGCCAGAGCAAGTGCCATAAGTGCCCCCAGCTGCAGTGTGAGTGCCTGGGCTCCGGACCCCTGTCACTGCAGGGTGGACCTCCGCATACCTCTTCCTCCCCTGCAGGGGAGGACCCAGCCGGTGCCGCCCGAGCCTCTCCCTGCCCACCAGATTCCTCTCACCCATCCCACTCTGCTCCTCCCCATGGCCCTCCTTTCCCCCCTCCCCTGCAGGACCCCCAGTGTCCTCTCCTGCCACCGTCTCCTCTCTCTGCAGACACAGGGGTGCAGAAACCGGGACCTGTACGTGGGGAGGTGGGCGCTGACTGCCCTCAGGGCTACAAGAGACTCAACAGCACCCATTGCCAGGGTACGGCCAGCCAGGAGATTCTGTGGGCTGGCGGGGCAAGCCAGTTGTCCCTGGGGGAGGCCCCGAGGTGACTGAGGGAGCAGGCGGGGCTGGGGCAGGACCCTGAGGTGTTCGGAGTAGCTTGCTGTCACCCTATGGCCCCAGACTAGAGGGATCACATTCCTGCTTACCACAGACATCAACGAGTGCGCGATGCCCGGCATGTGTCGCCATGGTGACTGCCTCAACAACCCCGGCTCCTATCGCTGCGTCTGCCCGCCTGGCCATAGCTTGGGCCCCTCCCGAACGCAGTGCATTGGTGAGAATGGGGGGGCTCAGGTCCCTGGGAAGTCACAGGCATGGACCTCCAAGCAGCAAGCGGCAAGGATCAGAGAGGTCACAGAGGTCACCGTGTGGTCAAGGGTTGATTGCAGGAGGATCGAGGCCCAGAGCCGATAGGATCAGGGATAAGTGGGGTCAGGAGTCACTTGAGATCTGGTCAGAGGTCACATGGGGTCAGGGACTATATAGAGTAGGGTTGTAGGAGATCATGGTCCTGGTGGGTAGGAGGGATAAAGCCCTACATACAGCAGCTAGAATCAGGGGTCAGTGGGGCCAGCAGTCACAGAGATTTCAGGGGTCACATGAGGTCAGAAACACGGGTTCGGGGATCACGTGAGTTCGGGGTCACCTGAGGTCAGAGGCCACAGGAGGATCAAGGGTTGTCTGGGCCAGAGAGGCAAGGCCTGGAGCAGCTTGGAAGAGGGACATGGGCGGCGATCAGGCCCAGGTGACCATGCCTGCCACTGGCCCCCGCAGCGGACAAGCCAGAGGAGAAGAGCCTGTGCTTCCGCCTGGTGAGCCCCGAGCACCAGTGCCAGCACCCGCTGACCACGCGCCTCACCCGCCAGCTCTGCTGCTGCAGCGTGGGCAAGGCCTGGGGCGCGAGGTGCCAGCGCTGCCCGGCTGACGGCACTGGTGAGCCTGGGGCCTGTGGGGCGAAGGGGCCGTCTCTGTGCCCGTCCAGGAAACACTCACTTCTCTGCCCCTCCCTCTGGCCGCAGCTGCCTTCAAGGAGATCTGTCCAGCTGGGAAGGGCTACCACATCCTCACTTCCCACCAGACCCTCACCATTCAAGGCGAAAGTGATTTTTCCCTTTTCCTGCACCCTGACGGGCCACCCAAGCCCCAGCAGCATCCTGAGAGCCCCAGCCGGGCACCGCCACCTGAGGACGCGGAGGAAGAACGAGGTCTGGCCTGAGCCTTTCTGTTCCCTGACAGATGATGAATGCCTTAAGACTCGATCCCCTGGCTCCCCACCCACAGATGTGACCTCAGGGTCTAACCCCTAGCTCCTCATCCTTGACCTCATCACTGACCCCCAGAATCGACCCTCTCGTCCCGCACCAAGGTTGTCACCCCAGGATTTGACCCCCTGATGGACAGGATCTGACCATCCATTGCCCTCCGGATCTGTTCCTCTGACCCTGGAACCCCTTTGATTTCCAAACCAGGGCACTGATCCAGTCCGAATGCTGTCCCTAGATCTGACCTTCTGTCTCCCGACCCAAGGATTTGGCCCTAGCTGTAACCTCCTGAGTCTTGCTCGATAACCCAAGGACCTTGACCAACCATCGCTCCCCATACCCGCTCCCCTGACCCGTGATGCAAACGCCCCCTGGCTCCAGGATCTAACTTTTGACACCTGACCCAGAGACATGACTGCTGAACTCTTAGAGACCCTAACCACAAATACCAACTGCCAATCCCAGTCTTAACTCTCTTTTCCCAGCCCTGCGCTAATGGCTCCATCTTCCTCCCTTTTAGGGGTGAGCACAGACTCAGTGAGTATGAGAGCCCAGGTGGGAGGAGCGGGAAAGCTAAGGAGACAGAGGGCTCATGCTGCTGTCACTCACAGCCAGTGATGGAGGAACAGTCGGCACAGCAGAGCCACCTGACCGCCACCACATCTCCTGCCAGGCCCTACCCTGGTGAGCTGGGCGGTGCTGGAGGAACCAGTCCTCAAGGACTGTCACTGGGGGGTGGTTGACAGCTTAGCCATCCGGGGATAGTGAAGATGGGTGTGAAGTCCCAGCCACTGGCCTGCCTGGATTGGGACGGCTCTCCCATCCTCCACACCCCCTGACGGCGAACACTGTCACCTACAGAGTTGATCTCCAGGCCCTCGCCTCCCACCATGCGTTGGTTCCTGCCAGACCTGCCCCCTTCCCGCAGTGCAGTGGAGATTGCTCCTACCCAGGTCACAGGTAAGACCTGCCCACGTAGGCCATGTCCTGGAGAGGCCAGGTCCCTGGCTTAATTTCAGTCCTCCCTTACTGCCCCCTCCCTCCATCATTCCTGAGCACTAACCCTCCACCCAGGCTTCCTGTGTGCCTGGCCCTGGGCTGGGCTCTGGGGAAGCCTTGGTGTGCAACCTTGAAGGATCTGGGTATTGTGGTGGTCAGCCCAGTCTGACGGTGCTTATTCATTCATTCAATACTTATTGAGTACCTGTTATGTGCCAGACACGGTTTAGGTGCTGGGGATACAGTAGTAAGCAAAAGGCAAAAGTTCCCTGTTCTTGCACAGTAAACAGAAAACAGATCAGTAACTAAAAATCCAGGATGTCTCATAAATGCCATGAAAAAGTAAACCAGAGAAGAAAAGAAGTCTGGGGATTATGATAATATGTAGGGTGGCAATGAGAGAAGGCTAGCAGGGCTTTAAAGAGTGTTGGAAATTAATGAGAAGAAGTGGGGAAGAAATGGGTGTGCAGGTTGGGAAAATGGGACATTCCAAGTGAAGTTTAGGCAAAGGCACGGAGACATGGAAACGCTGGTGGAGGAGGGAAAACCACACAGCCCCGTGTTTCTGAACCAAGGGAGGGCCGACGCGTGGAGCCTTGTTCAGAGGCTTGGGTTTGATCCCAAAGGCTGTGGGAAGTGTCTGTAGGGTTTGGGGCATCATGATAATTGCTAGCTATGGCTGAGCAATTGCCTTGTGCCAGGCACCGACCGGAGAGTTTTACGTACTAAACATCACTTAACCTTCTCATACTCTGAAAGTGAACACTAGTAGCTTCATCTTCCAGATGAGAAAACAGACGCTCAGGTTCAGTATCTTGCCCGCAGATCACACATCTGAGCCAGGTTCAAGCCCAAGTCTGTGTGGACTCCAAAGCTACAAGGGAGCCACCGGCCCCATCGAAATCTAAGAGGCTAGATGGGCTGGGGGAGGGGGGAGTGATGGCTCAGGCAGAAGGTGGCTGCCCAGGAGGCCTGTACAGGCTAGGACAATGCAGTGACAGCCTGGGGGTTGTGGGAATGTGGGGGAAGAGGCATCTGGGGAGGCTTCTCAGAGGAGAGGGTGTTAGGTGTAGGGAGAGATACTCTAGGCAAAAAGAGCAGCTCACCAGGTGTGTTTGGGTGGGGCAGGGTTCAGGGTCAAGGCCTGGGCTGCAGGTGGGGGGGAAGGGAGAGGGGGAGTGAGGGAGTTCAGTGAGACTGTTGACAAAGAAAGTGAAGGGGGTTTCTGGATCTGACTGCCTACATATCCACAAAGGGGCAAGCCAGATTCCCAGGAAAGAGCTCCTGCCTGCCTTGGGAAGGGAAGGAAATCAACCATTCTGGAATGGGGGACCCGGGTCCCTAAGGCAAGGGTGTTGGGGTCACTGGGCTAGAGGATATGGGAGTAACAAATGCTGCGGGATTTTAAATATTGAGGTGACTGGAGGGGAGGGTCTTAGAGCCCCTTGGGTAGGGGCATTGGGATGACTGAGGCCCTGAGGGGACGTGATCGGGTTTGGGGTGACGGGGAGACAGAATATAGTGAGTAGAAATAGAAATATCAGGGATCCTGGAGTTGAGGAGAGGGATGTCAGGGACCCGGGGTTGCTATCTGGGGTCGTGATGCTGGGGTTATCTGGGATAGAGGTATAGGAAATCCTAGGATTGGCGTATGAGTGCACAGGGGCCTGAGGTCATGGTGTGACCAGGCTCAGGTATCTGGGTTATTAAGAATGGGGTATGGAGGTCCGCCCGGGGAACGTGGCAGAAAGTGAGTGCTCCCTGCTCAGCCCCATGCTCCTCCCCCCCACCCCCCACCCCCAGAGACAGACGAGTGCCGACTGAACCAGAACATCTGTGGCCACGGCGAGTGCGTCCCGGGCCCCTCGGACTACTCCTGCCATTGCAATCCGGGCTACCGGTCGCACCCGCAGCACCGCTACTGCGTGGGTGAGCGCGGGCGGCCGGGCGGGCGGCCCGGGGGCGGCCTCGGGTCCCCATATCCCTCTGACGTCTCGCCGCCCGCGCGTCCTTCCCAGACGTGAACGAGTGCGAGGCGGAGCCGTGCGGCGCCGGGAGGGGCATCTGCATGAACACGGGCGGCTCCTACAACTGCCACTGCAACCGCGGCTACCGCCTGCACGTGGGCGCCGGGGGGCGCTCGTGCGTGGGTGAGCGCGGCCGGGCCGGGGCGGCGCGGAGGCTGGGGGGATGGGGGGCCCTCGTCCCGGCCGCCGCGTAACCGCCTCTGCCGCCCCTGGCGCCCCCCTCGCGCCCTCTTCCTCCCGCGCAGACCTGAACGAGTGCGCCAAACCCCACCTGTGCGGCGACGGCGGCTTCTGCCTCAACTTCCCCGGTCACTACAAGTGCAACTGTTACCCCGGCTACCGGCTCAAAGCCTCACGACCGCCCGTGTGCGAAGGTGGGGGAAGACCCCATCCGGGCCGACAGGGGGTCCTCCGCTGTCCCTCGGCCTGGCGTGGGGGCAGGGGGCCTGGACTCCAGCTCTGGGCCCCTCAGAGGTTGGGGTGCGGGAGCCCTGAGGTCCCAGTGGGCCCCGTTGATCCGTGACGGAGGGAGGTCCTGCCAAGGATACTGAGGGCCTGGTCGGTCACGATGTCCCCAAATGGGTCTGCCTCCTTCTCGCCTCACCCACGCAGACATCGACGAGTGCCGAGACCCTAGCTCCTGTCCGGATGGCAAATGCGAGAACAAACCCGGGAGCTTCAAGTGCATTGCCTGTCAGCCCGGCTACCGCAGCCAGGGGGGCGGGGCCTGCCGCGGTGAGGGCGGGGCCTAGATGCCCGACGGGCGGCTTCGAAGGCAAATGGGCGGGGCCCATCCGGGAGGGGTCCCCCGCGACCGGGGAGTTTCGGGGTCCGGTTAGGGCAGGGGCAGGGCTTATGTTCGTGAGAGTCGCCTCGCAGGCGGCGCCCCCCATACTGGGCGGGGGAGACCCCCACCCCGACACAGTGCCAGGCCCAGTGGGGTGGCGACCGAGGTGAGTCTCCTCTGCCGCAGACGTGAACGAGTGCGCCGAGGGCAGCCCCTGCTCACCGGGCTGGTGCGAGAACCTCCCAGGCTCCTTCCGCTGCACGTGCGCCCAGGGCTACGCGCCTGCGCCGGATGGCCGCAGTTGCCTGGGTGAGCCCCAGCCCTGCCAGTCAACGCCCCCCCGCACCCACGCCGCGCGCAAACTGGGGACCGAGTCTGTCCCACGGTGGGCAGGAGATAGATAACGCACCCTCCAGTTCACGGATCTAGTCACTCATTTTCTCAGCGAACCTAGCCCGTGGAGAGACCACCAGGATTTCTGTGTAGGAAGGGTCTTAGCAGGCAAGGCTCTAGCTGCTTTTGCAAAGCAGGTTCCTTAAATTTAAAGAAAAGAAAAACCTCTAAAAGAATGGGGAGAGGCGTTAGTAGTCCCTCTGCACTGTTTCTTTTTCTTGTTTTAGAGAGAGGGGAGAGGGGCAGAGGGAGAAAGAGAGAGAGAGGATCTTAAGCAGACTGCACACACAGTGTGGAGTCTATCCTACGACCGGAAGATCATGACCTGAGCGGAAACCAAGAGTCAGTCGGTCACTTAACCTAACCGACAGCCACCCAGGCGCCCTGGCACTAATGTTTCTTATGCACCAAGAAGTCTGGAGAGTGCAAGGCCGTGGGCCTGGATGGAATGTGGGTGCAGGGCTGGGAGGAGGGGAGACCTGAATTGTCTTAAAGAACCAACAGAAATTAGCCAAGCAAAGGAAGTCAGCACCAGCGGACGCAGAGGTGAAAAACAGCGCTGCATGTGCAGGGAACGGTAAGGTAGAAGCAGAGAGTGGGGGCTGAGGCTGGCTGGTGAGGGGCAGGACCCGACGCCCTCGGCCTCAGCCCCTGGAAGGCCCCTCTAAGCCCTGCCCAGGAGGTTGGTTAAGCTTCATCCTGAGGGCGCTATAAGGCACCTGAAGCATTTTAAGGGGAAGGGGGACCAGATTCAGCATTTGCTGTAGAAAGTTTCCTGATGCTGGGTGTGGAGAGTAGCTGGAGGTCTACTGATAGCTCAGAACACAGATAGTGGTGGATGTGATGAGAGAAGTTGCCTCAGGATGGTCATGAGATGATGTGATATTAGAGAAATATTAAAGCAGATTCCCCGGGGCTTGTTAACTGTATGCCCAGGTGGGGTGGGGGTGGGGAGGGGAACAAGGAACCCTCCAGGGGTCTGGTTTGTGTGACTCTGCGGGTGGTGCTGTTCACTGGGATAGGGTCTCTAGACGTGGTGCATATTTGAGAAGGAAGACACCCAAGTTTCATGCTGGACAAGTTGAGTGGGTGGTTTCTGCCGGCCTCTGGGCTGGAGATGACAGCAAAAGGTGGGCCATACAGGTTGGAAGCCTTGGGCCAAACACCCCCCGCCCCCAACACACACACTCCTAGAACTGTGGACGTCGGGGGCCGTGGAGCCTTAGGGTGCGTCTGCTCAGCCAAGGGGGGTGGGTCCAGTGAGGGGAGCCTCACAGAGCCTTGTGGGCAATACCACATCAGCGGAAGGCAGGGGTCTAGGAGTGGGAGATGGGGAGGAGGGATGGAAGGAGGCCCAAGGAGCACCAGCTGAGAAACTGGGGGAGGAGAGGCTCCCAGGACAGAGGAGGATAAAGCAAATGCAACAGAGAGGTTCTTGTAAAATAAGAACTAAGTGGTAAGATGAGAAAGCTCCCGGTGACCTTGTTAGGGTGGTTTCTGTGGCACGAGGGGGTTAGGAGGTGGCAGCTAGCAAGTGAGGCGGAGCGAGACCTGGGGCTGCCAGAATGGGGTGTAGGGTTGTAGGCTGAGGAGATGGCATGAAAATGGGCGAGGGGATGACAAGGGCAGCTGGGGGAGGGGCCATGGACAGGGAAAGGGACATCTCTTGCCCTAATGGGAGCCAGAGGGGAACGGATATCATGATTTGCAGGAGGTTAAAAGAGATTCCTCTCAATTCTCTCACGTACAGTGAAGAGCCTGAGTCCAGTAGGAGACTTGTAATGACCAGTAGAGGTTTGGGACTGCCCAAGGGCATGGGAGCTGTCTAGGGGCTTTCCAAAGGTCCAGGCTTGGGAGGTGGGGGAGGGTAGCCTTGGCCACACTGAGGATGGGGCGGGCCCAGAGGCCAGAGGGAGTGGCTGTGGCCCAGGGTGCACAGTCTGGCAGCTGCCTGCACCCCTCTCAGCACCCAGGATCTGGAGACCCAGAGGCAGGCATGGCCTGCCAGACTGGTGAGGAGGAAGGAGAGATGTTCGTGGGCCCCTGCGAAAGAAGGCGAGGTAGGGGACTTGAGAATAGCAGAGGCAGTGGGAAGGAAGCAGCATCTGAGATGTCCAAGGTGGGGCAGATCCCAGCCCCTGTCCTGAGAGTGAGTGGCTGCCACTGAGGTGAAGGTCACAGAAACTGCTCAAGGGTGTAAGGTCAGAGGCTGGGGCCAGCTGGCCACATGGATGCTGAACACTTCTAGGATGGGGAGCAAGATAGAGGGAGAGAGACTAGGAAGGTGAGTGCCGACAGCAGTAGAGAAGGTGAAGGCTGGCATGGGGTCAGGTGCACCTCAGAGGCGGAGCTTGGTTTGGACGGGGGTTGGAGGTGTGGCCAAGAGCCAGCTTCTGGCAGAAATGACTGCAGAGAAGCATGCTCTCAGGGGAAAGCCAAGCTCCTTCACTGCACAAGGAGAAGAAACTATTGTGTGAGAAGGACAGAGAATAGAGGAGCTTATTCACATGGGAAGAAAGGGAGCCATGGCAGGTAGGGGAAGGGGAGAGCAGCTGGGGCACTATGGGAAGAGGGGATGGGGAGGGTGCCCTTTTTGGAGAGGATGGATGAAGGCTGGTGAGGCTTGAGCTCTTTGGAGTCGGACATGGCCCAGGGTCCTTGGCAGCACCTGGCCTGGTCACTAGGGCATGGTGTGCCACATGGAGGGTGGGTTAGGGTCCCGTGCTTCCCTTCAGCTCCCCTGGCCTCCACTCTGGTGCTCCACGCCATAGGCACGAGCGGGAAAGGGGTGGCAGATGCCCGAGACCATCCCCATGCTGGCCCTCTGACCCCGCCTTGTGCCCTGCAGATGTGGATGAGTGTGAGGCCGGGGATGTGTGTGACAATGGCATCTGCACCAACACGCCAGGCTCCTTCCAATGTCAGTGCCTCTCCGGCTACCATCTATCAAGAGACCGGAGCCGATGCGAGGGTGAGGGGGGCCTAGAGCTGGGGATTAACTTGTTCCTCCCTATCCTGGGACTTCTAAGCCCAGGCTCCAAGTTCGGAGCTACCTGTAAACAGGTCAGGCACTCCCATGTCCAGCCCGCATCGCTATCCAAGATTGGGCGTGGAGTGTAGACCTGACCCACAGATTGAGTGTGGAGAGGGAGCCTCGGCAGCCTCAGGCTGAGTAGGATCAGCTCATGAGATCCTCCACCTCTTTGATCCCCTACAGATATTGATGAGTGTGACTTCCCTGCCGCCTGCATTGGGGGTGACTGCATCAACACCAACGGCTCCTACCGATGTCTTTGTCCTCAGGGGCACCGGCTGGTAGGCGGCAGGAAGTGCCAAGGTATGGGGGTATTGGCTGAGAGTTCCTCAGGAGGAGTGGCAGGGAATGACAGTAATCTCCTAGGCACCCTGTTGACCTGTCTTTCCATCCCTCTGTCCATCCACCCGCTCACTCACCCTTCCACTCCACCCACAATAGCAACAGTAATAATGACGTAGTTGCATGGTGACCTTTCCATGCATTAGTGGACAGGAGTTTCCAGAGAACCTACTATTTGCCAGCTTCTATACTATGTACTAGGAATAGAGCAGTGATCCAGGACCCCCACTGGGGGAGGCTGACATGTAAATTGATTCTTACTGTTCAGAGTGCTGGGAGCCAAAAGAGGTCTGGAGGGGTGATTAATTGCAACGGAGATGTGACGGTTGAATTGGAACTTGGAACATATATATGGTCCCCTAAAGCATAAATAGGTTCCCTAAGTAGAGAGAAGCATGGGATGGCATTCCCGGCCCGAAGAACAATGTATGTCAGAGCACGGAGATCTGGAAGGAGCTAGTTGTGATTTTAGGGGACAGTGCCCTGAACATAGACTCGGGAGTGCCGGTGTTTAGAATACAGGATGATGAAATTGAAAGATACCAGGAGACCAAACTCAAAGGCCTTGAATGCCAAGCTGAGAGTGAGGGCTCCATTCTGTTGCCGGTAACAGCCACTGCAGGTTTGGGGAAGAATACAGTGAATGTGCACACATCTACCCACATGCACAGACAGGAAAGAGCGCACTCCCTATTGTGTGCACTTTGAGATCAAAGTGGAAGTTCGGGTTCTGAACTTGCGTGAGTCCCTGGAGGCACATCCCCCCCCCCAAAAAGTGACTGGTTTCCTTGGAGCTACTCTTCCTGCTTCCCTCACTCCCCACAGACATAGATGAATGCAGCCAGGACCCCGGCCTGTGCCTTCCCCACGGGGCCTGCGAGAACCTGCAGGGCTCCTATGTTTGCGTCTGTGACGAGGGCTTCACGCCCACCCAGGACCAGCACGGCTGTGAGGGTGAGTGTCCTCCAGGCTCCTCCTCAGACTAGACAATTCCCCTGAGCTGCAGCTGGGGTTCAGAGACTTTTCCTGGTCCCACCCTCTGGAATCTGGGGAACGGGAAGAAATCCCTTTTGCCTGAGAGTCCAGTGGACCTGGACCGCACAGGAGAGCCCTGAACCTCACATTGAGGATGGAGCTTGGCTCTGACCGGGCGGCTGAGGGGAGCGAGGGAGTGTGGGGCAGCCGGGGCATGAGGTCGGTGGGCAGCGTGGACAGCAAGACCGTCTGCAGGACCCTGAGCTGCCCTCCCCTCCCCTCAGAGGTGGAGCAGCCCCACCACAAGAAGGAGTGCTACCTTAACTTCGATGACACCGTGTTCTGCGACAGTGTACTGGCCACCAATGTCACCCAGCAGGAGTGCTGCTGCTCGCTGGGGGCTGGCTGGGGAGACCACTGCGAGATCTATCCCTGCCCAGTGTACAGCTCAGGTCAGGAGCCGGGCAGGCCTTTCCCCTTCCCAGAGTCTCAGTTTCTTCATTTGGAAACGGACGGGGAGAAATGGCCCCTCCCTGGATAGGTGGGAAATGAGGCGGAGAGCCCCGACAGAAGCACGCACGCGCTCAGTCCCGCCTCCTTTCTTCCCCACGGCCGCTCTCTCCCCGCAGCTGAGTTCCACAGTCTCTGCCCAGACGGGAAGGGCTACACCCAAGACAACAACATTGTCAACTATGGCATCCCGGCCCACCGTGGTAAGCCCCGACACGGCTCCGCCCACCGGACACGCCCCTCCCCGCCCCGCCCACCGAGGTCGGTAGTGCTAACTGGGGTAGGCCCCGCCCACACCGTCATCGTCTGCCCCGCCCCCATCACGCCCTCGTCCGCCTCCGGAAAAGCCTCTCCCACTGAGTTTGCTCCGCCCCCGCGGTAAGCCCCGCCCACACTTCCCTGGCTGCGGGCCTGAGCCGCCCGGGAGGTAGAGGCCGCAGGGCGCCCACGGCTTGTCACTCCGCAGACATCGACGAGTGCATACTGTTCGGGGCAGAGATCTGCAAGGAGGGCAAGTGCGTGAATACGCAGCCCGGCTACGAGTGCTATTGCAAGCAAGGCTTCTACTACGACGGGAACCTACTGGAGTGCGTGGGTGAGCGCAGATGGTCCCAGTGGCCGTGGGCCAGCAGCCGGGAGACACGCACAACCACCGACTTCGGGCTGGTTCCCTCCACTCGTGCTTTTCCTCCCCGCAGACGTGGACGAGTGCTTGGACGAGTCCAACTGCCGGAACGGAGTGTGTGAGAACACGCGCGGCGGCTACCGCTGTGCCTGCACGCCCCCCGCCGAGTACAGCCCGGCGCAGCGGCAGTGTCTGAGCCCGGAGGAGATGGGTGAGGCCCGGGCCTGCCGGCTGGGGAAACAGGAGGGGAGCGGGGACTGGGCCAAGCTGTGACCGCCACTCCCATCCATGCCCTCGCTACCCCCTAGACGTAGACGAGTGTCAGGACCCGGCAGCGTGCCGCCCTGGCCGCTGCGTCAACCTGCCGGGCTCCTACCGCTGCGAGTGCCGCCCGCCCTGGGTGCCCGGGCCCTCCGGCCGCGATTGCCAGCTCCCCGAGAGCCCAGCCGGTGAGGGCAAGAGTTGTCTTGGGCCAATTCCAGGGCCTGGGCTGCCGGGTGGAGCCCCGGGGTCGCAGCTCCCCACGAGGCTTGGTTGGAGCAGGGACCTAGTGTCCCCGTTTCGGGCCCCCCAGCTGAAGCCAGGTCTCCCCTGGTAGAGCGTGCCCCGGAGCGACGGGACGTGTGCTGGGCCCAGCGCGGAGAAGATGGCATGTGCGCGGGACCCCTGGCCGGGCCAGCCCTCACCTTCGACGACTGCTGCTGTCGTCAGGGCCGCGGTTGGGGAGCCCAGTGCCGCCCTTGCCCGCCACGCAGCGCTGGTGAGCCTCCCCACAGGGGTTTGCGGAGTGCTGGGGCAGGAGCCAGGGTGCTGCTTTCGCGTGGCTGACCGCCCCCGCTCCTCCCAGGGTCCCAGTGCCCAACGTCACAGAGTGAGAGCAATTCCTTCTGGGACGCGAGCCCCCTGCTGCTAGGAAAGCCCCCTCGAGGTGAGTATAACGGGAGGGCACAAATAATGTGGGGGCGGGGGGTCCCCAACCATCTGCTGGCAGAGGTGAAGGTTGATGTCTGCATTTTCCCCACCGGCACAGAAGAGGACAGCTCGGAGGAGGACTCGGACGAGTGCCGCTGCGTGAGTGGCCGCTGCGTGCCGAGGCCCGGCGGTGCCGTGTGCGAGTGTCCGGGCGGCTTCCAGCTCGACGCCTCTCGTGCGCGTTGTGTCGGTGAGCCGGCCCGCGGGGGTGGGACCGGCCCTCAGGCCAAGACCAGAAGTTGGTGGAGGGGCCGGGGCCAAGGCTGGCAGCCCGGGGGAGGCACGGGGCCACACGCTAAGGGGGCTGCGTGCTCTGGCGCCCTGGCGAAGCTCACACCTGTCGCCCCCACCTGCAGACATCGATGAGTGCCGAGAACTGAACCAGCGTGGGCTGCTGTGCAAGAGTGAGCGCTGCGTGAACACAAGCGGGTCCTTCCGCTGCGTCTGCAAAGCTGGCTTCGCACGCAGCCGCCCACACGGGGCCTGTGTGCCCCAGCGCCGCCGCTAACGAGGCCCTCAGCCATCAGCGAGGGGTTCCCGCCTGACCCTCGGGGTGAACTCAGTCTCTCACCTGTGTTCCCACTCGGGGCTCGGACCCAGGAACTCTCCGGGGGTCTTAGACCCCTTCCTGCGCCCCGAGTTCTGAGGGCGCCCTTACAGGCGCCGCCCAGTTCGCAGGTGGAGTTTGGGACTCTCAGGCACTGAGGTCCTTCCTCCCAGAGGGCGTTTCCTGGAAACTGATAAATCAAATCATGCCTCTGCACTCTCGGCTTGTCCAAGCGAATTGATGTTCCCGTCTGTGGTGGGCGTGGACTTCGCAGGGCAGCGCCATACCCACGCCTTCTGGGAGGGGCTACACTGAGCCCAGCACAGGGGTGTGAAATAGAATTTATTGTGGCTCTGATTATGTACACGTGAGATGTGCCTGGCCGGGCTGGCCGGGCTGGCATGGTTTGTACAATAAATACATCCGCGGGGCCTGCTCTCCGCGGCTGCGAGCGCCCATATGGCAAGTTCAGTCCAGCTTCCGAGTTCCCAGCTTCATGGGGCCCTTGGCTGCCTTCTTTTCAGCGCGTTTGGCTTCCATCTCCCGCCGACGCTCCTCGCGCTTCTTCCGGGCCAGCTCGGCCTTCCCTTGCCCTGGGAGGAGGAGGAGGAGGAGGAGGAGGAGGAGGAGGAGGGCGGAGGGCTTCAGGACCACTGGGGCCTCAGCTTCCCAGCCTGCCCCTGCCCCCAGTCTGTCTGCCCGGACGAGAAGGTGAAGCACTCACGGCTCTCGGTCTCCAGACCCTCCCAGTTGTCATCGCCCCATGAATCAGGTCTCGGCTGAAAGGGAAGTGTGGTTGGAGTGGAGGTGGACTCCCGGCTGAGGTCCACCCCGGTCTGAACCCTCATGGGAAAAGGTGCCAAGTACCTGAGCGCTGGTCTCCCGGCGTGACGACACAGCAGCAAAGGGATCACCTTTGTCACTGGGCTCCGAGCCACCCCAGTTATACTCGCTGGCCAGCCGTGTGCCCTCAGGCGGTGGCTCCGGGGGACTTGGCTCCTGCCAGCCCTGCTCCCACGAGCCCTCGGCTTCCCAGCTGCTCCAGTCTGACTCGGATTTTGGGTCCAGGTTGCTGGTCTGCAGAAGATGGGGAGGTAGTGCCCAATGGTGGGGGGTGCCCAATGGCTGGCCTCCCCCTCCCCCATAGGAACACCACTGTCCCACCCTGCTTACCTGCCCGGCACGGCTAGCTCGGCCCCCAGTACTCCAGTCCTCCTGCTGGGCCAACACCGATTCGGCCTCCTGCTGCAGTGTGGGAAGGAGAGCGCGACCATAGGCGCTCCAGCCCCCACCCAAAGGGCAAGGAAGCCTGCCTGCCCCTTCCCAGCCACGGACTCCACCCTTTCTTCTTTGGCATTCCACCTCGCTCCTCAAGCCTTGCTTCCCATCTATAGAGTGGACATGCCATCACTCCTCTGAGGCTGGGGAATGAGATCCAGATGTTCCACACCGTTCCCCACAGCCTCAGACCCGAGACTGTTGTCAGCAGATGGGGAAATCGGGCCCCAAGGTCTGCCCCCATTCCCATCAGGGTAGCCTCACGCCATCCTCAGCCCATCCCCCACAGGCCTGGGGGTGGCCTCTCCTTACTGACTCCTGGAGCTACTGGAGGACAGGGAGAAGAGAGTGAAGAAGACAAATGGGCTGCCCCCAAAACCGCCACCATTTCCATCCCCGCTCCCAGGGGCCCCTGGGGCTTAGTGGGGACAGCTGCCAACTCTTACCCACAAGGGCCACTCGTGACACCTACTCAGCAGGGATGCTGTGCAGATGAGGACAGGCGTGACCAGCCAAGCCCACCTGAGCTCCTTGAAGGCAGCCTTAACCTTTGACCTGGAGTTACCTGGGAGTCGCCTGGGGAGGCCCCCTCAGCCCCACTCACCTCCAGGCTGCCCCAGTCTTCATCATCCCATCTGTCGGCAACACTGCTGTCCTCCGCTGTGTCCGTGCCCTCCTCTTGCGTCTCCCAGTGGCCTGAGGTTGTGGATGTGGCAGGGACGACGGCGGGGGCCGGGGCAGGAAGTCCTGAGGAGCAGAGGCTCACTGAGGTCCCGGATACTGGGCCCCAGGAAGGTCTCAAAACAGGGCAGAGGTTTCTGGGGTCAGGGGGAAGGTGCAGAGAGCAGCTCGTGAAGGGACTAGACCCCGCCTGTCCCCTACGTCCCCACTGCCACCCCCGGAGAAGCCAGACAGTCATAGCTCCTAGGTGCCAGCACCCCCAAGCCCTCTCAGTCACTGACGCGGCCACTCTGGGGCACACTCACCCTCGGGCGTGGGTCTCTGGGGGACGTTGGTCTCAGCCGGGGCAGCTGCTGGGTGTGCACGGATCAGCTTGGACGTGAGCGAGGAGACCCCTGTGACAGCCCAGCCTGCCCAGCTGGCTGCGGCTCCTCCCATTCCAGGGCTGGAGGCGGCATGGACATCCTTCTCTGGGCAGTGTCAAAAGAGACAAGTATAGTCACCTCAGGCTCTCATGGGGAAGGTGACAGGAGCGCAGTAACGGACACAGAGCAACCTGTAGTGGCCCCCCTTCTCCAGGCCTGTGCTCCCCCATCTCTAAGATGGGAGGGGTGGGGAGCAGTGGTGTCGGGTCTGCTCTCCGAGGTCGTTCTAGCTTTCAGAGACTCCAGTGACATGGAAGGGGGCTCTGACAGGTAACAGTCAAGGATGTGATGGAAGAAGAGGGCACACGACTGGGGGCCACTCACCCACTTCCGCTAGCTGGGTTGGGTCCTCTGACACAGACTCCAGTTTGGACAGGAAGCTTCGAATGGCCTTGAAGGCCTATGGGGTAGGAAGGGGCAAAGCTGGGGACTCCAGGGTTCCCATGAGTCCGCGGGGCCAGCTAGGGCCCAAATGCCCCCCTGGAGCCTCCGCTCCAGGGCCCGGGCCCAGCTGTGCCTCACCTGGTCTCGCACGGATTTCTCAGGATCCACGGTGAGGCCACAGAGCACAGGCAGGATCTTGTGGGCACAGTCATTCATCGAGTAGAGGTTGTGGGTGGCAGCAAAGCCCAGGACACCCGCCACCCGCGAAGGTGCAAATGGGTCTTTGGTGGCCCGGCTGAAGGCAGAGGTGAGGACCCTGTGTCGGGTCTGGGGTGGGGCAGGAGAGAGGGCTCCTGAGTTCAGGATCAGTACTGGGACCCAGAACTCCCAGATCTACTTCCCGGAGCAGAGGCCATCCACGGGCTCCCCCAGAATCTGAAAAATGTGAGCTAATCACTAACAAACGAGGAGAATTTTTCCTGAAAACTCGATCTGGGCTTCTCCTCCCAGATCACCCTGTTCATGCTGCCTCAGGACAACAGGGGCTGGAGCCGCTGCCCTGGGGCCGAGGCCTGGGCCGCCGTCACCATTCATCCATTCCTGTTAACTGTCTGGGCGCTGCAGACATCTGCGTTAACAAACCCTGGCTGAGGGAGTGCACACAGGCCAAGGGGGCCAAGCAAGCCTGGGTTCAGTTCCCAGATCCACCACCTACTGGCTGGGTGACCTGATACATGCCTCAATCTACCCTCACACATCTGGGCTGGGAGCACCCAGGGCCTAGGTCTCGGGGAGGATGGCAGCCCCTGCACAAGGAGGCCTGGCCCTGGAGGACACTGTGGCCCCGGGGACAGTGAGAGAACCCCCAGGATCCATGTAGGGCACTCACACTGGCACTGAGGTAGGAACCGATTTTGCCCAGGCAGACGGTGGTATTGCAGCGGATGGGGCCCTGCTCATCCTTGGCCTGCAGCCGCGCGAAGTGCTTCATCAGCTCCACATTGAGGTTGGCCTCGTTCAGCTTTGGGGCCAGGAGCAGCATGGACTGTGGGTGCAGGAGTGTGGAAACTGTGGGCCACGGCCGGCCAAAAGACCACATGCAGAAGTGGCTTCCGGGGAGGGTGGGTGGGCCAACAGTGGCCCTGGGTGCTGAGGGACCCTCCCAAACCTACCCCCCAACCTGGTCCTGGCCCCTACCCAGAATGCCGTGGAAGGGGACGCTTCTCTGTCCCCTTTACAGCAAAACCTCCGAAGTTTGTGCACACCCCTGTCTCCCGTCCTTCTCCCTCCGTTCTCTCTTGCGTGCACTCTACTCACGCTTCTACAGAAACACTGCCCCCCACCCACTGTCTACCAACTGGCTCCAGGAGGTGACCAGGGACCTTTGTGTTGCTAAATCCAGTGGCCAATTCTCCGTCCAAACCAGCTGTGACCCCTCAGTAGCTCTGACACTCCTGAGTTCTCCTTCCTCCTTGAAACTGCCATCTCTGGTCCTCCAGGACCCTGCCCTCTCCTCACTCTCCTCCGACCTCATCAGCTGCTCCTTCTCGGTCTCCTGTGGCCGAGATCTTACGGTTCAGACCCCCACAGGTGCTCACCAGGCCTCTTCTCTTTTCACCTCACCCTAGGTGACCTTACCCCTTTCGTGGCTTTGAATGCCCTTGTTAGCTGACAAAGCCCAGATGAGCAGCTCCGGCCCAGACTTCTTCTCTGAACTTCACACATATATAACCAGCAGCTGAATAGACATCTGTACCTGCCTAACTAGACCAACCTCCTCCCGCAAACCTGAGGCTCCCAGTTTCTCAGTAAATGGCAACTTAACCTTCCAGGTGCCCAGGCCAGAAACCTCGGAGCCACACTTGGCTCTGCAGCCATCCATCAGCACATACTGTCGGCCCCACCTTTGGAATGTGGCCCCTTCTGTCCCCCCACTGCCACCTCTCAGATCTGAGCTACCATTACCTCTCAGACTCCACCTCTCACAACCACGCCCCTTCAGCCATGCTAAACCTCTTACTGCTACTTCTACACTGGCCTCAGGACCTCTGCACATGTTCCTTCTGCAGGGAACCCGTTTCCTCCAGATCTCCACCTACCTTGATCCCAAGCCTCCTTTCCTTAAATGATACCTCCTTAGCAAATTCTTCCCTGATAGCTGTTTTCAAAACTGCAAACCCTTCTCTTCACACTGTCACTTTCTAACATAATGTACCCTTCCTAATTCTGTGTACTGTCTGCCAAGCCCACTCCCTGTCACCTCAAAAAGATGCTCCAGGAGACATAGTGCATCCCAGCATGGGGCACAGGGCCAGCCAGGCACGAGAGGTGCTCAGCCAGTGTCTGCTGAACGGAGGACTATAAGCTGATCCCAACCTGCTTCCCTCACCAGCTGCTGAGCTGCTCCCAGAGCCCGGCCCTACATGCAGGGTCGTGCCTGCTCCTCCCTTAACCTGCTCAGACCCATAGGCCAAAACCAAGGCCGCTGTGCTCTCAAGTGAGCCCTCTCTGAGCCTTCAAAAACCAGGGCACGCCCACCTTGACTGTCTGCTCCCGGATGGCAGGGTTGGTGTCCAGGAAACCGTGCACAACGTGGGGAAAGATCTGGGTGTTGACTGTTGGCTCATCGAGGTATTGGATAAACTGTTCCATCTGTGGCCCAGTGAGGGGGAGAACACAGTCAGCATCCCCAACCCTGATCACAGCCACCAGCTCATCTCGTGGCTTTGTTTTTCCACCTGGCAGGCACCGGCTAGCCAGGTGCATCTCCTGAGCCCCCTACCTCGCATCTGGCCTATCTCTGGCCTTCGGACCACGCAGAGTGATGAAGAGAGGCCAGGAGGGTGCTGGGAAGAACCAAGGACTGGCAGCTGGAGGGCCTGGCCTCCGGTCCTGCATCACATCCCTTCTCAGAGCCTCTACTGTCCCTTCTATAAAAGGGGTTATAAACCCCAGCCAGAAAGTGGCGTGAGGTAGGCTCACGTGTTTGGCAGCTGGGGAGGGAATGATACCTGGGAGCCTCTAGGTACTTGCTGGCTCATAAGAGGCCCCCACCCTTGATCCCAAGGATCCTGTCTGATGCTCCCAGCTGCCCAGGGATTGGCAGGGGAGACACTATCCCCACTCTATGAACAGCTAAAGTGATCAAGTCAAGAGACTGGGGGAGGCGGACAGTTGGGGCCCTGCAGTCTGGGCAGGCTGTGCCTTCCCAAAGGTGCCGACGGACCTTGTGATGGTCTCAACTTCCTGAAAGCCTAGTCTTACCAGTCCCTCATCTGTGCGTGTTTGGGGAAAGGTTTCTGGGGTGCCAGGGCAGGGGCTCGGGCCACCAGCCTGGGGCTGGAAGTGAGACAAGGGTCTCCCCAGCAGCCAAGGTGGGGTCTGGGTGGGGTGGAGGGGTATAGGGTCTGACCACAGCCCCTACCTGCTGTAGGAGGCGGATACGCATGGCCCGGTCAGTGGATGAGAACATCTTGACCACAACAGGGATGATCTTCTGCTGATACTCCTCAGCGTTGAGGAACTTGCCCACCTTTGGGAAAGAGCAGGAAGAGGGGGCTCGGCTACATGCACAGAAGCAGGGTGACTTTACTGGGCTCATTTACCTTCCTTGGACTCCCTGCTGATCTCCCAGGGTGGGAATGGGGTGATGGTAGAGGGCGTCAGGCACTTCTTCAGCAGCCCCTCTGTCCATACTCCATCTCAGGCAGCCCTGCCCTGCCCTGCCCTGGACTTTTCGAGTCCAGGCCCCTCTTAGGAGACTAATGAAAGCTCTGTGCCCCTCCCTATAATCAGGCACCAATGTACCACATGCACACTCATACACACAGAATTCTGCCTATGATTTCTGGAGGCTCCCAGCCATAAGGATTTGCTTGCTGTCTTCCCTCTTGCCCCATGCCAAGCCCCTTCAGGAGAAAGTGTTCTCCCAGGGTGGGCAGAGTGGGGAAGAGCAGGTGCCCAGGTAAGGGTGGGCTGGGGTCTAAGGGAGTGGGGGGAGGATCCAGCCCCTAGAAGTCAAGAGAACTGAGTGCCAGTGGTCAGGAGGGAAGAGGGAAAGTGGGGTGGTGAGCAGGTGATCTCCTGGCCCTTGGAAACACAGTGCACACGTCAGACCGAGGGCACTGTGTTGGGGAAATGGAAGAAGGTCTGTGGGCTCTCAAGCAAAGGGTCTTTGGAAAAAGAATTTTAGAGGCCCAGGGTTTCGCCTCCTCAAGGACAAGGAGTCCACCCAGCCTCCCTGACAGCTGATCAAGTGGTCCTGGATTGCTGGACCAAGGGGACATCAGCAAGAAGTCCCTCATGTGTGTGGATCTGCCCTGACCGGACTGCCCCTCCCCCAGGGCCCTCTCCTTTGCCATTCAGACCCACCCGGCCAGTCCCTGGGCCCCACGGGCCTTGCTCACCTTGAACAGGGGTGTGAGGACAACGGCTCCTGCATTGCCAAACTCGAAGGCGGTCAGCAGCTGGGGCAGCACCTTGTGCCGGCAGAAATCCTCGGGGAAAGAGTCCAGGCTCTTGCTCAGCTCTTGGAAGAACTTTTGCTTCTCAGCCGGCTCTTTGATCTGGGGGTATCAAGGACAGGATACGGGGAGGAGATCAGCCTAGATCAGCCTCAGCTATGGGCCGGGACAGAGGGTCGCCCCCAGCCTGAAAGAGAATTGAACTATACGGGCTCTGGAGCCCCACTGCCTGGGTTCAAATCCCAGCTCCCTCATTTAGCAACCACGTGACCTTGGGCAAGTTCCTCCAGCTGTGAAGCGGGATAATAACTATACTGACTTGTTCTGCAGATTCAACCGGAAAATGCACGTGAAAGCTGCGAGCACAGTGCCTGGCGCACCGTGGGCGCCTAGTCAGTGACTGTCATTCTCATCACTACCCCTGACCTGTTGCTGGGAAAGCAGCCACTTGAGCCATCAGACCTTTGTCGGCATCACCTCTACTCCTCACAAACAACAACCCAAGGTGTGAGTACCATTAACCCCAGCACACCAATGAGAAAACTAAGGCTCAGAGAGGGGAGGGGGCTTCGTCCATCCATGTGACCCTGGCCAGGGTGGTATTTGTGGCAAGCTGTGCGGAAGGCAGGGATCAGGTATAGTTAACCCCGAGACCTGGTCCTCCCACTGAGCCAGACAGGCCAGGCCGTCAGCTCAATGGTCCCCCTAATCTGCCTCTGAGGCCACAATCCCCGTAACTCACATCTCCTGAGGACAGACTATGCCAGGCAGAGTTACATGCTAAAACCTTTACACAGGTTAAATGATCCCCCCACAACTTTACCGGATAGGTGCCAACTTAATCCACATTTAATCCAACAAGGAAGCTAAGGCACAGAGAGGTCAAGGAATCTGTCAAAAGTCACACAGCTAAGCAGCAGCCAGGGAAGAGTTTGACTCCGTGGGCTGTCGCCTACCCTGTGCTGCACCCTGTGAAGAGATGCTGTCATTCCCTCATGTATATGCAAGGAGGCTGAGGCTCGAGGTCACCAGCCGAGAGTGACTGGCTAGGGATTATACCCTAGTTCTATATGCTTCCAAAGTTCCTGTGTTTTCTACTGTGCCCCCATTCCCTAAGCAGATGCCTGGCCCAGAAGAGCTGACCTCTGGCTGGGAATGAGGAGGACCTGGTTAGCACTTGAGTACCTCCGTCGAGCGTGGGAGGCAGACCTGGTGCTCTGACAGTCAGGTTCATGGGGCGCCAACGCCCAGAGAAGACCAAACTGCATTCAAGGTCGCATAGCTGGGCGCTCTCCACTGGCCAGCCCAATGACAGGAAGAGGGGCCCCAAGGCCCTGCCCTCCTCCCACATTCTCCTTGGGCTTGGCCAGAAACAGCCCATTTCCTATGGAGCACATTATAAGAAGGGTGGCCTGGCAGAGTCAGAGACGTGAGGACTCCAGGTGACAAAGTCCCCCTGCCCCCACCTGCCCAGGAGGCACAGGGCCCAGAACCTCCAGCGCTTTTCCCTCAGGATGAAGCTCAGGTTCCCCTGCTCTGAAGGCCCTCCCTGCCCGACCAGCTCCATCAAGGTCAGGAAAGTGTCTCACTCCTCTCCCCCTCCAGATTCTCAGTCACCTTTCCGTGTGCCCCACACTCAGCTGGGTCAGAGCAGGTATCCAGGGCTGAGCCTCCCCCCTGCATTCCCTACAACAGCCTACAGGCCAGCAGAAACTATCGTTATCTCCATTACACAGATATGGAAACTCAAGTTCAAGGAGATTAAGCCAAGGAGTCCTCCCTCACATCTTTCCATTCGCTGTTCCCTCTGCCTGGAACACTCTTCCCCAATTCCCATCGCCATGGCTCCCACCTTCCTACTCTTCAGGTCTCAGTTCAAATGTCACCCCTGAGAGAACCTCTCCCTGAGCACCCTGACCCACTATTTTCCTTCCTGGTACTTGTCCCTATCCTGGGAGCACACATTTCCTCATTTATGATTTTCTGTCCCTCTCTCCCAGTGAGAGTCCCTAAGGGTTGGGACCTGGTCCATTTACTCCCTGCTAGATCCTTGAGGGCAGGGATCTGGGTCTGACTCTTCCTCCTGGCCCCGCTGCCCACAGCACAGCGCAGCACCAGGCATGGCATCCATCAGGGCCAAGGCCAGTGTGCACAGGGGGAGTTACTGGAGTGCCAGGGCAGTCACTAAGTACCTACTATGTGGCAGACATTATATTATGCGCTTCCCACTCACTGAATCCTCACCGAGTTCCTCTGAAGCAGGTACTAGTGTAGAAAGAGCGTCTGACAAGTCACAGTAAATGAGAGCTGGAGCCAGGGTTCAGACCCAGAGAGCCTGGCTCCCTAGTCCATGCTTGTCCCCCAGGGTCTAATTATAAGGGAGCCCACAAAGTGGGGAGAGAGGACTGGGATGAAGGACACAGGACCAAAGCCCAGGGCGGGGTGGGGGGCTCACCTGAATCTCCTCCAAAAAGAGGTTGGTCTCCACAAAGCGGTTGTTCATGAAGCCACCGGGCGCCCGGCAGTTCTGCAGGAAGCGGGCTGGGTTGGGACGCACTTTGGGGTTGGCTCCAACTAGCTCGCAGTAATGGGGCACCAGCGATTTGGGGATCTGCAGAAGGGTCAGTGTCAGGGCAGGGCTGGTTGGCTGGCAGACAGGGGCTGGGATTGGGTCGGACACTCACCTTTCCAGGGTTGCGCAGGGCGGCTGCCCGAGGTAGGGGCCCGTTGAAGACTTCCCAGATGAGGCAGCCCAAGCGCCACATGTCGGCTGACCTGAGGCAGTGTGACCAGAGCCGCTCAAGGCCCTGCCACCTGCTAGCACAGACCTCCAACCTGCCTTGGGCACCAGACACTAAGCTGATCATCCCATCAGCCCTGAGAAGCAGGGCTCATTAGTCCCATTTGACAGATAAAGAGACTGAGGCTCAGAAAAGCAAGGACATCCACCCCAGCTCATACGTCTTTGTTTCTCCTGCCCTACCTCCCTGAGGACCCTAGGTCCCTCCCCAGCTGGGCAGCAGGGGACAGGGAAGTGCCAGCTGGTTGAGGGGTCCCGAGGCTGCTGGAGCTTCCAGAATAGGGCAGGTTGGGGCATGCCGCCCCCAGTCACCCACCATTTCTCTCTGACTGCTCTGCCACTGCCATCAGCCAGCTCCGGGGGGTCATACTGCTCAAGTTCAGGGACCCCCTTCCGGGGGGGTCCCCCGCCATTGCCCTGGGCAGAGTACATGTAGTCCAGGCCCCCCAGCTTCCACTCGCCGGCCCGGTCCACGAACACAGCGGCCATGCAGACGTTGTTGTGAATGAGGCTGCAGTCATTGACCAGGAAGCTGAGGGCTTTCTGGGGGCAGAAGGAGCCATCGCACTCCAGCAACTGGAGTCCCCCACCCTGCCCTCATCACCACTGCCCCCCACCTCACCACAATCTGGTGTAGCCCCCAGGAGAGCTCCAGATCCTTCAGGCCACCGGCCTCCGCTCGCTCCTTGAGGTACATTCCCAGTGGGGTCACTGCCTCTGTCACTACATGGAGGCACTTGTCTGTCTGAAGAAGGGGACATGGCCGGAGAGGAAGGGGAGATGAGAGGCACAGGGAGAGAGGTGGAGAACGAGAAATCAAATCTAGGGGTGCAGAGGCAGGAGGGGTGGAAGTTGAGGGGCAGGAAGGCAGAAGACAAGGCTGGGAGCCTGGGAGAAAGTGAGGGGCACAGATGGGACAGCCTGGGCAGCAGGTACCTCCAGCCCATCGATGTAGGCCAGAATGTTGGGGTGCCGGAGAGTTTTGAGGCGCTTGAAGGCAGCTTTGGCCACCTGGGTCTGCTCTTCGGCACCGGGCTTCACGTCGTACACGAAGATGGACACCGGGCTGCCTGTGGCCTGGGGGTAGGACAGAGGGACCTCAGGGATGTGGGCCGGGCCCAGGCGACCACTCCAGTTCGGAGATGGGCCCCCGAGCTGACAAGTGGCGGGAGAAAAGGGCTGCCGCCGGGTATCTCCCCAGGTCAGCCTTTAGGGACTGAGCCAGGCCCACGTGACCCCGGTTCCGTCCGCCGGTCGTCCCTCGGTCCTTCCGCCCGCCACGTCGGCACTGCCCGTCCCCCTCCCCCGGCCGGTTGCCCCGGAGGCTCCGCAGCCACGTCAGGCGGGGCGCGACGCGGCGGGGCCGGCGGCGCTGACTAGGCGAGGCCGAGGTCGGCCGCGGCCTGCGGAGCGGGGCCGCGCTCACCTTCTTGCGGCCGCGGTGCAGGACCCAGGGCCCAGGCGGGCCGCCCTCGGGGGGGTCCGGGCTGAGCTCGAACGGGAAGTCCCGGACCGGGTCCCGGGCAAAGAACCACATCGTCCCCGCCGCCGCCGCCGCCGCCGCCGCCGCAGGCCGGGGCGCCTCAGCTCCGGGTCCTCTGGCGGCCGAGCCGGGCGGGGCGGGGCGAGGGCGGGGCCTGAGCGGTGGGCGGAGCATATAAACGGGGCGTGGTGTGGGGCGGGCACGGGGGCGTGGCATGGGGCGGGGTGGGCGGGGCCTAAGCTGCGCGGAGACCAGCTCTAGAGCAGCCGGGGCCAAACGCTCGGTGGCCAGGCGCCGCCGGTTACTAGGTGCGCGGCCCTGGCAGATCACGCAAATCTGAGCCTCTGTGTCCTTATATCTAAAATGTGGGTGGTAGTAGAGTCCACCTCCCAGCGTTATTATGGGGATGAGAACTTGGGAAGGAACAGGGGATGGAGAAAAGGCATGGAGGAGGAGAGATATCCCCAAGCCAGATGCTGTCTCCCACCAGCCAGTGGGGGACTCCAGTATACAGTGAGGCATCAGTGTTTGTGGAATGGCCTAGTGACCAGGGGAGAAGCACAAGGAGACAGAGCTCCTGAGAATCGATGGAGGGAGGGGGGTGTGGAGTGAAGCAAAGGTCCAGGGGAGGCCCAGGAACCCTGTAGCAGGGAGAGAAGAAGCTGTAACCCCAGGAGGAGAGAAGAGTGGAGAAGGAACAGCCCAGCAAGTCCAGAAGAGGCCAGAGGGCCAGGAGGGGCTGCTGCCATCAGACCTGGCTCTCTGGTCTACAAAGCCAATGCCTTTTCCCAGCTCCCCAGTGCCACTCAGAAGAGTCTCATTGTCTCCCTTTTCTTCTCCAAGTACCTGGAGGGACAGTCACGCAGAAGGAGGGTTGGACAGGGTGTTGGGTGCTCAGAGCAGAACAGAAATAACAACTAGAGATCTTCCTGTGTACCTTCTACAGGAAGACAAGACAACATTGTAAATATGGAATTTGCAGTATTAGGAGGTAGGGGGCTTACTATCACTGGAGGGGAGCCAGCAGAGGTCTCGAATGCCAGAGTGGAGAGTCTAGAACTTTATTGTACTGGAGAGGTGAGCCAGAGCCTGACCTGTGTGTTTGGGGTGTGAAATGATGGAGCGGTGACACTTTGGAGGCATGGGTGAAGGGCCTTTAAGAACACAGGGTTCACGTGGTGGCATGTAGTCAGCGGCACATTCTCTTGGCAAATGTTTGGTCTGTGCAATGCAAGGGGCCTCGCCTGGAGATGTAACAGGTGCAGAAAGGGAAGACCCCTGGGCTGGGGGAGATCTGGGTGTCCCTAGTGCACGGAAAGACAGCAGGGAGGTAGGGGCCAAGTCTGGAACAGGCTGGGCAGGGCTACACCAGAAAGCTTAGTTACAAATGAAGAATCAGAAAAGGGAAGGTCCCTACAAATTCTCTGTTAACGAAGCCTGCTTCTTCAGTGCAACTCAGCACAGGGATGCTGGCATCTTAGGAAGGAGACGGTGTCCCTTTCCCAAGTTCTCACCTTGTGCCCGCCCTGCCCTCACGTCGTGAGCCTCCGTGTCATCACCTATAAAACGGGGGTAACGCCAGTTGCCCATCACTGCCCTGTGAGGGGGGACTGGTGTTCTCACGTGCAGATGAGCACGCTGAAACTCTGAAAGCCGACGCAGTAGGAAATGGCAGCCTGCGCTCTGGGCTGCTGGCTGCCTCCCTCGCCAGCCAGGACAAGTCCGAGCAGCCCTGCAAGCGTCCGGCGACCTGTAGACGTCCTGGGGCAGGTAGGCATGGGCTCTGCAGACCACCAGAAGGCCAGCTGCTCCAGAGGAGCTACAGTAAAAGGTCAAGCAAGCAGAACCTCGGGGTGGATGTCGTGGGTTAAATCCCATTTTATGGGGTCTTGAACAAACCACTCCGTGCCTTTTCCTCGTCTAGAGAATGGAGACTAGAAAAGTAACTAAGCGTTTGCCACTGTGGTTAGGAGACGTACTTGGCCCCAGATAAATAGCACGCCACCAAGGGAAACGGAAGGCCTGGGAAAGGAAGTTGTCGACAAGACTTGTGGCTTGAATACAACATAAAAAGGGAGAAATTGGAAAGGCTCAAGGATGGAAGTGATTTATTAACCAGAGACCTTCGGAAGATGACACTGGAGAGGAAACACAAAAACTCCACCAAAGCAGGCAAATTAAACCCTCAAACACGATGCCTCTGACAAGGCGGAGCAGAGGGAAATAAGGCTGGAATCACAGTCAATGTTAGGACAGTATTTTTGGTCCTGCGATACGTTAAGGTAACAAATTATTTTTATTTTCTCCACGAAGCTGAGGGTTCTTTGTTCCCACTGTAATTTTTTGTTTATTATTGGGAGAGTAATATTCCTCTCCTTTCATTAAAGAGAAACATTTTTCAGTTACTCAGTTGATACAAAGTTGTAAAAATCCTTTGGTTTTGTGTATTCAAGCGACAGTCTGCCCTCAAAGCTTCTAGAGTCGGGTTGAGGAGAACTTCTGGCTTTTAGGAGCTGCTGGGGGGAATTAAGTGACACGGCTGTGGTGAAGGACAACGTGGCAACACCTGTTACACTGTGCCCCAGTAATTCTGCTTCTAGAAATGTATGCGACACAAACCCTCATTCTAGTATGCAATGATTTATGCAAAGTTGTGTAGTTGAGAAAACCTGGATTATGGAGCCAGACTGCCTGTACCCCAGCTCTCCTGCTTCTGAGCTGTGTGACCTTGGGCAAGTTACCTACTCTCTTTGTGCCTCAGTTTTTCCATCTGTAAAATGGGTAGAGTAATAGTATTTACTCCATGGGTGAGGTAGGCTGAATGAAGCCCGCTCACAGGTGTCCACCTCTTAATCCCTGGACCCTGTGACTATGTTACCTTATGCGGGAAAAGGGACTTCACTGTTGGGATCAAGTCAAGGATCTTGAGATGGGGCGTTTATCCTGGATCATCCGCGTGGGCCTGATGTTGTCACAGGGGTCCTTCTAAGTGGGAGGCAGGAGGATCACAGTGAGTAGTAGGAGGTGTGCCTGGGTGGGGACAAGAGGGTGGAGCCAAGGTGGGGGAGTTGGTAGCCATGAGCCACAGAATGCAGGCAGCCTCTAGAAGCTGGGAGAGACAGAGTCTCCCTGGCAGCCCTCAGAAGGAACACGGCCCTGCCAACACCTTCATTTCGGATTCCTGACATCCAGGACTGTAAGGTAAGAAACGTGTGTTGTTTTAAGCCACTCAAGTTTTGGAAGCGAATAGAATAGCGCGTTGTGAGAATTGGAGTCACTATATGTAATTGCTTCAGTGCAAAGCATATGTAGGCTGAGTGTTCAGGGGCGGACAGCTCTTCTGTGGATCATAGGGCTGTTCGTAATAACAGAAGAGTGGAATAATCCCAATGTCCATCAGGAGTTGAGGGATTCCACACTCCATCCGTACCACGGAACCATGGCCATGGCCAATAAGGCAGAGGCTACTCTGTAGGTATTGACGTGGAGACGCGATAATGACAATGACAGGGACGACGATGATGATGACGTAACCGCTGTTTTCTGAGTCCTCCCTGCGTGTTACACACTGAGCTCAGCCCTCTCCCTCCTTCCAATCCTCATAACAATATGTGGGATCGGGTTCAGGCTGAGGGAAACCACAAAGTAATTTGAACAGGGAACGTTTAATATAAAGAATTATTAACTAGAACAGGGGATTGGAGTAACAAGGGATCGGCTAGTAAGAAGTAAAGGGAACTCGGGCGCCTGGGTGGCTCAGTCGGTTGAGCGGCGACTTCAGCTCAGGTCATGATCTCTCGGTCTGTGAGTTTGAGCCCCGCGTCGGGCTCTGTGCTGACAGCTCAGAGCCTGGAGCCTGCTTCGGATTCTGTGTCTCCCTCTCTCTCTCTGCCCCTCCCCTGCTCGTGCTCTGCCTCTCTCTGTGTCAAAAATAAATAAACATTTAAAAAAAAAAAAACTCTTTTAAAAAGTAAAAGGAACTCTAAACACGACCAGACTAGCAGATGTAAGGAGCAGCCCTCATCCCCAGGGCCGAGACAGAGCACTTCCTCCCGTAGCCAGAAGGGCTCCCATCCAGCCCCAGGTCTGAGATCCAGACCTCGTTGGAGAGGGAATGGCCGGGCCGTGGCTCATTGGATAAGTGAAGTTGCTGAAGTACAGCACAGGCCCCATGGAACTTACTGGAAAGCCGTCCTTTAGGGTGCTGGGGAAGAGGCCCTCCACTACTCCCAGGGTGGGAGTGGGGTGCTAGGGGAAGCAGCGGTTCTGGCTGCCTCTGCCGAAGGAGCCGGCTGCTGGAAAAGCTGTCCCCGTGGCAGGAAAGGAGCTGGAGAAGTTAGCCTTGCCGCATCACCACCAGGAAGTAAAGCCTCTTCCTCAAGAAACGGCTGCTGGCGCCCTCTAGTGGCAAAACTCAGCATTGTTCCATCTGGCAAAGGAAAATAAAGGGCCCAGACCCATTTCCACAGAGCGGACAAACATGATGAATTTGGAGCCCAGAAGCAATAAACACCCGGCACAGAACCATTAGTTCCACTTTCGCAGATAAGCAAACGGAGGCAGCAGAGAAGGGAAGCAGCAGCAGCGGCCTTAGGATTTGCTTTGCTTTACAAAGTGTTTAGAAAGCAGGTTGTGATGTTATTCGTGTTATGGCATTGTGGTAATAACCCCGCCAACCGTGAACATGCACGGACATACTCTCCAACCTGGAAAGATACACACCAAATGCCAGCGGTTCCCTCCAGGGCACGGAGATTACAGGGAATTCTCCTTGCTATATTATTAGGTTGAGCAGTATGAAATCGCTGATCGTGTAGGTCAAAAAAATAGTGAAGGTGGGGCGTCTGGGTAGCTCAGCTGGTTAAGCGTCCAACTTTGGCTCAGGCCATGATCTCATGGTTGGTGAGTTTGAGCCCCACAAGGGGCTCTCTGCTCTCAGCACAGAGCCCACTTCGGATCCTCTGTCTCCCTCTCTCTGCCCCTCCCCTGCTCTCTCTTTCTCTCTCAAAAATAAATAAAAACATTTAAAAAAAGAACGAAAAATAGTGAAATATTGGAAATTTTATACAGCTCAACATAATATTTCTGTGATGTGATCTTTGAAGTTTTTATGGGCGTGAGGTGCTTTTATAAACAAAATTATACATGTACATATGTATACACGTATACATACACACATATACATAATAAATGTTGGTATTATGTATGTGTGCTTCGGAAAGTCCTTCTTCTGGCTTTTGCCTGTAGGGGTATCTGTCCCTCCAATAAAATAGAAACTTCAAGCTTAGCTAACAGGGATCCAAAGACTTCAGGGGAAAATATTTGTCGTTCAACCCGCCGTGAGGTCGCAAGAGCTTCTTGCCAATGACTCGTGCTTTCATTCTTGACATTTTCCCATATGAAGAACCTGTCGCTTGTGTTCTTTCTACTTATTTTATATCTAGGTCATGAAACAGAAAAGCTGCTGTGAAACAATAATGGCTCTTATGCGACAGTAATCAAATTTTAATTTTAGAAAGGATTTGACTTGTGCTTTGTCCTAAGTCTGAATACTGAGAATTAAAGGAGACACTCCAATGTCTGCAAAAACATGAGAATAACTTCAAGGCAAAAGTTACTTTGCGTCCTTACTATTGCCATTCCCCGAAATGGTTACGTGGGTTTTTGTTTTTGGTTTCGGCAAACACGATACCCAAAAAGGAAGCTGCTCGTGGTTCTCGCCTGTTGTGTTAAGCAGCATAATGACCCCACCCTCTCCCCCTCCTAATGTCCATATCCTAGTCCTCAAACCCTGTGAATATTACATGAAAAGGGGGAAATTAATGCTGCAGAGAGAATTAAGTTCATTAATCAGCTAACCTCAAGATCGAGTATCCTAGATTATCCAGGTGAGCCCAATGTAATTACAAGAGTCCTTGAAAACGAAAAAGACCCATCTAAGCAGAATATACATTCTTCTCAAATACACATGGAGTGGTGTTCAAGATAAACCACATGCTAAGGCAAAAAATGAGCCTCCATAAATTTAAAAGCATAGAAATAACACAAAGTGTGTTCTCTGAACACAGGTGAACGAAATTAGAAATCAATCATAACAAGAAATTTGGGAAACAAATTTGTGGAAATTAAAAACGACACACTCCTGGGGCGCCTGGGTGGCTCAGTCGGTTACGTGTCCCACTTCCGCTCAGGTCATGATCTCGCGGTCTGTGAGTTCGAGCCCCATGTCGGGCTCTGTGCTGACGGCTCAGAGCCTGGAGCCTGCTTCAGATTCTGTGTCTCCCTCTCTCTCTGTCCCTCCCCTGCTCCCAAAATAAATAAATAAACCTTAAAAAAAATAAATAAGACATGCCACCTGCCTCAAAGAGTAAAGCCAAAGTACGGCGGAATCTTCGCCCAGCACACCCACTGTGTGGCGTCTCACCCAACCCAGAGGACCCACACGTGTACCTAGAGCAGACCCGGGTGTGCGACAATGGGCCCACTTCTCTGCTTTTGGCTTATCTGATGACGCTTGCCTGTAGACAAGAATCTTTCCCGATAGGTGATTCCTGTGGGGAGACTTGGAAGGAGCCCTGGGTTTGAGATGAGCAAGATCAGGTCAGGAAGCGGGCAGATCAGGCAAGGCCCTCCGGGAAAGGACTAGAAGGAATAAAAGAATCATCTAGAGTACAGTCAGAAGGGGCTGGAGCGTGTCTGGTGAGGGCAGCCTGGTCGGGCCTGACTGGGGGCCGTGGGCAGTGCAAAGACTGTGTTGGGAGGTAGAGAGTCAGGAGTGAAAAGAGAGAGCCAAATCTATCTCACGTAGACGCTGAATATTGACCCCTCAGAAACCCTTGCTGGAAGAATTTCCAGAAGGGCTTTAGGAAGGAGGGCCTTGGGCCCAGAAGGGCGGAACAGGATTCGAGAAAGCCAGAGACACTGGCACAGGAGTTGGTCAGGTGAAATAATAATCCCTACCCATAAGGGACAGCCGATTAGCATGCACGTGGGGAGATGGAAAAACAAGGTGGCCAGGAGGCAGGGGTGGCTGGGATTCTTCTGTTGGGGGGGGGGGCGGGTACAGAGCCCGGCCGTTAGCGGTGCTGTTAAGTGCCCTGCTTCCAAATGCAAGGGGATAACAAAAGATTAGAAATAGTACACGTTTGGAAGCAGCAGAAAGAGAGACAAAGGAATCAGGAGAAGGTGGAGGTGGGGGAGGGTGGGGAGCTGGAAGGACCCACAGCGGAGGGGAGTGTGGAGCAGGTGAGCCCAGAGGACCGTCTGGAGTCGAGGGTATGACCCCACAGCCAGCCAGCCTCCAGCCTCCTGCCTCGGGGTGATTTTCCTCCTGTCCTCACATGCGTGAGCCCCAACATTTCATCGAGGCTTAACTCAGACGCTTGCTCCTCCAGGAGGCCTACCTCCCACCAGGCCCATGAGGCCCTTTCCCTGACCCCTGGGCACCTCAGCTTGTACCTGAGCTCGAGTCAGAGCTGACGGTGCGGGCTCCCTGAGCCCGGGGCCTGTGCCTGCTCCGTCACTGGCCGGGGGCCACAGTTCGCTGGCGAGCGTGTGCAGAGAGTGTGAATGGGTGTGTGCAGGCCGCCAGGCTTCAGATGCCAGCTACTGACTGTCGGTAGTGTGTGTATTTCTGTTAGGAGTGAATGAGCAGGGCTAGTGCAGGACGTGACAGGGTGGCGGGGTGAACCACAGCCTGGCATCAGGTCACACAGCCAGTGCCGAGGCAGGGCTTGGGGACGGGGAGGGCGCATGGGACCAGAACACAGGGCTCCAGGAAGCTCGGAGACCAGGGCAACTTTATTTGTTTGTTTATTATTTTTTTAATGTTTATTTAATTCTGAGAGAGAGAGAGAGAGAGAGAGAGCGCATGAGCCGGGGAGGGGCAGAGAGAGAGGGAGGGGACAAGTTGGGCCTGCGGGGACGTGGCTGGAGACGCCAGAGGGAGACACGGGAGCAGGCAAGGAGGCCCTTGTGCAGGGAGGGGGGCACCCACGTGGGTGTGTCCAACCCAGAGCTGAAATGGGGGTTTGAGACTCTCCGAGGGGGAGGCGTCACACGTCTAAGCCTCTGGCGGAGGGACAGAAGGTGAGGTCCCATCATGCCCCTGGGAGGCCTTCCCCGCCCGCGCACCTCCAGAGTCCGCAGCCGAACCTCTTCCTTTCCCTCCAGGCCACCATCTGGGTGGTCCCTGGGAGCCGGCGGATCTCACCACGGCCTATTTCTGAGCACCCCAAGTGCATCCGTTCTGATCACCCCAACGCGTCCGCTCGGCCATCCCACGGGCCTTTCAGATGCGAGTCCAACGCTCACCTCACTGTCGTCACCTGCCCGGGAACCTCTCAAGCGCTCCTGCTTGCCCCCCTCTGGCTGTCTCGTTTGTCCCCTGAACCCCCCCCCCCCCCCCCCGCCAAAGCCAAAGGCCTTCCGCACAGCCATTCTCTCCCTTGGTCCCAGCCTAAGTATCTCGCTGCCTCAACGCCCCTGGTCCCCAGACCTCGGGTCTTTCCTCACTGACGTTGTGGCCAGAATCAGGTTTCACCACCTGCTCCCCGGCCCAGCGCCCTAGCCTCTCTGGTGTTCTAGGACCTTAACCATCGGCTTCCAAGCGGCCGCTCCAGCTTCTTCCTCTTCTCCGCTGCCGGCCCTGCCCCCCACCCGCCAAGAAGTGCAGCTTTATTGATGGACAATAATCAAACCGTTTGAGGCGTACAATTTGATGAATTTTGACATCAGTGCGCGTCTACGAAACCAACGCTACGGTCAAGGCAACAAGCACGTTCATCATCTTCAAACTTTCTTTGTGTCCCTTTGTAACTCCTTCTTTTTTTAATGTTTGTTTATTTTTGAGATGGGGGGGGGGAGATTGAGCGCAAGCAGGGGAGGGACAGAGAGAGAGAGAGAGAGGGAGACAGAGAATCCAAAACAGGCTCCAGGCTCTGAGCTGTCAGGGCAGAGCCCTACACGGGGCTTGAGGCAGGGCTCAGACTCATGAACTGTAAGATCATGACCAGAGCTGAAGTCAGACACGCCACCGACTGGGCCACCCAGGCGCCCGCCCCTTTGTGACTCCTAATCTGCTGTTGTTTCAGGTTAGTTTTTATCTTTTGAGAATTGTTTAGAAATGGAGCCAGACTGCGTGTACTTTTCAAAAACTGGCTTCTCTCTCTCAACAGTTATTTTTAAATTCCTTTATGTTATTCCGTACGTCAATGGTTCATTCAAGATTTAAAACTTCTGGGGCGCCTGGGCGGCTCAGTCAGTTGAGTGTTTGACTTCAGCTCGGGTCACGGGTCTCGCTGTTGTCAGCGTGCAGAACCCACCGCAGACCCTCTGTCCCCCTCTCTCTCTGCCCCTCCCTGGCTCTGGCTCGTGCTCTTTCTCTCAAAAATAAATAAACGTTAGAAAAAAAAAATGTAGTGGGGTGCCTGGGTGGCTCACTCGGTCGAGTGTCTGACTTTTGATTTCGGCTCAGGTCACGATCTCACTGTCCCCGAGCTCGAGCCCTACATCGGGCTCTGTGCTAACAGTGTGGAGCCTGCTTGGGATTCTCTGTCCCCCTCTCTCTGCCCATCCACTGCTAACCCTCTATCTCTCTCTCAAAATAAATAAATAAACATTTTAAAAAAAAACAGCCAGGTTTAAAACTTCTACTCTTCAAAGACAGTTACAAAAAAAAATGAAAAGGCCAGGCACATACTGAGTGAAATATATTCAAAATATACATGGACAAAGGACTCATATCTCGTACTTGTAAAAGGTCTTACAACGCAACAATAAAAAGATAAACATCCCAATAACTACACTGGCAAAAAAAAAAAAAAGCGAATAAACACTTAACAAGAAAATGTGTATAAATGGTGAGTAAGCACAATGAAAAGATGCTTAACATCATTAGTGATTATAAAACCCAATTTATTTTTTTGTCACACTTTTATTTATTTTGGAGAGACAGAGACAGAGCGTGAGCAGAGGAGGGGCAGAGAGGGAGACACAGAATCTGAAGCAGGCTCCAGGCTCTGAGCTGTCAGCACAGAGCCCGACGCGGGACTCGAACTCACGGACCGCGAGATCGTGACCTGATCTGAAGTTGGACGCTTAACCGACTGAGCCACCCAGGTGCCCCATATAAAACCCAATTTAAAACAACAATTGAAAAAATGAAATCCTGGGACATGTGGATGGCTCCATAGGTTAAGCGTCTGACTCTTGATTTGGGCTCAGGTCATGATGTCACGGTTGGTGAGTTTGAGCCCCGCATCAGGTTCCTTGCTGACAGTGCAGAGCCTGAGATTCTCTCTCTCCCTCTCTGTCTCTGCCCCTCCCACGCCCTCTCTTTTCTCTCTCAGATAAACTTAAAAAAGAAAAAATGAAATCCTGCCATTTGCAGCAACATGGATAGATCTAAAGAGTATACTGCTAAGTGAAATAAGCCAGTCAAATTTCACTCATATGTGAAACTTAAGACACAAAACAAAGAGACAAACCAGATTCTTAACTACAGAGAACAAATTGATGGTTATCAGAGGGAGGGGGGGGTAGGGGACGGATGAAATACGTGAAAGGGGTTAAAAGAGTATGCTTACCATGACAAGCACTGAGTAATGTATAGAATTGTGGAATCACTATATTGTTCACCTGAAATGAATATAACACTGTATGTGAACTATAATGGAACTAAAACAAACAAAAAAAGCAATGAGGAGCCACTATATATTCACTAAAATGGCTAAAATTTAAAGATGAGACCATACCAAATGATTATGAGGATGAAGAATAATAAGACCTCTCACACACTGTTGGTGGGAATGCAAAATGGTACAACCACTTTGGAAAACAGTTTGGAAATTTCATGAAAACCGTGCATACGCCTATGCAACATACCAAGAAAAAGGAAAGCATATATCCACAAATACTTGTACGCAAATGTTTATAGAAGCTTTGTTCCTAACTTCAACAAAGTGGTAATAACTCAAATAGCCACGCAATGGAATACTACTTAGCAATGAAAACGTTCATTGAACATTCAATCGGGTTATGAAGCATTCCAAGGACAGTGCATGCAATGCTGCATTTACCCACTAGAGGGAAGCAAAAGCCCACTCATTTCCAGTTCCATCAAATTTGTGTAGTCCTTACCACAGCAGGCAGGCAGGCAGGGCATTAACCCATTTTCTTTAACCCCATTTAACTGGTGAGAAAACAAAGGCCCGGAGAGGGCAAGTGACACCCCATGTTTGCCAACCTGCCAGAGCCAGGAGCCAGGACTTGACCCACATCTCCTGGACTTTGTGGGTTTCTGAATCAACAACCCGGAGAGACACTCGCACAGCTCTCCCCCACGCTCTGTCCCATCCCCCCAAGTCCCCTCACTCTCCTAGCCGTCGTCCCTATACTGAAGTCGGAAATCTGCGGCCTGGATCCGTAGCAACTGGGCTGGGCCTGGGAGGCCTGAGGGGAAGCTTGGTGAGGCCAGGAAATGTGGAGCTACCGCTTGAATTCAGGTTTGTTTTAGAGACACCCAGGAGGATCAGGGTGATGAAATGCAAAACAAAAAAAGCATGGTAGGAGAGCACGTTGTCCAGCTGGAGGGTTGTGTAAATGCCTAGGGTTTGTCTATAATATCAAGACCTAGCCTCTTAAGTTGGACGTAATCTTTGGGGGAACTTTATGTTGGCCTGCTCTCCATTCCCCTTTCGTACTCAGAGGGTAGCAGTGGCTTCAGGCCTACTTTTGTACCTTCCTGTCCCTGACTCTGTGTCTGGCCTTTACCTTTCCAGTCCTGGCCAACCCTAAGCATGCTCGGCACCAGGAACCGTGTAGCCCCTAGTGAATATCTCTCTCTCTCTCTCTCTCTCTTACTACTTTGCAATGAAGTCTTTCCGGGGAGGCTTCCAACTCTGGAAAAAACGAAGACCTTTCTCCAAAAGACCCTAAGACGGCGTCCATTCAGAATAGGCAATCAAGTCCAGGGGACCATGGTTCGGCTTCTCCCTGCCATCTGCCTCTTACGAGATCACTTCAAGGGAAGAGGAAGTCCCTGTGCCCAGGGCCTGCACGGGCTGGGTGGCTTGGAGGTTGGTCTGCTGCGGACAGTGACATACGCACTGAAATAACAGCAACAGAGTCAGCCTTGAGACTGACCAGGGGTCAAATCCCAGCCCTGCCACATTGGTTGGCAAAGCGACCCAAAGCCTGCTTTTCCATTTTTAACACGAGTAACATCTTCCAGAGTTGTAACGTAGAAAAAAAAAATTCGGTTCACTGAGGCCCCTCCATTGGACTGATCTGTGGCCATGAGGTGAACCAGGATGGGAGGCCTCTGCTGGGTGTAGCATCTTCTGTAGACCAGGGTCCCCCACTCTCCTAGGCTTGGCTGGGTGGAATGAGCCTCTCCCACCCCTTCAGGCAATAAGTCAGTTGGGAGTGGAAGGGACTTAGCAGCCAGGTTAACACCATGAGGGTATTTCATTGGGGGGCTGGGGAGGGTGGTATTTCAGTATTTTCACTTTAACTGAAAAGGGAAGACCTGAAGACCACCTATCCAGGCCGTTCCACAAAACAAGGGGACTCCGTGACCCAACTTGTCTGGGGCACCAACAACTGATTAAGGGTGTTATCAGGAGTAACATAGGGCCACAGAGCTACTTCTTATTAAACGCACAAAGCGCCCCTAGGCCTGCAAGTGTTATTTCACTGAAGCAATGGAGAGCTCTCCTTCCTCGCTCCCAGCTGTTCCCCTACACCCCGGCCCAGCTCCCCAACTGGCCCAGCTCCCCAACTGCTGCTCCCCAACTGGCCCAGCTCCCCAACTGCTGCAGGACGAAGCTGCTGCTGCTTCTGTGGGGACGTTACTGGGTCCTTTTAGGTGGTGGACTCTCTACCACTTCCCCCAAGTCACTCCCCTACTCGAAGATTATGCTGATCTTTCACACGAGCCAGTGACAAGGTGGACAAACCCCCACAAAACGCCCCATCTTCTCTCAGCTGCTCACGCACAGAAGTTTGGTTCATAGACAGAAGAATCACACATATGAAAAGTTTTCCTTTTTATTTTTATTAGTAAGAAATTTTCAGCTTTCAATAGTGAGGTTTCTTCATGTACCAGACGCACGGGGACTACCTGAAAATTAGAGACAAGTTATCATAAGGATCCCACATAAACACGAACTGATTTTGGTTTCTGACGAATTTAACAAAGTCTCTCCCACCTTCCCCAACCCCAAAAGCCTAGAACTAGAGAGAAGGAAAACGGAAAGAGTTCTGAAGACAGAGGTCAGAGTCAAGCAAAGACGCCGCAGGGATTTGAACCCTGTCCTGGAAACCAGGAGTGCCAACCACCAGCATCTTTTGCTTTTTTTTTTTTAAGCTAGGAAAAGGCCAAAAAGCAAAACCTGAGAAAACAAAACTTGTTTTCTCAGGAAAAGAAAAACCTTTACAACCCTACTGAAGAACACTGGAGAATCTGCTTCAGCTAAGATGCTAGCTTGGCCAAGTCTGTTATGTTCACCTGAAAAAGTCTTAGCAGAGAATTTTTGCAATCCCACCCAACAGTCCTCGAGACTAAAACGCCGATGTTTCTTCAGTTTACAAGGTAGATTCTCCCACCCAACATGACAGTCTTAAAACATTATTCTCCATTCACTGGTTTAAGTGTTTTAATCACTGGATAATGGGGTTATAGATTTAAAGTTATCTTTGAGCTTTTAGTTGTGGTTTTAATAACGTTAACTATTTGCAGGCAAATTAATGGCCTCTTCTAGTAGTGCAACCCACCGGAAGGAACAGCTCAGCACCACTGTTACCTTGAAACCGATTATGGATCATGGCCTGAAGGATCCAAGCTACTGGCGGCATCGAGGTGAGGGGTGAAGGGTCTGCGCTAGGCCAAAGGCAGGGAGTGGCGATGTGGCAGAGAAGTCACTTGTGGGGAGACCTTGCTTTTTAACAGGCTTCTGGAAAAGCTAGGGAAAAGTGGTTGCCCGCTTTCCCCTTTCCCTCCCCTTCAACCGTCACTGGACGTTTGGGTTTTTTAAAGAGCTGCTGTAAAAGCAGCACAATCAAGGGTCAGACAGGCCCAAGAGTATACAAGGTACTCAAAGCATTCCTTTAGATGCTCCATTCTCCAAAAAGAGCCTCAGTGCATGTCTGCCAAGGGCGTGGAGGCGAGTCCTCGTTTCTAACAGAAGATGGGGTTATGAGGCCGACACCGTTTTTATTGACCTTAGTATAAGAGCGCATTGTTGTCTCTCTTGCCACAGGAAGGCTCCATGGTTGTCCTACTTTAAGCCTTCGGTGCCTTTAGGGAAGGATACCTGAAAAATCTTAAAAAAAGGCTTAGCGCCCACCTCACCCCTCCACCCCCAGGCCAACAAACAGCTTGCTCACATGCTATTCATTCCAGCATAAAGCTGAAACTATTTAACGCTAAATTATTTACTCATCATGGATCCGACTTGGTACGTAAATATAGAAAAAAGCTTGTTCACCTGTTGTCCTCATTTTGTCCACTGGTGAATTCAACTGGAAGCTCCTTCTACATGTCTGAAGAATACCATCTGAAAGAACTAGTGGTTCCCAATCCCCACATTTTAAATGGAATGTTTGTTTAAAGTAAATAAGCTATTTTTTTTTCCTTACTGGTCTGGCTTCTCTGGCCCTTCGCATACGTCTGCTGTTTTGAATGTTCCTGCGTATAAGAATTAAGACCAAGGGAGGGGAGAGAGAAACCCACACAAAGACAATGCACTAAGACCACTGAACTGATAAACATTTCCACTTGCCAGTTACATTTCTTGAAGACTGTTGCTTGTTTGGAATTTATTTCTTGTCACTGATTTTAAGGTTGCATCTGGAAAAGACTAAAGGCTTCAGTGCCCTCCCCACCGCCCCCTACCAGAAGTGAACAAAAAGCATTTTACCTAAAGAAGCACAGCAAAAGGTACTTGACTTCAATCACAAACACGAATGCTTAAAGCTGCAGAAATTTCCTCAACACTCAGCCTTTATCACTCAGCTGGATTTTCCTTCAACAATCACTACTCCAAGCATTGGGGGGGAACACAACTTTTAATCATACTCCAGTCGTTTCACAATGCATTCTAATAGCAGCAGATCAGAACAGTACTGCATTACTTGCCAACAGAACAGACAGACCTGAGGTCAAGACAACTGCATTCTCTGTGTGGTCTGTAAAAAAAAAAAAGCTAAAACAAGTAAGCCCCACCCCCTCCTCCCTTCCCTCCAAAACAGGGGAAAAAAAATTTACTTGAGTATTATGCGGATACACTGCAAGGTCTCACACACTCACTAGGAGAACAGAAGGCAGAGCCAAGCGCTTATATGCAAGTCAAAATCCTGAACAGCTTCATGAAGGATGAAATGAAGCCTCTGCAAAGGAAAATTCTTTAAAAACCCACATGCCCCCCCCATACCTATATGAAAGGCCAGTTGTATAAACGTTGGCTAACACCAGATGAGATGATTATAAGCATTTAAAAGTTAACATGCAAACTCTGGAATGTGGACAGTATTGTTATTACTCTACCACTGTCAATTTATAGACCCCTGACTTTCTAGAAACAGTGTTGGTGTAGTTACCTGTTATTCTGATCATACTCTCCCACCTGTCTAAGAGGTATTTATTCCTTATTTAGAGGGCCTCTATTGCCATGTGCCTGGAATTATTAAATGCTCATCACTTTACGAAGGACAAAATGTTTTTCCTGCCTTAAAGTTAAATTCGTTCTTCCGCTCAATTCCTGATCTTGTCCATTAAAGTGTGTTTCGCAGACAAAGTTTCTGAAAGATTAGAGAAGAATCCCCCCAAGATTGCCCAACACTAACTACAAACAAACAATACTTTATTTAAATGAGGAGACAGCTTTCTAAAAGCATACATTCTCTATATTAAAATGGTTTTATTTTGAACGATTTTATGTTTTCTGCACAACGTACATCACAACACAAATTTTAGCAAGATTAACAGCATCCGATTCTTAACACATTATGCTATCCTTTTGTAGGATTTAAGCATTCAATGCTAAACAAGTTTTCTTAGTTTTATAAAACGCCGCCTTATTATATAAAGGCACCACCCTCAAGGCTTTTAGGAATTACTTGCCTGAGTGAGGTGTGCGATCCCATCATGGAAGCCCACAGGTACAAGTCCTGTCTAACTTTACAAAGGCTAGATGGGAAAATTCCTCACAATCCTGGAATCCCCTAGGGAAGGGATCAGGAAAAACGGCCATGTTCAATACTCAAGACATCCACAGCTCTTATTTAAAATAAGCACTTATCCCTAACATGCAATACTGCAGGTGCAAGTTAAACTTATCTGTTAACAGCTGCCTGCTGTTTTCTGCTCCCAGATGAAATGAAGCAACTCTTCTGATAATGAAGAGAAACCTGTCTGAGGCAAACGAAAGATTGGCAAACAGCACAGCCTCCTCCTCTCAATCCACTTGATCCCACTCTGAATTATTTCAGCTTCTTTTATTCCACGATTAATGTAGTATTATTTTCATTTCATTTCTTTATTCTGCTTTTGTAAAAGCAGCATTTTGAGATGGACACTTGATCTTCGTTGCATTTCTCATCAATTCATTATATTATTTCTCATCAATTCATTTTTGTGTGTGGGTATAGCTTGATAGGCCAGAACTTTTAAATGGTAGATTCCATTAACTTTAAATTGGTAGTTTCATTTGGTTAATTTTTTTTTTTTTTTTTTTTGCATATGCAGACCATGCGTTCATCAGTAGTAAGGATCTCAAGGTTATGCTTTTTCCCCAATGGAGGTATGAAATAGAATCTTTTCTGCCTTTACTTATCATTCACCAAGGAGCTGTTCCCTCTCCATCTAGGCCATCATATTGCCAGGCTGGTTATGACTCAGAAGAAGTTATCTGAAAAAAGTCTACAGAAAAAAAAGGTTTCCCCTCCCTCATCCACAAAGACCCACCCTCTGTATCAGTTATGATTAAAATACACAATTTACAGCAATTTTGAAGCATACCTTAGCATCTTGTTTGCAGTCATACAAAAGAAAAATACTTTTCCTACACTAAGAAAAAAACTTGCTTATACACAACTGAAAATAGAATCTTACTTGAGAATATAAAAGCTACCATCAGAAGAAATCCCTTCAGGATCATTAAGCCACTTCCTTTGCTCTGAAGCTCCTACAGTAGTATTAAGTTACATTAAATCACCTGAAAAAAATTCCAAAAGAGAACCACACACTACCATATCCAAACAACTTTAAGTCATTTTTCAAAGTTCCCAAAGTTTCTAAGTCAGCCAGTGGGCTAGACCAACCCCCAGTCCTGTACTTTCCTTCCCCAAGCCCTACACTGTGAATCCAATGGATCTTCATGAACTTCCCCAGCTGCCCAATTCAAACATTGGGGGAAAACAAAAACTAGAGGATCGGGAGTTACTTGCCAACTTGGAAGTTGAGATTTCTTTAGTTTTTCCATCCTAAGTATTTAAGTTCTCTGGCATGAATTATCTGAAATCATAAACTAAACAATTACCTAACCCCAACCCTCCCAAATCCCAACCATTAACAGGCCACTGCCAACTACCAATTGCCAAAATTTGCCCTCCCCTTTAATAAAGGTGATTTTAAAGGTCACGTTACTTGAAAACTTAACTTCAACATTTGGCCTAGTCAAGCTCTTCTGAAGTGCTCCTGAGAGGACTGAATATCAACCAAAGCTGCACTGTGCTGTACCACTCCAGCTTCAACTGGGAATACTCTTCCAAGGAAAAAAGCAGCTCCAATCCCTGAAGGTGTTCGTGCCAACAGCATAGCAGTACAATCCTTCTCTAACCCAGTTTGTCAATAGTACTATAGCATCTGTGGAAAATCTTAGAAAGAAAATTTTCTCCCCCACCCTCTTCCCTGTTAAGACCACCCAAAATAAGTAAATATGACAAATTTAAAGGGTTATGTATTAAAAAGCTGACAAAGGGGTGGAAAAAAAGAGTAACTACCAGCCATTTCTCCAATGGACAGCTCCGCCACAGAACTCAAAAGTGAGAGCTGCTCGTGCTCTAGTTTCTAGAAACTGTAAACCTGTGGTGTTCTGATTATCCTGATACTGGATTTTCTTTTTTTCTGTTACCTTGAGTCATTTGCCTTTGGGAGTCTAGACAGACCTAAGGGGAAAAGAACTCAAAACATATTTTGCCCCCCCCATCCCCACAAGAAAACTTCCCCCCCCAGAGTTACACACCCAAACTCCACATTTACATAACTTTAATACACGGTGAGGGAAGAAAAATAGGTCATCTATTCACAAAACTGAAATGCTTCATTACCCCAAGCTAAAAATAAAAACTTCTTACAAAACTTGCCAAAATCTTGTCTCAAAGTTGTTCTATCAAATTCATTTGGTTCAAGTCAAATTGGTTATAAACAAAAAAAAACTTGCCATCTACCATTCCTCCGGGCCTTGGAAGTCTGCCCTCAAAAGCTTCAGACAAGATGCATGAGAAAACAAGCCTGAAAAAGAGAAACCTACAACACCCGGAATCGGCCTACACCCCGTCAAATCCCTTGGCGCTTAGACACACAACTCCCCCGTTACCATTGGAAAAACAAATAAAGGTTACCATACTCCAGTTACAAAAAACACATTAGCCGACCTCACGGATTTTTACCACACCACTCGCTCGCTCGCTCTCCCTGCGGCCTTGCACACTGGGATGCTTGCTGCTCTAGGATCCTCTATCTATCCTCCACACCGCCTGCTCGCCGCCTCCTCGTGGTCACCGAGCCACAGCCGCCAAGCCGCTCGCTAGCTTCATCACCACATCGCACTGGCTCCTCCTCCTTCCTGGAATCCTCTCTCCTAGCTTCACCTCCAAATCGTTAGGGCTCCTTCTTTCTTCCTAGCTTCCTTCACCAAACCGCACTGGCTCCTGGACTTCTCCTTCCTTCCTTCCTTCCTTCCTATCTTCACCACGAACTGCAGCTGGCTCCTCAGTCCTAGCTTCACCAAACACTGGTTCCTGGAATCCTGTCTGCTGCTCCTGTCTTCCTAGGTTCACTGAATCCACTTCTGCGTAGCACCTGGGTCAGCTGCCAGTTACGCTAGTCCTCAGGATTTAAAATCATCTTAGCCCAAAGTCCAATGCAGAAATGTTAAGTTGGAAGTTATTCTTGATCTTGAATTACTTCAGTTATGAAAGTTCTTTAAATTTTCCAAAAGACACTAAGCTACTGCATTTAAAGACTTTGAAATTTTTAGCTCTCCAAAAATATGCTACCTTGGTTCTTAAATAATTTCAAGTCTTTTTAGTACCAAGGCCATGAAACGCTGTAATTTTAAACTGATTCCCCTTCTAGCTTCTGAATAATTCTTTTAAGTTGGCGCCGGTCTATAGTTGTTTTTAACACCCTCATCTTCTCCAATCTAGCTTCTGCACCACCAGAAAGTAAATTCATGGGCGTTTATAAGAAATTCTAATAAATATTAATTTCCTCCTTAGTTTTCCTGTTCTTGTACTTAATCCAATTTTTTGTTTTTGGCTTTAACCTTTTCTATCTTCTTTTTGACGTCTATCTTCTAAGCTTGCGCTCAATAGTTGTCCTAGCTTTTCGTATTCTACCTGAAATACTTTCCCTGAAGGTATCTTCCACCTCGTCTCCAACTTCTGGTTTTCTCCTGAACTTGTTATCTGAGACCTTAGTTGCCTTGGTTTTGTAGTTTGTCTAAACACACCTTTTCTTCTGCTTCCTCCCTTTGGACTTTTAATTTTCTGTCTTCTAAAAGCCGTAATTTTTCTTCCAGTTTTCCTATCTTCTCTAAGTCTTTTCTTCACCCTCCTGTACTTCTGTCTTCTGAGTTCTCCACTTCAATTTTCTAAGCTCTCCAAATTTTTATCCTACTACTTCCAATTAGTATTTGTCATTTTAAGAACTAGGTTTCAAATGATGCAATCCTCCCTGCGCCATGAATTTGAAGGCCTCTCTCTTAAGGCACCTTCAACTTAAATCTTTTTAGAATAAACTTAAAAAATTTTTTAATCGTCTACAACTCGTCTTTTTAAAATAGCATTTAGGCCCTGTTTAGGTCGCTTACGTTTTTAACGTCAATCTACACGGCTGCCCTTGAATTTAAGGATTTTTTGAATCCCGGGCTTGGCAGTTCTGGCCTCAATTTTTAAAGCCTAAGTTTTTTCACTGCATGAAGAAGCTTCGTCTCTTAACCTCCGTCTTGTTCTAGAAAGATCTTTCCTCTTTCTCAACCTAGAAGTCTTCATCTTTTCCCTTACAGAAGATCTTTTTAAGATTAAATTACTCTAAGAGTTTCATGCTAAGCAATATCTCAATAAGCATGAGCACTATTTACGTTTCCTAAAGAATCGTATCAATTCCTGTCTATCTCTTTTCAAGAGAAAAACTTATCTGCAATCTCCTCAGGCAGTGCCTCCTGCCTCCCCGGTCGCCTCTGCGCTCGCTGCCTGAAAGCCTGCCGCAGAGAGCGCCCCGGAGAGGCGTATTTATAGACGAATGACGGCTCACACCGCGATCTCAATAACCCTCCGCCGCCTTTGTGAGGGAAACAAAAATAGTTCCAGGGCAGGGTCAAAAATAGAATCCAGTTTTACAAGACTTTCCAGATTTTTCGTGACGGTTCACGCAACTTGATGGCACACTAGGTACCCACGAGTATTTTAAAACTTAACTAGCCAGCACATTTGAGTTGAAAATGCAGGCAAAAACAGAATCACACATAAGTAGACCAAACAGCACCCCCCCCCCCCCCGAAAAACCCCACACCCATTACTTGGGAGTTTTTTCCCAACTTTTAAAATGCCTGTCATGTTTCCTCCGGAGTACAGTAGGTACTACGTAATGCTTTTTGAAGAAAGGTTACAATGGGTTTACTGACGGCCTTCATCTCCATTACGTAACCCAGCAGCAGCCTGGGAAACACCGCAGCCATTTTAGGAGCGGCAAGGTGTCCCTTTGTCCCCCAGACCGCCTGGGGTCCTGCGGGTTGGTGCTGAGCTTATACTGCACGCGTTCTGATTGCCCTGTTACTGGAGAAGCGCGAGCGGCCTGGGTTTATCTGCTTAAGAATTCTACTAAATGTAGAAATCGCTTCCAGAAAGGGCCTCTACTGGCCTCTGTGTGTGGCTGTCTCTTGCAACAAGAGCTGGCGAGCGAGCCCTGGGGGGCTGCCGAGATCTAACGCATCCCGGTGGGCTGGCATTCCTTCCTTCACACGCTTACCCTTCCTGGCTTTGTGTAAATGCTTGCTAGACGTCCCCCAACCATTTTTGGTTTTTTTTTTTTTTTTTTGGATCATGCCTACACTTTGTTCCGTCCAAACGTGAGCCGCATCGGGGCTTCCAGTCTTCTCGCTAAAGTTATCAATACCCCAATCCGCTGGCAAAACCGAGTCTCACGAGTTTCACCTCCAAAGACATAACGACCTTGGGCACCCAGTTCGGGAACGTCTTCTCGAATATTCCCGAAGCTTTGCTTATGGGTTTGCTTTACCATGTGTTTCAGAGTCTGCATGATCCCTGGCTTGGCTCCATTCTCCCGATTTTCTAAACCGGACGTGCAAAGGATACAAAAGGCTTTCCCCCGACCCAAAGCCTTTCCTTTCTGCACAGTCCGCGTTTTGCTTTCAAAGCACCCCCCGGAGTTTCCCAACTAAAGGGAAAGCTAACTAAGCACCGCGTTGCAAGGATTGTGGAAAAAAAAACCACCTCGGTTCCCGGGGACGCAAAGGGGATGTGACTCCGGGGCGAGGCCGGAGGATGTGGAAACAATGGCACTGCGGCGGTGGGGGTGGGGAGGGGGTTTCCACGCGGCTAAGGCGGCTGCGCGGAGAAGCACGGGGCGAGGCGGCCTGTGAGGGGGTCACGTCCGCTCCGGCTCCGCCCGGCCAGGCTCCGCTCCGCGCCCAGGACCCTCGGGCCATCGGGGCCACGGGGAGGACAGTGGGCACCAGCTCGTCCCGAAGCCCGGGCTGCCCGCGGCCCCAGAAAGGGGACAAAGGCTGGGGGAGGGGTGCCGGACCGCACCCCCACACCCGCCCGGCGCAGGGATACGCGGGCCGTGAGCCGCCGCCTCGCTTTGTGAGGCTTCGGCTCGCGGGCGGGCACCGCTGGCTCTAACCGGCTCCAGCCGGTCCCGGCCGCCTCCCTGAGCGGTGGTGGTTGACGCAGCGCGCCAGTGCGCGTGCGCACCCCGCCCCGCCCCCCGACCATGTTCTAGTGCCAGAGAATGGTGGAGGGGGCCGGGTAGGGGGGGAAGCTGGGTTTGGACAGGGGGCTTCCCGGCCGAGCCTCGGCTGTTGGCCACGCTCGAGCTGCTCTTCCCTTTTTGTGGCTGCTGCTCTCCCTCCCTTTGCAACCCACGTCTGCCTTTCCTTCCCCTTTCCTGGCCTTTGTCGTTCCTCCATATTGTATCCAAGTCATCCGTTAGTTGCAAATCCGCACAGGATCCCCCTGTCGTTAGCAAATGCTGTTTCTTTATTGTAACACACTTCGGGTGTTTGCGTGGCGCCGGGTCTTACTAGTCTAGGATGCAGGAGGCGGAAGAGGGTCTCCGAGACCTGGCAGCTGGCTGGGTGTTTGGAAAAGAAAATGATGTAGCGAGAGTGAGGAGCTCGGGGACAGGGTGGGACACCCATCCTCTCTCACCTCCAGGAGCTTTCTTGTAGAATCTGCAAGATGGCATAAATTCAGAGAGGGGAAGGTGGAGTTCAATGACAAGGTCTAGGTTAGGGTGGCAACTTAGGAATGACATGGCAATTGTGCAAACTTGTTTCTGTTTTTAAAAACCCCTTTGGCTCCTGTAAATGACGGGTTGTGCAGGCGTCGGGGGGGGGGGGGGGGAGCGGGGGATGGGGGCAGGGGGAGGGCGAGGGTGCAAAGGGACCGACCCGCCACCCCCCCCCCCCCACACACACCCGACTGACCCTGGCAAAACTGTTCTTGTATAATCGTTCTTCCCCACTTTCCCTTTAAGAGTGGAATTTTACTGAGATGCACAGGATTCCCTTCAGACACAGACTTGATGTTTTTTCTGGGTTGGAAAATTTTTGGTGGGATTTTTAGCGCTGGAAGGAGGAAAAAGGAGTTGGGTCACCTCGATTTACAAATGGGGAGTTGGGAGCTTGGGGAGTTTGTGATCTGGCTAAAATCGGACACAGCTAATTAGTACCAGAACCTATTCTTGCATCCCAGAATTTGACCTCAGGCTGCCTCCCCTCCTCCTCCTCTCCTACCTCCGCCCCACCCACCCCTCCCGGCCCTCTCCCTGTGCCTCTGTCAGCTTCCACTGCTGTTTTCTCCAGGGCTGGGGGAGAGCTGAGGGCCTCATCTGTCATCCGTGCTCTTTCTCTCCCACCCTGGAGCTCCTGAGATGAAGAAGAAACTTAAAGTGCTTTAAGTAACTGTCAGAATTGCAAAAGCAGTCATTTCCATTCCCTTATAGACTATAGCATTTTCCTCATACTGTTAAAATGGCTGTGTATCACTTGGTCAATTCTCCATGGGTTTGGGGAATGAAGGTCAGCATTCAGGAATCTGTTGTGCCAAGAGAGGAGACTTGCCAAGGCGAGAGAGAATTTTTTTGTACCAGTTGGTGGGTGAGTGCTATTTTGGAGGAGATTGTGGACTCTCACCCCCGTTTTTACTATGTAGGCCCAAGCATTTATTGACTTCATCTCTCCTAGCTTTTGTTTGACAAAGGGAGCTTTTGCTGTCTCCAAAGTATTCTGATTCCTTCCTCCTCTTTATATAGTGAGTCCCTTCTTTCCCGGAAGGTTCGTTTCAACAAGATGGCCCCTAAGCACCACATTCTTTGGTGAAGATATTAATACGTTTGATTATGTGCCCTTTTCTCAGCCCCTTGAGGATCCCTTTAACATAAAACTACATTTTTTCAAGGCATCTCCTCTCTGGCCTGCATCCCAGTTCCTTTCAATTTCAGAATGTCTGATGGCAACTGGTCTCCCCACTGGTGTTTCCATATTCAGTATCACCTGAATCTATAATTTAGTCTTCATTTGAGCCTAACGACTCAAATATAAGAGGGTAAGGGCGCCTGGGTGGCTCATTCAGTTGAGTGTCCGACTCCGGCTCAGGTCGTGATCTTGCAGTTTGTGGGCTCGAGCCCCCTGTGTCGGGCTCTATGCTGACAACACGGAGCCTGGAGCCCGCTTCAAGTTCTGTGTCTCCCTCTCTCTCTGTCCCTCTCCCACTCTTGCTCTGTGTCTCTCAAAAATAAATGAACATTTAAAAAAATGTCAAATGTAAGAGGGTAAATCCATTTTAGCCAGTTGTTTCTTGCCCTCCCCACCACCACCCTCAAAAAAGCCTTGGCTAAAAATAGGTGGCCCTTGGTCTGTTTGGGGCAGTCACCTCACTGACAAACACACCCGCGTGACCTTGGGCACTAACCCAAATAACTTCTCGCTGGCAATTTCCTTCTGTGTAAAATGAGGAGATTAGATGAAAGAAGTGATGATGCTAATTCTATAAAATGCAGTCAGCGAAGAGATGGGAAGAGAGCAGGAAAAGTATCAGGCCTCCTGGCTGTGGCTTCAAGGAGGCGGGGCAATGGAAAGGACTGTGGGAGCAAAAATTTAAGGTCAGGCCTCCAGGCCTTTTGTCAGCAAGGCCCTACCTAATGCTCCAGACTCCTGTCAGGCCAGAAACCTCCAGAGAATGCCAGAATCCACTCCACCTCCTCCCCTTTTTAGCAAGGCCAGTCGAGCTTACTCAAGAGAGAAACTATGGGTGCCCTTCATTTCTGGATCTGGGGTCCAGAGTTCAGTCTGGGGGAGACTCCAGCGGCCACCCCTTTGGTTTGATTTCATCGAATCCTGTGATTTTTATCTAATACTGCATTACCAAAGACTGTTCTGGAAATGCAGATCAGAAAGGCAAGGGGGGGTCCTGCAGAAACAACTTTTTTGTTGTCTGAGGACTAGGCAGCCCCCTCCTGCCGCCCACCTTCCCAGAGCTGATCTCTGGAACAATACTGGTTCAGACGTGGGGCTCCCTCTCAGCAAGAAAATCCCACAGAGGCCACGCAGCTCAGGGCTCCATCACACCAAAGAGAGAGCATTGTTTTTCAGGGGATTTTGGACAGCTAAAAACGTACCCTGGAGAAACTCTGAAATCAGCCCCTGAAACCCAAGCAGACTGTTACCTTGCAGAGAGCTGAGGGCAATTCCAGCAAAAACAAGTTACAGAAACTACAGGCCGCAGCAGTGTCACTGGCCTTCCCCGAATGCGGTTAGAAAAGGCAGCCCGGGGCCTCTCCCTCTCAGGCACCGAACATCACTAAAGGAAACATTCTCCTCCTGTCTTCCTGAGAGAAGCATCCATCTTCTAAATGTACCCTCCTCTAAGATGCAGTGTGAGAGAGAATCCTCCTCAGAGGTGGGGGTGGAGGGTGGGGGGACAAGGGGGAAGGCATCTTGTAAGAACAGTTCCCCCACCCCCAGCCTATGAGCTCCCTGCTGCTAGTTCCCTTCTTTAGTTTATTCACCACATAATGTCCTTGGCGCTAGGCCCTGCAGGCTGTTTGTGGATCTTTCTGGAAGGTCTGGCGGTGGAAGCCTGTTGGAGGACAGAGTGACAACAGGGCAGAAAGTGCTCTCTAGGGGAGCGGCTTTAGCTTCATCTCCCCAACTTAAGAGCTCTGCAGGGTAGGGGAGGGGGGGTGGCCCTCACAGCCTTCACCCCGGGGTTTCTAGACCTTTCCCCCATGCTGTCCTCCTCCCTCTGGCCACTCTTCTTGTCCCAGTTAGTCTTTCCTGGAAACTTACTACTGACCTCCTCTCCCCAGCAGAGAAGAGTCTGCTTGCTCTGCCTTCCTGGCCCCTCCGTTGTCCCTGATGTGTCTGCAGAACAGTAAATTCAGCACACGGCTTTATTTTCTGTAACTGGTAGCGAGGGCTGCGCTGCCACCCCCTTGCCCTGCATAATCCCCTTTCAGCTGTCACCCCAGCTCCCTGTGAGGGACATGCTGCAGTCCCCCAGACGGATGAGGAAACTGAGGCCTAAGATGGCTCTCTTGGTACCACTAGTGGCCGGCACACAACAGAAGCTCTGTACGCTCTACTGAGTAATGACTAAATGAATAAATCGGGAAAAGCATCTCGTTGGAAGTTAAAACCCCAAGCCGAATAGCTCAGGGGCATGTGTGGTACGTGCTCAGCTGTGCAGTGTGACTGACTGACTGACAACTGAGCACGGGAGGGGCTCTGAAGGGCCAAGCGGTCCTCGTTCTGGAATGTCCCGTCCGGGGTCACTCGTGGGAAATAAGCTCCGTCATAATGTGAGGTTTTCAGTGGTTTGCTGTGCTGCTTAAGTCTTGAAAGGTGGTAGGAAGGAAGAAGGAAGCGATTAGACCCAACTTGACGTGCCGTGAGAGGAACTAAAGGCATCCGGATTTGACGTAGATGTCACTGCTCATCAGGGTGCAGCGCGATGGCAGGGAGCAGAGCTACGTAAGTCTCCGGAGAACTTCCGGACAGACTGATGCACGGGTGCAGGGGAAGAAACTTCCCGACACACTGACCCACAGGGGTCAAAAACAGGAGAAAGTACAGGGGAAGAAACCCGAAGGCCACCTTAGGTCTCTCTCCACCGAGCTCCGGCTGAACACTCAGGCTGTAGAGCGAAGGGACCGGCTGAAGGCTCAGGCCTCATTGTCATCCCCCTGTACGGGGGTCAGGCCTCACCTGTGCCGGGACCTCTGCCTACTCAGCCTCGGGGCCTGCTGAGTGGACCTTTGGAAATAGCCCAAAGGAGCGTGAGTCTCCACATTCTTGTATCCCTGAGCTGTTCAGTCACCCACTTGGGGACCCTGGCGGATGTTTGTGTTAGCATCGCATACCCTGCCTGATGCTTATTAAACATTTCACATCTTCTATACATACACACACACACACACACACACATACACACACACACACTGGGTGTGCCATTCGTCCTCGACACAGCTGTGGACCACATCCCATGCAGACAACTTTTGTGGAACAAGGGGGCAGAGGTCACCCAGTTCTGGGAACTTCGCCTGAGGTATATTTCTCAACACAGGGCGGGTAAAAACAGAAGCCCGTGGCATTACAGGTCCTTCTCCAGGGCTAATGTAACAGGAGAGTCATGCAGGGATTGAGGTGGAATGGACCATAAAGCTCATTAGGCGATGGGAACTCACTAGAAAGCAGGAGAGGCACGAAGGGAAGACTGGAGCGAGGGCTGGGGGGTTTCAGTTACCTGGAGGGGGAATTTGGATTCTGCTGCTTGGGCCTTTCTGGACTTGAAGCAACCCTGTGACCATAGGAAGTATTATATGGCGGCTCTTTGGAAGGTGGCTGAGCTGGGAGAGGTGGCAGATGGCAGGACACTGGAGTCCATTGTCGCAGCCCAAGCCAGAGGTCATAGAGGCCTGGATTGGGGTGGGTGGCGGCCATGGGACAAGACAATGAAGACAGAGAAGTCTGCCTGAGGCTCTGAGCTCCCCAGTGTTTTCCTCCTCTCTGGTTCCTCAGCACCCCTGGCCCTTTCCAGACTCATGCTCTTTACTCTCAATGACACATCTCTGCTCTTTCCTCTCGATGACATAGCTCTTCAGGTGACACTCATTCTCATCACCCCACCTAGACATCACTCCTCCAAAAGGGCCTCTCTGACCAGCATATCCAAAGTCATCTCAGATCACCACCTCGTAGTTCCTCTCTGTCACAACGCAGCCTATGTTCTCCTGGATACCGATGTGTATTAACATTAACATGTTCCCCTTGTTCCTCTGACAGTCAAAGGGACTCCAGGTCTGTAGCTGGCTGGCAGGGAGGATGGGCTGTCACTGCTGGGGCCTGAACGGGGGAGGGGGGCAAAGAAGCCTCAGGCTCACTCATGCACAGACATGGGAGAGGCAGGTCTGTGCCAGCCTCCCGGAGAGACAGTCCCTCCCCCAGCTGCAGACAGAGAGTGAGGACACCATAGATACATCATTTGGCTCCGTCCTGTCTGGACCCTGCATTTCCAGCTGTGGCTGTTCAGGAAGAACCTAACTAGAACCTAACCAGGGGTGGAGCGGGGAGCCCAGCAGGGGGAAGTGGGGGGAAGGCAGAAGAGGAGAGAGAGCTTCCAGTGTCTTCCCAGCCCCACTCTTTCCTTAGAAGTCACTCTTCCATTTAGAAGCTTCTAGAAATAAGTATACAAAATACTACCCCCGTAAGAAAATAGAACATCCAGATAATTTCTGGGGAGCAGAAGTGGTGCACCCCCAATATTCAGGTGCCTCTGGGCTTGTTCCAGCCCTGCTGCACTGTCCTCTGGGGGAAAGACACCCATGTGGAGTTGACCTGGCTCAAGAATGCTGTGGTGATTGATGGCGGAAGCTGTCACTCCTCCCCTTTGCCCTCCCAGGACCAGGAATCTTGGGGTCTCCGGGACCATCAGTGTGGGTACAGATCTGGCATTCCATAGCACCATGGTGCCCTGCGCCTGAAGTTCTGACAAGTTTTTTGGCTGTCCCCAAGTCCCCAGGGCTGCCCCAGGCCTCTTCAGCCACAGCCTACACAAGCAAAAGAACTCAGCAGAGCCTGGGAAGAAGGTGGAGCTGAGAACAGCTTTGGGAAAAGAACCTAGGTGGAAATTTCCATCACTGTTCTGCTTAGGCAAAGACCAGCTGAGGCCCAAGGTGTAGGCAGACACTGCAAAGGGGTTACAAAGGGTCACTCTCCCTCATTCTTCCAGTGTTAATCACCTACTGCCCCACCCTCAAGCTGGGCCATAAAGCTCAATCAGCGGTGTCCCTCCTGTGTCCCCACTTCTGGCCCTGTTTACTGCCAGCTCCCTAGTTCACGGACATCCACCACCTCTGCCCTGAGGATATGCCCATTCTCCCTGCCAGTCGGAGCCCCCCCCCGCCCCCACTTTAGAAGCCAGGCAGTGTGCCTTTCCTTTTACAGGAAGACTTCCCTGCTGAATGGTCAGTCTGTCCTGCAGCCATCGTGGTCCAGTGACCTCAGCAGCAGTCCTGTGGTCACACCCTTCCTCCAGTGACTCATCTGTTATTACCTTCAGCTATGGCATATTTATGTTTGTCCTTGTCGTTTAGCATCCTTGAAAACAGAGTCCTATAGCCCTGCCTCAGCTGAGAGCAGCTCGTCCATGCCGTTGATCCTGTGTGGCCTCTGGCTTGGGCTGGCACTGGGGACTCTGAGAGGCTCAGCCCACCCCACACTGTTCCAGACCTGGTTCCCCAGATCTGCCCCCAGCCCAAGCCAGCACTGCCTCAGCCGGAGTGGAGGGAAAGGAATGTTTGCAGGCTGGACTTCCTCCCCCCACAGCCAGAATGCCAGCATGGCCGGTGCTAGAGGCTGAGACGACTGGCCCTCGGGCTCTGGCCACAACCACCCCTGGGGCCTGTCTGGTCTCACCCATCAGCGCTCTGCTCTGGCCTGGCAGCTTAGGTGTGCTGGAACCAGCAGGTGTTTCCTCCCTGTCCCTCCACCCAGCCTAAATGTCACCCTCCTTGGTTTGGTGATGGTCCCCTGAAGACCGTGGATACCTCCCTCCTGTCCCCCACCCATCTGGGACTACTGCAAGCGTTCTATGGAGGAATCATGAAGAGAGCGGCCCCAAGAGTCCCACACACTCGGTCTGAGCCTCGTTTGTTCCTCCGCTTTCTGCCTGAGCTCTGTGACACCGGCAAGTTACTTAACCTCTCTGAATCAAGTTTTTGCCTCAGTGAAATAGGAATGATCTGCGCAGTACCCCCTTCTCAGGGTTGTGAGGTCGTCAGCAGCTTGGTTCAGTGCGTGGCTCAAATGCTGTGCTCTATAAATGGTGGCTGTCACTACCAGCGGCAGCTTCCCGGCATGACTGGAGCCAGGCACGTCTCGGGAAGGGGTTAACCATTGGCAGTGACTTCACCCCTGCAGTGGAGCAGGAAGGAGGCAGAGGAGGTAACAAAATCAGGCCTCAGCGGGGTGGAATTTTCCAGTGCTCATAAAATCGGAGTTGCAGTCAGGTTGCTAAGGGAGGTCACCATGGAAACGGTCAAGTGCGCTTGCTTCTGGTTATTCCAACCTGGCTCCAGGACGATGACACAAGTTCCAGACCTCTTCATTGGCTGCCACCTTCCTCTTGCCACCGAATCTGGCAGGAGATTGGCCGAGAGCTGTTGCTGGGCTGGAGTTAGACCTCTTTCCCACTCCCCTACACCCGGAACCTGCTGGAAGCTGTTATTTTGAACCCGAGGAAGGGGGAAATAGGCTGCCAAAGATGTTGCCATAGCAACTGCTTTCCTTTCTGCCCTTCTTGGAGTTAGCAGTTGACTTCTTTGTAGCTGAAGTACTTTTGCAAAGACAGAGGGGGTAGCAGCCATTTTACACGGACTTAAAGTAAGGGCAACTCCCTCACCTTCCAGAATAGTCAAGGAATTTCTGAACCTCTCCTTATGGCCTTGGTTACTAGCCCACCCCTGGGGGCCTTGGTTTCTTTTAGTGAAACGGGGTATTCATCCAGGATTCACTACTTGTGCGGCCACCGTGTGTCTTTAACTGACCGGCATTGACATTAGCTTAGTGTGGGATAACTCTATGAGGTCGGGTTGGAGGCCCCACAGACTTGTTTAGCCAAGCCTGGAGCCTTCGGGACCCAGGGGCCCCTCAGGAGTCTATTTCTTCTGTCAACAGCTGCCCTCTGGAACCATCAGCAGTTCACATAGCCCCCCAGGGACTCATTTTCTCTTTCTGTAAAAGGATTCTTCTGTAGATGATCTTGAGAAGCCCTTTCTAGCTCCGACATTCCACAGTCCTCAGTTAAAGGGCTGCCTGCTTCCCACAATAAATCTGTGGAACTCATCATCCTCATAGGAGGTAAAAATACAGGCAAATTCCCTATGCCAAGCACTTTCTATGTGGCAGGCCCTGCACATGCATTAGCTCAATGTTCACAGCAACCTTAGAAGGTGAATATCACTATTACAACACCTACCCATTTTACAGATAAGGAAACCGAGGCCCTGGAAAGGTAGGTAAATTTGCCCAAGGTCGAGATGTAAAGCCTGGGGGTCTGGCAGCAAGTCCATGCAGGTATCTTTCCAAGTACCAACTGACATGAAGATTAAACAATATGGGTCGACTCAGAGTAGGTAGAACACTGGGTGGAATGAATCCCGCACTAGGAATCACAAGCCTGGTTCTACTCTAGGTCCTGCCGTTAAGTCCCATTGCGTTCTCTCCAGAAAGTCACTTTTCCTCTCTTGGCCTTAGTTTTCCCATCCATGAAAATAAGAGATTGTACCGGATCTTTGAGGGCCTCTCCGGGTGAAACACTCTGAGTCTCTGAGAGAAAAATTGGCTTAGAAGAGACCAGGGATAGCCTTCCCGAGTCACAGAGCAAATAAATGCAGCCTCAAATGGCCTGTCCATTAGCTTTGATCTCACCCTTTGAGGTGTGGGAAGGATTGTTTGAAGCTGGGGCCCACAGACCAGCATCAGTCCACATGACTTTTTCCAGCAAAATACATTTTGTCTTAAGACTGGCCTTTTTTCAGTGATTGAGCCCTTCCTGCATTTTCGATGTTATAAAGTCATTTTTCTTATGAAATGATGGTGATAGCAGATGGTAGCTATTTTGTTGTCATGTTCTTACTTGGGAAATGTTGACTAATTGGGGAAAGTTGGCTAACCTTATGTCTATATATTATGGAAAATTTCAAGATTTTATTTTTTATTTTATTATTTTTATTTTATTTTATTATTATTATTTTTTTATTTTTTAAGTGAACTCTGTGCCCAACATGGGGCTTGAACTTATGACCCCAAAATCCAGGTCACATGCTCTACCAACTGCTAGCCAGGTGCCCCAATTAGGGAACATTTCAAACAGAAAAAAAAGAAAGGAATAAGAATAGTTTAGCGAATCCCCATGTTACCCTTCAACAATTATTAACCCCTGGCCACTTTTGTTTCTCAACACCCCAAATACCTCCACGCCCTGAATTATTCTAAAGCAAAGCACAGACATCATATAAATCCATCTGTAAAAAAAAATGTTTAGAGTCGCCTAGGTGGCTCAGTTGGTTAAGCGTTCGACTTCGGCTCAGGTCATGATCTCAAGGTTCATGAGTTTGAACCCCGCATCGGGCTCTGTGCTGACAGCTAGGAGCCTGGAGCCCGCTTCGGATTCTGTGTCTCCCTCTCTCTCTGCCCCTCCCCCCCGCTCATGCTCTGTCTCTCTCTGTCTCTGTCTCAAAAATGAACATTAAAAAAATTTTTTTAAATAGCCGCATTAGCATTTTCACACTAAAAAATTAACAATACTTCTTTAATACTAAACTTCAAATACACAGTTTGTCCCAATTTTTTGCAGTTGGATTGTTCAGTCGAGATTTATAGAGTCTACACATTTGCTTTGATTATATGTCTCTTAAGATTCTCTTAAATTCTGTAGGTTTGGCTCCCCACCTTTTTCCCCCTGTAAGTTATTTGCTGAAGAAGCTGGGTTTGCCCTTGGAATTTTCCACACTCTGGATTTTGCTGATCATATCCCTGTGGTGTGGTGTAACTTATTCTTCTGTCCCCTCCACATTTCCTGTAAACAGGTGATTAAATCTAAGGGCTGGAATACAGTTTGGGTTTCTTTCCTTCCTTCCTTTTCTTTCTTTCTTTCTTTCTTTCTTTCTTTCTTTCTTTCTTTCTTTCTTTCTTTCTTTCTTTCTTTCTTTCTTCTTTCTTTCTTTCTACAAGAATATGTTATACATGGTGTTGAAAATATCCAATTAAAAATAAAAGTATATTGGGGCACCTGGGTGGCTCAGTCAGTTAAGCGTCTGACTCTTGGTTTCGGCTCAGATTATGATCTCATGGTGCATGAGTTTGAGCCCGTGTGAGGCTCTGTGCTGGCAGCTCAGAGCCTACAGCCTACTTCAGATTCTGTGCCTTCCTTTCTCTCTCTGTCCCTCTCCCGCTCATGCTCTGTCTCTGTCTCTCTCTCTCAAAAATAAATAAACATTAAAAAAAAAATCTAGCTAGCTAGTTCACTCTCACTGTATGTTTAAAAGCTGATTCCAATTCCCCGCCCCCCCCTCAAAAGATGACCTCAATCCTTTGTGTAAAAGGTAGATATAAAGAGATTAAAAAAAAATTAGTTGTACAGTAGGACCTAGTGGTCTTTACTTCTGGCTTCCAATTCTTTACTCCTGGGACAGAATTTCATTCATTCAACAAACACTCAATGAAAGGCACCACTAGTGGAAATGAGGCAAGAGGAAGCCAAGGCCAAGCTTTCCTAGGAGCTAGTGTTGGAGTCAGGCGATGACTCCAGAGAACAGCAGTGTATAAATGTTCGAAAGAGAGTAAGGTGGAGGGATAAAGGGAGCCAGAGGAGAGGACCAATTTTAGATAGGGTGGACAAGGAAGGTGACATTTGAGCAGCGATTTGGAGGATGAGAATGAACCGGCTTTGAGCAGAAAGGAATTCTAGACGGAAGGAAGACCAAGGGTGGACAGATGAAGTCAGGGTCACAGGTATTTTCCTCTGGGAGATGGGCTGCTCCCCAGGCAAGGGAATGAAATTCCTTCTCCCTCTTCCCCCCTCCCCCACCCCCAATCCACGCAGGAAGTCTCCCAGTAACAGGCCATCTGCTCTTGGCTTAAGACTGTGAAATATTCAGCTGTTACTCCTCGCAGATTCCAACCGCCGCCTGTGTTGAAACATATGCCCACGTCTTCCTTTGTGGGTGGGGACCCCAGACCTTTTGACCCTTGGGCTTAGAGGGCAGGCAGCTTCTGAAGCCCTGGCTTCTGGCACCGCATGTGTTCTGGCAGTGATCCTTGCTCCAGGGCCTGTGCCATGGGGCGGGGACCAGATCTCACCTTGACCAGCCCAGCCCCAAGGGAGCCGGCCTCCCTCCCCACTGGCCTCCAACAGAGCTGGTAGCTGGGGAGATTTTCAAAGCCCAGAGCTGAGCTTTCACTAGGCATCTCCAAATTCTTTGGTCAAGTTCAAACCAGAAGAGGTTCCGCCCTCTCCAGTTTAAGGGCTTAACCCAGTGGGCATAGGTAGGAGGGCTTCCAGAGAAAAGTGATCCATACGTTCCAAAGGATCCTAGAACATCAACCAAGAGACTTGAGACTTGGTTTTGTCATGGCAAAACTGTCATTATCTAAACCACTGCCCAGTCTCTGCCGCATAGTAGGTGCTCGGTAAACATCTGTTTAATGAATGAATGAGCCAAGCATAAAGGAGTGTTAACTTCAAGAATTTTCGGGAGTGGGCGGGGGAGGGGGTGGGGTGGGAAGAATTTTCAGAGGCGCCTGGGTGAGCCTGGGGCTCAGTCCGTCTTGGTTTCAGCCCAGGTTATGATCTCAAGGTTGGTGGTTTGGAGCCCCGCCTCTGGCCCCAAGCTATCAGTGTGGAGCCTGCTGGGGATTCTTTCTCTCTCTACCCATCCCCCACTTTCTCAAAATAAATGGATGAACTTAAAAACAAAAAACTTTAGTGGTAGTAATAGGTAGTGAGCTCCCTATTAGTGGGCGGAACCAAGGAGCTGCTGGATGCCCACTTTCATGGGGTCCCGTCTTAAAGCATGGTGAGGGCCTAGGAGAGCCTTCCTTTGCAGGGCGGTGTGAGGCTAGCTGAGAATGATCTGGAACGGCTGACAGTCTGCCTGCTTAACCGCTTTGAACCCTAGGCCCCTCTGTGGCGGAGCGGAGGGGCTCAGTCCACGCGCTCCCGCACTGGAGGCTGCCTCCCGCCCCCCTGCACAGCGGGAAGGCCGGGCCTCCGCCTCCGCCTCCGCCTCGCGCTGCTCCCGCCCGGGTAGACGCGTTGCGAAGGTGGCCGGAGCTGACGCAGCTGCGAGCGTCCCCCGCAGACTCTGGCTCCCGGGAGGCGACGCGAGGCCGCAGTTGGAGCTCGCGCGTCACCGCCGAGTGAGCTCAGCCCGCTGCCTCCGCCCGCGCCCCTGCGGCTGGGGGTGGGGTGGGGGTCGGGGCGGAGAGGCGGAACGGGGAGAACCGAGCGAGCACCTGCCGCGTTCGCAGTTCCGGACCCCACCCCGGCCCCGGCGAGGGGCGGAGCGGAGCCTCGGGCACCACACCCCTCCTTCCTTCCGACGCTGTCCCTCACCCCCACCCCGCGCAACAGCGTCACTCGTCACCGGATTCCCACAGTGGCTCAGTGACCTGCCCGCCCAGCTCCCCGCCCCGTGCGGCTCCCAGCCTCAAAGCCCTTTCCCCCGCGAGCGCCAGGCCCTGTGTTCGCACACGCTTTGGTTCCGGGCTTGGGAGGCCGGGAGGGAAGTGGGGCCGCGATGGAACTGGTTGACCCTCCCAGAGAAGGCTTTCCAAAAGGGGCTGCTCTGGAGCTGGGTACGGGAGTGGGGGGCGGGGTCCGGAAGACCGAGTCTGGGTTGCAGGGGAACGGAAGGCGCTGCACGGAGGAGTGAGAGCGCCCGGGTGGGGCTGCGCGCAGAGCAGAAATGTAGGAAGGGGCCGGGGAGGGCACTGGCTGGGATGAGAGGGCTCGATGGTAGGCGGTGGATGGAGCTGGGTGCCAGGAATGCCGCTGGCCCAGTGTGTGTATGGGAAAGGGGAGATGCCAGCCCGGTTAAGGCGTAGCAGAGCTTGAAAGCTGTTTTGGAGAGGGTGGAAGGACAGAAATATAGACAACCTTTCCAAGGACACGCATTCCCCCATATCCACCTCTGGGGCACAAGACCGTGGGTCTTTCCTCGGGTGCTCCTGCCAGGATGCTGCCCCCATTCTCTCTCCAAACCTGGGACACTCTTCTCCCTCATTCCTGACGACCCCTACCCATAGGAACCCCAGCTATGAGAGGCATGGTCTAATGACCCCAGGGTTGCTCCTTCTAGAGCCTCTTTCTGCCCTAGATTCACTCCCCTTCCCTGCCTGGCACTCCCCGTGTGTGTCCCAATCTGGAAGGCCAGGGCAGAGACCCTGGGATGAGGAGAAGCGGGCCTGGGAGCTCCCCCCGCTACCCCACCCTGAGTTGGGACCTCTGGGCCCAGAGAGACGGCCCCGTAGGTTGGCCCAGCTCCGACCCCGGCGCCACGCCAGATCTTAACGGGATGACACAGTACGCGCCGCAGCTCACGTGACCGTCCTAGTAATCAGACGCCCGGGGCTCCTGGGAGTCACCGGACTGAGCCCCACCCCCCAACAGGCTGGGGGCGGGCAGCGTCGGATCCGCGAGGTCCCCTCATCCTCGAGTGTCATTTGGGGGTGGGGCAGTTCGGGGGAGTGGGGTGGCCCTCAGCAGGGCTGGGAAAGAGGAGCCTCGCGGGAAGGAGGGAACTCTGGGGGCGGGGGTCTGTCTCCGCCTCGACTTTTAGGAACCGCTTTTCCCATCGATGTGGCTCAGCTTGGTGCTTTGATAGTGCCTGGGCGGGTATGGTGGCCCCGGATCCAAAAAAGGCGCAGAAACGGGACCTGGGTTGGGGCTCAGGGCTCAAAGGATGGTGGAAAGGACCCTGTGGCCAGGTCTCATTATTTTCTTTCTTTTTTTTAATGTTTACTATTTTTGAGAGCGAGCGCGCACGCGTTCAAGTGGGGGAGGGGGGAGAGAGAGAGAGAGAGAGAGAGAGAGAGAGAGAGGGAGAGAGAAAGACAGAGGAGCCAAAAGAAGTCTCATTCTAGGGGTCCCCCGGGAAGAAGACGGTGGGACAGTGCCTCTGTCCACGCTCGCTCAGCCTGATGTTCCCTTCCCATCCTTCCTCCCTACTCCCTCGCAAGGGCCTCGACTCCTGCTGGGGCTGCCTCCTCTGTTTCCCCTGCCCAGCACCCACAGCACCCAGGGCGCCTCCCCAGGACTGAGCCTCTCTGGATTCTCTGGGGTATCCCGGACCTCCTCCCCACATCATCTGCCTTTAGGAAGCTCTTGCTAAACCAGTCTTTGGTATTGTCCCACCCTTGGCTTGTCTGTGGTCATGCCAGGCCCTACAGGAGCCCTTTAGGCTGCCCCTCCCCCCCTCAGCTCCTCCTGCCGCTCCTGGCTCGCGTTCGTCCTCCCCAATCCTGGTGAACTCCAGCTCTCCTTACATCTCGGCTCAGCCCTCAGCCCTCAGATCTCACCTTGAAGACGTGGGTGGAAGGGCCCTGCCGCAGGACTCCCTGACCTGAAGGAGAGAGCTGACTCATTCCTGCTCCCTGAGGCCCAGCTCAGGCCTCTAGAGGAGGGCGCTGATGGCACCTGGCCCCAGGGTTGTGTCCTCAGAGCTCAGAATGCTGCCACCGAGTGTGGTCAGTCCGCTTCCCACCCAGCTCAGACTAATAACTCTGGGTGGGGATCAGCAGAGAAGATTCTGAGAAGAGGTTAAGTAACACACTCCTCTGTTAAGAAATAATTATTCAAAATTTGGAAATAAGGCAAAAGGATGACTGCCAGTCCCAGCTCAAGCAGATTGATAAGGTGTAGAGAATTTCTGCCGGTCAGAAAAGTCGGCTCTGCAGGCACTGGTTTCATTACCTGTAGGTCGTTGGCAGCTGTGCTTGTAGCTTAGTAGCCTCGTGCTCGGCTTTTTAACTTCACTGAACTTAATTTAACTTTTTTGATGTTCTCTTTGAGTTAGTTCTTCCCACCTTACTAGTACCCTCCTCAAGGCATTCGGTAATCGCTGACAAACGCACTGTATTAAGGAGGGCCATGCCTTTAGCTTTGGAAATTATATACTGTGACACTTTGGGAGACTGGCCCATCAAGATGTCCAACCTGACTCAGCGGCCAGAGCCGATGAAACTTTGTTGCAGGAAAGATATGTCATGGGCTCACCTGAAACACTGCCTTTCCTACCTCGGGCTTCCTGGCTCCACCCTATGATTTATTATTGTTATTTATTTAGAAATATTAAGTACATGAATACTTTCTTATTGTAAAAGTAGAAAATTTTTTTTTAACGTTTATTTATTTTTGAGACAGAGAGAGACAGAGCATGAACGGGGGAGGGGCAGAGAGAGAAGGAGACACAGAATCGGAAACAGGCTCCAGGCTCTGAGCTGTCAGCACAGAGCCTGACGCGGGGCTCGAACTCACGGACCGTGAGATCATGACCTGAGCCGAAGTCGGACACTTAACCGACCGAGCCACCCAGGTGCCCCAGTAAAATTTTTAAAAATGTTTATTTATTTTTGAGAGAGAGACAGAGTGTGAGAGGGGGAGGGGCAGAGAAAGAAGGAGACACAGAATCCAAAAGCAGGCTCCAGGCTCTGAGCTGTCAGCACAGCCCTGTTCAGCAGGGCTTGAACCAATGAACTGTGAGGTCATGACCTGAGCTGAAGTCGGACGTTTAACTGACTGAGCCCTGCCCCTCTTGTAAAATTTAAACAGTACAGTTAAAGGCCCTTGGACCATCACCTCTCATCCTATGCCTGTCCTAAAGTTGACTACTGTTATTCTGCTATACATATATATATATGCATCAGTGTGTGGAATATATATGCTCCGGTTTATATATGTCTATATACATGATATACATATGTTAAATAATGTGCATTATGTATATACACATACAATACACACATATATGTACACTTAATATATGTATATATATGTACATATTCTATTTAATATATGTGTATATATAGTATATACACATAAATAGAAATGTATTATTTTAGCAGTTATGAGATTTTTTTCATAAAAGGTATTATACTGAAGATACTGTTCTGCAGCTTGCTTTTTCTTTTCTTTTAAAGTTTATTTTTTGAGAGAGAGAGAGAGCACAAGCAGGGGAGGGGCAGAGAGAGGAAGAGAGAGAGAACCCAAAGCAGGCTCCACATCATCGGCGTGGACCCAATGTGGGCTTGAACTCACGAACCATGAGATCATGACCTGAACCCAAATCAAGAGTCACTTAACTGACGGAGCCACCCAGGCTCCCCTCCAATCTTATTTTTCAATGAGAAAAAGCAGGCTGCTGGGGCACCAGGATGGCTCAGTCGGTTGAGCTCCTAACTCTTGATTTGGGCTCAGGTCATGATTTCCCAGTTGGTGAGATTGAGCCCTGCATCAGAATCTGTGCTATGGGATTCTCTCTCTCCCTCTCTCTGCCCCTCCCATGCTCATGCACTCTTTCTCTCTCTCTCTCTCAAAAATAAATAGGGGTGCCTGGGTGGCTCAGTCGGTTGTGCATCTGACTTTGGTTTAGGTCATGATCTCGAGGTTTGTGAGTTTGAGCCCTGCGTCGGGCTCTGTGCTGACAACTCGGAGCCTGGGGCCTGCTTCAGATTCTGTGTCTCCCTCTTTCTCTGCCCCTCCCCTGCTTGTGCTCTGTCTCTCTCTGTTTCTCAAAAATGAATAAATGTAATAAAAATAAATAGATAGATAAACCTAAAAAAAAAAAGATTGGATGGGGCATGGTGCACCTGGGTGGATCAGTCGGTTGAGTCATGATCAACGTGGTCAGTGACCTGATCAATCATCAGGTCATGATCTCACGGTTCGTGAGTTCGAGCCCCGCGTTGGGCTCTGTGCTGACAGCTCAGAGCCTGGAGCCTGCTTCAGATTCTGTGTCTCCCTCTCTCTGTGCCCCTGCCTGCTCGCACTCTCCCTCTCTCCCACTCAATCTCTCAAAAATAAACATTAAAAATATAATATAAAAATAAAAATTTTTAAATGAATAAACATTAAAAAATAAAAATAGAAATGTGTGAGACTTTACATAGAAAGGTATTAAAAATTTTGTTATAAAAATTTGAAACAGGGATGCCTGATTATCTCAGTAGGTAGAGCATCTGACTCTTGGTCTCTGCTCAGGTCATGATCTCTCAGTTTGTGAAACACAGCCCCCGCATCCGGCTCTGTGCTGATGGTGTGGAGCCTGCTTGGGATTCCCTCTCTCTGCCCCTCTCCCTTTTGTGCTCTCCCTCTCTCAAAATAAATAAATTTAAAAAAAATTAAAACAAAAGGTGGTAATATTTACAGCCTTATCATATTTATACATTTTATAAACAATGAAATGTATAAAGCAAAAAGTGAAAACACACACACACACACACACACACACACATAAAGCAGCAGCCCTGTGTTTCTCCAGGCTTCTCTACCTTTCTAAGCATATTTCTGGAACTTGCTTTAAGATGCCTCCGTGGGGAGAGTTGTCACATCTATAAATAGCTGCAGTGCCATGTGGGCCGTGCGAAACGGCTGCTGAGCCACCCGGTGCACTGGGAACTTGCGTCAGGGAGACAGTCATGAGCACAGGGGTGGGGCTTTAATTAGGACTGAAGGATGAGGTGGCAGATGAGTTGGGAAGAACATTCCAGGCAGAGGACTTGATCTGGGGGTGGGATGACATTTCTTTTTTATTTATTTATTTTAGAGACAGGGAGAGGGAGGGAGAGAAAGAGCCAGTGGGGGAGGGGCAAAGAGAGGGAGTGAGAACCCCAGGCAGGTTCCATGTGGTCAGCATAGAGCCCAACTCAGGGCTTGATCCCACTAATGGAGAGATCATGATTTGAGCAGAAATTAAGAGTCGGCTGCTTAACCGACTGAGCCACTCAGACGCCCCGGTGGGATAACATTTCTCCATGCAGAATCCTGACCAGGGTGACACTGAGGCCCATGGAGAGGAGTGTAGGGCTGAGCCAGGCCGAGGTGGAGTATCCTGGCTCGAGCCTTGCGCAAAGCTAAGCTAGAAGCTGGGAGGCCACAGTCAGACCTGTGGCTTGAGTTCCAGTCCCAAGAGACAGGAAGGGTCCAGGCTGTGAACCTCCTGCGCCCTGCAGAGTGGGGTCCATGGAGGAGCATCTCTTTGCTGCAAAGAGGGGAAGTCTGGTCTTTCCAGAATGCTGGAGCTGGTAACACGCTTGATGCGGGAATGGGAAGTACTCGTGCCGCAGCCCCGACTACATCAGGCACTGCCCAGAGGTGGAGCCCAGAACTGTAGGCGGCCTGTGTCCCAGTCCTAGGACTCCTTGGGAGTCCCTCTGAGGAGCACACAGTCCCTAAGGCGCTGGTGCCTCTGGTGCAGGCAAGCAGTGCGGGGAGGGGACACCTGCTCCTTGGGGCGAGGCAGGACCTTCACCCCCTCAGCCTTTCCCCAGCCAGGCTGGGAGCAGAGTGGGTGGCAGGGCAAACAGAGTGGGGCCTGGCTCAAGGCCCCTCAGAGGATGTGAAAGCAGCAGGTCTAAAATTCAGATTTCCTGCTCCTCAGAGTCAGGCCAGGTCTACGGCTGGTCTTTTATCGGCCCTCAAGAATCATGGCCAGATCCCTTTATTACTTGCCTAAAGTTGCCCAGCCAAGGCACGTCAGCATGAGTGTGCTAGGCCAAGGTCTAGGTCTAGCAGACCTCCTTCAGTTTCACCTGAAACTCCCACCCCACCGCAAAAGGACAGAAGTAAAAATAGGCATTTGTTGGATCATATAACTAAAAAACCCAGAGGCAGTCTCTGTTCTGGCTTGGCTGGACCCTGTTCTCCCTGGCCCTCCACCCTGAGGCCCTGCTACCCCCAGGCATGCCTTCCTTCCCAGACCGGCCTTCTCATACCACTTAGATAAAGTGATTTATATTGTAAAATAAACAGGGAATGCTTGTTAAACTAGTTTAACAAGTGCTTAAAAATGGATAGTTTACTGTGATGTACTCATGCTGTGGAATATACCAGAACTGCAAGAGACCACACGGTTTCACCGGGGATTCCAGGGAGCTATTTCCAAGTTGTCCGAACACTACACTCATCAGACCACCATGAAGCTGGAAGGGAAAGGGCAGGGTCAAGGTCAAAGCAAAACAGTCAGACTAGGCCAAAAGAAATGCAAATGTGACAGTCAAGGGATAAGAAGACTGGGAGAGAGACAGGCCCCAGGAAGTCTGGGTGTTGAAGTTCAGTGTGAGTTCAGGAAACAGGTGATCTATAGGGGCTGAAGGGAGGGAAGGGCAAGCAAGTTCTCTGCCCCGCTCAGCACTGATGCAAAGATGAGGACCGCAGTCTCACTTGACTCTGACTCGTTTCCCATGCTCCGTAACTGGAGGGCTTGCAGTGCACAGACTCAGTGTGTGGCCAACAGGGGCCTTTTCTGCAGCTTGCTCTGCTTCGTGGGCCTCATTTTTGCATGGTGTCTCTGGTTCTTCTTCTTCTTCTTTTAATGTTTATTTTTGAACGGAGGGGAGGGGCAGAGAGAGGGAGACAGAGGTTCCGAAGCGGGCTCCGTGCTGACAGCAGAGAGCCTGATGTGGGGCTCAAACCCATGAACCACAAGATCACGACCCGAGCTGGAGTCAGAGACACTTAACCTACCGAGCCACCCGGGTGCCCCTGTGTTTCTGGTTCTAGTGCTCTTCCATTTTCCTGCTGAGCCCTGCTGAGTTCTTCCCGTGTTCCCGGATTCTTCTGGCAATTCTTATTAGGAGATAGTCATCCGTGGGCAGGAATGGCCAGGGGTTGGGCATTTTCAACTAGAGGGACTCTACATATTTCATGGCTTCCTGTGAGGTCCTAGAACACACATTCCTCTACCAGGTCTGCTTCCTGGTCACAGGAACCTCTGCAGCCCGTGGACACCTCTCTCCTGGACATTCTTGTATCTCTGTCTCAGGAGGTGTCAGGCCAAGCATTAGCTCACAAAGGGATGGGGAGCAAATGAGGCTGCAAGATGAGGCTGTGGAATTGTCAGGCATCCTCAAGCTTTTAATGAAGAGCCTCCATCCTGAAGATGCCCAGGAGCCCATCAAGAGTCGTCCCATTAGAACAAAGGACACTCAGCGCGCCTGGGTGGGTCAGTCGGTTAAGCACCAGACTCTTGATTTCGGCTCAGGTCATGATCTCACAGTTCAGGAGTTCCAGACCTGCGTCTAGCTCCACACTGACAGTGTGGGGCTTGCTTGGGATCCTCTCTCTCTCTCTCTCCCTCCCCCCTCTCCCACTCTCTCCCTTTTGCTCAAAAATAAATAAACTTAAAAACACAAAAAAACAAGACACTCCTATCACCCAGGAAATTCCAAGGGATTGCAGAGCTCTGTGTCAGAAACAGGTCCAAAACCAAACGTCAGAATAAAGGATGCTCCTAATGCTCTTATCACTTAGGAAGTTATAGGAGTTTAGGAGCCCTGTGTCAGGAACTGGGCAGAGACCAATATATTTGCTATTATTTCATAGGCTGCTACAATACCACAGAATACCACAGACTGCATGGCTTAAACAGCAGACATTTCTTTCTCAGTGTTGGAGACTGAAGTCGGAGATCTTGGCGCCAGGACGGTCGGTTTTGGTGAGAGCCCTCTTCTGGGTCGCGGCTTGCCAACTTCTCACTGTGTCCTCACATGGTGGAAAGAGAGCAAGGGAGCCTTTCGTAGTTCCTTTTATAATGGAGCTAATCTGCCTCATGAGGGCTCCACTCTTATGAGCTAATTCTCTCCTAAATATCCCACTGGGGGCTAGGATTTCAACATAGAACTTGGAGAGGGCACAAACATTCAGTTCATTACAAGTATATTGTGAAAACCAAGAGATTTGCCTTGGTGCAATCCAGAGACCTGATTCAGATTTTAATGGTTTTATACACACTCATTTGTATGTGCGTTGTGTAACACTGTGTAATTGATGTCATGTGTACATTTATGTAACCACCATCACCATCAAAATACAGAACTGTTCCATCATTACAGAGATCCTATCAGATGCACCCTTGTCCCTAACCCCTGGCAACTACTAAATCTGTTCTCTATCTCTATAATTTTGTCATTTCATGAGTGATATATAAATGGAGTCATCAAGTATGTAACTTTTTGAGATTAGCTTTTTTTTTTTTCATCAGCATAATTGCTTTGAGATCCATTCAAGATGTTTTGTTCCTTTTTATTGCTGAGTAATATTCCAGGGTGTGGACACACCATTCATGCATCGAAAGACACTGAAATTATTTCCAAATATTGGCTATTACAAATAAGCTGCTATGAACATTCACGCACATATTCTGAGTAGACCTATGTTTTCACTTCTCTGGAATAAGTGCCCAGGAGTGTGATTGCTGGGTTGTATGATAAGCGTATGTTTAGGTCAACAGAAACTGCCAGGTAGTTTTCCAGAGTAACTATACCATTTATATTTTCACCAACAATGCACAAGAAATGCAGTTTCTTTCTATCCTCCTCAGCATTTGGTATTGTCATCATTTTTACTTCAGCTGTTTGAACAGGTATGCAGTTACCACTGATCATGTAACTGATTTTCTACCTTGGTCTCAGGGGGCTGGTTTCTCTACCCCTCTATAGAGAGACTATACTATACATCTATTTGTCCCTATTCATTAGGGCATAATGACCCCTTGACAAGTGTTATAACTGGTCACTATCCCTGTATGAGACACTCACGTTAATGGGACAAGGGAAGACGCACAGAAGTAGACCCTTCCTGGAGAGCAGCAAGTCACAGGGTGAAGGTCAGCAGTTTTCTAGTTCTTCCCCATCCTCCAGAGGTCACTATCCTGTGTCTTTGTGCAGTTCCTCTGAAAGGTTTGTACTGTTCTTCACCCTTTGCCTTCTAGGCTGACTTTGCCACCCGGTGGTATAAATTTAGGGGTTCTCTTCTGGCTTTCAAGGATTTCTTTTTTTTTTTTTTAATTGAAGTTTGGTTGACATACAATATTATATTAGTTTCAGGTGTACAACATAGTGACTTGGCAATTTTATACAATTCTCAGTGCTCACTGTGATGTGTAGTCACTATCTCTCACCATTAATGTTATTATAATGTTATCGAGTATATTCCTCATGCTGTATTTTTTCATCTCTGTGAGTTTTTTTTTTTTTTTGAATGAGAGAGAGAGAGAGAGAGACAGAGAGAGAGAGAGAGAGAGAGAGGGGAGAATGCGGAGTCTGGAGCAGGGCTCGAGCTCACCTGATGCAGAGCTAGAACTCACCAACTGTGAGATCGTGACCTGAGCCAAAGTCGGATGCCTAGCCAACTGAGCCACCCAGGCGCCCCTGGCTTTCAGGATTTCAAGAGGCATGTGTGGTATGCGGACGTGTTAGGATCATCTTATATTGAGCTGTAGAGTGTCGTCCATGGATATCTAGCTGATTGTACAAGACTGACTTGAAATGAGAGGCAGGTATCTATGAAAGATGGTCAAGGGTATCTCACAGGGCCCAGTGCTGGGTGGGAATCAGTTCTTTTCTCTAGAAAAAGAACTGGGTCTTCTTAGACACGGGCTCTGTCTAGAGTCAGGTATTGGTATAGAGTTCACTGTTGGCCTGGGTGCCCCCAACTCAGGGTGAATGAAAAGCCACTCAGAAGTGTTTGAGGGGGACAGCAACACATTCTCCAGGGCTTGAAGGAATAGCTAGACGGAATATGAGCTGAGACCGTCACCTCTAATAATAGAGATCACAGCAGGAGACCACCTGTGACTCTGAAGGACAAGGTAATTCTATTTAAGGTTGTGGGATCAGTGATCCCATAATTCCAAGAAGGGTGTGGATGCTGAGCCCCTTCTCAGATTCTAGAAACATGCAGGCTCTAATTCTGTCTATTGTCAGAAGCCTGCAGCAACATTTAAACTGATAAACTCAAGACACAGGCATAGTGACTTCATAAAGAGTTTTGAGAATTTGTTATACACTCTGGATACAAGTCCTTTATTAGATATTTGATTTGTAAGTATTTTCTCCTAGTCTGTGGCTTGTCTTTTTCTTCTCTTAACAATGTTTTACAAACAGTAGAAGTGTTGATTTTGATGAAGTCCAAATGGTCATTTTTTTCTTTCATGGATTGTGTTTTTGTTGTCATTTAAAAATTTTTTTTATTTTTTAAAATGTTTATTTTTGAGAGAGAGAGAGAGAGAAAGAGAGACAGAGACAAAGTGTGAGTAGGGGAAGGGGAGAGAGAGAGGGAGACACAGAATCTGAAGCAGGCTCCAGGCTCTGAGCTGTCAGCACAGAGCCCAACGCAGGGCTCGAATTCACGAACCACGAGATCATGACCTGAGCTGAAGTTGGACGCTTAACCAAGTGAGCCACCAGTCACCCGTTTTTGTTGTCATTTCTAAGAGATCTTTGCCTAATCCAAGACCACAGAGATTTTTCTCTTGAATTTTCTTCTAGTAGTTTTATAGCTTTAAGTTGTACACTTAGGTCTATGATCCATTTTGAGTTAATTTTGGTATAAGATGAGATGTTTGGACTGAAGTTCGTATTTTTGCATATGGATATCTACTTGTTCCAGCATTACTTGTTGAAAAAACTATTGCTTCTCCACTGAATTGCCTTTGCACTTTTGTCAAATATCAATTAACTATATATGTGTGGGTATATTTTCTAGACTCCCTGTTCTGTTTCATTGATGTATCTGTCCCTGTTTACACTAACATCACACGGCCTGGATTGATCTAATCTTCTAAGTCTTGGTTGTGTAAGTCAGATAGTTCAAGTCTTCTAGCTTTATGATTTCCCAAAGTTGTTTTTGACTCTTCTAGGTCCTTTGCATTTTCACATGAATTTTTGAATTAGCTTGTCAATCTTTATTTAAAAGCCTGGGATTTGGGCTGGTATTGCACTGAATCTACAGTTCACTTGGGAAAGACTGACATCTTCACAATATTGAGTTCGTCATACCTCATCTCAATATTGAGACAGTATATCTTCATTTTTTAAATCCCTTAATTTCTCTCAATAATTTTTTATTATTTTCAGAGTAAAGGTCTTGCCATTTTTCAAATTCATCCCTAGCTATTTCACTACTTATTTATTTACTTACTTATTTTTATTTATTTTTTTTATTTTTTATTATTATTATTTTTTTTAGCAAAGTTGATTGCCTTTAGATGGTTTGTGCTCCGAAGCAGCCTTCTCAAACTTTTATGTGCATAGACATCACCTAGGGACCTTGTTAAAATGCAGATCTGTTTCACTAGGTCTGTCCTGAGATTCTGCTATTTCTTTTCTTTTTTTTTTTTCTTTTCTTTTTGGGACAGAGAGAGACAGAGCATGAACGGGGGAGGGGCAGAGAGAGAGGGAGACACAGAATCGGAAACAGACTCCAGGCTCCTAGCCATCAGCCCAGAGCCCCACGCGGGGCTCGAACTCACGGACCGCGAGATCGTGACCTGGCTGAAGTCGGACGCTTAACCGACTGCGCCACCTAGGCGCCCCTACTTACTTATTTATTAAAGTGTATTTAAAAAGTTTTTTAAATATTTATTTTTGAGAGAGGGAGAGACAGAGTGTGAGTGGGGGAGAGGCAGACAAAGAGGGAAGGAGAGAGAGTCCAAAGCAGACCTCAGGCTCTGAGCTGTCAGCACGGAGCCCAACTTGGGGCTTGAACTCACAAACTGCGAGATCATGACCTGAGCTGAAGTCAGACACTTAACCAACTGAGCCACCGAGGCACCCCTTTAAAAGTGTATTTTTAAGTACTCTCTACACCCAATGTGGGGCTCAAACTCATGACCCCGAGATCAAGAGTCACGTGCTCTAACAACTGAGCCAGCCAGGCACCCTGGAAATTAAAAATTTTAAAAGACAATACCATTTGCAATAGCACTTAAAAAATGAAATAGTTGAGGTGCCTGGCTGGCTTAGTTGGGAGAGCATGTGACTCTTGATCTTGGGGTTGTGAGTTCAAGCCCTGTGCTGGATGTAGAGATTACTTAAATTTAAAAAATAAATAAATAAAAATAAATACAATAAAATTTCCAATGGTTCATTGACAGTATATAGAAATACTATGATTTCTGTGTATGGATTTTATATCCTGCAACCTCTACTTAGTTAGAAGATGCCCTTGTCTTTTTTTTAATATAGACATTTAGTGTATAAATGTCCCTCTAAGTACTTATTACCTGCATCCCATAAATTTCCATATGTTGTGTTTTTTTATTCTCATTTGGTTCAGGATACTTTCTAATTTCCCTTTTGATTCCTTCTCTGATCTATGGGGTATTTTAAAGTATGTTACTTAGGGGCATCTGGCTGGCTCAGCTGGTATAGCATGAGACTCTTGATCTCGGGATTGTGAGTTCAAGCCCCACATTGGGCTTAAAGCCTACTTTAAAAACATAATAAAGTATGTTATTTAGTTCCCAAATATTTGGGGGTTTTCCAGATATCTTTGTGTTATGGATTTCTAATTTAATTCCATTGTTGTCAAAGAATATACTTTCTATGTTTTGAATCCTTTCACATTTATTGAGACTTGTTTTATGGCCTAAAAATGGTCTATCTTGGTAAATTTTCTGTCCTAGAAAAAGTTTATTCTGCTGTTGTTGGGTGGAGTGTTCTATAAATGTCAGTTAGGTCCAAAAAATATCAATTGAGTCAAGTGAGTTGATAGTAATGTTCACATCTTCTGTATCTTGACTGATTTTCAGTTTGCTTGTTTTATCAATTATTGTTCTATTCGATATTGAAATTTATGATGATTACTTGACTATGCCTATTTCTCCTTGCAGGTCTGCTGGTTTTTGTTTCGTGTATATTTGAAGCTCTATTATTAGATGTATAAGCATTTAGGAAGGTTCTGTCCTCTTTATGAATTGACCCCTTTATCATTATGAAATGACCCACTTTATCCCTGGTAATATTCTTTGTTTTGAAACCTAACTTGTCTGGTACTAAAAAAAATTTTTTTTTAATATTTATTTTTTCATTAAAATTTTTTTTAATGTTTATTTTTGACAGAGAGAGAGAGAATGAGTGGGAGAGGGGCAGAGAGAGAGGGAGACACAGAATCTGAAACAGGCTCCAGGCTCTGAGCTGTCAGCACAGAGCCCAACGCGGGGCTCGAACTCACAGACAGTGAAATCATGACCTGAGCTGAAGTCAGATGCTCAACTGACTGAGCCACCCAGGCACCCCGATTTTTAATATTTATTTTTGAGAGCGAAAGAGAGAGGGGTGGGGGGAGAATGGGAGAGGGGCAGAGAGAAAGGGAGACAGAGTCTGAAGCAGGCTCCAGGCTCTGAGCTGTCATCACAGAGCCTGATGTGGGGCTTGAACTCACAAATGACAAGATCATGACCTGAGCTGAAGCTGGATGCTTAACTGACTGAGCCACCCAGGCACGCCTAACTTGTCTGGTATTATTAGAGCCACTGCAGCATCTTTTGTTGTTGTTGTTATTGTTAGTGTATCTTTTCCCATTCCTTTACTTTTAACCTATTTGTTTCTTAAAAGTATGGTTCTTATAGGCAGTATATGGTCGGGTATTGATTTTTTTCATCCATCACATTTAATTGGAGTGTTAGGACCATTTCATTTAATGTTGATAGTATTTTGCTGCTTGTTTTCTATTTGTCACCTCTATTGTTTCCCTTATCCTCTTTATTGTATTCTTCTAGATTGTTTTTATGATTCTGTTTTGTCTCCTTTTTTGGCTTGTTAGCTATAACTCTTTGTCATGTAATTTTGTGGTTGTCTTAGGGTTTACAGTATACATCTTAAACTTATCACAGACATTATATCACAGAATGTATAAGAACCTTACAATACTATGCTTCTATTTTGCCCCACTCTGCCTTTGTGCTATTATTTTCATATATTTTATTTATACATTTGTTATACACCCCACAATACATTATTTTGCCTTAAACAGCCAATTATCTTGTAAAGAGATTTAAACAATAAGAAAAAAAGCTTTTTAGGGGCACCTAGGCGGCTTAGTCAGTTAAGCGTCCACCTCCTGATTTCAGTTCAGGTCCTGATCCCACGATTTGGGAGATTGGGCCCCACACTGGGCTCTGTGCTGACAGCACAGAACCTGCTTGGAATTCTCTCTCTCTCCCTCTCAAAATAAATCAACCTTTTTAAAAATGTTTATTTCTTTTTGAGAGAAAGAGAGTATGAGCAGAGAAGGGGCAGAGAGAGGGAGACAGAGGATCTGAAGCAGGCTCTGCACCATCAACACAGAGCCCAACGGGGGGCTCGGATTCATGAACCATGAGATCATGACCTGAGCTGAGGTTGGACACTTAACCAACTGAGGCACCCAGGCGCCCCTAGATCTTATTTTCAAAGGGTACCCTCAAGATCCCTCCCCATCACTCCAGAAAACACTCAGGCATCCACAGGGAAGAGAGACGTTTGCTTTCAAAACTATACAAAGTTGAAAAGGTTGAAAATACACAATTCGAAAGGTAATTCAAAAGCAGGTTTGAAAACACAGAGTCAGAATAAACAAGGGAAAATGAAACTGAAGGGAGACCTGGATATACATTTGAAAGGAAAGGAAGTCACTGTGTTGTTCAGAAGGACAAGGAGAACTATGACATAAATCTGTAAAGCATTCACGATTTAAGGGAATAAAATACCTGGAGCCTTTCTGTTAGTGTGGTACTTTTTAGACTGAATTGTGCCCCCGTCCCTGATCCCCAAGTTTATGTGTTGAAGTCTTACTCCTCAGTACCTAAGAATGCCACTGTATTTGGAGGTAAGTTCTTTAAAGGGGTGACTAAGTTAAAATGAAGCCATTAGGATGAGGCCCCTAGTCTAACATGGCTTACGAGAAGTGGAAGGGTTGCCAGGAACGGCCATGTAAAGACGCATCAAGAGGGCAGCATCTGCAAGCCAAGGAGAGAGGCCTCAGAATACACACCGGCCAATACCTTTTCTTGAACTTCCAGTCTCTAGAACTGTGAGAAAATAAACTTCTGTTATTTAAGCCACTCAGTCTGTGGTGTTTTGTGATGGCGGCCAGAGCAAGCTGATACAAGGATATAAAGTTCTATTAATTTTATCGTTTGTTGCTGGATCCAGCTGGGCCTGAAGATGGAGGTTACCTCTGGTCTTCTGAGCAGACTTAGTGTGGCCATTTCCTGGCAATGGGAAGCTAGTTAATTTCTCTGTACTTTGTGTTTTTCATCTCTAACACTGAACCTAATAATACCTGTACAGCAGCCAGCATCAGGCACATAGAAGGTGATCAATAAACACCAGGTTATTTCCACTTTCTCACAGACTATATTTTGTCCAGTATCTTATAATAACCCCTGTATTTATACTGCATTTTTAAAAAGTATATTTATTTATTTTGAGAGAGGACGAGAGTGAGAGCGAGCGCAAATGGGGGAGACAGACAGGGACAGGGAGACAGAGAATCCCAAGCAGGATCTGCACTGTCAGCATGGAGCCTGATGTGGGGCTTGATCTCATGAACCGTGAGATCATGACCTGAGCTGAAATCGAGAGTCTGACATTTAACCAACTGAGCCACCCAGGCGCTCCTATACTGCATCTTAACTGTATTTATACAATGTATTTCTCATATTTTTTTCTAATAGGCAAGGCAGAGATTAGTATTCACAATTTACAAACTAAAAGACTAAGGACAAGTCCAGAGAGTTGCAGGAGGTTACACAGTGAGGCTGTGATAAAGTCAGGAGACAGGCCAGATAGTCCTATGGGTGTTTGTGGCTTCTCTGCATTTGACTTCATTGCCAACTGGTGAAATGTACCAGTTGTCTGTCCTACACTTAATGGTCACTACAATTGTGCCTTTTTGAACTGTTTGCTTTTTTTTTTTTTTTAATTTTTTGGGGGGGGTTGTGGAGAGACGGAGCATGAGCAAGGGAGGGGCAGAGAGAGAGGGAGACACAGATCCAAAGCAGGCTCCAGGCTCTGTGCTATCAGCACAGAGTGTGACACGGGGCTCGAATCCACAGACCGTGAGATCATGACCTGAACCAAAGTCGGACGCTTAACCAACTGGGCCACCCAGGCACTCCATGAACTCTGTTTTTTTAATAATTTTTCTGTTTCCCTCTTTTGGGTGAGGCAGTTCAACTGCCCACCTACAGCAGGCCTACTATCCCATGGTAATCTCTTGTTTTAGTGGCTCTGATCCTAGAAATCAGACCCTACTTGATACCAATGTATATAAAACAGAAATCAGTAAGCTCTGAGGCCTCCAGGAGCTATGTTCTTAAATCTTATGCTATTGATTGTAACTGCTCAGAGGCCTTCAGGGCTCCCTTCTGGGGTGTGGGAGGCTAGCTGCTGGTTCCGTAGGACCCTGCCCGCCTGCCCGATCCCAGCGACACAATCTCACCAATAGCTGTGGCACAGTCAGTGCCTATTGAATAAACGGTCTAGTGGTTTTGGAACTGTCATATTTGACGTTGCCACCAAAGGGCTCTCCCCAAGGTCGCCAGGGATTCCAGTCTCTAAACCCAGTGGACAATTTCCAGTGTGGACAATTTTCAAAAACCAAGGATAGTTCCAAGCTTTCTAGCCGGAGCTGCACGAATGACAGAATTGCTACCAACTGCTGTAGGTGTAGATTTGGAGGAAAGACCAGCAGCTCCGTTTTGGACTTAGCAGAGAGAGGTCTGGCTGGAGGTGAAAATTTGGGAGTTAAGAGCATATTAATACTCATTTAAAGCCAGGAGACCCAGGGAATGTGCACCAACAGAAGAAATATAATTGGAGAACCCCTGAGGAGCTTCAATGTTTAGAATTTGGGAGGTGAACAAGAACCATAAAGGAGGCTGAGAGTCACCAGTGTGGTGAGAGGAAAGCAAAGGAAATGTCAGAGGAGGGAGACATGGGCTGTGTCAGATTCTGTCGTTAACTACCTTGAGATGGCTGTGCCGGAGAGGTCATCTATAGCCCCGAGAGCCCCCAGGCTACACGGGGGTCTCTGGCTGCCTTGTGAATGAGCCATCATGAACACGTGGCCCAGGTGAGCCTTCAGGTTGACTACAGCCACCACAGACATCTGACTGCAACCACACGGTCCTCTCCGTAGGCCTTTTCACAACACGGTAGCTGACTTTCCTGGAGAAGTCATGAGAGATAGGGATCCTCTAGCCTCAGGAAAGCCTTCAGATGACTGCAGGTACAGCTGACAATTTGACTACAATGTTTTAAGAGACACTGAGCTGATGGGGTGTCTGGGTGGCTCAGTTGGTTAAGTGTCCAACTCTTGATTTCGGCTCAGGTCATGATTATCTCATGGGTTCCAGCCCCACATCAGGCTCTGTGCTGTCAGCATGGAGCCTGCTTGGGATTCTCTCTTTGTCCCTCTCCTGCTTATGCTCTCTGTCTCTCTAAATAAATAAATAAACATTAAAAAAAAGAGAGAGAAACCACCCAGGTAAGCTACTCCCAGATTCCTGACCTACAGAAACCAGTGAGATAATGAATATTTATTGTTTTAAGCCACTACACTTTGAAGTAACTTGAATGTGGTTAACAGATAACTGATACGTGTGGCAACAGCCTCATTTTATGGGTGAAGAAGGTAAAGCTCGGGGGACAAGGTGACCAGCTCAAGATCATGGAATGAACGAATGACAGAACCAGCTTGCACCCAGAGTAGGATCTTGCACATGGTATGTTCTTGACGAATATTTGTTGAATTGGCCCAATCATTTTCTTCTGCTGTCAGGTTAGGTTATAGTTGAAGTACAACAGTGATGAGTTACAACCAATTATTATAAACATAAAAACAGTCTGCATGATTGATTAAATGCTATGGGGCCTAGAGACATCTCCTCTCCATCTAGTGACATGCTGACTCAGGGAAAGGCGAAGGCTTGAGTACACGCACATTTGTCTTCCTTGTTGCCAGAATCCAAACATGCTTGTTTTTGGGGTATCCCAAGAGAACTAATAGGGCCTGTGTCAGTCAGGGTCCAATTGGAAGAAGCCACACAATAATTTAAACCGTGATTTAACATAAAAGTTATGAATTGTCTTGTAAGAATTCTAAAGAAATACCAGGGATAAGGACCAGGTGCTAACTATCTCAGGGGCTGAGTAGATGCCCAGGGAAGAGGCTCCCAACTGGAGGGCTGAAATCCAGCCCATGTTGGATACATCCAGATATACAGAATAGATACAGAAGAAACACAGAGAAATTGTTGCAGTGCCACACTGGCAGAATTTGCTGGAAATCTCCCCTTTAGGGTACTGGGGAAGGCTGTTCATGGTGAAGTGTCTCAGCAAAAAGATTACATCATACAACTGCCTGTAGGGATAAGCCAGGGGATGTTGCTGACTGCGGGGGGGGGGGGGGGGGGGGCCTGCAGGACACTGGTGCTGGAGACATCAGCTGCACTGCAGGAGTCGGCCAACTGAGCAAACCAGGAAGGAAAACTCCTTCCTTTTGAAACGTGTCTCCAGTGCCCTCCACTGACAAAGCTTAACATCAGGCCTGCTGTCAGAGGAAAGATATTTAAAGGGCCCAGATCCATTTTTAGAGAGCAGACAACAAAGAATGAATTTGGAGCGGAGAAGCAAGTAATTGATAAATAGCACAACCTGGCTCAAAGATGCGTAAGAAGTCTACAGCTCAGGCATTTTGCTCGAGGCAGCAAGTGACGGTTTTTCCCTGGCTTGAGACAAGCAGGAAAACAAACACGAAGTATGGCAACCAGCTCCATCAGGCCGAAGTCTCAAACTAAAGTTGGGTAGCCAAGTAGGTTAGACAAGCAAGCGTAACAGGCCCCAGTATATGAAAAATCAAACGCCGAGGGAAAAACAAACAACCTGAACTTTTTTTTTTTTGCAATCGAACCACACTGCAAGTGTGTAACATATAAAGGTTATAATACTGGGTGTTTCAAAGACAAAATTTAAAAATACATGTTGAAAAATAGAAATCTTTTAATTATTAAAATTTTTGCTCATAATCTGTTATTCCTTTGATTTGGAACCAGAAACCTGACACCTTTTTTTCTGCATCAAGATGTCAATGTCTGGTCTCATATTTCGAGTCGCAATGTGTAATCCTGTATCCTTTAATTGGGAGCGAAACTTAGTTTTACTCAATTTCATAACAGAAAACAGCTGTTCACAGACATAGGTGCTTCCGAACATGGACAGAATTTTTGCACAATGTTTTCTATATTTGGGGTAACTCTTGCTGAGGTATTTGTAGAATTCTGGTATTCCAATGTCATCATATTTCGTTTTTAATACCGTATTACACTGCAGTTCAATAACTTCCATTTGTAATTCTTCATTAACACTATCGATGTTAATTGAGAAAGGTGAGCTAAACAGTATGAGTTCATTTTCACAATGTTTGAAATCAAAGAACCTTTTTTGGAATTCCATCTTTAACTCCGCAATTTTGGGGATGTAGATTAAGCCATCACGTTCGTTTCTGGAAACCGATTTCAGTGTAGGAAAGTGAGCCAGATTATTTGCAGCCAAATGAGCTTCCCAGAGACTCAATTTTGCGAGGAAAGAGCAAACTGAATCATACATTTGTGTCACTACTTGTGAACGTCTCTGAAGGGAGATATTCAAAGTGTTCAGATGGTTTGTGATGTCAACTAAAAAGGCCAGGTCTCTGATCCAGTCTTCGCTGGTGAGCTGGGGAAGGGGTTTGCCCTTGGAAGACATGAACACATCTATCTCTTTTATCAATTCAAAAAATCTCTTCAGCACCATGCCACGACTAAGCCACCTTACCTTTGTATAGTAAAGGAGATTACCGTATTGGGCATTCAGTTCCTCAAGCAAAGCCCTGAACTGCCTGTGGTTGGAGCCCCGGGTGCGTATCCAGTCCACTGTGTTAATCACTACGTCCATGACATGTTCTAGCTTTAACTTTTTAGTACAAAACAATTCCTGGTGAATAATGCAGTGGATAGATTTAAGCTCTGCATCCTTGAAAAACATTTTGACCTTGGACTTAAGTTTTGCCACAAGTCCAGTGTTATCACAGACCATCGCAGGAGCACCATCTGTGGTTACACTTACTAGTTTTGACCAGTCAACATTAAACTTTTCAAGACTTTTCTCAACATACAAAAACAGGTCATTCTCAGATGTTGGGTCTGTCATGGGCACCATGTCCAAAAGTTCTTCAGTGATGTCAAAATTCTCATCAACACCCCGGATAAATATAATCAACTGCCTCGTATTATTTATGTACGTGCTCTCATCAACTGCAATAGAAAATGTCACAAATGATTTCACTTTTTCTCGCAACTTGTCCTGTAGGTTCTCAGCCATATCTTTTACTCGCTGAGCAACAGTGTTTCCAGTTAGACTTATGTTGGCAAATGCCGGTTTCTGCTCTGGACACAGGATTTCCGCAGCACTCAAGAGACAGTCTTTTATAAACTCACCATCTGTAAAAGGTTTCGATGCCCGGGCAATTTTCTCACTTATGACATAACTGCATTTCACAGCAGCATCACTTAGTTTATTTGTATTTGATGACAGATGCTGAAGAAACTTTAGTCCTTTCTTTAGTTCGCTAAGTTTTTCATCACGCATCTCTTCCGTATACCGGTCAAAGTGCTTGCTATGGTTTGCCTCGTAATGGCGTCTTAAGTTGTATTCTTTTGACACAGACAAAGTCTGGTTACATATTAAACACACGGGGCTGTTCTTAACTTCCACAAAGAAATATGCTCGTTCCCACTTTTCTTGAAACATGCGATGCTCTCGATCCATCTTTCGTTTTCCCACTTTTGACAGAGAAACAGGGACAAAAACAGAGTTCACTTTTCTTTACTGTAAGAGAAACACCACCACAAGATAAAATGGTGCCTGACATTGGTTCTGAGGAGTGGAGGAGAGCGGAATGGAACCTGTAGCAAACTGTAAAGCCTTCCAAAGGGCACAGCCACGACTCAGCCGGGGCAGATTGTGAGTATGTGGGAACCCAGGCCCCATTGCCACCAGATCTACCCAATTGCTGAAGCAAAGCCAGATATTGTATTTTAACACAAAATCAGCCGACTTTTAGACACGGTAAATTAAGGCAAAATATGCTAGACACTGCGAAAGGCAAACAAAGTGAGTAAGTGTAAGGATCGTAAAGAACCCCATGGTAACAGTTTGGCCTCTTGCAGCCCGACTCACCTCCTAGCATTCGGCCAACCACTTCCAGGGTTGCCAGGGCTTCTACCCCACACTGACCCAGGGCGGCTTCATCCTGCAGGGGAGAACCTGCCAGAAGCACGACTTTGTCTTCAGTGGTGAGGCCCTCCAGGAAGGCCACATGAGCCTAGGGAAGAAAGGGAGGGTCAAGAGTGTTCTCTGGGGGAAGTCACAGGAAGCCAGGCACAGGGCACATGGGTTAGGGAAGCTCAGGGATACACTATCACCTTTACCTTGATCTGGGCAACTGTCTCCAGGCCGGTCACTTCAAGAGTGTGCAGCTCCCGGGCACGGACAAACAGCTGCATGTCAGTGACTTGGCGACAGAGAAGAGTGAGGTCAGCAGCTGGGAGACTCAGGAAGAGGGGTTGTGAGGGTCCAGGACAGTTCGTGGGGCAGAAGAACACTAGTGGGTGGGACAGCATCCTTGGGGAATCGCGGGGCAGAGCTAACCAGAGCCCACAGTGGGGGCACGCACAGGGGCGAAAGGTTAGACCTCCCCCGACCCCGAGCCCAGGTCCCGCTTGCCCGTTCCCCTAAACCTTGCTGCCTTCGGTCCCTCAAGTATCACGTTTCCGTTCCACCCGGATCTTACCTGGGACCGAGCCTCGCGCCGCCGTAACCGTGGAAACGGAATCCGGAGGCTACAGAGCGAAGGCGCGAAGACACCCGCCACTAGGGGCGCATTGCGTCACTGCCCCGCGCCTCCTCAGGCCTCGCCCCCGCGCCTCCTCAGGCCTCGCTCCCGCGCCCTTCGCCACGCCCCCCCCCGCGGTCCGCGCACGCGCGGGCGCCCTCCAGGGCGGGCAAAGGCTCTCGGAAGCGGCGCCAAGATGGCGGCCCCTGTGCTCAGGCCCTTTTGGCAGAGCTGGAAAGCGGGCTCTCTGCAGCTTGTGGGATGCGGCAGGTGATGGGAGCCGCTTAGCCTAACACTCACACGGAAGTCCAGCCATTTCTCGGGACCTCGGAGCAACGAGTAGCCCGCTAGAACCTCGGTTTTCTCCTTCGAGGTGGACATCTGTTTTAAGCACAGATAGGGTGAGGGTGCAGAGAAAGAGAGGAGGTAGCAAAGAGTGCGCAGGACAGGGGCGCCTGGCTGGCTGAGTCAGAGGAGCGAGTGACTCTTGATCTTGAGGTTGTCAACTCGAGCCCCATGTTGGGTGTAGAGATTACTTAAAAATAAAATCTTCGAAAAAATGCGTAGAGGGACAGAACGACCACGGGGCTTCAGGTGTGGCCATGGTCCCTGATGGCCTCAACTACAAGGAGCAGCATGTTTAGTTCGGCTCCCTCTTTTCATTTAGACTGGGGGCAGGAGGCAGACTGAGTGGGACGCCCAGGAACTGTGGGTCCCAAAGGGCCTTCAGCCCACCCCCACCTTGGCAGCCCCTTCCCGTTGTAACCCTCAGGCCTAATCCAGCACTGGGGTATTGTGTTGGAAAGAAATACTCCACGAGGATCCTTATGGCAGAATAGTTGTCACAGATTGTAGGGGGAAAAAAAAACAAAAACAAAAACCTAGGCCTGAATCCCAACTCACAATTTACCCTAAGGGTCTAACTCTTCTGTGAAGCTGGGCAACAATAATTACTCTCTAGAAGGGTTGCAGGAAATAGGTACAACTCTCACTTAGCATGGTGTTGGGTATGCCTGCATAAAACTAAAACCAGGAAAAACGTGTATCAGAAAGACTTTTAAATGTTGAAAGCCTTTTATCTTGGCCTGGTATAATGGTTTAGACTTTGGAGCCAGACTGAATTCAGATCGCAGTTCCGTGGCTTACAATCTCTATGATCATCGGCAAGTCACATAACCTGTACCTCAGCTTTCTCATCTGAGAATGGGGATAATAGAACCTACTCCTATGAGAATTGAGTAAGTCAATGTATTTATAAAGCATTTGGAACAATATCTGGCACAGAATAAGTGAAACATTGTTAATAAATAAAAACAGAGATATACCATGTTGAGTTAGACTTGTGATCCAAGCGTTTTTTCGTAATTCTTCAAACAGAACTCACTTGAGCCTCACAGATGGGAGAAGCAGACACGTCAGAGGCCAGCCCTTTTCCAGTCTTGTAACCCATTAGTCTGGGTTCCTGGCCTTGGCTTCTGCTTTGCTCCCTGCCTGGAATGTTCTCCTTTCACCTGTTGAGTTTCTTCTATCCATCCTTGGAAGCCAGTCGCTAAGTTGGTTGTTTCTTTGCTTCAGACACAGACCCAGGAGCTGACTAATCACTCTACCATGGTGGAGTCTGGTTGAGTGCTAGTCTGTGGAGATCCTGCTACCCCCAGAAGTATCCCAAAGCCCCCAAAGCATGCACAATGTTTCATCTTGAGTGGCTGGCACCTCTACACATTTAATCCCAGGATATGGGGGTAGCTTGAAGGCTGTGAGGGACTTTCAGGGGTACCCTGAGGGCAATAGTATCCATCACCGTGGCCCTTGGTGTTTGTGGAAGAGCCCACTCCCGCATCCCATGGTCGGCCCGTCTTCATCTGGGGTTTGCCTGATGGACAGGACCTGTGGGGAAATTCCCCAGGGCTGACATCTGACTCAGGTCTTCAGGAGTGGCCAGAAGTAGAGCCCTCTGTCTCCAAACACTATTGGATGCCTTACAGAGCTTTCCCAGATGAGAACAAGTGAAGCACAGAGAAGACCCAAGTGCTTGGATTCCCCCAGTAGGCCTGTGTTCTTGGCCTTGCATCCCTCTCATTGCTGCCTGAGGTTTCTAATTCAAGAACATGTGGCATCACAAGAACATAGGCTTGGGAGTCAATGGATCTAGGTTTAATTTTGGCCCCGTCATACACTGTGGGTGTCAGTCTCTCCCAACCTCAGTTTCACCAGGATAGAGATACTACATCTGACCTCAGAGGGCTGTTAGGATAAAATGAAGGTGCACATAAATCACTCAGAACTCTGTTCCTTTGTTCCAGAAATTTATCTGAGTCTTCCCGGCCTAAAGAAGGGAGAGATCGTTCTCAGAGAGTCACCTAAAACCCCACAGCAGCTGTGGCCTTGGTTTCATTTATACATTCATTTCTTCCTTCATTCCACAGACACTTACTGAGCACAACTCAAGCAGGAGACAAGTGCCAGGCCCTGTGCCCGACAGTGAGGTGTCAGGGTGAATAGTTTGTCCTGGCTGTAAACTTATGGAAAGGGAGGCTCTTGACCTGGAGTCTGGAGGTGGCTTGGCCATTTGGTGCTGCCCGTCTGTAGACGCTGAGAAAACAGGTGCTCAGCTTTGGGGAGATGAAGCCTAGGGAGCACTGGCTTATCATCCGTATTCTTTGCAACTCCCCCCCTCCCCCCGCCTCACCCAACCCGCCCTACTCTGTAAGGTGTTTCCCAACACACAGCATCACCTACCTTGTGTACGAGCACTACCCACAGCAACCTCCAGATGAGAAGAGGGGAGACATCTAGTCAGTGGGTAGATGGGTCAGACTTCTGGTCTCTTGCCTTTTCAGGGCTAAGGGGGTGGGAGCCCAGAAGGCTGAACTGCTCTCTCTGTCCTATAGAGGGATGAGGCACCCGGCTAGGACTGACTGACCTCCTTCCTTCTGGACATGGAGAGTTTCCCTCCGGTGGTACCGGGTTTGATGCCCATCACCTAGACCAGCCAGGTGATGGAGGATCATGCTGACCAAGGGCAGCTACATCTTGGCTCCTAGAGAAGGGCTTCTGACGTTTGGCCAAGCAGCCTGCGTGACAGTGTTCCCTGCATTACAGACAAGCTCTCGAGGTGGTGGAAGAAGCAGGGCCTCAGAGCTGGGGAGAGGTGCTGGCACTGTGAGGCAGGAAGCACAGTGGCTGGAATCCTTGGGACCAGTCCCTGCCCTGAAAGGGGGAGGCATGGGAGCTTGCAGAGGTTGCCAGCAGTGAAGGAGGGAAGACAGGGCCAGAACAGCTACGTACCTTCAAGGAGGGAAGACCCACCAGGAGTAGCCAAGCAAGGGATGGCATGGCTGATGGCCCCCGTGTGGTTCCTATCCTGACACAACTCAAGCAGGAGGCAAATTTAGGCTCTGGAAATGGGCATGGTGCCGGGAGGGGGTGAGCCTCAAACCTCTCCTTCGTAGGCCACTTTGTCCTTGCGATCTCACTCCTGTAAGTGCCGCTGAGCCCCTGCCTCGTGCTAGGCTGAGCAGAACTGACCCAGAGATGGGCATGAAGGACAGTCCTGCCGCCCCCGCCCCGCCCCGCCCCCATGTGGGAGCCGCCTCCTAGTCCCTTCAGATTCCCTTTCTCCAGCCCAGTACAGCCACCAGGAGTGGCTTCCCAGGGCCTTTGGGCTGGTGCGTGATGCAGGGAGGATGGGGGGCACAATTCCAGGGGACCCGGGGAAAGCACATCCCCCTTTCCTGGCTACTCTGGCCTCAACTCAGGTCCAGGTCAAGTGTGGCCTTCCAGCTGGGTGAAGCTCTAAGGAGGGTGTCCTTTTTTCTTGCCTTCCTCTCCCAAGGTAGAAGGGACAAGCCACCCAAGCGCTGAAGGGGGACCTTGCAGGCAAGAAGGTGCTGGCCCTTCAGCTCCCCATCCCCTGCCTACAGTGTTATTTGGACATAAAAAAAGAAAGAAGCATTGACACATGCTACAGCATCGATGAGCCCTGAAAACACGCCAAGTGGAGGAAGTCAGACCCCAAAGGACAATTATTTTATTTTATTTATTATTTACTTTTATTAATGAAAAGAAGAAGTTACTTTATTTTTCTTTCTTTCATTAAGATTTAAGGGTCTTTGGGGGGGGGGGCACGTGGGTGGCTCGGTCGACTGAGCGTCCAACTTCGGTTCAGATCATGATCTCACAGTTTGTGAGTTCTAGCCTGGCAGCAGGCAGGTGTCAGCGCAGAGCCTGCTTCGGACGCTCTGTCCCCCTTCCTCTGTGCCCCTCCCCTACCTCTTGAAAATAAATAAAATATTTTAAAAATATATATAAGGGTTTTTTTTTTCTTTAAAAAAATTTTTAACTCCAGGGGCACCTGCGTGGCTCAGTCACTTGAGTGTCTGACTTAGGCTCAGATTATGATCTTGCAGTTCCAGAGTTCAAGCCCCACATCGGGCTTGCTGCTGTCAGTGCACAGCCTGCTTTGGATCCTCTGTTCCCCTCTCTCTGCCCCTGTCCTGCTCATGCTCTCTCTCTCTCAAAAATAAACAAACATTTAAAAAAAACCCAAAACTTTCCTGCCTTAAAAAAAAAGAATATAAAAATTTAACTCCAGTATGGTTAACATACAGTGTTGCCTTAGTTTCATGGGACAATTATTTTAGATTCTATTTATATGAAATATCTAGAGGGGCGTCTGGGTGGCTCAGTCGGTTAAGCGTCCGACTTCAGCCAGGTCACGATCTCGCGGTCCGGGAGTTCGAGCCCCGCGTCGGGCTCTGGGCTGATGGCTCAGAGCCTGGAGCCTGTTTCCGATTCTGTGTCTCCCTCTCTCTCTGCCCCTCCCCTGTTCATGCTCTGTCTCTCTCTGTCCCAAAATTAAATAAACGTTGAAAAAGAAAATATCTAGAATTGGCAGATTCATAGGAACAGAAAGTAGGGTAGAGGTCACCAGGGGCTGTGGGGGAGGGGAAATGGGAGTAACTAATGGATGTGGCATGTCAGGGGCTATGAAAGAGATTTGGAAACAGTGGTGATGGTTGCACAACTTTGTGAATGTAATTAATGCCATCGAATTAAAGACTTAAAACCGGTTAAATGGCAGGTTTCACATTGTGCGTGTGTGTGTCCTCAATAAAAAATTTTTAAACATTTAAAAAAGGCCACAAAGCCAAGCAAAATGCCTCCTGGTCAAATTCAGCCTCCACGATGAAATCTGACACAGGACCTGGAGGCAGGAGAGGCTGGGGGTGAGGGGAGAGTCTAGGATCCACAGGGTCAGAAGGATGAAGAACCAGCGGAGAATGGAAGAAGGGGAAACTGAGGCTTGAACTTGCCTCCAGCTGCCCACGTGGCCTGTACCAATCAGACACCAAGCCCCATCTTAACACTCTCCCCACCTCCGTCCTCATTGTCCCTGCCTCGTCCAGTCTTCCTCATCTGCACTGGCTTCCTCCGCTTTGACCTTTGGTCCGTCTTTCATTGGCCTGGGTGGTGACCCTTCTAGAGCCCGGATCTGATCACGTGTCTCTTCTGCTTAAAATTCATCTGCAGCTCCCCACTGCCTCCGCTCAGCCTTGCAGGCAAAGCTGTTCCCAGCTGATTCCAACCTGCTTTTCCTGCTTTACAGTCGTCTCGTTCCCAAGCTCCGAGTTCCTTTATGTCCGTAGCTATTTTTGAATACCTTCCATGTGGCAATTCATAAATGTTATTCCTAGTTTTCCCCACAACCCTGCAAGGTAGGTACCATTGACTCAGTTTTAGAGATGGGGAAACTGAGTCTCAAACAGGCTAGGTCACACTCAGGTCCATGCTCTTTGAGACATGTTGGCTCCTCTCTGTCATTTCCTCCCGGCCTCCCCGCCTTTGCTTATGCGCGAGCATAATAAACCTGTCAGCCCCTAGCAGCTGGTTGATCATGTCCAAGGACTAAAGGTCCCAAGGCTTCTTCTGACTCATGTGGTGGCTGCACTTCAGATAGACAGGCACCTTGGTGGACATTGTGACCTTAGTGCCAGGCCCGGCTGCTAAGGGTGGACACAGGCCACCCGCCAAGACCACAGCTTCCTGCTGCCTCCTCTCACCACCTCAGCCAGAAACACCAGATCCACAGGGCAATTTTCTGTCACCAAAATTTGCTAAGAGGTTGAGGGATTGCAGACGATGACAAAGCGGCCATCAGTCTCCTTTAGGAGGGCCAAGCCAAGGTCCCTTATTTATTTATTTTTTTTTATTAACTAAACTCTACCCCCAACATGGGGCTAGAACTCATGACCCTTAGATCAAGAGTCACATGCTCCGCTGACTGAGCCAGCCGGGCTTCCCAGAAGTCCCTTAAAAGAGGTTCTCTCGGGGTGCCTGGCTGACTCAGTTGGTTGAGCGCCGGACTCTTGATCTTGACTCAGGTCATGATCTCAAGGTTCAGGGGATCGAGCCCCAAATCAGGCTCTGCACTGATGGCGTGACCATGGGCTGGGCTGGAGACAAGGCAGCCATCAGCACTGTGGCCAGTGAAATGGATTGTGATCCTCTGACCTCTTTCTGGGATGCGGGGAAGGGATGGGGAGGCTGACAAAGCTGGGAGAGAGGCAGAGGCAGCCGCTGCTGGGGCTTGCGTGGAGCTTGCTCAGGATCACAGCACACTGTCCCTGTTGGGTCCCAGGCAGGAGGCGGGGCGGTGGGGGGTGGGGGGTGTCTCCTGGTATCCATCCAGGTCCCAGGAGCCTGGAGAGTGCAGTCTCAGATCCCTCGGTGCCCATTCTGGCCCCTCCCGCCCGATTTCCTGCCCCAGGGCCTGTGTGCGTTGGCCCTGCCTTCTTCTCCCCCAGGGCCAGCCCATACCCTGACCTGCCAGCCCAGAACTCCTCACCCCCTCAGCCTTCCCAGAAGAGCCATCCTGGTCCTCGGAGGTGGAGGGCGGTGGTGAGTTGGTCCTGGGAGCCTCAGATGGAGGAGACCAGGCAGGGAGCACACACACCTTCGGCCTTGGGGTTCACAGCTCCCAAGCTCTCTTCTTCTCGAAGGATTGGTTCGGATGGGGCTAGTTCATCTACATATGGCCCAAGGGAGGGGGAGAGCCCTTGAGAGCCCAGCCCCAGGTCCTCCAAGGGGGCGATGCAGGAGACCATGGAGGGGAGCACTCCTGGGGGAGGTCCTGGGTGCTTCAGCCCAACATCTCTCCTCAGGACCATTGAGGGGAAGGGCCCGGAATGGGGAGCAGGAAGGAAGCAGAGACGCCACAGGGACTCGAACCCTGGCCCAGCAGCACCGGGCGTGCCACCACCAGCGCCTTTTGCTTTTTCCTGCTTGTTTTCTCACAGACTCAAAGGTGAAAAGCAAAACCTGAACGCGGCCATCAGCCGCGTCCAGTAAAAGAAACACCTGCGGCGGCTCCGGGCCCCCCTCCCTCCCAGGTTCCTCCTCGCTGCCCTGACAGCCCTGTCAAAGGTACAGCCAGGGGGACGTGTGTCCCCTTGGCCGCGTGGCCACATGTTTCCTGTTGTGCTGGATGCACATCCCAACTGCAGGAGCTCACGAAGTCCGACGGAAAACTGAACCACAAGTTATGATCCTGCTCACTGTAGGGCAATGTCTTCGTATGTAGATGGAAATTTCCAAAAAGATCCTAAGAAATGGGAGAGGCCACCTCTCTGCAGTAGGGCTGGGATGAGTGAGGGGAGAAGGATTTTACTTTCATTTTATACCTTTTTCTATGGCTTGAATTTTCAACTCTATGCAGATGACTTTTATAATTAAAGGCAAAACTTTCAAGTTTTTCATCCAGAACAGGAAATCTAAGAACTAGAGGAAATTTCAAGCACCCCAGCCTAGCTCAAATGCCAGTGTCCTCCGCATCTGCTGGGCCCCTGCTGTGTGGGGCCACACAGTCTAGCCCAACTGCCTGGCCTTGCGTCCTCGCTCTCTCCACCAGTGCCGGCTGTGGGGTCCTTCCTGCGAAGCTGCCACTGCTTGAAAACGAAGTCAGAAGCACAATGTCCCCACCAGCCTCTGGCCCCGTGTCTGAGCTCCCCGAGAGGACGGTCTGAGTCACCAAGGCCCCAGAGACAAGAGGAACAGGAAGCTTACCCTGGACCCTGGGCCAGTTTACCTGCCCTGGGCCACCCTCCCCATCTGGGCCCCAAGCACCTGCTGCTCCCAGGCTGGGCTCTGCCTCCTGTGGGCCCACGGCGGGTCCAGTGGGAGCACCCCCAAGCTCTGCAGTCCTCATCCAGGAGTCCTGTCCTGGCCTCTCATGAGGGGAGGACTCCTGGACCCCTCCAGCCAGCCCTGAGGAGCCCAGTAGCCCTTCTCCAGCGGAGTCCAGAGGAGAAGGTGAGGCTCAGAGAGGACTGAGACCTGTTCAGGGTCACACCAGGCCAGGCTGACAACGGGTCCTCTCTACTAGTCCTGATGGATGCTCTGCAAGCACAGCCAGTCTCGTCTCTCTCTCTTTCTCTCCCTCTCCCTCTCCCTCTCCCTCTCTCTCTCTCTCACACACACACACACACACACACACACACACACACACACACACACACACACCAAGGTCTGGGGACCACTGGGTGAGCTCAGAGCCAGGTTTCCATCCCCCTCACCCATCTCCCTCACCTCTCCCCTACCTCCTCGCTTGCCCATCGCCCCTCCTGGCCTCTCTCCAGGCTTCAGCCCCCAAACACACCACAAAAGGCAGGCACTTACTTACTGCAGCAGGAAAGAGGAACCGTGCATAGCCATCTAAGTCCCAACCTGACGGAGGAACAAAGCTCTGACCTTAAAAGGCCTTAGAAATGGGGGGGGGGGGGGGGGTAGTCAAAACACAGTCTGTAAGATGAGCAAAGAATTAATTCAACATGTTAGTGACAAGACCCTCAAGGTGTCTGCTTAAGGAAACTCAGAGAGTGACCTACATAGGGAAACGTGTCCCCAGTGAAAATTAAAATGGCTTCAAGGGAAAAATAAATAAGTAAATAAAATAAAATGGCTTCAAGGAAGCACTCCACACTCACAGTCAAAAACAGAAAAAATTGTGTTGGCAAGGCAGTGGGCAAAACAGGAGTGTATAACCGGCCCTTTCCAAACATCTGCACCCAGGGCAGTGAGCGAAGAGAAGCAAGCAATTCCCGCCCCTTGCCTCCGGCCAGGGGGACAACCAAGAGCAGCCTGGAGGTATAAAAGGGGATTTGCCCAAAGACGCCTGTGCCCGTGTAATTCAGGATTACAAAATGCTGGAACCAGCCCACGCAGAAGCCCACGAGGTGACAGTGGCAGGCTCACAGCCTGGAACCCCCCAGAGAGCCTCAGCCAGAACAGGTGGATTATTTCAACACAAGTCACTGTGTCTACAAGTGACAGTGTAGACACTGTGTCTACAACCTGAAGTGGAAGAAGCAAAATGGCTCCCAATCACAACTGAAATAAAACGAAGGCACGACACGGGCAGGAAACAGACGAGAGATGGAAAAATGGTTTCAAGGTTCAACAGTTGAAAATTCCAACACACAGGTACTTCATTCAACCCGCAAAGGAGGAGACAGTGAGGTGGGGGTGGGGAGGGGTGGGCTCCCGTCTGCCCGGTCAGCACCCGGCACTCCACGCGGCAGGGCCGGACTCCACACACCAAATACACTGCAGCGAAACACACAGAACAAAACTGGTGAGCAGTCTTGGGGGCAGTGGAGAGAACCACGAGTGGTGGGGAAAATGGAATCACACTTCGCATTACATAGGGACGTCGTGGCTTTGGACTGGACCCCAAACCGTCGAGAGGGACGGACCCAACGTATGGAACATGACAAAGAATACTTTCTCAAACGCCATGGAGCATTGATAAAAATAATCATACCTTAAGCAGTGACGAAAGGGAGCCACAGATCCAAAAGGCAGAAATTGTACTGGGCACTTCCTCAGGTAACCATTCATTAAAATAGAAATTGATTATAATAGTTAAAAAAAACAAAACACAACCCTTCCAAAACCTCGGAAAATTTAAAGCGTACTCTTTAAATAACTATGTTCAAATGATACATCAGAACTGAAACCAAAAAGCAAATAGGAAATGAGGACAATAAACTCTTTTCCCAAATACAGACAGGGAGCCTTCAGGTGCACCATGGCGCACCTCCTGAGTCCCCACAGTGGCCCGGCCAGCCCCACCTGCACTCCTAGCTCCAGCCAGTTTCCTTCACAGCTCAGAGGCTTTGCTCGCGCCCTTTTCTCAGCCAGGAATGCTCTTCCTTACAGCCTCACCTACCTGTCAAGTGACAGCTCAAAGGTCTCCCCTGGGTTAGGGCTCTGTCTTCACCCTCAGGCTGCACTCCATCCCCGGTGGCTGTTGCCGCACTGTGTTAACTCACCATCTATCTAGTCACCATCGGAGACCCATCCCCCGGGAGAACGGGGGCACCACGGGAAGGCAGGGCCATTCATCTCACCTGCCTGTGTCTGTGGAGACCAGCTGGGTATCTGGACACCGAGGAGGCTGTTGGTTGGAGTGATCGTTAGAAACCGAACCGTGGACCGGAGCAACAGCAGTTGGCCGTTCCCCCCTGCAGAACGGCCCCCATGCTCCCACTGGGCCCTGGCCACTAACTGGCCTCCATGCATCCTCTGGCGGCGGGGGTGGCGGGGGCGGGGAGGGGGCAGCAGTTGCCTCCCTTACAGAGGGTCCACACGTCGTCGGCGTTGGAGGGCTCTGTCCATGGTCACGGTGGGGCTAGAGCAGGAGCGCCTCCTGCCACAGCCTCCCTGACCGCGCTCTGCCTCCCCCGCCTTCCGCACTAAGCATGTAAGGCAAGACTGGAAAAAGAGGGACAAACAACATCCAAGGGGAGCACAAGAATTAATGAAGTGAAAGCAGAAATTAATAAATTACAACATGAAAACAGAACTGGGTATTCTATCTAAAGCTGCTTCTTTGAAAAAACCAGTAAAATAGATTTCTCTTAAGTCTGTCAAAGATAAACTAGGAATAAAAAGTGAAAACTATTTTTTTCCTTCCACCCCCCCAAAACCATTGACAAGGATATTAAAATGCAAAAAAAAAAAAAAAAAAAAAAAAGCTCTACATTAATACGTATTTAAAAAGGCAATTTTCTTAGAAAACTGAATTCAAGCAAATTGACTTACAATGAAATAGAAATACGGACTAGCCTATAACTCAGGAAGACACTGGAAGTTCGCAAAGAACTTGGAATCCCCAAAAGGAAGTGGCAGCCCGGGCGGCGTTACCCAACACTCTGTGTCCAGTCAACTGTGCCAAGTGGGGAGGCTGACAGGGACCGGAAACAGCAGGGCCCCTCACTCCCAGCACCTGTGCCGTGTGACCCCTCATCTCAGCCTCACGCAAACCACGAGTTATGTTCTGACTTTATTTTTGTCCCCATTTTATTAAGGAAACCGGCTTCAAGGATTTTAGAAATGTGGCCAACGTCACGTGCTAAGTGGCAAAGCAGGGAACAGAAAGTCAGTTGTCCAGCTCAGAGGTCTGCTCTTTGCTGCTGCTCTTAAAAGCGTCTCTGCCTTTCCTGAGGTCCTGATACGGAAGCCTGCCTGACAACGCCCTGAAGCTGAAGTGGACCTTCTGATTCATTTCTGTGTTGGCGGAATAGAGCTCCAGGCCTGGGACCGGTGTGTTTCAGAAATCACAGGAGGCCATGATATTCCGTGATGTAATTAATCATGAGAGAATGAAAGGAGAAAAACTCGATGCTTGGGGGGGCAGCGGCAGGGGGGGGGGTGGGGAATGCAGAAAAGACATCTGAATAAATCCATTATCTATTACTGGACATAAAAAACAAAACCAAACCTTCCAAGCACTCCAACGAGATGACCCCGGCACACGCACCAGGTAGAACCCGCTGATGTTGCACAGGAAGGAGTGCTCACCCACTTCACGCTACAGGATCGGAACACTCTTCTCTGCCCCCAAACCTTAATCATTCACACGACACCTGGACATTTTTTGCCGTATAACCAGTCCTAGTTTTTTTTTTTTTTTCCTTAAATCAAGTTACTTTCGTCATATAAATTTATTTTATGTCAAAGGACACTACCAAGAAAGTGGAAACACGACCCCCAGAAGGGAAAAACGTGATAAGGCTCTAGTATCCAGAATACACAAAGAACTTTTAAAATTCAATAATGAAAAAATAAACACTCAATTAAAAAGGGGACAAAAGATCAGCATAGACAGTTCTCTAGAGAAGGTCTACACATGGCCAACAAGCATATGGAAAGGTGCTAGACACAGTTCGTCATGACAGAAGTGCAAATCAAAATCACAGGAGATACCACGTCACACCCATCAGGACGGCTATGATCAAAAAGCCAGAGGGGTGCCTGGCTGGCTTGGGTGGATGAGCATGCGACCCCGGGTTGGGAGTTCAAATCCTACACTGGGCATAGAGCTTATATAAAAACCACACACACGCACACACAGCCAAATAAGAACAAGGGTTGAGGGTGTGGAGAAATCAGAAACCTCATCAATGAATGGCGAGAATGTAAAATGGTGCAGCTACACTGGGAGACAGTTCTGCGGATCCTCAAAAAGTTAAGCACAGAGTTATCTGACCCAGCACTTCCACTCTGAGGCACACACCAATGACAATTTAAAACAAATTCAATAAAAAGTGCATAGAGGTATTATTCATGATAGCCAAATGAGTGGAAACAACCCAAATGTCCAACAAATGACTGGATAAACAAAACGTGGTGTAGCCACACCAAGGGGTATTCGGCCTCACAAAGGAATCAAGTATTGTTACATGCTGCAACGTGAATGAAACTTGCAAACACTGTGCTAACTGAAGTAGGACGGACACAAAAGGACAAATGTATGATTCCCTTCGTAGGAGGAACCTAGAATAGGCAAATAGACAGAAAGTATAGTAAAGGTTATCAGGAACCAGGAGGAGGAACACCAACCTGCAGAAGCTGCTCGTGCTGTGTTCTTGCCAATCACTAGGTTGCCTCTGCCAAATCAATGTCACATGTACTTAACTCACATTCACATCTATTGCAAACAGACTTTGATCAGTTATAATAATGAAAATGCAGGGAAAAAAGTGGGGTGGGGGGAACCGGGAGGAGGGAGGGAGAGAGGGATGGGAAGTTACTGTTTTATGGGGATCAGGCTTCTGTTTGGGAAAATGAAAAAGTCCTGGAAATGGGATGACAGTGATGGTTGGCAAAACACGGTGAACATACTAAAACCCACTGAACTGTACACGTTGACAGCATGAATCTTACAGTATGTGGGGGGACATTTCAACTAAAAAGAGAACATTTGCTCTTAAAAGGAAATGTTGTATTACCACCATAAATAGAAAACCAGCAATTTTCAAATACATGATAAAACAAATACGTGAATATTAAAATTTGAAGAGCTCTGTCAGCAGATCACTCCAGCTGAGGACCGTCAGGATGACAACCAATGGGCAGCCTGATGTGTGCTGCTGGGGCTTGTGCACACCTGCCAGGGCCAGCCTGACCTCTCTCTATCCGCCGAAAGATCCCACCAGCAGATTGGGTGGGAACAAGACCACGATGCTCACAGCTCATTAGTGATTACAGCCAATGCCAGCAAGACAGGAGAGAAGCATGAAAAACGGAATGAATCACATGGATGGCAGAACCATTAAAGATGACTCTTACTCTGAAACTCCAGTAGAACAGTGCTCACTCCGTGTCAGCAGAGCACTGAGCACAATGCCTCTTTATTTCATTAAACCCTCATCCCACTTCTTAGTAGATAATATGATTATCCCTTCTTACAAATGGAGAAACTGAGGCAGAGAGCTCGTGGCACAGAAAATAAATAAGGGGCAAGTCAAGCATGAGATCAGAGTCATCTGACTCAAAAGCCCTTTTAGCCTGGATGCTATATTGTCTTCCAATTGGCCTTAATAATCAGCCTATTTATGTCCGAAATAATGTATACCTATAAAACAAGTCTTATCATATACTACCACAACCAGGAATTTTAATGGAAAAAATATATCTAACCACAACACAGAATATAACATATCTAGGAGCGAACTTCATAAATGTCCATAACTTGCCTAAGAGAGGGCTAAAATTTCTGAGGACACAAAAATCATCCAATCCTAAACGAACAGGGGGGGCCTGTTCCTACATGGAAAGTCTCAACGTCATAACATATCGATAAACATAATGCAATTCCAGTAAAAATCAGAGTACCTTAAAAAAGAATGCCAGGGGCTTGCATTACCACGTTTTACAATCAGATGTGATAAAGCTAATATAATGAAAACACTGGACTGGCGGAGGAAAGATAGATGGGCGGAACAAACTAGAAAGTTCAGAAACATACTCAATTACATTAAAGGTACTTAGTACATAACTAACAAGTTTCAGATCAGTAGAGAAGGCATCATCCAGGAAGCAGCGCTGGGGAAATCAGCCATCTTGAATTAATTGGATTCTTACCTCACACTGTACAAACACCAACACGACTCCTAGACAGATTAAAGAGTTATGTCAAATGTCAAAAATGAAAGCACAAGGAAGCCAGTGGGAAATACAGCAGAACATCAAAGTATGAAACCACGGTCAAAATAACAGACTTGACAACAAAACTTAAAACCACTGGCAAGATGCAACAAGTAAATTTAAAAGGCAAATTACAACTTGAAAGCAACGCGGCAGCATCGCACGTCAACTTAAAAAAAAGAAAAAAAGGGCAAACTACAAACCTAAACAATGTTTTGTAATCATTCGAGGGTAAACGTCCTCCAGTGAAGAGTTCTCAGGAGATGAAAACATAACTGAGGCACAAGCAGTCACACACGTCGGCCAACAAAGTGTTCACTCAGCTTTACAGAATCACAAAGGGGAAACTGAACCACGGCGACACTGGAGTTTACCTTCTACTCAGCAAAGATAAAACCCCAAACGGCCAAGGCCGGGCTGCAGGGAACCACTGCGTCTGGAATGGGGCGGGGGCTGGGGGGGCACTTCACAACCTGAGTCATAAAACCAGAAGCCCTAAAAGAAAACATTGATACATAAGTATATTTAAAACTCTGAACAGCAACATTCTAGCATGAAACACAAAAGCCAGATCAACGACAAACAGGCAAGTATTTGCCGCATCAGTGACAAAGGGTTAATTTCTTCAATATATAAAAAGCTCTTGAAAATCTGTAAGTACACAGCCCAATAGAAATAGAACTCAAAACTACAATGAAATGCTATTTTTACTTCTCACACTGACAAGTAACCAAGTTTAAGAACAGTGTTGGTGAAGTGCGGGAAAATGTCAAGCGGGAGAACGGAACTACAGCGAGCATGGGCTGGCAGTACCCATCATATTCAGAAAGACACACAGACCATGACCCAGAAACCTTCCCCCAAAGGCACAGTTGCCCATATACACAAACAACCACATAGGCAGATACTCAGTATAGCCTTATACACCGTAAAAATTGCTAGAAACAATCTAATTGCTCCTCACAAGGGAAAATGGGTACATTTAAACACTGACTACCACACAGATGTGTTTCGAAAAGCCCAAGGTAGGCCAAAAAAGATAAGCGGTGAGCTCCTAGATGTACCGTTAACTGAACAGTCCAGAGTGCGAGACTGGATGTGGTGTGCCGGGGCCTCTGTAGTGAAATAGGTACACAGGATTATCCAGAAAGAAATTCAAGCAACTGGCCACAACTGCTGCCTCTGTGGGAAGGGAGGCTGGGGTTAGAGAAGGATGTCACTACATCCCCTTTACAGGGTTTGAGTTTTTTATATGTGCACATATCACTCTGAACATTTTTTATATCTTGAAACAAACTGGAAGAAAACCGGCAGAGCCTCTGCCCTTGGGGTCAGCAGGAGGCAGAGGCAGGGCCTCGCTCTGACACACAGACAGCTGGTCCCACAGCTGTTACATCGACAGAGGAGTCAAGGGGACAGCTACCACTCACCCCAGAAGCGAAGGGGGCAAGAATAAGGCTGCCGGGGATAGATCTGGGCCTTGTGGTTCCCAGCGTGAAGCTCCCATGACCTTATTAGTTGAGTAAGAGACAGAGCAGGGCTCACACCTGTGCTCCTGGCCCTCGGGGGGGCCTCTGAGGGGAAGCGTGTACTTAAAGGGGGAACCAGCTAAGGCTGGGTGCAGCAGGCAGGCAGCAGAGGGAGCAGACTGTGCCCCACCGGATGCATGCCTTTTCCACTTGGGATTAGAGATGCTGACAGACAGATGCCAGGTAAGAAGATTTCAACAAGACCAAACACATAAGATATAATTAAAAGCCACTTTCTCGGCGGATGTCACAACTGCTGTCCTAGAATAGTTTGTTTTTCAGCCTGCTTAGGAGAAAGAACTTAGAAGTAGACTCAGAGTCAGAAGTAGACGCAGAGTCTTGCTAGGTCTAAATAAGTCAGACACTATCTGATGCTCACTTCTGGTACCGACAAGCAGTTGTAGAGACCGATCAGTTTTAACTCAATTCCACAGCACATTACTCTACTTTGGCAGCAGAAACTCTCAACCCACCTGACAAGATGGAGAATCCCAGATGGCACAGCTGCTGTGCTGTGCTGTGCGGTCCTGGAGGGGCTGTGAATGCCTGGAGCTTCCTTAACAAACACACTTAGGTGGATTTTTTTTTTTTTTTTTAAGTTATATGAAAAGAAAGCAAGTAAAGATAAATCCAGTATTCGGGATGGCGATTACGTTGGCCTAGAGATGGGGGCAGGGGAAGAAGATGACCACCCAGGTAGAAAAAGCTACTAACGTCCTAGGTTTTACACTGAACACAAGTCTCAGAAATGCTTACCACATTATTAAAAACACCGAGGAAGCAAATAAAAGAGAGCCATGTCATGTCACAAACCAAAGATTAACCCAGTTCTGTGTACTCAAGTCCCAACAAGGAGAGAATACTCTTGCCTTAAAAGGAGCAGCATAGCCTCCACATACTAGGTTTTCAAACATAGTAACAGCGATGGTCTTTAAAATTTGCTGTATTTGACTAGAAACAACAGAAACTAGCGGCTAAAAATTCCAGAAACAGATTCAGGCAGATAATTAATTGAAAGACACTAATACTGACCTGGAGCAGAGCAAAGTAGAATTCATTCAGTAAAAGTTTGACATTTCCACTTTATGAGTATAACTCATCAATTTAGATTCACCCCTTAATTGGATTCATAACTCCTTAAACGGTGAAGAGTACACAGACATTTAGCTACTAAAGAAAACGTAATCAGAAGCAAAATGAACAGACTTATTAATTATTATTAGACTTGGTAGATGGATGTTTTGAAAGTCCTTGTATGATAGATACTTTTTGTACCAACAACAAAAGGGGAAAAAAAAGGAGTATGTTTGACACTCCTAAGTGGCAAACGCACTTACCTTCTGAATGGAACAAAGAATTTACGACCATTATAGAACTCAGTGAGGAATTTCATACAGTAAGCGGGCAAAGAGGTAAAGGGCAGATGGTAAACCAAATGGTAAAACGGACTAACCAGTAAGTTCAAAAACATGGATTAAGACTACCACAGCACTTTTAATAGTAGCAATAAATACTTCATGACACTGGACTTGGCAATGCCTTCTCGGACATGGCACCAAAAGCACAGGTAACGAAGGTAAAAAAATAGATACGCTGGACTACATGAGGACTAAACACTCCTGGGCATCAAAGGACGCAATCAACAGACTGAAAAGGCAGCCCACACAATGGGAGAAAATATTTCTAAGTCATCTATCTGATAAAGGGTTATTATTCAAAATATATTTTAAGAACTACAAGTCAATAACAATAAAAAATGACCCAGATTTTAAAATGGGCAAAGGGCTTGAAAAGATGTTTCCCCAAACAAGACATTCAAATGGCCAAGAATCTTATGAAAAGATGCTCAACATTACTAATTATTAGGCAAATGCAAATCAAAACCACAACGAAACATCACCTCACACCCAATAGGATGGCTGCTATATAAAACAACAGAAAATAGCAAGTATTGGGGACCATGTGGAAAACTGGGATTCTTGCGGACTGGTGGGAATGCAAATTGGTCAACCACTGTGGAAAACAGTATGGAGGTTCTTCAAAAAATTAAAAGTAGAATTACCATATGATCCAGCGATCCCACTTCTGGGTGTATCTCCAAAAGAAATAAAAGCAGGGTTTCAAAAGGTATTTGCACACCCATGTCCCCAGCAGCATCGTTCACAACAACCAAAAGGTGGATGCGACCCAGGTATTAATTGAGAAGTGGTAAACAAAATGTGTTGCATACATCTGATGGAACGTTCCGGCTCTTTTATTTTTTTAAAGTAAACTCCACACCCAACATGGGGCTCAAGCTCATAGACCTCAGATCAAAAGCTGCACACTCCAATGACTGAGCCAACCAGGTGCCCATTTCAGCTCTTCTAAAAAGGAAGAGAATTTTGATACATATAACACAGATGAACCTTGAGGATATTACGCCAAGTAAAATAAGCCAGTCACCAAAGGCAAGTACCGTATGATTCTGTTTAACATGAGGTACCTAGAAAGGCCAAACTCCCAGAAACAGAGAAGGGTCGTTGCCAGGGGAGGGAGGGAGAAGGGAATGGGGAGTTTAGCAGGTACAGAGTTTCAGTTTTGCCAGATGAAAACGCCCTGGAGATTGGTTGCACGACAATATATCACGCTACTGAAATGTACACTTAAAAATGATTAAGATGATAAATTTTATGTTGTGTGCATTTTACCACAACTAAGAAAAAAGTTGTAATAAGAAAAATTGAAAATATCTGATGTCACCAACTACGCAGGGAAATGGATATACTCACAAGAGGAAGTGGAAGCTTTCCGGAGAGTATCTGAGTCTGTGAAACTGTGCATACTCACTGAGCAGGCAACGCCACGCACACACCACATTCACAGAGATGCTCACAGCAGGCACAATCTAAAATAGTCAAGACGCTGCTTACTACTTAGGAGACGGAGTAAACATCCTATAGTATAAGCACCACGGGATACAATAATGCAGTTTTTCATTTGATCTTTTTTTGAGGTCATGGGCCTCTTCGGCAAGCTTATGCTCTTCATGCACACACAATATATATATGTGTATATATATAAAATACACACCGTTTCTGAGCACTCACAGACCCCTAGAAGCCCATCCATAGTATTCTTACGGAAGAATTAACAACCCTGAGAAAAAGCCACGTCCAATGTGTTTGTGAACTCCACGGATACAGGGAAATGCAAATGAAAACAGAAAAGCAAAACCAGAGCAGACCGGAATATGCACACTGATTGTCATCCAAGGCTCAGGGCAAGGCGGGCAGGGAGGGGGGACCAGGAGGTAGCGGTCGGACAGGAGGCTGGGTAATGAGAGGAAGGTGGCCCTGCAAATGCTCGATGAAGAGTAGCCGTGTGCCCAGGACACACGTTCACCTGGCGCCATTTCACAGAGGAGGGAAACAGGCTCGGCGGGTGGGGTTCAGTGACTTTCTCTAGTGCATAAAGCTTCCAAGCGGCCGGGTCGGGAAAACCCAGATCCATCCTTCAGCACCTGCTCTGGACACCTGCCCCCGGGGCTGGCGTTGCCATAGGTCCAAAACACTTAGGATGCGGTAACGCAACCTCCGTCATGGAGGCCCCCACTAGAAGACAATACCTGCCTGTCCCCAAGGTCTTCTCCAGTGAACTGTCCTATTGTGACAGCCGCGACTCTTCCACTCAATCATGTAGCCACGGGGGGGGGGGGGGGAACACCAGGAGGGGAGCAAGCTCTGGGGGGGCTCTGAGAGGACATCAGCCCCTATCCCCCACTGGCTGCACAATAAACTCCAGTTGTGGTACATGTTTAAGTGTAAAAAATTAAGCCAAAGTGTCACAAGAAAATCCAGATTAATATTTGTATACTTTTGGGGTGGGAGAGATCTAAGCAGAACACCGAGTGCAGAAACTACAGCAAAAGGACCTCAGAAAAATGATGCCACTCTTTCGTATGTCTGAAACACAACACACAAAATGAAAAGGTAATCTAAAAACCGGGAAAAGTATTTACGTTGAACATAGATTGTTAATATCCTTAATATGTGTTTCTACAAAACAACCAATAGGAAAATGAGCAATTAGTAAGCCCAAGTAACCTCCCCCCCCACACACACCACTGCAAATGGCCAATCCACAGATATTCTGTCTCAGTAGTGGTAAAGATCTAAGGTTTTTAATATAGTAATACCTTGGAATACTGTAGAAAAGGGAAGACAAAGCCAGGTTTACCTCAATTATGAGAACATTAATTTAGAAAGTCCCTCCGGGAGGGCTATTTAGCACTATAAATGAACCTAAAGTCTTAATTTTGACGTAGGCATTTCATATATTCATACACCCCAAAGAAAGAATATCAGATGTGATCAAGTGTGAGCTACAGGGAAGGTCATCATAGCTGTACTTCCTAAGAGAAAAAAAAAAAAACCTGGAAAATAAGATCATCTAACTTAGATTGTTTAAATTGATATAGCCATATGATGGATTACATCACCACAAAAGATGCTTTAAATGACAGGAAAAGATGTTCACTATATATTAAGTGAAAGGAGTTGCAAAGCAATTTACAGCATAATCCCATTTTTGTAACAAAAAAATCGTATCTTATGCATAGGAAGAAAAAAACACTCTAGAAGCAAACATACCAATAACAGAAAATTACTGAGCATTTTGGTTTTTCTGTCTTATTTGTAAGCCTCATGATAAACCTTTTTTATACGTGAGAACTCAGTTAAGAGGTATTTAAAAGAGAGGGAAGGCGGCACAGAGCTGAGGGGCCTGCAGCAGAGAGCAGGCAGTGTCCTTACCCAGCAGGCCAGAAGGTGGCGGAGAGGACACCCACAAGAGCAAGGTCAAGGCCACACCCCCAGGGACATACACCTTTGCATCTTTTTATTTTTTGTTATTTTGCTACCTTCCTCTGCCCACTTCCAGACTGCAGGGGTGCAAGTCTGTGTTAAATACGAACACTTAAAACATACAAGTATCTGTAAGCCTGTTTGCATTTCATTTAATATCAGCACCACACAATAGAAAGCAGACCAGAGGTTAACATTTCCTCCAGACACTCAGCCACACAGAGCGGCATAAGAGGTCCTACAAGTCCCTTAATGTCCAAGGTCAGGAAGACAAACCAAGGGCAGCCAACAGAGTGGAAGAGGTGGTGGTTAGCGTCTGATCCCTTTTGTAAGGAGAGCCACTTAGGCAGTTCTGACTATGCCCAACCTGGGCACAGAGAGGCCTCAACCCATACTTACTCTTAGGCTATCTTCCTTTTTAAATGAACTTCCAACGCAACTTTTGCTATCCTTATGCCCCCATTACTTTGATCTTGCACCAGATCACCATTTTCTACTTAATGAATTTCATTGTGTCATCCACTGCCTGTGCGAGTTCCGAGAGAAGGCCGAGTTCAGATCTATGCACTAGAAGGCAAAATGATTAGCAAAATCATCAACACGGTCATTCACACCTGCAGCCCATTCACTTGATGGGAGAATAATTGTGGGTGAAAAACAGGTAGAAAGCTCCTTTTTCACAGACCATCTCAGGAGCCCCTGGATTGGGCGGAGGCTAGGAGGCCTGAGCTTCAGCTGCCTGCTGTCTGCCAATACCAACCATTGGGTGCCAATCACACCCTTATGGAAATCCTTTATCAGCCAACATAGTTGCTAGGAAACACTGCCATTTAGAAAAACATTTATAGCAGTCACCTTCAAGGTTGGAAGCAAGAGTTTTGTAGTCAGCATATAAAAAACAAGAAGAAACTAGTTCTGAAAAGAGGGCAGGGCAGCTGGAGGAGGGCTGGGGTAAAAAGCAAAGAGAAGGGAAGGGGTAAGATAGGAAAGGAGACCTAGATTGTTCTACAGGGATGAAGGACCAGAGTGGTGAGCAGGGAAAGGATCCTGAAACTTGCACACAGCCGTGCCCACTCTCAGCAGAGCCTTTAGCCTGTCCCACACCCCCCCCACCCCTGCCCGGCCACTTCCTCCTCCCCAGCACCCATCTCCAGTTTCTCAGTAGCAGACACATGAGGGTTTACCAGGACCCTAGACGCAGGCCATCTAGACACAAGGAGGGAGGACAATAGCCAATCCCATGCCTGCTCTTGGAGGAATTCTTTAGGCCACGCTCTCCCACCCCTTTGTTTTGGTCACAGACCTAGCCTGTCCCATCTCCTCTCCTCTTCCAAGGTAAACGTCCCTTTCGGCTCCCTTGCAAACTAAAGCCTTAACGGAGGTTGGCAAGGGTTTCTATCCTGAGCCCAAAGTTTTGCCTCCTGCGAGGCAAAACCTTTGGGCCCAAGAGTAAATACACAACAGCAGTGTGAGGCCTTTGCTCTCAGGATGAGCCTCCTGCCACTTCCCCACCCAGGACAGAGTCAATTTAGACACATGAGACAAACTATGGATTCCAAGAGCTTCTGTTCACACTCTGTTTAACCTTGGCCTGCTCCGTAGAGCAGGTGCACAATCGAGCCCAAACTCATGTCACTTACCAATAAAGCCAAACCAAAGTCTTTGGTACTAAAGATGAGAATTGTGTTTAGATTCGAGTCCAAAATACATTCCAGCTCCCCCAAACCACAAGTACAGAAAACACAGAACATGTGTCTGTTGTATTCTTCAGACGGTCTCCCTTCAGCAAAGGGAATGATAGGTCCCCTTTCCAACGATACCATTTGGAAATCTAACCAGTTAAAGTTCCAGGATATTAAAGTACTCGCCCAGGACCCTGACACTGACCTTCACCGGCTGGGTGGTTCAGCATCAGTTTGCACGACAATTAGACACTCCCTACGGTGAGCTGAGCCCCCATTCCTGTCCACCAGGCTGCAGACCATTGAGGACACGTTTTATTTGAAGTTACTACACACTCCACTAAGTGACCTCAATTATTTAAAGCTACTGAACAGCAAATCTAGGCCTCAATCTATAAGAAGATGATACATCCAACTTCATTATCAAGACAACTTGTTTACAGAAAAGATAAAGGTCGAAAAACATAAGATAGCAATACAAATTAAAGAGTTTTAGAACTCAAACCTTTATTTGTGCTGTAAAGAAAACGATTAGTAATCATGTACACGATGCAACAGAAGACTAGTTCTCAGCACAGAGCAACACAGAAGTACTTTAACCACCCAGTGTAACAGCTTCCATTTCACAACAGCATACACAAACACATTTCCCCATATGCGCATGACTAATAAATTCGGAGGACAGAAATTACATCATACCCAAGTCATGATGAAAAGCTGAACGATACCAACATATTTTTAAACATTAAAAAAGAACCCATAAGACAAAAATCCCAGAAGCAAAAGGTATTGGGGATTTTAAATTTTTAGTGAAATCTAAGGTTAGAGGCACAGGAGAAAGAGCTACTGGTATTACTTTACCAACTCCCTGGATGCATCTCAGAAACACGTAATCATAAACGGTTTTCTTGTCTTTCCCTGAATTTTTAAAAACAGACCACATCGAGTAAAGGCTCCCCGCTCCCCCCGCCACCGTTTTGCCTGTTCCCCAAACTGATTTTGGCTGAGAGTTGCTCCAGTACTGGATCAATCTGAAAAGCACAAATGTTCAAACTAAAGATAGAATCGATTCACTCAACCTTTGCAAGGCTACATGGATTGTTTGCTACTATATATCACAGTAATTTTAGTGACCATAAAAAGGCTATTCTGTTACAAAAACTAATAGCAAAAATTTTTACTGCTATTAATACGGACCACAAAGGCAAGAGATGTGTTTGAGACATAAAATTCCTGTCATTGCACGTTCACTTTGCTCAGAATTTTCAACCACAACATCTCAGTAAATAGAAATGTTCCAAACCCCAAAGAGTACATCTAATCTCAAGTGCACACCACAATTTTAAACTTCAATACTTTAAAAGCTCACAATTTGCACATTTAAAGTCCTTTCTAAGACTTACAGCTCCCCAACACCCGCACACCTTCATATAAACCACTGAAAAAGTTCATGGAGCAGCAAAGGCTAGTGAGCACTCTGCCGACCGGGACTCCTGCCACCCAGCTTTCAAGGGACTTGTACTCATGTTCAGTTGTCGTCCCTCTTTCCCACCTTGAGCAAGGCAAAACAATTTTAGCTTCTTTCTAAAGTTTTGAAGCAATCTTTTGTGCTTTCTAAGCACAATGTAACTAGCACTAACAATTTAGTAGCGTTAACTAGTATCTTCTTCCCCTGTGAGTCGATTACCTTCCCCAGAATTTTACCCTTTTTGCCAGAATTCCCTTCCAACCCCCATTCCCTACCACCCCTACCCTCTGCAACATATTCGGTATCAACCCAACCCTCTCCCTTTCCTCACCCCCACCCCTCCCAGGACCAATGCCAACGTGTACCACTCCAACTGTCACCCCTGCCAGAACCGATGCCAAGGTGTGCCCCCCAACCCTCACACCTCAGTTGGGTCCTCCCATTTGAAGTTTACTTTCAAATTAAATCAAGCAAAATCCACATTAACAAATACATAGAAGCATCAAAGATCACTGGTAGTCCCCCAACCATTTCCCTCACTTAGTCATCTGTGATGCAGTCAGAATGCCCAAAGACCTGCCATTTCTAACAGAATTTGGCCACAACCAACTTGTACCCACCCCCGGACTGTAGCATAACACGCCCCCCCACACCCCCACCCCCTTCAGTTTGCCAGTAGGCTTCATTGAAGTATTTGCTCAAGGCATTTCAAATGTGAACACTTTCCCCAGACACAGGTTAGACCATCACACTAATTCCTCCAACCAACGTGCAGGCAGGCAGGCAGGCAGGCGCGTGGGTAGGTGAACGAGTCACTGGGCTCCATCTGCAAGATTCATCTACAAGGCATGACTCTGCGTTGTGGCACGTTAGAACGTCCTACAGCTTAAGAATCTTCTTGAAGCCATGTTCGTAGCACAGAACTAGCAAAGACCGAAGGCTCAATTTAGAAGACGCAGCATCTGAAAACCTCCGCCCCAGAAAAGGAGGGGTGCCTGGGGGTTGGTGCTCCGGGATCAAACATTCAAAGCAACAGATCTGCTGATGGCGCGATGCATCTGCTTTGGACTTTGAATGATTGCCCCCTCGTGAGCTCATCTGAAAACCTGAAATGGTGGCCTCCTGAATACAGGGCTTCCTGAGCAAGGCCTGGAAACAGGACACTGGAGAAACTTCCACCTCCTAAGCCTCTGGAAATTCAATCTGCAGACATCAACTTAGGCGGGCTCTCTCCTTCAGGGTCTCCCCTCCTGCACTGCTACGACTCACACTGGCCATGGGCTCCATTTCTCCTGGTGCCATCTGATCACCACGATGAACACTATAGTAACAAACCATGGTCCATGAGGCATTTCGTAACTTTCAGCTGGCGCCATCGCTGCAGGCCCACCCAAGGGTACACATTCAGTCCCCACCCTCTGGGCAGGCAAGCAAGACCACCCCACCCCACCCCGAGTCTCAGCAGGGCGTGCCTCTCCTCCTCCACGATTACCGACATAACCGAACTTCTCAAGGCCGTTGCCAACTTTCCCAGGCTTACCGGGTTACCAGAAGCAATGTTTTAAACGAATGGATAACCTCGAGAGAGTTAAAGGGAGGAGGAAGGGCAGAGTGAGCTCACAGAAGAAGTTAGCACGGAACCTAGAGGAAAAGTCCAAAGGGGAGCACTCCCACCTGGAAAATAAAGCTTGGGTCAATTTTGTCCCCAGACACACAAATATCCTGCCTCAGCAGCCCCAGCCGGTCAGGCGTCAGGCGCCACACCAGTAACCGCTTTGATGGCACCCTACCTCCTCAATCACTCCTGAGACCACCCTTACCTCCGACAAAGGGTCTGACCTCACACCCAGACCTGGGGTTCACCAGGCTGGGCATGGCCTGGACCCTGTCCCAGGCCGAACCAAAATTACATACCACCCTGGGCCAGAGCTGTCAGGCCCGCGAAGCTAAGTTCAGTATCCACAAGACCAGGCCTCATCCCCACGCGGGTTCACAACCCTCTGAAAGAAAAGGGGGCTGCTGACATTGACGAGTTCGAGGTCTGCCCTCCCAGCCCTCCTGGGGCCCTGCACCCCACTGCCTTCCTTCCTGATCATGCTCAGGGAGCCAAATGCCCAATTCCGCTTCCTCTCCAGTAAGGGCGTTGAGATCCTGTTCTCCTCCTGCTTCTAACTTCTCTCCTCCTCCCACACAAACCAGGGCACGGGGCTCGCTCGGCCCACGCAGGAGCGGTGCCCTCCTAGAGGCCAAGTTCCCGTCCTCCAGAAGGAAGCGACAGCCAGGGCTAAAGGGCTGTCCTCCCCTGGGTCACTGCGGGGACCTTCAACGCAGCTCTCCCCACCATAGGTTCCCCAAGATCTCGTTTCCTCTTTAACCTTTCTTATGCTCACACCCCAACCCCCTCGAGTCTCATCTAAGCCTGTCATCTCCCCCATCTGCCCCCTGAGGCCCTGAGCTGGCCACTTCCTCCCCCACAACTACAGCCAAGCCCGCGGCCCTCCCTGTCGCTAACTCCTGATGGACAAGCCACAACTTTTGCTTTTATAGCCCCGGGCCGCATCACTCGGGGCACGGCTCAACGGGACGATTCCTCCACCGCCACGCGAGGGGAAAAAAGTCCCTCCCTGACCTTGCCCAGGGAGACGACTCGGGGCGGGTCTCGGTCTCCCGGGGCGTCCACCACCTGGATTCCTCAGTTGTCCCCGCCTCCCCTTTAGCAGTGCCTCGTGACACGGAAGATGGATTTCAAGGTCATATTTGGGAAGAGGATTCCGCGGGGGAGAGTCCCCTTTTTCTTTTCGGAGGACGAGGGAGTAGGAACACCCTTCCCTGAAAGACCGGGCAGTGTCTGTGGGGGGGGGGGGTGGGGGGTTGGCGGGCTGGGACCGCATTCCCGAGGCGGCCAAAGCAAACGCCGGGTCTTCTTAGGTCGCCCCGCCCCGCATAAGCCCGAAAGAAGGGCCGGCAGAGCGCCTGGAAAATTCCAGGCGGCGGCGGCGGAGGGATCTCTGCAGAGGGCGCATCACCTCGGGCGGTGGCGGCGGAGCGCCGCCGCGTGACTCCTCGGGCGGCGGCTCGGCCGCGTGAGCGCCGGTGACGTCAGCGCCGAGGCGCGCGGGTGGGGGTGGGGCGGCCGGAGGCCCCGGGCGGCCGAACTCGGGACATTTCTAAGGGGTGCGGGGGCTGCCCGCATGTTGGCGACCAGCCGTCCCTCGCAGAAGCGCACGCGGAGCTGCGCCTGTAGCTTCTCTGGTTGAGAAACCCCCGCCGTGGGGTCGTTGTGTTAGGAATGGTTGGGGGGCAAGTTGATTAAAACGTTAATGCCCCGTGATGTTCCTGCGTGGTGACTTGTAGGGAATGTGTTACGGCTTTGTTATTTTGTCCCCAGGGGCCTGACGGTTTGAGGTGTTCCGTAAGAAAACCACGCCTGGGATAGGCCACTGAATGATTTTTCATAACGCATTAAGGGGAAATTAGTAATTGCCAAATGATGAAATCAAAATCTTGTCAGTGCAGAAAACAGTATACAACTGCGTGGCTGTAAGACCAAAAGGATACATGTAATTCAACCCGTTTTACTTCTGGATTGGGAGGCGGGGGAAGAAGGGAGACTTTGGGGAAAAAACTGCATTTATCCAGGGTAGTTTACAGCCTGTGATGGGGCCCAGGGAGCCTGTTTGATGGCTTGGGGTCACTGCCTGCTGGCTGCCCACATAGAGCAGGCCTCCGACGTGGGTCTTCTAGAGCAGAGGCAAAAGACCCCGCTGCATTTACGATCCCCTCTGCCAAGGCCAGGCGGACCCAGGCCTGAGCGCTGGGTCAGGCTTTTGCAAGGGACGGGTGGTGTCTCGTTGCCAGGGTGAGGGAGAATCACAGCTCGAGACCCCCTGTACCCTCCGTTCAGACCTTGCCCCCTGAAGTATATAGAGTGGAAGGAAGACTGTGTGGTCAGGTTAACCACAAGCGAGGACGGCTCCCTAGACCAACTCTCTGCCGGAAAGCCTCCTCCCAGGGTAACCACCCGCGCCCCAAACAAAACATTCCCTGACGACAGGCTCCTTTGGCAACTGGGAGGAAACTGGGGAAGATTTCTTCCCCAGCCTCAGTGAGATGGCATGTGCAGATGGGCCCCTCCTTGTGGTTCTTGCAAAACTCAACGACTCTCATGTGACCGTCAGCATTGATGACTGAGTTTGTGGCAAGCCCGGGCTTGTTCCCCAACGGCTGCTTAGCCGAGCTCCTCTGTCCGGGAAGGATTCTGGCCTCTCACTTTTCGTCGAGATCTGCCCCCGCAGTCTTGTCCTGGCAATATTTCCAGGGGTCGATTGGAGAGACTCGGCCTGAGAGAACAGTGTGGGAAGAGAAAATTGCCAGTCAGAATGTTTTAGAAAGCTGTACAGTGTGAATAATACCAAGCAGATTCCTTTCCTGCCGCGTCACAGTACCAGGCCGTGGGGTCAGCCCTTTATTTATCTACAAGGTGCCTGAGAGGTGGTAGTCACCGCTGTGTCGTTGCTTCCTGGGCCCAGCCTGAAATCTTAGCTTGCTTTTCTCCACCTCTGGTCTAAGAATCGCCCTCATTCACACGGATTCCCAAATCCCAGAAACAAAGGTCTTTAGATTTTATTTTTCAGAAAGGTAGGAGTAGGTGGGATTAGCAACACAAAGCATTCGGGTTCCACGAGGCTTAGGATTCGCCATGGCAAAAGGACATAAGGCCGTTCTTTGTGCCCTCGTGTCTGGAGCTGCTCTGTCCACCCGCTTTATTTTCAAGGACGAAATGGCAGTTTCAGAGGATCCTCGTGTAGAAGCTCTCCGGGCCTCCGGTTCCACACAGCCGGTTTTGTTTGGGAAAGGAATGTCCTTGAGGAGGGTGGAGAGGAAGACAGTGTTAAAAATAAACGACCCAGCTAAAATGGAGTCATGTGTGCTAAGCCCCATCAAGATTTAATGCCTAACTTAACCACAGCTTCAAACCAATCACGAATGTCCAGATCAGCCCTAGTGAGGTAGTCTGCCTTGCCTTGCTCTCCCCCCTAAAGGAAGGTGATCTTGCTCGAAACAATCCATTTCCTTTCGCTAATACCCCCTTGTCACACGGTATCTCAGCCTGTAAAACCCTTCTATTTTGCACAGCTCCCTCGAGTTCCTTTCTATGGATTAGATGGGATGCTGCCTAACTCGTTGAATCGTTGAATACAGCCAGTTAGGTCGTTAAACTTGCTCAGTTGAATTTTGTTTTTTAACAGTAGAAAGCCATACAGGGACATCTCTGTCCTGTGTGGGGGATGGAGCTGGGGGGGGGGGCGGGGGGTGGAGGTAGTCTCACAGTGAGGTGGACAAATGTGGGGCTTGGGTTCTGCCTTTTTTTTTCAACAAATAAGGCTAAAAATACCTCCGCCCAGAGGGAGAAGAGCAGGCAGTGTGTCAGCAGATTTCTCTGGATCAAAACAAGCTGTTCCAGGAAAACAGTCGTAAACAGAGAAACTTGGATCCCTGGGTGGGGCTGGTTGGTGATGGGTCCACCCCACCGGAGCAGGCAGGCGGCTGAAGCTTTCTCCTTCCTGGGCCGCCCACTGAGGAGCTCAGGGTTGGAGGGGGAAGGAGGACGGGAGAGGGCCCCTTGGGCAACATCTCGATTTCTCAGGGTCAGGGCCTGGGTTCCAAGTCCTTTCTCCGGTCATGGCTGCCTTCCCCTCTTATTCTGAAGCCGGCTCAGCTCTGTTGCCAAACACACACCAGCCCAGGAAAGGACCCAGGAGATTTCCTGCAGGAGCTCCTGGGAAAGGGAGAGGAGAAGGGCGAGAAAGGGGTGTTACTTCAGGTTCACACCAAGGGCAGGGCAACTAGAGAATGTGCCGGAACCCTGACTCCATTCCCCACAGGTCCAGTTGCGGAGATGTGACCTCCCGGGTCACCTTGGCTCTCTACTTACAGGAAACCCTTGACTGGGGCCTTTTCCCTCTGAGCCATAAGGCCCCTTGTCTCAGAGCCTGGCAAAGGAAACTGCACAGTCACCCAGTGGTGGCTGGGAGCCCTTCCTGCCCGGCCTTGCCTCGCCTTGCCTCACAGCAGCCGGTGCTGGAACAACATCCTGCCCCACCCCCACTCAGCCCCCACTGGCCTCTCCTGCCCCGGCAGGAAGCTGGGCCCCATCTCACAGTGTAGCCCTGGGCACGCTCTTAACTTCTCCCAGCTAGTCTTTCCTCGTTCCCACTTCATAATTCTGACCCGGATTGTCCTGCCCAGAAGGCTCTCCACCTGGTGGCCATCTGGCCCAGCCGTCCCTCAGCTGCTTGAGGCCTCTGCCCAGAGGTCATCTTCTCAGTGGGTCCTGTGCACCCCTGGGACTTGGGCTCCTGGGGCAGGGGTTTCTGTTCCGCCCTCCGCTGGATCGCCCCAACCCCGCAGTCCCTGGCACGCAGTGGACCTCAGTGAAATGTGTTAACAAAAGCAGCCTGTGTTCCGTAAAGGTCATTCTGTCCACTGTGAGGCTCTTGACAAATATTTGCGATACTGGCAGACTGAAGGAAGGAAATGAGTGCCCAGGTCAGCAGCAGCCCCACAAATTCAATGGCAGTCCCGGATTTGGGAGCCTGTCCAACTTGGACTCCCAGGTCAAGAGACCAGGAGGAAGGACCAGGGGCTGCTCCGTGTGGACTGGGGCCCAGCAGCTCACCCTGAATGCCTGGGACCAGCTAAGGGAACTAGGGAAGCCTGTCTCTGCTGGAGCTGGCAGAAGGCATTTGAGGGAGAGAGTGTTGGGGTACAGACTCCCCATAGGCTGGTTTGTAAGGCAGGGGAGGAGACGGACCTAACCTACATTTCATCCTACATTTTTTTTTTACCCTGCCTGGACCAAAGGGCAGGCGGCCAGAGGAGGGGGAGCAGGAGAGATTAGGAGAGGGCTCCTTCCACATTTGATTCTTATCTCTTGTTGGTGCACGGAGCCTGTGGGCTCTCAGTCCTGATGCTCTTTCCTGAGGCTCTCCCCTCCTAAGGCCAGGCTTCACGCTTTGGCCAGGCCTCCAGGCAACAACTTGGATAGTGTCAGTGCTTTGCATCTGGATCTCCTGGACCCACTGACACATGCACCTGATACCCCTGGGCGTCAGGCCGTCGGTGCCCCGGCCCTACTGACCACCCCCTGCCTTCCCTGAGTCTTGCCCAAGCTGACCTTCTGCCCGGAGCCCGGCCTTCCCTTCTGCCAACTGTGTCACTGGCTCGTGGTCACCTCCCTATGTCCTAAAGCCGCTGCCCCTTAAGCGCTCACCAGACCCGCCTGCCTCCTTACCCCCCATGCTGAGCACCTGTGTCGTCACTTCTCAGTCCCCAGCAGAGGGAAGTCCTGTGGAACTAGGGACCCTGACGCACAAGCCTTGTCTCATTTGACCACTGCTGTGCCCCACCAGTGGCCCCCAGACCTCCTCAGTCCCCCTGTTGCTGACTGAGCAAGTCCCAGCTTGCCTAGGCCCCACCCTTTGGCCTGTACCCACCTTGCCAGCCTCTCCCCAAGCCCCACCCACCAGGAATCCTGGTGACAGTGTCTCTGGGCAGGGAGCTGGGGGTGCCGACATCCTACTACCCCACACCCCTAGGTTTGCATAGCCCCCAAGAAGCCCTCTACCTTCTCCAGGCTGCCTGCAGCCCCCACTGCCGAGCCTCCCACTTCCACTAGGGTCCCTGCTGCTAGGGTCCCTGTCCTCAGGCCTGAGCCTCGTCTTGTCCCTAGAGTGACTCCACCAGAGCACTGGTCATTTAAACAGTCCGTGAACCTCTAAAGGAGCCTTTTCTGATCTGACCCCATGCCCCCTCCCCCCCAATCCCCCAGTGGCATCTGGGAGCAAAACGTGCCTGGCACCAGGACTTGTGCAGGCACTGGAGAAACCCTCTGAGTGGTACCCCTGGCCCCTGGAGGCTGCTGACCTTGACACTGTGAGGGAGGCCTGTGCTCTCACTGGCCTAGAATATCAGTGATTACTACAACCCCTTCAACCAAATGCCAAGGTCGAATAGGCAGGGGACACAGGAACCCTGAGAAAGAGCTGGGACTATTATTATCCTCTTGCAAACTGTATTTATGACAAGTAGTTTAAAAATAGTTGGCGGGCTCAGTATGGGTGGGGGAGGCAGGTGCTGAGAGACAGCTGGGCAGGGGGTGGGGGCCTGTCGGGCAGGGGCCGGGAACAGTCAGCTCTTGTGGGCACTGGGCAGAGCAGGATGGAGATGACTGGCCCAGGGTGTGCCCACCCCACCCCCTGGATTTCCCCACGTAGCCCTGGTGTTAAATATTTTGACTCGGTTGTCACTCTACAGAAAAACAAACAAAAAAATTCCAAAGCAGGATCTGTTTGCAGGATGCGGATCCTGATCTTTGGAAAATGTGGGTCTCCTCACCAATCAGTGCCCTTGGAGCTCCAGGACCCCCTATCATGGACTGTGGGACGGTGGTGGTGGTCAGGAGCCAGGGCCACTGCCCTGAAAAGGGTTGCGGGGGGGGGGGGGGGAACGAATGCAGCACCAGACCGGACCCCTCTCCTCCTCCCCTGCTGGGGGAGATTCTGCCCCGGGGTTCCAGGTTCCAGGGATCTGGGCAGGAAATGCAGGCTCACTGCCTCTGCAGCCCCGCTGGAGGAGCTGGAGGAGCAAAGGGCGGGCTCAGCTGCCCCCTTCTGGCTATATCTGGACCTGCAGGCAGACTCTCCCCAACTCTGCGTACCCCGCCCTTCCCACTGCCTCAGTGTCAACCTGATGGGGGCAAAAAAAAGGCAGCCAACCTTGGAGCATGCAACTTGCTGCTTAAAACTTAAGTCCTGACCCAGGCCCAACCCTGCCATCCTGTTCTGGGTGACATTGGGGTAATCCGCCTGCATTGTCTGAAGTGTGGACCTGATCTGGGCAGGGAGAAAGTGTCAGGCAGCTCTAAAATGTCCTCCTTGCCTGGGAGAAGGAGGAGCAGTGAGAATCTGCCATGAAGTTTCCCACTTCCCTTGGCTTAGGGCTGGCAGTGTCTTTCAGGCTCAAGGTCACAGCCAGGCTCTGCGCGGCTCCCCCTGCTCTGTGCCTGTACCCTCTCACTGTGCTCCATTTTTTCTCTATTTTATGGAATCTCTCAGGCCCTCTCCTCTAGGAAGGCTTCTCTGATCACCGAGACCCCCCTCCCTATCTGTTGTCTGTTTCCTTTGTCTCCCCCTGTCTGGGTGTGGCCAGCTCATCAGTCAGGTGCAAAGTGGCTTATATTCCTGGTCATCTGTGTTCCCATCCCCAGTGTCCCCTGCAAAGCCGACCGGACTCCGAGCTGACACCCTTTGGGCAACTCAGTCACTAATTCTCTCAACTCCTTTTGCAGGGGCATCTAGAAGTGCTCCCTGTCACGGTCACTGCAGACCTCCCCTTGCCAGCGCTATCTGTGTGCCTTGAGGCCTTGACTTCTCAGACTGAGCATGCAACCTTGCACGGTTGCTTTGCCGTATTCTGAATCCAGTGTGGCTTCTGGCCTCCTGTGGGTGTCTCCCCACGCTGGCCCACCGCTGGCTGCAGCAGCACGAAGCGCGAAGCCCTCCCCCTGTGGCCGGATCTGAGGCGCTGCGGTTGAGGCAGGAGCCGCCCGTGCCCGACCAGCTGAGAGGCCGAGATTGGGAAGGAAGGCCTGCCCAAGGGTCCCGGATGCTGTAAGTGGTGGAGAATGACCCGGGACTGCCCCGGCCTCAGAAGGGATTGCCTGTGTAGACTGTTCCAGGGACCTCTGCTGTTCGAGTTCTGAAGAGTTAGGGGGTCTGGGGGCCCTGATGGCCCGGTATCCCTGCACTGACCGCCATGGGCCTCTTCTGGTCTGGGGACCTCTGGAGCCGGGTGCTGGCTGAGCCAGGCTCTGTGTGCTAGGCTAGTAGACATAAGCCACCAGGGCAACCCAAGGGCAGCTGGTATTTTATTATTACTTTTAAAAAAATGTTTAATGGTTTTATTTACTTTTGAGAGAGAGACAGAACACAAGCAGGGGAGAGGCAGAGAGAGAGGGAGACACAGAATCTGAGGCTCCAGGCTCCGAGCTGTCAGCACAGAGCCCGATGCGGGGCTTGAACCCATGAACCGCGAGATCATGACCTGAGCTGAAGTCAGACGCTTAACCGACTGAGCTACCCAGGCATCCCTTATTTTATTATTTTTTAAAAATGTTTAGTTGTTTATTTTGAGAGAGAGCACGAAAGCATGGATAGGGGCAGAGAGAGAGAGAGAGAGAGAGAGAGAGAGAGGAGAGAATCCCAAGCAGGCTCTATTGCTGGTATTTTAAAAACAAACTTTTGGGCACCTGGGTGGCTCAGTTGGTTAAGTGTCCAACTCCTGATTTCGGCTCAAGTCATGATCTCACAGTTCGTGAGCATGAGCCCCACATCGGGCTCTGCGCTGACAGCTTGGAGCCTGCTTGGGATTCTCTCTCCCCTTCTCTCCCTGCCACACCCCCCCCACCCCACCCCCACTACTGTGTGCTCGTGCTCTCTCTTTTTCTCTCAAATAAATAAACTTTATCATTTTTTTAAACGTTTATTTATTTTGGGAGACAGAGAGACAGAGTGGGGGAGGGGCAGAGAGAGAGGGAGACACAGGATCCAAAGCAGACTCTAGGCTCCGAGCCTGTCAGCACAGAGCCCGAGGAGGGGCTCGAACCCACAAAGCACGGGGATCATGACCCGGGCCAAAGTTGGACGCCCAACTGACTGAGCCACCCAGGTGCCCCAATAAACTTTAAAATAACAAACTTTGATGCACTAAAAAGCCCCACCAAAGGAGACCAAGATAGTAATCTATTAGGGTGGTGTTACAGGTTGAATTGGGTCCCCTGCAAAAAGATGTGTTCAAGTCCTAACTCTTGGGACCTCAGAATGTGACCTCAGTTGGAAATAGGGTTGTTGCAGATGTACTGAGTTAAGATGAAGTGGCAGAAGGTGTGCCCCCAACCCAATATGACCGGTGGCCTTTTAAGAAGACGGCGACAGGAAGACAGACACACGCAGGGAGGAGCCATGTGATGAAGGCAGGGATTGGGTTTATGCGGCACAAGCCAAGGATTGCCAGAAAAGCACCGGAAGCTAGGAAGGGGAAGGAAGCATTCCTCTGCGGCTTTCAGAGGGAGCATGGCCCTGCTGATCTCCTGGTTTCGGACTTCTGCCTTCCAGAACTGTGAGACCATAAATTTCTATTGTTTGAAGCCCACCAGCTTGGGGTACTTTGTTATGACAGCCCCAGGAACCTAAGGCAGGCGGAAGAGAGATGCATGAAAATGACTTCTGGAACACGGTCCGTCTTCAGGGATGAGTGAATGGACGAGCCTGACAAAATCACATAAAGATACAGCCACGCGGGTTCCAGGTGGTTTCACATCTGTTACCCAACGTCACCCACAACCTCATAAAGGAGGGGTGATCGTCCTCACTTCACGGAGGAAGAAACTGGGGTTCACGGAGAGGACTTCCGGCCTCACAATGGTGGGGGATCCTGACTCTGCCACCACCTCTCCTGCCTCTGCAAACAGGTGCCTGCCTCTCATTTGCAGTGGTGTGCAAAACACAGTGCTCTGCCCTTGGGCGTGGGAAGAAACCATTAGACAGGCATCATACCTCCCCCACGAAGGGGAGGAGTAGGTATTGCTACCGTCCCCATTTTAGAGATGAGGAAATGGAGGCCCAGAAAGGTGATATAATTTGCCTAAGGCTGCACAGCAGGGAGGAGGAGTCAGACAACGAATGAGGTCTTGGCCTCCCCAGGGAGAAAGATCTGATCCCGGGGGAAGTCACCTGTCCAGGGTGAGAAGCTTGGGTGAAGGGAATGTGGGCTGGGGGGGGGGGGGGGTTGTTGAGAAGCCAAGGTGGGGAGGGGGTTTAAGAGTGCCGAGCCAAGCCCCCGAGTGGGGAGATGGTGGGGTATGCTCTAAAAACAAGTGGAGGGGCACCTGGGTGGCTGTGGGTTAAGCATCCGGCTCTTGATTTCAGCTCAGGTTCTAATCTCACAGTTCACGAGTTTGAGACCCACGTCAGGCTCTGCGCTGACAGAGCCTGTTTGGGATTCTCTCTCCTTCTTTCTCTGCCCCGCTCCCACTTGCGTGCACGCTCTCTCTTTCAAAATAAAAACAAAACCTTTATTTATTTATTTAAACAATTTTTTTTAAAGTTTATTTACTTTTGTGAGAGAGACAGAGCATGAGCAGGGTGGGGGCAGAGAGACAGAGGGAGACACGGAATCCGAAGCAGGCTCCAGGCTCTGAGCTGTCAGCACACAGCCCAAAACGGGGCTCAAACTCATGAACCACGAGATCACGACGTGAGCCGAAGTCAGACGCTTAACTGACTGAGCCACTCAGGTGCCCCCCAAACAAAAAAAGTTTAAAAGCAAGTGGGGCCAATATCTCTGGGTGGGCAGAGACCAATCTAGGATTTGTGTGGACTATAGCTTATGAAGTTTAGATTTTAGTTTTAGTTTCTGAAGGTCCCTTCAGAAAAATAATCTTTAAATCCTACTTCTGCATATTTTACAAAACCCCTGAACACGCTGATAGGCCCTCTCAGAGCCTTAGGAGGGAGGGCCCTGATGCTTGGCCTTCATTCATTCATTCCAGATGGCAGGCTCTGGGCAGGCCCTGGTCTGTGTGCAGAAGATCTGGGATGGGGGGGAGAGGTGGGGGGTGGGAGGGTGGAAGGATGCGGCGGAGGCCCTGCTGTTCATGTTGCCATCCTCACCATCCAGTCAGGTGTTGCTGGCGCCCTGCTCGGAGCAGGGACTTGGGCTGGTGCCACCTCAGGGGGGTGCGTAACCCAAGACCCATGGGGGACACAGAGGGAGAGCACTACACAGTGTGGGCAGATGCCTGAGTGGAAAAAAAGGGGGCAGAGCGCCTCCCAGACCAGGAAGCCGACTTCCAGGGGAACTTCTGGCAGCCGCCTTGCCATGCAGAGCCGCGCTCCCCAAGGGGATCTGGTTCTCAGCTGGGCTCCCTCCCCGGGCCCCTCTTTGGTCATCTCAAGGGTGCCTGGACTTGGGATCACAGGCTCGGAGCCGAGCCCTCAGAGAATGGAAAGGCCTCCCCGGCAGCCAGCCTCTCCCTCTCCTCCCGCCGGGTCCCGTATAGGTCACAGGGGGCGGTTTGTAAGGGTCAGCCGGCCCGGGGGTGGAGGGGGACACATAGTGTAGGGTGGACAGCGTCTTCTCCTGCTGTCGTGCGCGGTGGCTACAGAGGGAGCACAAAGGCCCTTCTGTGAGGGCCAGCCCGCTGATGGCTGAAGCGGTATGTGGCTCCGGGGGGCGGGGGGGGGGGGGCACATTCTGAACTTAGGCCCGTGAACCAGCTGGAGAACTGGCAGTGGTTCTGGAAGGGGGTCCCCCAGTCAGCTTGAGCCTGCCCACGGACAGGCAGCCGCTGCTGCTCGCCAGGCCACCGGTGCAGGGTGTGGGACGAGGCCTGGTCAGAGACGGCAGGGGAGGCAAACGTGGCGGGCCCGGAGCGCGAAGTGGTGCAGGGCTGTGGCGGGAGGGGCGGCGCGGTAGGCAGAATAAGGTCCCTCCAAGATGTCTGTGTCCCGGTCCCCAGAGCCTGCGAGTGTTAGGTTATGTGGCAAAGAGGGGTGCAGGGTGCTAGTCAGCGGCTGTTGACAGGGAGATGAACCCGGATTGTCCACAGTGGCTCGGTGTGATCACACGGGCCCCTAGACCTTGTGAGGGGAGAAGAGAGAGATGTGAGGACCCCGCATGGAGGAAGGGGCCACCAGGCAAGGAGAGCAGGCTGCCTCTAGAAGCCGCAAAAGGAAAGGAAAACAGCTTCTCCCCTAGAAGCCCCAGAAGCAATGAGGCCCTGTCGATACCTTGACCTTAGTCCAGTGAGACTCATTTCGGACTTCGGGCTACAGAGCTGTGAGGTGATGAATGTGTGTGGTTTTCAGCCACTAAGGTTATGCCCATTTGTTACAGCGGCCGCAGGAAACGAATACAGGTGGCGAGGGCTGACGGGCCCGGGAAAGAGGAAGGGGCTCCAGGTGGGCCAGGCTCCAGGCCGTTGGTACCCCCTCACCCACAAGAGTGGGGGTGTCCGCGCTGTCGGCAGGCCCTGGCCTCTCGGGTGGATCCTGTTCTCCCTGCCGGTGTCCAGACATGTGACTTGTAGAGACGAAAATAGCTAACACCCATCAAGTGCCTAGTCATCGCCAGACCCTCAAGCACCCCAACAACCCTATGAGACGGGTACTATTATCATGGCCTTCTTAAAGGGCAAGGAGTGGAGGCTCCAGGAAGCGCCCACAATCGTGCATCATGCTGCCCTTGCCAGATGGCGGACCTCACGGAGGAAGGCAGGATAGGGGAGGGGCCCTAGTCCCAGGACCTCACAGCCACAGAGACGTGTGACTTGCTCCTTCTGGCTCCCAACCCGCTCAAGTGTGAACTCCAAACCCCACACGGTGCTCACCCTCCAGGGCCAAAGCCTGTGGGCGCCCAGGACAGGATCTATGGCAAACAAACCACTTCCTGGCGAGGCCTGGGGCACGAGGCATCCTCGGGGTGGGCACAAAAATCACCCCCAAAACCTCCTGGGTTCTCTGGCCTCTCGGCTAGGCACTGGTGTCCAGACTGTGCCCTCAGCCCCAACCCCGAGGTGTGAAGAGGAACGGGAGGGCAGGGGTCTGACAGGCCATGGCAGTATGGCTTAGGCCATGAGGGACAGGGGACAAAGGCCTGCCCACCATCGGTGCTTCGTTCCCCTGCCTCCCTGCAGACCTACCCCCTTGGTTCCCACCATGAACCACCAAACCCCTCCTGGACCTTCTTACCCTGGGAGTCCCTGCCCAGCCACCGACACTGGAAAACCTCACTCTGGGTTCTCCATCGAATTCCACTCTGCAGCCCAGAGAGCTGCATACCTTGACACGTATTCAATAAAAAGCAAACATGCAGCCTATAATCAACTCGCAGGCTGTACTTAACACACTCCTGGTATTTCATAATGTGAACCACCCAGAGTTTGCTGGAAATTCATTTATTATTAATGAGTCACATGATACAAAAGAATGAGAATATTCAAAGGGCACTTGGTGAAATACTGCTTTGTCCCAAAGGCCAGGCAGAAAAGGTCACGTCACAAGGGATGCTCAGAGAACAGCAGAGAGGCCGAACAGTAAAAACAAGTAATGGGTCCACACCCGCCCCTTGCAGCCAGACCAGCAGATAAACATTCACCTGGGTCAAAACAGCGAGTGGGAAGAGATAACCAGATGGCTGCATGCCGGGCAGGCCGGGCAGCCACCCAGGTCCAGTGATTCCAGGAGGGGAGATAAGATGTTCTCTGGCTGGGACATTCCAGAAGGCTCGGATACCTTTTTATTATAACAAGCAAGACAAGTCCCTACTGCCGGAGGCAAGCCCCCCTCAGAACATCTGGAGTGTGCAAAAGTCACCAAAAGGAAGAGGAAGTGAGTGGGCGGATTCGCGTTTCCTCTGTCCAGGCTCTCCAGGGGAGGGGAGAACAAGGCCCAGCCCAGTGATCCGCTGGGCCTGCCTCTTCCCCGCGGAAAGTCCCAGCAAGCGCCGTGAGAGCCATGGAGCCACCACGGAGGAGCCGAGGGGCTGGGAAGGCCCTCTGCTAGCCTGGCTCCTCTGGGAGAAGACAGGAACGTGAGGCAGGGGAAAAGCCACACCCAGTGCCACATCCAGCCTCCCTACAATGTCCCCGCAAAGATGAGACCAGCTCACACGGGACATCCTTGCACACAGGCCACCCCAAAGGGTCACGCGGATGGACACCATGGCGCCGTCTTGAAGGAAAGCCAGTAGCTCTGAGGTTGGCGGGAGCATTCCCCCAACCTGCCCCCAGAGGCCACAGGCTTCGCAGAACTAAAGCAGATGAAAAAGGAGCACAACCAAAACCTGAAGCCCAGGGTGGCTGGGAGCCTGTCCAAGTGTGAAGTGTGGGTCTGGCGGCGTTTTGGTCCACAGGACGGCCACCTCCCGGCACAGCGTTGTCACCAAAGGCTGGCAAAAAGGCATTTTCCTTCCGGTCAGAGGGTGTCCTGGCACAAGGGGCCTGAGTGAGGGGCACAGAATGCCCCCTGAGCCAGGCCCTGCCTGGCTCCCTCTAGTTTCATCCGGCAAAGGAGGGTATGGGTGAGGGGCCTCGCCTTCTCTGTTCCTCCTGTGGTTCAATGCACGAGGGCCCCTTCCTGCCCAAAGAGCCATGCCCAGACTGGCAGCAGGTTGTGGGGTGGGGGTGGGGGGTGCGGCAGAAGGAATGCAGGGATGTGGTCACCAAAGTCCAGGGAAGAGACCAAAGACACACACTGGATCTACAGGTCCCGAACCCTATTCATCGGCCACCTGCCATCAGAGCCGTCACTGAGGACTTCAGAGCAGGGGACACTGTCCATCTTGAGAGGGGCACGAAGACAAGTCCCTGGCTGGGGGGGAGGTGGCCAGAGCCTCCTCAGATGCTCCTGAGACCGCAGTGGGGCCGAGTCCCAGGGAAGTCCAAAAAAGACCCTGCAGGAGCCCCCGGCCAGCTCCGCGCAGCCCGCGTCCCATCCCAGGCACAGAAGCCACTTCCTCCCGCTCGAGGTGGCCCTCTTGCCCGACGCCAGAGCCGCAGCCTGCTCCTGCCCCTCGGGGAGAAGGGCCCTCGGCCAGGCCCCAGGGGGCCTCCGGGTGCCACCCCCCGCCTGGCACCGCTGCCCTCAGCCCTGCTCCAGGCTGTCAGCGGGCTGCACCACGGTGTAGCTCCCCTGGCCCACGGACAGCTGCCGGCTGAAGAAGGACGTGGTGCGCTTCGGTTTCACCCGCTTGATCTGCTGACCTATCAAGGAACAAGAGGACCGCGCTGAGGGAGGGCTTCCCGGGGTGGGCTGGTCCGCGCCCCCCCGGGAGCCTGGATTCCGGCTCCAGGGCCTGGCTCCTTCCAGAGCTGGTGCAGACCCAGTCCCCCTCACCGCATCCACCAACTATCTGAGCTTCAGTCCCGGACCCCAACTCTTCTGCCCACGATGGGGAGGGCGGGGAGGGCGGGGAGTGCGGCCAGCCTTGCAAATCGGAGGCCGTTTCGGGTTTTCATTTGATGCTGGGCCAGCTGTGCTGTCTGAGGAGCTTTTGTTAAACCCAGTTCAAGAACAGACCAAAGAGGGGCCCCTGGGTGGCTCAGTCGGTTAACGTCTGACCTCAGCTCGGGTTGATCTCACGGTTCGTGAGTTCGAGCCCCGCATCGGGCTCTCTGCTGTCAGTGTGGACCCTGCTTCGGATCCTCTGTCCCCCTCTCTGCCACTCCCCTGCTTGCGCTCTTGCTCTCTCTCTCTCTCAAAAATAAACAAAAGAACAGACCAAAGAAACAAAACACCTACAACACAGACAACTGGTTCGAGGTAAACCTCGAGAAGACAGAAAGAATTCTTACAAGTTAGAATTTCAGGCCAGGTGACCAAGGTCAACACCAACTGTCACAAGTCATGTTGATAACGTACCTTTGATGTGATGTGATAAAAATGGCACTTTTTACCTCTGTGATCTCCCTCCCCAGCCCACAGCTCCTGCCTAATCACGAGAAAAACATCAGGCAAATTCCAATAACACGGCATCCTACAATATCCCCACAGAGTCGTCCTCAAAACTGTCAAGGTCATCAAAAACAAGGGAAATCTGAGAAGCTACCACAGCCCAGAGGTGCCTACAGAGACACGAAGCTAAGTGTAGTATAGTGTCTTGGATGGGATCCTGCCACCTTGAAAAGGGACATTAGGTTAGGATGAAGGACTTTAGGGGCGCCTGGGTGGCTCAGTCGGTTGAGCGTCCGACTTCAGCTCAGGTCATGATCTCGCGGTTTGTGAGTTCGAGCCCCACGTCGGGCTCTGTGCTGACAGCTCGGAGCCTGGAGCCTGTTTCAGATTCTGTGTCTCCCTCTCTCTCTGACCCTCCCCTGTTCATGTTCTGTCTCTCTCTCTCTGTCAAAAATAAATAAACATTAAAAAAAAAAAAAGGTTTTAATAATACTGTATCAGTATTGGCTCGTTAATTATTAACAAACATACCACATTAACATACGATGCTAACTAAAAAAAATCAAGCAACGAAAGAAAAATAGACACCAGAAATGAACAATAATCCAAGCACATTAAAAATGGTCCAACTTCACTGATATTCAAATACCAACCCAAAAAGGTCTCTTTCAGTGTGACAGAGAGGGGGTGGAGGCCCGTGCGCGTTGTCTACTGGGAGGGGCGCAAGCGGGCACGCGGTCTGATACCGCAACGCCATCTCTAGGAATTTGTCCCAAGGAATCGGTTTGGATTCTAAGCAAGGATTTAGCCACGGCTACATTGTTTGTAGTGGCTCACAACTGGAGATAACGGTCATGTCCCACACCAGGGAGCTGGGTGACAGTGCCTGCTGGCCATTCCAAGGAAGACTACAATGGGGGAAACAGTTACGTTATTGAAAAATTATTTTGCTGTTTCTGATTATAAAAGATGACGTGCCTGGGGCACCCAGGTGGCTCATCAGTTAAGTGTCCAACGTCGGCTCAGATCATGATCTCACCATTTGTGAGTTCGAGCCCCGCGTCGGGTTCTGTGCCGACAGCTCGGAGCCTGGAGCCTGCTTCGGATTCTGCCTCTCCCTCTCTCTTTGCCCCTCCCCCACGCGTTCTCTGTTTCTCTCTCTCAAAAAAAATAAATACAAATTTAAAAAAAATGACGTGCTTCTCGTAAAAAATGTAGGGGTGCCTGGGTGGCTCAGTCAATCAAGCGTCCGACTCGTGGTTTTGGCTCAGGTCACCATCTCACAGTTTGTGAGTTCAAGCCCCGCATTGGGCTCTGCACTGACAGTACAGAGCCTGCTTGGGATTCTCTCTCTCCCTTTCTCTCTGCCCCTCTTGCGCTTGCTCTGTCTCTCAAAAATAAATAAGCTTCAAAAAAGTTTTTAAAAAATGATGTGCCTGTCATAAAATATGTAAATACTGCAAAGATGCACAAAGAAAAAGCGAAAGTTACAACAGTTCACCACCAGGGCTGGCACATCCCCCTCCTCCTGCACACGGATGCAGTCTTACGTGGGACTGTCCTATTACCTGATTTTTATTACTTGGTCTTATTTTGTGAACATCTTGCCATTTATTAAAATTTTTTTAATGTTTAATTTTTGAGAGAGAGAGAGAGAGAGGCAGAATGTGAGCAGGGGAGGGGCAGAGAGAGAGAGAGGGAGACACAAACCGAAGCAGGCTCCAGGCTCTGAGCTGTCAGCACAGAGCCTGATGTGGGGCTCAAACCCACAAGTCGTAAGATCGTGACCTGAGCTGAAGTTGGATGCCCAACTGACTGAGCCACCCAGGCGCCCCGACATCTTGCCATTTAAACGTAGGTCTTTGTTATTGCGTTTAAAATCTTCTTATTTTGGAATAAAACCAGATTTATCCAGAAGTTGCAAAGATAATCATACAAAGAGTTCCCATTTGCCCTCATCTGGCTTCTCCTGAGGCTGGCATCCTCCGTCGCCGTCTCACATTTGCCAAAACTAAAACATAAACCCCAGTACGATATGATGAACTGAACTACATACTTCGGGACTTCCCCAGTTTCCTTACAAACGTCCTCTGTCTGCTCCAGGGCCCGGACTGGGACATCACCCTGCACTCAGCCCTCTTTTTTACCAGCTGCCCTGATTCTGCTGGCTGTGGCCCCCTTGTTTCTGTCCCCACACCGGACTAACCGACGTCGGTCATTTCTAGTTTGTCACATCTGGACACTGCTGCAGGGAACATCTGTGGACGCAACAGTGACAGGGCCAGAAAAGGACTCTCCCGCCAGGGCCCCAGAGGCCCCCATTCCCAATCACAGAGCTCACAAGATGCGACCCTCACCCAGCTTCACTCCTTCTCCCTTCTCTACTCCTGGCAACTGGACCCTACCTCGCTGTCCCCGGGGCTCCCTGTGGCGCGCATGTGTGCATGTGCACGCGCGTGTCATGTGTGTGCGTGTGCACGTCGTGCGTGTACGTGTGCGCAGGCTCACCTTCCTCCACGTAGTCGATGGTGGAGAGATGCTGGAGGCGGCTGCACACCACGCTGCCCTGCCTCTGCAGCTGCGGGCGCTGAGCAGGAGATGGCAGGGAGCTGGCGGCCGAGGGCGGGCCGGACACAGTCTCCTGGGGGGTGGCGAGCTCTGAAGTCTGGTTCAGCTCGATGCAGTACTCGATGAGGCCGCTCATCAGCTCGGCCTGGGGGGGAGAAAGGGGCCACCCTGAGGCCTGGGCGGTGAGCCATGGCCCAGGACACGGCCTTCCTATACTCTGCAGGGCGAGATGGATAAGATGGACGGGCCCCTGCCTTCTGCTGGGGGAGGCCGAGGCGGAAACAAATGCCATTTACATAATAAAGGAAGGGGGGGTCAGGTGCTCTGTGGGCAGAGGGACAGGGGAGGCATCCACCTGGGGTGACTTCGGAGGTCAGTCCTGGAGGATAAGTAGGGGTCCCTGTCTCAGGTCTGGGAGGTAGGCTGGGCGAGAAAGAGCATTCTAGGCAGGAAGACCGAGTGCCATGGGTGGCAGCAGTCAGGCCAGATGGGAAAGAAACTCAGCTGCGCGGAGACGATAAGGAAGGCAGGAAGAGGGCTCAGGCGGGGCGTCCTGGGTGGAAGGAATGGAGGGAGTTGTCTGAGAGAAGAACCTGCAGGCCCATGAGGAAGGCGGTGGTGGTCAGGTCACAGGGCTGAGGGTGGGGGACGCCCTCTGAGCACGTTCTTCAAAGGCGACACCTTCTCAACCAATTTTAAACATAACGCATATTGACATAAAAGGTGAAGAGACCAGGTGTCAGTGAGCACAGTCCAGACACCATGTGATGGGGACACCAGGGGTCTGGTGGGTCCACGGACAGCCAGCCGTCAGCAGGTGGAGTCCCTCGGTTAGACAACATCCTCACCGAGTGCCTACCCCGTGCCAGGTCTACTATAGACAATGGGACACAGCAGGGACCGAGGAGGACCGAATGCCTGCCTCGTGCTCCCAAGAAGAGTACCCACGAGGGGTTGGGGGTCAGGGGCCAAGGGGATGGCCCCCCGCTGACAGAACAGCGGCCTGGCACCTGTGCCCGCACGGTGCAGCCAGAGGCCTCTCCGGAGCAACACAACCCTCCCTGGGAGGGGGGCAGGGCAGGAAACGCTGCCTGGGCCCAGAAGGAAAAGCTGGCATCCATTCTGCATGCCTGCCTCCTTTTCCCATGCAAAGATTGGCTGGTGAGTGGGAGGACAGCCAGTGGGGACAGAGGATACGGGGCTGTAAGCACAACAGGGAAGACCTCAAAGTTCCCTGGAACAAAACCTCAATCACAGCGTGATGCTTCAGAGGTCCAGGGAGCCTGCCATTAAAACGACCCCACATCTGACCAAATTAATATCCATTCAGGATAAAGCCTGGCAGACCAGTAACGGAAGGGACTATTAGCCTTCCTCGACCAGATGGGGGTGTCTGTGAAAAACCTGCAGCTAACACCATACGTATTTCGAGCAAGACCAAACAAACTCCCACCCAAGGTCAGGAGCAAGTCAGGATGTCTGCTCACACCTACTCAACACTGTACTGGAAGTCCAGGAGTGGAATCAGTCAAGACAAACAGAGGCACACACACCGGAGGGTCAGAATACACAGGACATGACTGTCTACAGAGAAAACCCCAAAGAGTCTGCAACAAAACTATTAAAACCAGCGAGTGAATTTAACAAAGTTGCAGGATGTATGAATGTGTAGATAACACAATCAATTGTATTTCTTTTTTCTTTTTTTCTTTTAGAGAAAGAGTGAGCACAGGAAAGGGGCAGAGGGAGAGAGGTTCTTAAGCAGGCTCTAAGCTCAGCACAGAGCCCGATGAGGGGCTCGATTCCACAACCCTGGGATCATGACCTAAACTGAAACCAAGGGTCAGACAGATGCTCAACCTAGGTACCCAGGTGCCCCCAAATCAACTGTACTTCTACATACTACAATGAACCGAAAATTGATATTTAAAGAGGGGATGTTTGCCTCTCCTTTTTTCTTCTTCCTGTTGTGGAGCATGTAGATGTGATGGTTGGAGTTAAAGCAGCCATCCTGGACCATGAGGTAAGTTTAAGAGAAGAGAATATGCGTGGTGAAGAAAGAAAGTTAAAGGACTCTGAGTTCACAATAACAGATCTGGACTGCCTACCTATAATGTTATGTGAGAGAAGAAGAAATTTTTTTATGTTCCAAAAAAACAAATAAATAAAAATAAATAAAAAAGTACCATCTAGGGTAGCACCAAGGAAAGAAAGAAAGAGAGAGAGAAAGAGAAGGAAAGAAAAAAAAAGACAACCTTAAGGATAAATATAATAAAAGATATACAATATCTCTATGCTGACAACTATAAAATATTAGTGAAAGAAATCAAAGCCAAATAAAGGGAGACATAGAAATTATTGGCCTGGAAGATTTAGGATGTTAATTCTCTCCAAAATTAATCTACAGATTCAATGGAATCTTAATCTCAGAAGACTTTTTGGGGGGGGGAGGGTAGGGTAACAATCAACAAGCTTTTCCTGAAATTTATATGGAAATGCAAAGGAACTGGGATAGTCAAAAACAATTTTGGAAAAGAACAAAGTCCTAGAAATCATACTACCTGATTTCAAGTTTACTATTAAGTTTCAGTCATCAGTACGGTGGGATTATTAGTGAAAGACAAACACATAGATCAAGGGCACAGAACAGACAATCCAGAAATAGACCCACACACACTTGGCCAACTGAATTTCAACAGAGACACAGGGCAATTCAATGAAGACAGGGTAGTCTCTTGAACAGATAATGCTGGAACAAAAAGAAAAAAAAAAAGAGAGAAAGAGAGAGAGAATGTTGATCTATACATCACACTTCATGTAAAAAATTAACTTGAAATGGAGGGACAGGGAGTGGCAGGCACACATCTGCGTGACGGCTGTGGACGGCTTGGCAGTGTCTCCTCAAGTGAGTGTGTGCTGACCTGGGGGCCCAGCCATCCCACTCCCAGGGGGACGCCCACGTATGCGTACAAAGCACACGCACGACAGTGATCACGACAGCGTTGCTGGCAACAGCCCCAAACGGGAAATCCAAGTGTCCATCAGCAATGGAGTGGGAAAGTCAAGGCCGGTGAACGTGGACGATGAGACATCGGAGAGCCTCTCCAAAAGATCAAGCCACTGCCGCCTGCAGGGGGGACAGAGCTCACAAACACACCACTGAGCAGAAGAAACCAGACAGAAGAGAACAAACTGAGGGAGCCTGTGCCAGAAGGTTCAAAAACAGGCAGAAAGACTCGAGGGTGACAAGTCAGGATGGGGGGGCCCTTGCTGGGAGGAGGCTCAAGGGGTCTCCTGGGGTCCTGGTTCTTTTTCTCAATCTGAAAGGTGTTACGTGGGTTTATTTTCAGAAAACCCGTGGAGCCATACACTTAGGATTTGGTAACTTTTCTCTACAGATGATACAATAACACATTTACTTTGAAAACGGGTCTAGCCTAGTGATGTCAAAATGACAGAATCATCAGCAGAAGTGGGGACAGTCGTGCATGCAAAGCCGTGAGAGGGAATACTTTGTGATGCTATAGGCCAGGGGGTCAGAGGAGCCACTGCAGGGGACAGGAGTGGCCAAGAGCTCACGGTCAAGCTGAGCCGGGGACGGAGGACAGCCATCTGTGTACTGGGTGTGGCAAGGCAGAGGCCACTGGGCTCGAAGCAGGGAGGTGCAGGGATGAGGCCTTGTGCACAGAGTGAAACAAAGGTGCCGAGGGGCCTTCGCCCCGCCACGCCCACTTCCCCTCTGAGAGCACCCAACTCCCAGGGGGCTTCGAGGACTGGAGCCAGTGCCGGCTGGTCACACAGCCACAAGCCCAGCGTGGCATCTGCAAACCGGGCCTCTGACTCCCAAGAGTGGCTCTGGCCCAGCTGACGTCAGCTCCCCTGGTCCTCAGGCGCTCGGCAGCCCTCTCGCCTCCTTGTCAGCCAGCCCGGAGCCTCCAGTAGCCTGGGACCCCTTGAGCCCAGGCTACCCCACCCTGACCTCGCCCCCGGTGCAGGCAATGCCCACTACCTGCTTGGAGTAGATCTTGAGCAGCCTGTTGACCGGGGTGCCCTCGTTGTCCCCATCGAACTCTAGCCACAGGACAGACTCCTCCTCCTCGGGAGAGGTGTGGTCCCACGACAGCTCCTGGAAACGCAGGCCCAGCAGGACGTGCTGGCCAGCGGGAGACACAGAGCTTGGATTCTCGGAGCCGAGTCCATTCCCCCACTCCAGCCTGCTCATGTGACACCAGGAGGGGACGCCTGGCCAGGCTATTTATCCCCAAGGCTGAGTCTAAATTCCTGTATGAGTTTCTCGGAGGAGTCCCCACTTTCATCAAACCCTCAAAGGGGGTTGTGGTCTGGGGAGGCTGAGAGCCCCTGACCCATGGCACTACTGACCAGCCGGTCAAGCCCCTGACAGTTGGGGCAGTCACATGGGAGAAGGGGTGGGGGGTAGGGGGCTTTTCCATGAGATCAGCTGGGTAGCCTCTCAGCAGGCTGAGCTGGGCTCTGGGCCCAGCATACTTGGGCACAGGTGCCCAGGAGGGGCTGGGGTCCCTCTCTGGGGGTAAGTCACCCAAAACTTTTCTGCTGGCTTAGGAGAGACTCTGGCCCAAGTGCAGAGAAACTGCCCCACAGGGCAGGATGCTGACACCACCATCTACGCAGGGAACCAACCGACAGCCTATGCCAAATACAGGGGAAGAAGCCCGACTCTGGCAGCCAGAGAGGGCTTCTAGTCATGAGGCTTTTCTGGAAAACCAATAGCTAGTCTCCAGCCATTGGTCCGGCAGAGTGGCCAGGCCAGGCCAGACCCCCTCCACCCAGAGGCTTTAATCCCAGCCCCAGCCTCCGCTTTCCCTAGCTGCCCTCCTGCCTAGCGTGATGACAGAAAAGCTGACCTAGAGCAGACCCCAAGGAAGCTCCCAGGATGACACTGGAAGCCCCAGGGACCGTCCAAGGGGGAGGGAAGCCACACAGGCCATCCAGTCTGCCTCCGGGCCAACCACCAGCCCGCGAGAAGCAGAAAGGCCCGTGTGAGCACCCCGTGCCCTCTCCAGTGAGGCTCCCTGCTCCCCCAACCCAGGTCCCACCCTGGAGAAGCTGGAGGTACCTTCTCCCTGCTGTCGATGACATGCACGCCCTCCAGACTGATGGCCACCACCACCGGCTTTCGCCCGCCCCGGTGCAAAAAGCCTTGGGCCGGCTTGTCAACCTCACCATGGAAGAAGGCACACCTGGGAAGGGGAACTGCCATTAGCCGGTCACCTCCCGCACCAGGAACAGACCGTCCGGGGTCACCCTCCTCAATGCTCTGGCCAGGCCCTGCCCTGGGCATATGAGAAGTTTAAGCCATTTTGGTGACCGACAGTTAAATGGAAACCTGCCCCTGGGGAGGGAGAAACAGAGAGGGGGTGGGAGGGAGGCTTCCTGGGGGTGGTGGCATCTGCACTGGCCATGCAGGACAGGAGGGCTTGAACAGGCAGGGGGAGGAGAGGAGCGTCACAGAGAAGGGCAGGCACCTCAGACGGAGAGAAGAGTGTGACCCTGGGGTGGGACAGCGGAGGCTACGTCCGGGGAACCGCCAGGAGGGGACGGGGCTGAGGCTGCTGGCAGCTGCCAGGCCGTATCAGGTTGGGAGAACTCCGCTGCCCACGGTCTGTCAGGCCAAGACCCTTCAGCAGCAGTGGGGTCAAGCTGCACCTGCTCGGGGCCATGAGGGGACAGGGGCCACTCAGGGAGGCTTCAGGGCTTGACACGGGGAAGGGGAAAAGGTATAGTGGCCTTGGCACACCAACTCACTGAGCCGCCACCCTCTCCCCCTGCCCCGCCACGTCCTTCCCTCTCCTACGTCTGCCTGGCCTGCCGCCCCCTCGCACCAGGCGAAGCCAGAGCCCTTGCTGAGTCCCACTCTCTGTGACAGCCTGCACCCTCGCTCCGGGACTGGCCTGGAGACAAGCACGTGCTCCTCCGGGTCCTGAGATCAGCCTTGCTCCTGTCCCTGCTCCTGGAAGACTTCTACAGGTTCAGCGGATGGCTGGGACTCCTACCTCACTGAGGACACGGAAGCAACCAGAAGCAGCCACTTGGCTACCCTCATCTCAGGTTCTCACCCTCTGTCGGATCAGCCTGATCTGTACACACACATTCACTCACCGTAAAAATTAAAAGCCTCTGCCCCCGCATCCACCCATAAAGGCTGCATCTCTGGACTCCACTGCACAGCACCGACCCCTAAGGGGCCAGCCACACCCACTGTCTCCTGTCTCTTCTCACTCTCCTCCACCCGCTGCCACCCCACGATGCTGAAACCAAGGTCAACCATCAGCCACCCAGGCACGTTGAATTTGACCCGGAAGCGGTAGCGTGCAACGCTTGGTCACTTCCTCTTCCCTGACACTTCCCTCTGCCTGGCTCGTAGAGACCCACCCGCCCGCCTCGCCGTCCCGGGGCCTCCTTGCGCCTGTCCACTCGCACCTCCTTGGCCATGTCTTCAGGCTCCAGGTTTCAAACTGCCCAGATGCTGATGCTCACCAATGACTACCCGACTCTAGACTCAGAAACCTAACTGCCCGCCCGGAATCGCCAGCTGGGTATCTAGTGAGCATCTCAGAATCAACACGTCCAAATCCAAACCCCCAAACCTTTCCCAACCCACTCCGTGGCACGGTCCCATCTCAGCTGATGACACCATCGTTCGTGTGCTCACGCCAGACACCTGGAGTTCTGCCTCCTCGCCTTCATCTGTCCCACTGTCCGTCTGTCTAGCAAATCCTGTCGACCGTACCCTCAAACACCCGGCATCTGACCGCATCTCACCTCCTGCGTTATTACCACCCGGCCTGAGCCGTATCTCCCCTTCGGGGCACGGCCACACTGTCCTCGCCGGTCACCCGGCTGCCGCTCGTGCCACCTGAGGTCTCTACTTCTGCTGCTGTCTGACTTCCCACCGGAAAGGCGGCCTCACCAGGCAGGGCCCGCGTCTCTCTGCTCACCGAGGTATCGCCGGCGCCTCGATCGCTGGCACGCAGCAGGTACCCGAGAGCCACCGACCACTGTTGGTGGCGTGAGAGAACTGGCCACGCGCAAGGTCCGCGGGCCCAGCGGCCAGGTGACCATGGCGGGTGGAAGGAGGGTCGCCGCCCGGCCTGGGACAGGTGCAAGGGGAGGACAGGGGTCCGGCTCGGTCCCCGTGGGGCCCGAGACACGCCCCACGTGAGGACAGAGCTCGGCGGGGGCAGAGGTGGGCACCCTGGCAGGCCGTGCAGACTGTTGGGCTGTCAGGGGAGGGGACAGCGGAGGCCCCGTGGCCGTGGCTGCCCGTGACGATGACAGCCAGGGGGTCGCTCACCCGTAAAAGGGCAGCTCGTGGCTCTTGAGGAGGTAGGCACGGTAGTGGGTGCTGAGGGAGGCCCCGCGCCCGCTGTCACCGCCGGCCGCTTCCTTCACCTTGCAGTAGGCGTTCAGCAGGCCCTGCTCCCCCGGCCCCGCCTTGGCCCCGCGGCCCCGGAGTGCAGCAAAGAGCCCGTGGCCCCGCTTGCAGAGGTGGGCGGGGAGGAAGGAGTCCAGCTTCTCCCTGTGGAGGAAGGAAGTGGGGGGCTCGGTGGGAGGCGGGGCTCCGGGGCGGGGGCCTGGCCAGAGGTGCCGAGGTCCTCAGGGTGCGGCGCGCTCACGGGCAGGGGCAGGCGAGGCCCCGGACGAGGACCGCCAGAGAGCCCACTGCCGCGAGCCCCGCGGCAAGCCTGGCTGGTGACAGGCCTGGAGGACAGGCTGGGACACCAAAGGGGGAGCCGAGACCAGGCCCGCTGCACAGCCAGCCTGTGGCCGGAGGGTTTCAGCGCAGCGTCTGTGTCACTGAGTCACGAAGGTTTGGATTTCCGAGTTAGTGGAACTTTTACAACCAAAAACCAGGACAGCCAGTGACCTACATATACCTCTCCACGGATTTTCTGCCAAAGAGGGACATAAAAAAAAAAAACACATCAACCCACAATCCGTCAACACAGGTCCAAGAAGAAAAGCTCGCAACCGTAAAGAACCTCGGCCTAACTGCACTGTTCCCGCGTCAGGCAGCGCTCTGACCGTGCGGGCTGCGTGCCAGCTGCTCCCAGCTGGGGGCAGCCGGAGGTGTGTCCTCGGGCAGCGAGGACCTTCTCAGAGGCCCAGCTTCCCCAGGGATAAAACGAGGACACCAACCGCTGGTTGCATGGAAGGGCACCAGCAGGTGCCTGGCACCTAAAAAGTACTGCTGAGGTTGCCATTTTCACCACAGAAGGGAGGGGTCTCTCCTGGGGCTTCTGGACGACCAAACACCCCCCGCCAGCGGGAAGGCTGAGGTGAGGAAGGAGCTTGCGCCGGCCTGGTGGCCAACAGCGGGGCAGTGTGAGAAGGGGTGTCCAGGGGGCCATCGCCCTTCTCGGGGCTGGCTGCCGTGGGCACTTTCGTTGCTTGTGCTCCCGTATCCCATCTTCCAGCGACAACTCTCGCCTGTCATCTGGAAATCCCGCCTTCCCCACACCCGTCCGTGGGGCCTGGGCAGGCTCAGGGCAGGCCCATCAGCGCTCTGGCCACCGTGTCTCCTTTGGTCGGACCTGAGGCTCAGCCAAGGGAAGGGGACGTCAGAGTGAGTCTGAGGACTCTTGTGGGTCAGGGAAGAGGCCTCTCCCAATACACAACTGGCCTGCCTGAGTGTGAGCTGGCCCAGAGGACACGGGGCCGGGCCAGGAGAACGAGGACAGGCGTCTGGGGATCTAACCTGAGCCTCTGCACCTCTGGATCCATCCAGAGCTGACAAAGTCCCTCAAGTACAAACACTTTGGGTTGCGTAAAGGAGGAAACACTCCCGAGGGGCAGGATCCCTACGGCCACCAGCCCCAGCCAGCTCCGTGGGGAGCCCTCCGGCTCGACTGAGCCAGGTGGTCGCTGTGAGGCCCCAGCTCTTAGTCACCTGGCACAGGGCCCTGTCTCTGCACATCCTCTCCCCCAACACGCCGCCCACTACAGTGCTGGGGTGGGAGGAGTCTGGGGTCTAGGAGCAGGCTGTGCTGAAAGTTCATCTCCACTGGAATTACCTCTAAACCTCAGGACCATTGTCCATGGAAGTCAGAGTCCGGCCTGGTGTGCTTCTGGGGCACACTCACTGTCACAGCAGAGAGCACTGCTTCTTGGGAGGGGGTGGGAAGCCCAGAGCCCGCAGGCTGGAGTGCCCGGGGAACGGGACCTCGTCCCTGGAGTGCGGAACTAAGCTGGACGGTCATTGGTGATGGGGGTCAGTCCCCGGAAGAACCAGCTCACCTCCCTCCTGACCTCAGATGGAGGCTCCACCCTCATGCACACCTGGGGGCTCCTCTCACAGGTGTCACTTCACCCAAAGCTCCCACTTCTCAGGCTCTTCAGCCCAGAGCAGACGAGGAAAAGGAGGCTCAGAGAGGTGGGGTGAGTTGCTCAAGGTCACACAGCGTCGGGGCCAGCCCCAGGGGGCCTACACCTCCCGACTCCAGATCTTGTCGGGTCACCTGCAAGCAGGGCTCCAGGACAACCCTCCCCACCCCGTGCCCCCGCCTCAGGTCCCACTAGCCCTCACCTCACGGCACAGGCAGTGGGCTGGCCAGGCTGGTAGGGCCCGAGCTGCACGCGGCACACCAGGGCGCCCAGGGCCTCGCAGTCCTCCACGTCACATGGGTACCGTGCGGCCAGCACGTTGCCTTTGGCCTCCTCATAGAGCAGCCGCAGGACCTCCTCGTCGTGGATCTGTGGGCCGGTGCGGGACGGAGGGGCTGCTCAGCTGGGGTGGCACACCAGTGTCCAGGGGTCTGCGGACAAGGGGAGGCCGGACACAGGGCCCCAGGGACGGGGGCACCGCCTGGCGCTCACCGCCTCACCTGGAGCTCCCGCCGCTTTGGGAAAAACACGTTCCTTCGGAACTGCAGGGAAGGCTCATCTGGGGAGAGAGGCTGGGGTCACCGCCCGGCTCCCCAGCTCAGCCCGGCCCTCTCCCCTGACAGGCCTAGTGCCCCCTTCACCCACCACGACTGACAAAGCCGGAGGGCTGTCCAGAGACTGGGAGGCTGGCTTGTCTCAATGCGCATGCTGACCCCCGGGGCCACCCCCCTCCTGGGTTCCCCTCAAGGATCCTGCAAAAGCTGGTTAGTGAGGCCCAAAGGCCCAAGGGGCTGCCCTCCCTGGCCCCTGGCACAGTCTGCCCCCCACCCCTCCACACCAAGGATCTTCCCCTGGAAGGAGTGGCCGAGGGTGCCTGGGAGAGATGCGGGCCAGCGGGCGGCAGCACTGACCCATGGCCACATCGTCATCGGGGGCGTCGGTAAAACGCAGCAGTAGTTCCGGCCACTGGCGGCCCAGCTTGTAGGGCTGGTGCTTGGGCTTCAGCTGCACCTCTGCGGGACGAGAGGGGAAGCGGCCGTGAGTGTGGCCTCTAACCAGTACGACTGCCACCCGCGAACGAAGGCGACGACGATGGCCGTCGTGGCCGGTATTAACTGAGCAGGTACAAGCACCCCGAACCATTTCGAGTGGTTTACGTGCATCTGCTCTGTAAGAACGCTATGCTCGCGTTTCACTCAGGCAGAGAAATGAGGCACAGAGAGGTTAAATCACTTGTCCAAAGTCACACAACAGGTGAGAGAGGGTCAGGCTCTAGGCAGCACCAGCCTCTGACTGTTCCCTCCAGCACGAGAGGCGGTGGCCGACAGAAAGAGCCAGAGATGGTGGTACAGAAGAACCCAGCACTGCCATTAGGAAGCAGAGCCCAAAGCTGATAACTGGGACCCACAGACCCAAGAGGCTGTCTTCTCTTGCCCCTGGCAGAGCCTGGGCTTCCTCCTCTCCAGGCCTCACCTCCAGCATCCTCCCCAGGAACTCTGGCTGACCTTTATTCCATGCCATCCAGCTTGCCCACCTCATTTCCTCCTCACTCCTTCTCCCGCTCTGCTCCTGCCATACCGGCCTTCTTCAATAGCTTGAATCTCCCCAGCATGTCGGTGCCTCAGGGCCTTTGTACGCGCTGTTCCTCCAGCCTCAGGCATCCCCCCACACCGCCCCCCACATGACTGGCTGGCTTGGGTCTCAGTTCAAGCGTGTCCTTCCCCAGACCCTTCACTGAGGCAGCTCCCCTCATCAACTTCCTCCCTGCCAACCACACCCTCATGTGGTTGCCTTTACGGCGTTTACCACTACCTGATGTCACCTCCCTGCCTATGCTCCACTAGCTGCTGAGTCCTCGGGTCACACGGGCCAAGAGTGGCTCTATCCCATTCACTGCTTTACCGCTGGCCCACCGCAGGCCCTCACATGGGTGGACAGAATGGCCAAGTGCATCTCTCGTGGCCCCTTGACTCTGGGCAGCCAGCTGGCCCCAGGGCTCGACACCCCGGGCCAGGAATAGGAAAGCACTTTCACCTTACGCATCAGTGACCACAGCCTTTGAGAAGTCAGAGGCCACTTCCAGGACATCAGATGAATGAGGATGGCTGCTGGAGGTAGGGGAGTGGGGAAGTGGCAATATCCATGCCATCGACTAGCTACTCCTGCCTTCTGACCCTGCTTCTGACCCCTATCTCCTCCCTCATCCCCCACCAGGGGGCTGGGCACCTTATCCTGCCAGCATGAAGCCAAGGGTCTTTATCTCTGTTCTTTGGGCTTTCATCTGATCCCCGTTTTTTTTTTTTTTTTTTTTTTTGGGGAGAGAGAGGGCGCAAGTAAGCAAGGGGCAGAGAGGGGAGAGAGAGAGAAGCTGGGTTCACCCAAAGCGGGGCTTGTATTCTCCCGAAGTGGGGCTCGAGCTCACCCGGAGTGGGACTTAAACTCACGAACTGTGAGATCACGACCTGAGCCAAAGTCAGTTGCTTAACCAACTGAGCCACCCAGGTGCCCCCATCTGGTCCCTGATCTTAACACAAAACAGTAGCCAAACCCCCCCAAACTGGTCTCCCTCCTGCTTGCAGCGTCTCCCATCCACCCCTGCATTCAGCTTCCTCACACCCCTTTCTCCTCCAATGTTTCTCAGATATTCAGATTTCCCAGTGGCTCCTTGTCCCTCATTTCCAACCTAGATCCTTGCCCACACCCATCTGCCGCCGCCTCTGCCACACCCAGTAGCAGCACCCTCTCCCCTCCAAGAAAGGCTCCGTCTTCAACCCTACCCACCCGGCCACTCAGCTTCCACATGTTTTGCACCGGGATGCTCAGAGGATGCCAGAGCCAGAGGGTACGGAGACCATCCACTGAACAGGTGGGAAACTGAAGTCCAAAGAAAGACAGTGCCTGCCCAAGGCCACCAAGAGTTAGTGGCAACCAGGACCACAGCTCCTGCACCACACTTCAGACTGCGAGTTCCCCCAGGGCAGGGACACCTTTGGTCCTGCTTCCCACTGTGTCCCGGGCATTTAGATCACTGGCCGCCACAGGGGTGCTGGGAGGCGGCTCTGGACCTACCTGTGAGGTGACCAAGGTAACTGACTAGCTGGGACCTCCGGACACACTGAGAGGGAGAGTGGACCGGGGGCAATGGTGCCCTTCCTTCTGTCTACAGCCCAGCCCTGATCTCGAGCTCCAGCAGCTAAGGGGACTCCCATGATCAGAGCAGGACTACACTGACCCTGCGGTCCCACACACTTTCAGACAGGACCTTCCTGTCTGGAGGCTTTCACTCGGATGAGACTGATGGTCCCTGGAGCCTGTTCCATGCAGAGTGACAAGGGCACTGAGAAGGACAAACATTCCCCAAACATCCAGCTTGAGGGGTAGCTCCAGCCCACAGCACCCCTCCCCCCTTACAGCCCTGGGGCATTTGTCATAGCTTAACCCACTCTGGGGTTGGGGGGCAGCCAAGGGTTCCGAGGGGCCTGAGTCAAAGAAGAAATGGCCTTTCAGCCTTCCCGAACCCAGCCAGGGAACCAAGTGGGCACTGACTTCATGCTGGGGCCTCTAGCCACCCTCCTCCTGGACAGGGTGGTGCCCCAGGGTGACCCGGGCCGGCCACACAGGCAGCCCATTCATGTTCTTGCGAGGGAAGGGGGGGGGGGAGACAGGAATGTGAAGAGGAGGGAGTGGGGGCGGAGGAAGTAGGAGGAGCTGCCCAGCTGCAGGGACAGAGAGAGCCTGAGGCGGGGCAGGGGCCAGCCGAAACCCTTGAAACAGACACCACCAGCTTCCCAAAGATACAAACCAAGGGGCTCGCAGTTTCGACCCACACCCGGAGGGTGGAAAAGAGGTAGGCTGAGCTGGATGGGGAATGGGTGGAGGAGACCTGCCAGCAGGAAGAGGGTGGGCGAGAGTAGCAGCTGGACAGGAAGCTCCAACAGGGCAGGGTGGGGGTTGGACACAGGACATGGACAGGATGGAGATACACAGGATGGGCACTCCGTCTCCCACTGGTCACTAGAGATTCCCCCTCTGGGGCAGAGGCACAAATCCCACTGGCCTGACAAAGAGGTAACCACTAGGGGCCCTGGGGGACACATCACCCCCTTCTTGCCCCTGTTCCTCTACAAGAAAGGAGAATATTTAAGCTCAGCAGACACGCCTGGCCCTGGCACCTGTTGGGGCACCCTCTCCTTTGGCCTTCTTCCTGTGCGAGCCAGCAGGCCAGGGACCCTATTCAGAGGCCTCAGGGATACCCCCGCCCCCGCCCCCAAGCCTGAGGATGTGGAGAGCTACCGCCTCCCCGCCTTGGGATCTCAGCCTGAAAGGACAGGACACAGGTGGTCATGGACCAGAAACCAAGCAGGGCTGGACGCCCCGTGCAGAAAAGTCAAGTTCCCACTCGTCCTGTCCACCCCACCCTCGGGGGTGGCTGCTTCCTTGGCCCACATTCCTCCCTGCCCCCAACGAGGAGGTTGCAGTTCAGAGGCTGGCTGAGGAGGCCCTGTCCAGGCTTCCATTCTGATCTGGGTCCTACCAGTCACTGAACCCACCACTCCAAACCTCACCTTCTTCATCTGTAAGACAGGGCTGGGCCATTAGGGTGAGGAGAGATTCTGCTCAAGAAATGCCAGCTCAGGTCGTGGCATGGACCACATGCTCAGTGAATGCAGATCCCTTCCATCCCTGTCCCCCAGTCCTGATCCTCTTCATGCCCCAGGTCCAGCACCAGCGAGGCTGAGGGGCAGGCTCGACCCCTCCTCTGCCACCAGCAGAGAGAGAGTGGGGGCAGAGGATCCAGGTGTCCTAGAAGCGGTGGACAGCTCCAGGACATACAGAAGTCCCACTTTCTCCTGATGTCTGTGGCCAGAGGTTCCGGAAGCTGTCCCCTCCCTACTGGTCATTGCCCTTCCAACCCTCCGGCCTGGGCTTCTGACTGCCAAGCCTTACCCAGCAGAGGGGAGACAAGCCAGAGTGCAAAGACATCCAGGGCGATGTCTGGGAGCTGTAGGACCTCACGGACAGCCCGGTGCAGCTCGTGGGCATTAAGTGAGGGCAGGTTCTCCACGGCCAGGGGCACCACTGTGTCATCCGCCAGGTACACCAGCACGTCAGCTGCTGCAACAACAGAAACTGGGCAGGGTCAGCTGGGCCTGCTACGTAGGCAGAGGCATGCTGACCAGGAACCCTCTATCCCCCTCCACTGGGGCAAGAGCCCCCCTCCTCTGCTGCCCCAATCCCTTAGAATGCCTCCATACTCTAGAGGCAGAGCCCCAGCATCTTCAAAAGACCCTGTGACGAGTGGTGTTAAGGCTTATCTGAGACCCTCAAACCACCCAGAAACACAGCAACTCTGGCCCAGCCCTAACTCCCCACCCTAGCTCCCTAGGCTTCTTCCTTGATGGAGAACATTCCACAGGTGAGAACTGAGGCAGAGACAGGCCAAACCCGTCCTGAGATTATAGGAGTTAGTGTATCAGGCTTCGAGGCAGGAGAGTTGACAACTGGCTATTATCCCCAGGCAAGTAGCTGTCTCTCTCTGGCCCCAGCTAAGATAGAACAGGGGATTCCTAAGGCCACCCCAGGGTAAAGCAAGTTCCAGGGTTCAGCTTCCATAGGATTCTCCAAGCCTCAGGACTCAATACCATGGCCTTCCAGGACAGTCTAACTAGGCCAGGAGAAATATAACCTAAAAAGTTGAGTGTTCACTTGTGTCAGCTTTGTAGGATTCTTATTTGGAGCCTGGTGCTGAAGGGAGACCCTCAGAAGAGCAGCCAGATTCAAATCCCCATCCTTGGAACTGCAGGTACAGTGAAGGACCACTGAGCTCGGAGGCCCAAATACCTGGGTTCCAGTCCAGCCGGGGTCCTGGCTGGTGGGCTGATTCCAGCAAGTGTGAATGTGACTTGCTTCATTAAAGCAGGGCTAATCCCCGTCTCTCAAAGACAAGCTGTGAATCCAATGGGGTAAAGCCTATGAAAGGCAAAGGCATAGTTTATCATCAACACACATGAACGTGCGTTTTGGATCTCCAGTCTGTTCTGCCTCTAACAGCTACTTTCTTGACAGACCATAAAATAATCTCCAGGAGGCTGTGATTCAGACTCACTTTTCAGGTAGGGAAAACAGAGTCAATGCAGGCTCCAGTACCCACTGACTTAACCTCTCTAGGGCCCAATTTCCTTCCTTATAAGATGAAGATAATGATGTCTGCTTTCACCCTGCTGTTTGTGAGAAAGAAATCAAAGAAAGTCAAGGTGGCACTTTCATTCATGAGGTTTCATTTCAATTCCACAGCTATGTAAGATATGCTCATTTTACAAATGAAGAAAGGGAAGTTCAAGAACAGTACCCAACTTGGCCAACAGCCTAGTGACAGAGCCCACGTCCTCTGTCTTCTGTCACTTTTCACACGGCCACAGACCTTATTTGTTAATTACTATATAAGATTCTCTTTAATGAAAGAGATGACAAGCCAGGGCCACTTTCCCAGGGCTGAGACACAAACTGGGTATGGAGATTAGGTAAGGGGGACAGGGACCCACCTCGGGCTCCCACGGAGGACACGCTGCTTCGATGGGACCGCTCAGCGGGGCCCGGTTGCCCAACATTGCCTTCTGTCCCGTCCATCTACACAAGGAAAGAGAAAGAACGGCCGCTGGGGGGAGGGAGTGTCTAGGGATGAGGGGATTGGGGAGCCCCTCAAACTCTCACTGAGGAAGGCTGGAGTCCCGGACTGATCTGCGAAAGTGAACAGCGTTGGCTGGGGGCACCGGTGTGCAGACCAGCGGGTCTTCAGCCAACTCAAGCTCGAGGCGGGTGGTCAGGTGCGGGGTCGACTCGCCGGGATGCCCCAGGCAGGGCACGGCGCCTTCCCATCCGCGGTGAGGACCCGCGCAGGGCGTCGCCGCGCTCTCACCTCGCAGGGAGTCAGTGCCCGCCGCTTCAGCCCAGGGTCCTGGTCTAACTCCGACCCCTCCGGTCCGACTCCAGCTCTGAAACCGGATAAGACTCTGGCACCCGCTCGGGGTCCGGCTACCGGGGCGAGGACGCGGAAGCTGGGGCGGAGGAAGCGCGACGCGCACGGCCCCGCCTCCCAACCCGCAGGAACCAATGGGGGCCCGGGACTGCGGCGCACGCGCCCTGCCTGGCGCTGGCGCGCTCTCGCCTCTCACGGGCCCGCGGAAACCTGGGCCTCGCGTGTTTGGTTACGCCTCTGGTCGCCAGGTGGCCGCGCCGCGAAACATCCCCGCCACCAACACGGTGACCGAGGGCAGCGCCCCCCCCCCCACCCCCTCCACGGGCCTGCCCGCTGGCCTGTAACAAGGTGTGGCGAAGGTTCAAGGAAATCAGGAATGGTGACCGAGCTATGGGTAATCACTTGCGCGTGGTTTGGGGCCGGTGCCCTCACTTGCAAATATGGAGATGCGTCCTGGGACGTGTCAGGGACCCGCACTGTTCTGGGTGTTGCGTAAAGGTGACTCAGGCAGCAGCCTGTACTGCAGCAGCTCCCCCTGGGCCATGAGGGGTTAGGGGCTCTTTGCTGTGGTCAGAAGACTGGGCCCTTCTACGGACTCGGCCTGCACAAGCCCCTTCTCCCCCGGGCCCCAGTTTCCGATCTGTAAAATGAAGAGATTGAACTCAGTGGCCTCCTAGGACTCTCAGGTTATATGCTAGAAACCCAGGCCAGACACACTTGATTTTCCAAGGTGCAGTCACATGAACCCTCTCTATCTTAGACACACAGCCTGGAGACCTTGAGCCGTTCCCACGCCAGAAAGAGGCATTGGGCCCCTGAAGAGACAGGTGTGAAACCATTATCCCAGGGTCACGTCACCAACATGTCCTGGCAATGCCAGCATGTGTATGCCTGAGGTGTAGCTCTCAGGGGGAAAAACAGGTCCATGGGGCACCTTCCTAAGCCAGAGGAACCAGAAATTGTTCTCACCACAATGGGCTGGGTGATCAGGGATGGTGGGGGTGCAAGGGAGGCGCGGGCTCACCATGCTCTGATTCCTCCCCGCCCCCTGCATTGGGAGGCTGCCCCATCTCCTAATTGCCACACTGCTGCGCAATTGAGCCCGTTACAACATGTCTTCCTCGCGTGAACTGAGGACTCAAGGGAGCTCAGGTGTGAGCTGGAGAGAAGAGTGCGGTCAGAATGGGCATCTGCCTCCAGGTTCTAAGCTCTGGGACCCTCAGACCAGGACACGATGGTTTGGTGGCCTCCCTAAGCCAGTGGGAGCAAAGTGGGACACAGTTCAGTGTGCTTGAGTGCGTACTGGGTGTGGGGTCTGGGCTAGGGCAGGGGATGGGGGCCAGGGTGAGACACTGCCCTGCCCTCAGGAAGCTTCTGTTCTGGTTGAATTAGGGAGTGGAGGTAGAGAGGGGGAAGAGAGAAGCCCAGAAGAAATGCAGGTTTAAAACTACATAAGATGACGGAATTGCCTTAAGAGCTCTAAGGTGCTACAAGCAGGAAGAGAAGGGTCTTCAATTCCTGAGCCCTGCTGGGTGCCAGGCCCTCCCCTGTCTCCTCATGTCACCCTCATGGCCCATGTGAGTACAAGTAAGAGTAAGCAGCTGCTGTTTGTGGAGCGTATACAATGTGCCAGTTTCTTTTCTTATAATTTTTTTCAATGTTTATTTATTTGAGACAGAGAGACAGAGACAGAGTGTGAGCAGGGGAGGGGCAGAGAGAGAGGGAGATACAGAACCCAAAGCGGGCTCCAGGCTCTGAGCTGACAGCACAGGGGCTCCAACTCATGAACCATGAGATCATGACCTAAGCAGAAGTCGGACGCTTAACCCACTGAGCCACTCAGGCACCTCTCTTTCCAAAGTCCTTTAATCCTTATACCACACTAGGAGGTGGATAGTATATCTCCATTTGTTGGTGAAAAAATAGGATCAGGACGTTTAAATAACAAAGCTGATGTCTGGCAGTATGTGGTGGTAAGGAGGCCGGAACCCACATCCCGTGAGGAGGGGCACCAGAAGAGATTCCTGAAGGCATTCCCAGTAGTGGGAACTGTGGGAGCAAGGTTAGGACACCGGGGAAGTCCTGGGCAATCAGAGCACAGCAGGTGAGGCTGGGAAGATGGGGTGGCACCTGGGAAGGGGTGTGAACACCAGGGAGAGGGGTGTGTGGTGGGTTTGGCAGGCAGTGAGGATGTTTTGGAGGTTGTGAGCTAGAGGAGGACGAGGTCAGAGCTCTGCTCTGCCAGGCAAAAGGCTAGCCTGGCAAGGCTCCCGAGAGTGGTAGTGGGTCTCCCTTGAACGGGGGTGGTGGGCTGGGATGAGAGAAGAGAGCAGGGCCCATTCTGATGTGAGGACAGCAGCCCTCAGGCCTTTAGAGCCAAGAGGTCTTAGACTCAGCAATCAACTGGGCTGGTTTCCTACCTCTGCAAGAAGTGAAGGACCCTAAGGCCCACAGAAGGGATTGCCCACCATCCCTTGGGAGAGGGTAAGCAGCAGGATGAGGACTGTAGTCCAGCCCTTGGTGAGAAGCCAGCGCTCAGGAAGGTCACTGGGGCAGCCCAGGGACCCCCAGGAGGTCAGACGTGAACCCCGCTTCGTAGAACCTGTCTGCCCGCGAGAAAGTAGTGGGGGGTGGATGCTGCTTTGGCCACAATGGGAAAGCGGAAGGGTGAGCGGGACTGATTCTTGGGCATCTGCTGGGGAAGTAAGAGTTGCCACGAGATCTGGAGGGGCAGGTAGGAGTATTGTTGGGACTTTACATCCTTCGGGGCCATTTGGAGATGGGGCTAGAGAACTGGAGACCCAGGGGTGGCTGCAAGGCTGGCCACTAATGCTGCTCCCTCCCTTGTCTGCTCATTCACACTTGCAACAAAAATTGATTGAGTGCCTACTCTGTGCTACGCGCTGTTCTAAGCCTTCGGGATAACATCAGTAAACAAAACAGCCCGAGATCCCAGCCCAGACAACAAGTTAATGACACAGTGCATCAGACAGTGATGAGTGCGATGAAAGAAAAGAAAGGTAGATCCAGGAAAGGGGCACCAGGAATGCCAGGCAGATGACGTTTGAGTCCAGGCTAGACCAGGCCGACAGGGAGAAGGGACAGCCGATGCCCAAGGCCTGGAGCCAGGAACCCTTCTGAAGAAGAGAAGGAGGCCAGAGTGGCTGGGACAGAGGTCAAAAGAACATGGGGCTGTACTGTGAAGGCTTCTAGAGCCTAGGTAGGACTTTGGTTTTGACTCTGAGCAGGATGGGACCCGTGCAGGGTGTGGAGCAGAGGACAGACATGGCCTGACTTAAATTTCACCTGCGTAGCTCTGGCTGCGAGGTGGAGAACAGCCTGGAAGGGGGCAGGGGTGGAGGCAGGGAGGCCAGGCAGGGATCCAAGCGGAGGTGATGGTGGCTTCGGGCCTGGGTAGTAGCAGTGGAGGAGGTGTGGAGGGGTGGGGTGTGGGATGTGTTTTGAAGGCAATACCAACCCAACACAGTTTCCTTATGGAGTGTTATTGAGGTATGAGGGAAAGGGAGGGGTCAAGGAGGACTCCAAAAGTTGGGACCCACATTTGGTGCCTTCACAGATTTCTGTGGGCCATGGCACCCGAGCACTGGATCTCTGTGCCCTCGAAAGAAGACCCCGCCCCCGCCCCACTACCCAGCATACCTAAGAATAGAATCTGACAGAATATTCTGTGGCTGTCGATGGAAACAACACGTTACATCAGAACCCCTGTGCGCTCTGTTAATGTCGGAGGTTCATCGTGTTCAGCAAGCTCAGCGCTTTCTGCCTGCACCCATGGGTCTGCCCTGATGCCCTGCCTCTGCCCCCAAGGCTGCGGGACTGCCGCTGTGCTCCCGTGCCCCACTGCAAGGGAATCATTCAAGTGTAATGGAGAAATTCAGAAACACAGCCCTGGATGAGGTCGTGATCCTGAACGTGAACACCACCGCCCCAGAAACCCCCTCTAGTGACCTCTGGAGACTCCCAAAGGACGTGGGAGAAAAGCGCCTCGGGAAGCACGCGCCTTGCCACAGATCACTTGGCTGGTGGGGGCAGAGCTGAGACCGGACGACACCACAGCCCATGCTGCCTCTGCTCATGTACATCGGCCCCCACTAAGGCAGAAAGAGAGGGCGGAAGCAGAAAAGATAAAAGTACCAGACAGCACAATAAATTTCATATGTTGAAAAAAAAAAAAGTACCAGACAGGTGTGAGAAACACAAGGCATGAACGGTCATCTAATTTCTCAAAAGATGCAACACAATTTTTAAATGATGTGAAATACCATTTTCAAAACAACACGGAGGAGTGTATTTAACCGCACTCAGCTCGTAAAGAGCCGATGGGCGAGTGGAATAATGGTGCACGCTGTAGCATGTTGAATGTATTGGCAACAGAGAAGCTTGGTCGAAGGAAGCCGAGAGCGAGAGAGAGGGATTCAGGTCCCTGCCTTGTCAGTTTGGGTTATTGTCCAAAGAGAAATGGGCAGTCATAACCCTTGAACTGAGACACACACCAGCCTTTACACGCTTGAAATCCCCAGCTTTCCCCCTAGAAAGGAGGGATGGAGAAGAGAAGGCCAAGCGAGGGAAGCTGTTTCTGACTCACACGAGGGAGCTGGGGAGCCATAGACAACCCTGGGAGAAGGCAGGGCTTCAGGCCCAAGAATCACTCCTCTCCTCCCACGCCGTCTGTCTGCCCCCTGGTGGCCATGCCCCATCTCTGCAGGCCTGGCTGCCTGTCCCGAGTGGGCGACAGCCTGGCGTGAGGTGCTGTGGGGATAGAGGGGGTTGGGGCCCGCTGGGCCGGGTAAGCAGGGCCTTGCCCTCAATAGGCTCGTTAAAGCCGGAGGCAGCCCTGGAGGCTGGGGCCCGGCTGCCCTGCCTGGTCACCGTGGGAGGCTGCGAGGCCGTCGTTGGCCGGCAGGGGGTCAGGCCACCTGGGCCATCACCCCTGCCCTGAGATTTCACACGGTGCGCCCTCCTCTGCCGTCGAGGCCACCCGAGTTGGCTCCCTCCCTTCTCCTGGTGCCGAGGTCTGGGCACCGGGCCACTGCTCACCCTACGGGCAGAGTTAAACATTAGTGGCAGGTTATCAGGCAGATCAGGGGGAGGGAGACCAGGAACCTGCACTCACCAGTGTCTCTGCTGGAGCCACCAGTTTCCACCCCTGCCGGACAATGCCCGTGGAGGAGTTTGTGGCCGGCTGGATCTCTGGTGAGACACTTTTCTCCCTTCTGTCACATCCCCTCCACCCCAGGGGTGGGTCACTTCCTGGTGATTTGGGAGGAGCTGAGACCAAAGTCCTGGTGGCCCAGAAGCACCACCCAGAGCCAGCTATCCCGGAGCCTCCTGGCAGTTGCCCGAGGGGAGCGGAGAGGAAGCCGAGCTGCCCTCGCCTCCAGGGCCAAGGCGAGCACTCCCCCAGACTCACCTGCGCCTGCAGACCTGCACCAGGAACCCCGCTTCCCTAGGCCCACCCTGGGGGGCTCAGAAAGGAAGTTCACCTTTGACCCCAGCAGCTGTCCTGCATTCCCCTTTGGGCCTCTGCACTACCCAGCCGTGGGCTGCAGGCCCTGTCGCTGAGGCCTGCTGTGCTGGGGACCCAGCCCAGCTTCTGGGTGACACTTCTCTCAGAAGAAAAGAGAGGGACGTTTCGAACCTGCCTCCTGAGAAGGTTCTGCCTCCGGAACCTGCACCTGCTACACAGGGGAGATGGCCTGGGGGCCGGGACCCTCCTCCCCTGGTGTCAGCACGACTGTCCTAAGGGCTCCCAGCTCCGTACTGCTGGCTGAGGGGGTGGAGGCGGGGAGAGCAGGGCCCCGTCTGGATCGAGGCCACATACTCCACGGCAGTAGTGAGTGGAAGGCAAGAGGGAAGGAGTCAGGCCGGCAGCGAGGCGGAAGCACCGGAGAACCCATCCCACCGCTCCACGGTTAAATAGGCAAGACAGGCAGTGTTAGACGCTATGAGGACGTGGTGTCTGTGGTTGGCTCCTCCCTTCGGCCTGTGTCCTCCAGGTGGGGCCAGGGCTCTCTCTGATTGTCCCCATGTCCCCACGTCCCCATGCCTGCCTCACCCAGTACCTGGTGTGGAGGAGGTTGCAAAGGGGACAGCTGGAGTTTCTTTGGAGTCTGGCAGGTAGGGCTCTGCCCCATTTTCTCCCCCCTGAATTCCCCTTCCCTCTAGGCACCTGCTTCCTCAGCATGGCGCAGGGGGCCTCACTCATACCATCTTCTTATCCCACAGGAGCTCTGGGTTTGGTCCTGGGACACCCTTTTGACACTGTAAAGGTGAGTCGAGGGGACGCACTCAAGGAATAAAGGCTACGACCTGAACCAACAGTCAGGATGCCTTGAGAGGGGGGTCTGTCCTATGAGTCCTGCCCTGCTGGCATCCTGCTGGGCAGACGGAGGAGCTGGGCTAGAGCCGTCTCTGCCCATCCCTGCTGGGCTGCCTGCTCTGTCCTCCTCATCCAGGTGCGGCTACAGACCCAGACCACATACCGGGGCATCATCGATTGTATGGTGAAGACTTACCGCCATGAGTCGGTGGGTGTCTTGCTTCTTGGGGGCTTTGGCATAGGAGGCCTCCGGGTGGCCAGCACCAGCTTTCTTGCCCCCTGGCAGGGCTCTGTCCCTGGAAGAGAGATGACCTAAGTCTGGGGCTACCCGGGGCTGGGTGGTAGCTTGGTGCCCCGAGGATGGACCTGGGGCTGCCTCGACCTCCCTTCGGCAGGTTTCAGGAGTGGTTTCTAGCCAGAGGAGACCCTGCGAGAGGTGGGAGGGGAGAAGAGGAGGCCTCCCTGGTCCCCCAGCCACTTTAGCATTTGCCACATCTTTCTACAGCTCCTGGGCTTTTTCAAGGGAATGAGCTTCCCCATTGCGAGCATAGCCATGGTCAACTCCGTCCTGTTCGGGGTCTACAGCAACACCCTGCTGGCGCTCACGGCAACCTCTCACCAGGAACGGCGGGCCCAGCCACCCAGCTACATACACGTCTTCACAGCTGGCTGCACCGGAGGGTTTGTGCAGGTGAGAGGGAGGTGTGGGGTGTGTCCACACAGGTACGGTCATGCACACGCGCACAGGTGTATGCATGCACACACATCCACACACGCGTGCATATGGGCACAGCGAAGGTCCGTTTGCTGCTTCCCCTCCCAGCCCTCTCTGCAGACCCTGGGTCTCCCCAACGGGTACATGAGGAGCCGTGGGGGAATGGCCAGCTCCTGGCTTCTGCCCGATGACCTGGCCTGGCAGAGCTGGCTGTGGCCGTCTGGGCTGCAGGCTTGGAGGGGAGGGTCATGGAGAACACTGGGGGGGGGGGGAGCGGGGCAGAAGGCAGAGAGAGCTGGGGGTGGGGTCTGGGGAGACGGTGCTGAGGGGGCCGCATGGAGAACAGTCGATGCCCCACTCTGAGGCTGACGGGGCTTGCCCGCTCGGAGGGCTCTGCCCGCCTCCGGGCTCTGGGAAGACTTCTCCCCCGGGTGACCTCTTGCCCTGGAGGACTGACAGCGCTCCCAGAGCTCCGAGCCCAGCCCTTCCAGTCCTGGCGTGGTCCTGGCACTGCCCCAGCTCATGCCCTGCTCAGCCCCTTTGCCTGCAGCATGTGGTGGGCCGGGATCTGTGAGCCTCGCGGGGCCCCAGTCCACAGAGCTCGCTGCGAGAGGCCCAGGGCATTAATCATTAAATAGCTCTCATCATTCGGTTTTGGTCTTTGTTCTCAGCACTTAAGTATCCAGCTTTTGATTGATGGGGTGGAGGAAGACGCGGCTTCCAGGCACCAGGGGGAATCCCAGCTGATTGCGGGGCGTGAGCACAGAGGCGGAGGGACTCTTGCCTGGCTCCCCTCCACACCCCAGCCGGGCGCCTTCCGTCACCCCCTATTTGACATTGCCCTGACGCTCCTAACATACTTCATGGGGCAGAGAGCGAGGACAAAGGACAGAACCAGGAGGCTCGCTCAAGTGAATTAATGATTCATGAGACCCCCAAAGGTCCTGGCCTTTCTCCTGCCCCTTCTTGTGCAGGACACATGCCTGCATATCTCCCAAGCCCTGAGACTTGCACCCCACAAAAACAAGGAAGAGAACTGAGACCCCAGGCTAGTAGCTGGCCCAGAAAGGCCCAGCTCCTAAGTCACCCTTCCCTCCTGCTCTTTAGAAAGCAAAACAGGGGCGCCTGGGTGGCTCAGTCGGTTAAGCGTCCGACTTCAGCTCAGGTCATGATCTTGCAGTTTGTGAGTTCGAGCCCCGCGTCCAGCTCTGTGCTGACAGCTCAGAGCCTGGAGCCTGCTTTGGATTCTGTCTCCCTCTCTCTCTGCTCCTCCCCTGCTCATGCTCTGTCTCTCAATAATAAATAAATGTTAAAAATTAAAAAAAAAAAAGCAGAATAGATAGCAGAACGGGGTGTTATAGGGTCACTGATGGGGACCTGGTCCAAGGACCGACTGGAACTCAGTTTCCCATCAAGCCCATGGATTCGGTTTAACAGGATCTTGGAGTAGAAATTGTGTTTCAGTGTGGAGAAGGGCAAGAAGAGGCAGGAAGTGACTCTGGTTAGCACAGGGCAGGGAATGACAACCTCTGATGTGCACAAAAGTTGCCTTGGGCTCAGCAAAGGCTGACCCTGTCAAACACTGTGGCAGTGTCTGCCGTCCCCAGTGACCCCGTGGGCACAGGTTGGGGAGTGAGGACCCTAACCTGCCCCTGCTGGCCACCCTACCTTGGGCTCGGCCATTTCCTCACCCTCAGGAGCCCTGGACTCAGGGGCACATCGCCTGGAGGAGTCCTGAGTTTGGCTCCGCCCACAGACTCTGAAGGATGGTATCAGGGTCACGCCTCAGGGGGAGGGACCCCAGCCCGCTGCCCTTCCTACAGGGGAAGAAGTAAGCAAAGTTGGCCTGTCGCCCTCTGACCATCGCCGCCAGAGCCGACTTCCAGCTGCCTCTGCCATCAGCCACCTCCAGGGCTGAGGACCTGAGCTCATGTACCTTCCACGAAAGAAACAATAACCACAGAAGCCCCTCATGACGTGCTAACCTCAGCCTCACCTCAATTCTCATCTGAACTCTAACAGCTGACCTTGACCTCGTGCATCCGTGTTGATTCGCACATTGGCCCCTGCCCCCACCTTCCCTCCACATCCACCCGGAACCACCCTCAGTCCTAATACTACCCCAAATGTTCGTCCCTTCTGCCTCAGCCGGGTGATAAGATCCCAGGACCCGCAGATCCCACCATCACCCACCTTCCTTGGGACACAAGTGGTTGGTGGTTTTCAGGAGGCAGGAAAGGCTGGCCCAGCACTTGACCACGTCAGGGGCCTCTGAGAGGTGTCCTGCAGGAGGTAGGGGAGGGAGAACCTATGAAGTGGAGTCTCCAACAGGACTGAGGTGACCTCCTTCACCCTGCGGGGGGGGGGGGGGGGGTGGGGAGGGCGGCGATCAGCCCTTTGCTGTCTCACTGGCACAGACTAAATCTTTTCTTCAGACCCAATCACTGCAGGTGGGTCTCACCCTGGCTTTGGGGAGGCTAGAAACCTATCCTCAGTCTTAGGGAAACAATCCAGGTTTGTCTCTGAGCACCAAGCACCAGGCAAGTTCAATGCTGTTGTCCAGGGAGAGGGACAGTGCTGCTCGCTGTCAGGGGTCTGATGCTAAGGAAGCCATCTGGCCCATGCCGAGCCCTGTGTGCAGAGGCTGCGAGCGGGGACCCGGGCGGGGGAAGATGCGGCCCTCTGCTCCCTACCTTCCTCTTGTTAGGATCAGCCCATTGTTCTCTGCCTGTCGTTCTCTCCCAGAGCCCCACCCAGGGTCTTCCTGCTTCCTTACGTACAGGTCTACTGCTTGGCCCCTTTTGACCTCATCAAAGTCCGGCTACAAAACCAGACGGAGCCAAGGGCGCGGCCTCCGGGCAGCCCCCCGCCCCGGTACCGGGGGCCTGTGCACTGTGCGGTCTCCATCTTCCAGGAGGAGGGGCCCCGGGGGCTGTTCCGGGGAGCCTGGGCCCTGACGCTGAGGGACACCCCCACACTGGGGATCTATTTTGTCACGTATGAGTGGCTCTGCCGCCAGTCGACGCGGGACGGCCAGGACCCCAGTAAGTGAACTGGCGTGAGGAGGGGGGGGAAGGACGGGGGAGCGGGGGAGGGGAGCTGGCCCTTGCCCGGAGGATGGGGAGGGACGCTGGGGATGGGGGGGGAGGGTGCCTTGCTCCTTGGGGTCTGACACCCGTCTGGGATTCCTCTACCCCAGGCCCAGCCACGGTGCTGGTGGCAGGGGGCTTTGCAGGCATCGCCTCCTGGGCCGTAGCCACGCCCTTGGATGTGATCAAGTCCCGGCTGCAGATGGCTGGGCTGAAGCGCAGGGCGTATCGGGGGGTGCTGGACTGCATGGTAAGCAGCGCCCGGCAGGAAGGCCTGGGGGTCTTCTTCCGGGGGCTGACGATCAACAGCGCCCGCGCCTTTCCTGTCAACGCCGTCACCTTCCTCAGCTACGAATACCTCCTCCGCTCGTGGGGCTGAGTCCAGGCAGGTAATGCCGGCCGCTCCCCAGCGAGACCACCGCCCACCTGCCCAGCTTGGAGGCCGAGGTGAAAGCACCGGCTTGCGATCCGATTCGAGAGGCCCAGTCCTTCCCAAGGGTGAGCAGCAGTGGGCCCGGGCCCTGGGCTCCGGAACACAGGCTGACTTCAGCCCCCCAGCAGCGCTCGCCTTGAGTCTGTGAAGTCCACTCCCGGCCCGTGGTGCTGGTGACCTTCTGGCCCCCAGCCTGGGGCTTCACCCCTTAAAGAGCTCTTAGAGGCTGCGCCCCTGGGCGCTAACCAGCCACCCCCTGGATTCCAGCAACTCGTCCTCACGGGCCCTCCTCACCTCCTTCAAACTGCTCCCCGCGTGACCCCCTTGGAGAGCAGCCTTCTGTCCCCTGCTGGTCCAGGGTCCTTCAGTGGCTTCCTTTCCGGTCTGGGGGAGAGCCCCCCCCCCCTCCTGGGCCCTCCCTGTCCACTAGCTTTCTTCTCCCTGGGGGCTTCCACAGCCCAGCCCCGCACTTGGAGAAAAAGCTGTGCTGTTATTGGCCTTGGCCTGGAAGGCTTATTCCCTCGTGGCCAGGAGCAAACAGTTCCCGAGGGGTGGCTAAGCCCGCTCCGGGCCCAGGCTGAGCACTGTCTCTTGGAGTCTTTCCTTGCCTCCCCCTTGCCTCTTGACTGGCTGGGGGGTTTTCATACCATTCCCAACCCCCCACCTCCTAGTCCCCACCCCCACCTCATCCCCTGATCTCGTCCACATCCCCCACAGGCTTGGATCACGGCCCTCCCTCCCCTGTGCTTTGTCGTGGTTGTTGATTTGCTTCTCAGCCTAACCCCATTACACAGGGAGCTCCTTGAAGTCAGGGGCCAGACTTCTGATCGGTCCCCCAACTCCAACCACCACACCCACTTCCTTGGTGCTGCACCCCCACCTTTCTACCAGGAGTTTTTGCCTGCCTGGCCCCTCTTGGGGGTCATCTCCAGGGGACTGGTGCCGGAAGTCGAGGGCCACCTCCCCCAGGAGTGCTGGCCTGGCCACTCTCACGGACGGTGTTTGTTTTTCTTACCCATCTCAGTTGCTAAGTGGGGGTTACAAACTGGCCAAAGAGGGGTTCCTTGATTGGCAATGAAGCCGAGGAGAGTTTGTACCCATTAATGTCCCTATCTGGTCTGAGGTCAGCCTGGGCCCACCTTCTGGTGACCTGAGTGCCTGGAATTCTTACCATTTACTGGGGGCTCCCAATGAAAACCATTAAAATAGGGGCACCTGGCTGGCTCTGTCAGTGGAGCACGTGGCTCTCCATCTTGGAGTTGTGAGGTTGAGCCCCCCGTTGGGTGCAGAGATTGCTTTTAAAAAACAAAATAAAATCTTAAAACAAAACATCATTGGATGCCTGGGGTGGCTCTGTCGGTTAAGCGTCTGACTTTTGATTTCAGCTCTGCTAATGATCTCACTGTTCATGGGATCAAGCCCCTCGTCGGGGTCCACGTTGACAGGGAGAAGCCTGCTTGGGATCCTCTCGCTCTCCCTCTCTCTCTGCTCCTCCCCTGCTTGTGTGCCCGCTTTCTCTCAAAATAAATAAACTTTAACCCCCACCCCAAACCATCACAATATTATCACAGTTTACAGTGTTCTAGCTCTTATCACAGCCTTAGCTCAGAGAGTGTGTGTAACGTGTCCAAGGTCACATGGCCAGCATGTCGCACCGCCGCACCGCCTGCCCAGACACATCCAAGCCTCCAACTCCAGAGCCCAGTTACTCTGCCCCCCTGTTCTACCTGGGGCCTGCGACAGCCTCCCACCAAGTTCAAAGCCACTCGGGGCTGGCCTGATGGCATCAGCCCCACGTGTGCTCCTCAGAGCTCTCCTTCACTGGACGGTGGCCTGCAAACTGCAGCGGCACCCAAACGGCGCCCGTCTTCTTTCAGTGTCACGGTGTGGCCGCAAGGCATGTGCCCACGGAGCCGGGCTCCATTTCCTAACCTCCCTCACAACTCAGGGGGGCCCTGTCCCTGGGCTTTTGCCAGAGAAATGTGTAATGCCTGCAAATTGCCCATCTCTCTTTTTGTTTAATTTTTTTTTTTTTAATGTTTATTTTTGATAGAGACAGAGCACGAGCGGGGAAGGGGCAGAGAGACAGAGAGGGAGACACAGAATCCCAAGCAGGCTCCAGGCTCCGAGCTGTCAGCACAGAGCCTGACGCGGGGCTTGACCTCACGGCCCGTGAGATCGTGACCTGGGCCAAAGTCACACGCTTAACCGACTGAGCCACCCAGGCGCCTTGCAAATTGCCCATCTCTTACCTTTAAGAAGATTCCTCACTGTTGGCCGGAAGTGGGGCCCCCAGAAGGCCCTGCGGAGGACGCAGGAGGCACCCCGTCGGCCCAGAACCCGGGTGCCCACGACCACCTGGGCTGCTGTGCTCTGACACGTCTTTGTTGCAATAGTCTGGCCTCACCCTTGCTGACACAGTAGGTAGGGGTCTGCGGGTTTCCAGGTCGGGCTGATTCCAGTGTGGTCTCTGGAGCAGTGGCATCAGGTTCGAAATGCAGGATCCCGGGCCCCACCGGGGGTGGATGGAATCGGAATCTCTGAGATTAGGACCTAGGAATCCGTGTGGTGCAAAGCATTCTGGTCCCTTTTATACACATTAAGGTTTAATGGTGTTCAGGTGCTCCTACAGGCAGAAACGTGTGTGCTGTCCTCTCGAGCTAAGGGACTTACGGGTCCAGTAGAAGGGACTTGAACTCCTGGCTCCAGTGGCCTCCCCTCCTGGCCAGGGTCAGGAAGCCTGTGTCCCTGATATGGAAAGACACGGTCTGGCTCAGCCAGTCACCGCCCTCTCTGTGCCTCAATTGCCTCTGACATCTGGTCGGTTAGTGAGGCCCCAGCGGCTGTCCAGCACCACGTTGGTGCCAGATTTGGGGCCAGGTAGGACGGTGATGGTACAGCAGTGGTTGGGGGCAGGGGTGGGGGGGGCAGTCGGTACATGTGAGAGAGAAGGCGGCGCTTATAAATGGGCCAGAAGGGAGCAGGAGGTCAGGGTGGCCCTCTGTAGTTTGCCATTTCTCACATTACCTGTCAGCAAGAGAATAAACTTTAAAACTCCGTTCTTGACTGGGTTTTAATTAAATCCTCTTTTGGGGTAGCAGTTACACCCTTAAGCCTGCCTTTGCACCGTCTAGGCATAGGCTTCCGTTTTCCCTCTCTGGTTCTTTCCCGAGGTGTCTCTGGAGGCTGGAGCTCTTCTCCTCTCCTCCCTTACAACCAGAGAGAGTGCAGGCCTCCCACGGGGCCGTGTAGTCCCGGCCCGAGCTCCTGTTGCTGCACATGGCAAGGGCTGCTAGCTGGACACAGAACAGAGCTGGAGGGAGGTTAGGGTTAAGTGTGAACACGATTAGTGAGAAAACAACTCATTCCTCTTTCCGAGGCCCAGGGAAAGGACACAACAGTGTTGGAAAGGAGGGTGGAAAGACAAAGAACAGGCAGGAAGTGGCCAAGGATAATTAAAAAAAAAGATTTTTTTCTAACGTTTATTTATTTTTGAGATAGACACACACACACACACACGGAGCACAAGTGGGGGAGGGGCAGAAATAGAGGGAGACACAGAATCCGAAGCAGGCTCCACGAGGCTCGAACCCACGAACCGCGAGAGCATGACCTGACCTGAAGTCGGACACTTAACCGACTGAGCCCCCAGGCGCCCCAAGACAATTTTTTTAAGTTTATTTGGTGAGAGAGAGAACGCATGCACGCACACGATCAGGAGAGGGGCAGACACAGAAGGAGAGAGAATCCCAAGCAGGCTCTGTGCTGTCTGTGCACAGCCCAAGGCAGGGCTCGAACTCACAAACCGTGAGATCATGACCTGAGCCGAAATCAAGAGTCAGATGCTCAACCGACTGAGCCGCCTAGGGATCCCCCAAGGATATTTCTAAAAGCCAAGTGTTTTTACATCAGCAGCGTCTCGTAATAGTCACGTTAAATTCCACAAGGAATTAACATATCGTCGGGGGTCATCATTACGTTTGAGGACTCACTGAGGGGAAAGGAATCCTTAAGAACTAGGAAAGAAAATAGCCAATGCACTTGCTTTGAGTTGACAACGGGGATGGTGTCTGAGGCTCGCACAGCAGGAGCTTGTAACTTGGGCGAGCGTATACAGCATCTTACTGGTTTCATACTGTCAAATGTCACGTTTATTTTCATAGCAGTGACCACAGGAGGCTAACTTATGTGGATAGTGACACGAAGACTACATGTGCGGGTATAGGGGGAAATGACAAACCTAAGGACGATTCTGGCTTAAATCACTTCTTCCAGACTCCTGGGGATTCACTTCGTGAATGTGACTTGTTTCTGGCTTAACCGCTGTCCAGAGCTCCAGGCCCACACTGCCCTCTGTCTCTGGTCACCTATCCTTGAGGATCTCAAAGGCACGTCATGGCTCCCCCCGGTCCCCTCCTGCTGCAGTGCTCTGCGGTACAGGTATGTCCTCGGGCCAGATGTCTCCAGGAAGCTCTCCTTTTCCCCTCCTCCCATATCAAAGGAGTCCCCAGCTCCTGCCAACCCTGCTTCTGAAGTTTTCCAGGACTCACTCCCTCTTTTGCCATCCTCATGCCACAGCCTTGGTCCTGTCCTGAATCTGAACAGGTAACTCTGCTTTTTCAAATGCAGTTCTGATCAAGACACCCTACTCCTCTCATCCTCCTGGATGGCCTTCCATCACTCTGAGGAATCAGGGCAAGCTTCTACAAACTTCAAGGCCCTCAGACATTCACCTTCTCTTGGTTCCTTAAACAACCAGATTCCCTCTGACCGCAGGACATTTGCACATGCTGTTCTCACTGCCTATGTGCCTCTCACTCATCTTTCTGTTGTCATCACCACTTCCTTAGGGAAATTTGGTCAGCCCCTCTTTCTAGGTCAAGTTCCTTTGGCTTATGGCAGTAGTTTAGAATCACCTGGGGGGGGGGTTGCTTGTTGAAATACAGATTACTGGGTCCCATGCTGGCGTTTCTGATTCAGTAAGTTTGGGAAGAGTCCAAGAACTTGTGCTTTACTAAGTTCCTACTGATGCTGCTGGTGTGGCCCACAGTTTGAGAAGCACTAGCTTTCATGCAATCCCCACTTCGTCTGTAATCACACTTGTTTGTGTGATTCTTTTATTATAATGTGTCTGCTCTAAGCTATGAGCTCCATGAAGCGAAGACCTTGTCTGCTTTTGTACATCATCACAACCCTAGCTGGCACACAGAGGTGCTCAATCGATGGTTTTGAACAAATGAATGAATGAATGAATGAATGAAGAAAGAAAGAAAACTGATCTTCCCAACTCCCCCTCTGGCAGACTGATGCTCTAGACTTTACCTAGATCCCTCCTACTATAAAGCAACTAGACTCCAGATCCATTAGAACAAACAGGATCTTAAAACCCTAACCTTTCAAGAAGTAAGGGAACTTCCCAAGCGCCCCTTCAAAACAAGGAAGTAAGCGTAAACCAGCGTGTTGGAATTGGAGCTGCTAAGGGGCTCGCACTAATGCTTCTCAGCATTTAGGTTAAATAACTGCATGGAACTGTCAGGGGGAACTGAACCCCAGACTCATGAATTAAGCCAAGATTCTGGAGAGGGATACACCTTTAGTGCAAAGGTAGACCAGAAAATCTCCATCCACCAGTAAAGGGAATTTACAAAGAAACCTACCTCTCCCTCGTGGTGGACAAAAATTAAGAATAAGATCGTCTCCTCTGTGAACCAGAAGCCACATGCCTATTCATATTGCTTCAGGTCTGGGACACCTTTCTTTCCTTCCTTTTTTTTTTTTCTTTTTTAAAAAATTTTTCTTAATGTTTATTTTTGAGAAACAGTATCAGCAGAGGAGGGGCAGAGAGACAGGGAGACACAGAATCCAAAGCAGGCTCCAGGCTCCGGGCTGTCAGCACAGAGCCTGACGCAGGGCTTGGACTCACAGGCGGCAAGATCATAACCTGAGCTGAAGTCAGAAGCTTAATCAACTGAGCCACCCAGGCGCCCCAGGGACAGCTTCCATGGAGAAATTAACTTATCATGGTAGGCGCGCCCTCTGGTGTCTGGCAGGAGTAACTACAAATTTTTCTGAAGAGGCGCTCTCCTAAACGAGATCTTCGGGCTTTCCAGAGATGAAAAATAAAAACAAAACAACAACTATATATATATATATATATATATATATATATATATAATTGTTGTTGTTTTGTTTGTTTTTATTTATAAAACAATATATTTGTGTGTGTGTGTGTGTATATATATATATATATATAATATATATACGAGAAAGAAAATGAGGCCAGTAAGGTGACGGGGATGCCTGGAGAAGAAAGAGCTTCAAGAAGTTAGAAGAAGTATACAACAGAAGTTAGCGTCCCGGGAGCTCTCCTTAATACACTGAGGATTGTGGGGCGCCTGGGTGGCTCAGTCGGTTGAGCGTCTGACTTCGGCTCAGGTCGTGATCTCGCCGTCCATGGGTTCAAGCCCTGAGCCGGACTCCGTGCTGACAGCTCAGAGCCTGGAGCCTGCTTCGGATTCTGTGTCTCCCTCTCTTCTACCCCTCTCCTGCTCATACTCTGTCTCTCTCTCCTTCAAAAGTAAATAAGCATTAAAAAAAAAAAAATTAAAAAAAAAAGAAAGGTACTTCATCAAAGTCGACAAAGTGCCGCAGCCATGCCCCCAGTGAGGGGGAGCCTGGGCCAGGCGTGCAGGGGGGCGTGAGCGTGGCTGCCCTGGGCGCCGTGTCCTGGACCGCACCACCCCCCAGAAAAGTGGGTTGTGACGCTGGCTTGTGACGGTCGATTGCCTTTTCGGCCGCAGGATTTGGGCCTGAGCTGGACGCCTCACCGGCCAGGGTCCGTCTGTGTCCACAGCCCATGTCTTTTCCAGGTCAACCCATCCTATTCAGATCCTACTCCCCGATCTGGCTCAGGCTGCCCACCTCTCACCTGGACCCACGTCTCCACGTCTCAGTTATTCTAAATTTTTAACAAATATTTATTCATTTTTCAGAGAGACAGAGCACAAGTGGGGAAGGGGCAGAGAGAGAGGGAGACACGGAAGCCGAAGCAGGCTCCAGGCTCTGAGCGGTCAGCACAGAGCCCGACGTGGGGCTCGAACTCCCGAACTGCGAGATCTTGACCTGAGCCGAAGTCGGACGCTTAACCGACTGAGCCACCTGGGCGCCCCACGGATCCCACGAATGACCTGTCCTCACCCTGAGACCCCTTGGGGTGCCCCACCAGCTTGTGTGGTGGGCTGAAGACCCCTCCTGCTCCCCACGCCTCCCCCTGCGCTCTAGAGGGACCACCTGCCTCTGCTCACCACCTGGGGCCCCCTCCTTCCCGGCAGGCCTCCATGCTTGCCTCCCCTTGGCCGGGATTGTCCTCCCCGCTCCCCTCCTCCAGGAGTCTCCCCAGGCTCCTGGGGGCCACAGCACTTTGCACAAGCCCGTGGGACGGCCTTTAGTCACACCGCACTGTCACTGTCTGTGAGGCCCTGCCCGGCAGGGAGGCCATTTTTGCAAGCTCACCACACAGGAAGCTTGCTGAAGAGATGCTGTGAAATGATCAAAGGAATGGATGGCGATGCCAAGTTCTGGCTCCGTGTGGTTTCCCTAGACTGTCCCTAGCCACCCCTGCCCCCCCGTTCCTAATGCCACGATCTGAGAGCGAAGTCATCAGAGCAGCAGAATGTCCGGGGACGATACTCGGGATCTGTCTGTCGGCAGGTAAGGGGTCCCCGTTCCCGGGGAGTCCTTCCCGCTGGAGTTCTGGAAGACGGGGGTGCTGCTGGTCACGTGCAGCCACAGCGGCCAAGCGCAGACGGTGGCGTCGCGGCCAGCCTCAGCAGTCAATTTAAAAAATCTGAGTTGAAAGTGTTCGCCCCTTTTCCATGAAAACAACACCCCGACCTCTCTTCTGATTAAAAAACTTTATTTCCAGAAGCAGAACTGTTTCCGACACAGAGTTCAAGGGATCGGCCTGTCCGTAAAGCCTCAATTCTTCCTTCCCAGGTCCCGGCCTCCCTGGAGGTTGAGAAACGACACGCTAGCCTCACACCCCGCCCGGCGCGCCCCATCTTCAGAACCCTCTTCTGGAGGCTGGGGCGACCTTCTCTCGGGGCTTCGACTCGGTCTCCCCGCTTGTCTCCCTTCCACACCTTTCCCGAAGCTCCATTTCCGCGGGAAAGAGCCCAGCCTCCAGCCCGCCTTCCTAGCGAGGGCGTTTCCATGGGAAACGGGGGGGGGGGGCCCGGCCAGCAGCAAGGGGGGCCCCTCACGAGCCGCAGAGACGCTCCACCTCCTCCTCGCAGGCGTAGAATTTTTCAAAGAGCTCAGGGGAGGTGCCGTTGCACTCCAGCCACCTCCTCAGCGTGCCCAGTGCCCGGAGGGCGTCGGCTTTGGTGGGCAGGGGCCCGAGGCCGTCCTCTCCGGCCCCCGCCTCGTCCTCAGTGCCCGTCTCCTCCTTGCACCCCCCAGACGCGGGCTCCTCACCCTCCAGGTCCACAAAGCGGGAAAACTCCTCGAGGCTCAGCCCGCCGGGGACCGGCGGCATCTCGGAGGCTTGGTCTGGGGACGGGGACATCTTGCAGGGAGCCAGCCCTTCCTGGACGAAGCTGCTCCCGATGAGCTGGGGGGGCACCTTGGCCCAGGCGGCCGCCGCCATGTGCAGCGCGTCCAGCACGGTGATGCCCGCCGCGGCCTCGGCCAGCGAGGCGCCGGCCCTCTTGCTCCGGACGGCAGCCAGCTTGCCCAGCAGGCGGTGCCGGTAGTGGGTCCTGAAGGCCCGGACCACGGAGCCGGGCAGCGAAGGCGTGCTGCCGTCGGCGGCCAGAGGCAGGAGCCGCACGTGGCGGAGCCCGGGCCGGCCGGCCAACCCCTCCGCCACCCGGGCGGCCAGCAGCAGGGTCACCTGTCGGCCTTGCCGCGCCATGTCCCTGTCAAACTGGGCCAGCCACTCTGACCAGGGGACGCCCAGGTCGGGGTGGTAGGAGGCCGGCAGAGCCGCACCGCTGACCCCGAAGAGGCACGTTGGCGCGGCCCGGAGCCCGCTGACCCACACGCGCCGCTTCTCGGTGCCTCTGCTGTTGGCGCACAGCAGCACCTGCACCCGGTCGCGCGCGCCCCCTCTGCCGGGCACTGCCCGGTACAGCAGAGGCACTTCGGCGCAGCCGAAAACGTCCTCGGGGGAGAAGTCTTTGAGAGAAAGAGGAGGCTGGGCCTGGGACGTGGGGCCCGGGGGAGGTGGCTCGGGGGGGAACGGAGGCGCCAGGACGTGCCGGGCCCCGAAGCCCACATTGTTCCGGCGTTTCCAGCGGACCAGCCAGCCAATGCTGGGGACAAAATCCTGGCCCATGATGTCGGCCAGCTCCTTGGCTTTGTGGAGCAGCATGGGCCCCGTCACGTCCCAGGCCTTGGCCCGGGCGATGTGGTACCAGCAGAGCAGGGCCTCGTCAATCCCGCTGTACTTGGACTCCCGCTTGCGCTTGCGCTCCCGGTTGGCCGTGCCGCTGCACCAGTCCGCCAGCAGCTTCTCCTTATTCTTGCAGATGCGTGAGATCTGGGGCTGGGAGACCTGGAAGCGCCGGGCCACCTCCGACTGGGACATCTTGGACTCATCCAGCAGCTCCAGCACCTGGATCTTCTCGGCCAGGGACAGGGCGTGCAGCTTCTTCTTGCTGCTCAGCTCCATGGCTTCTCCACGGCACCTGTCGGGGGAGGAAACAGTGAGCGGGGGTACAGCCGGCTGAGGCCAGGAGGATGGGAGAGGAGCACAGGCAAGGAAAAGAGGATGGATGAGGACAGGGAAATCGGCTGGTGTAGGGGAGGCCCCGGGGAAGACTGGGCCAGCTGGGAGAGGGTGAGGGGGTACACTGGGTAGGTGTTCAGAGGGCTGGGCTGGAAGGAAGGGGGTGGCTAGGCTGAGGGAACCGTGGGCTGGGCACAGATCAGGAGGGATGGCAGAACAGAACCGGGGAGGGGGTGGCTCACTGGTTAGACGGAGGAGTCTGGGCTAGAGTTTCGGGGAGAAGGATGGATAGAGCCAAGGGGACAGCTGCAGAGACAACAAAGGAGCATGGATGGGGGAGGACATGGGGCTGGGGCTGAGTGGGGCAGGTGTAGGGGACAATCAGGGCTGGGGGGAGGAGTCCCTGGGAGGGGGAGAGGGATGATGGCCTGGGCTGGATGTTGGGAAGGGGGGGTTCGGGGAGAAGGAGGGGGCAGAGTGGATGAAGAGTTGAGGTGACAAGTGTACAGACGACAAAGAGGGACGGATGGGAGCAGAAGGAACCAGGCTAATTTGGTGCTGGGTCCTGAGGAGGTAAGACTGCAGGGGTGGGGGGGGGGGGGACGGAGGGGAGGGGGGACGGGGGGCGGGGCGGGCCTGGAGAGGCAGTGCGAGCGCAAGGCCCAGAAGGCAGGTGCACAGGCGACAAACAGCAAGAGGGGTGAGGAGGCCGCAGGCAGCCAGAGGGACGAGGTGTCCCCAGAGGGGAGGGTGGTGGCCTGGGAGGGGGACTAGGGCGCGGACCCGAGCGCCTGGGACCGAGGCAGGCCAGGAGCCGGGCTCCGCCACCTGGCCGACCTCTCTCCACCTCGACGCGGGGTCCTTCGGCGGGGCGTACCCAGGCGCCCGCCCGCCCGGCCTCCCTGCCTCCCTGTCTCCCGCTCCGCACCCACCTCAGGCGCTCGTCCCGCGGCTCCCGCCCCTGCCCCGGCTAGGCTCGGCTCCCGAGCCCCTGTCCGGGCGCCGACGGGAGAGCAAGGGAGGGACGGGCGCCACGACCCGAAGGGCGGAGTGGGCCGAGGGGCTGCGCGGGTGGCGGGCGGCGGGCGGCGGGCGCGCGCACAGCAGGGCCCCGTGCGCGCCGCCCGCGCCGGGCTCTCCCCCGGCTGGGAAGACCGCGGTGCAGGCGCTCAGCTCCCACCCGCCGCAGCTCCGCCCAGGCCCAATCAGATTGGCCCTCAATGACGTTCAGTCCCTCCCCCAGCTAAGTCTCATTGGACGTCGGGGAAGTGGCGGGGCCCTCCTGGGGGCGGGGCTTCCAGCGCGAGGGGCTATGAGGCGGAGCCAAGACCCCGCGGGAGTCCCGGAGGCGCCGCCAGCCTCTGGGGCCTGACGAGCCTCTGGGCAGCGTGGGCACGGGAGAGAAGGCTTGGCGTCTCAAGGCCCTCCTGACCTTGACCTAGGCAGTCTCAGCTTTTCTCATCTACCAAATAGGGCTGACACCCCTCACGGATTGGTTGTGAGAAAAATGGATGAAAGCTTTAAGCCACACAAAAGCTGTTACCATGGACAGCGCTGGTCTCACGTCGATCTGTCCAGCTAGCGGTAACTACTTGCCTGGGGCCAGTTCTGATTTAGGGCGAAAAAGGACTAATTTTTCTTGGTTTTGGTACCTGTTGGCAAGATTCAAGTTTCTTGACTCAAGATCTAATACCAGTCCCTTCCTCGGTAACCTTCAGTCCTGCCTATTGTTAGCAACTGGATGTAGACACTTCGACCTGCAGTAGAGTGCTTCCCACCCTCAACCTCAGCCGGCCTTCCAGCCTCGTTTCCCTCCCCCACTGCCAGCTCTGATGGGAAGCCTGGGGCCACAGATGGGATGGGGGCCACAGAGAGTCCCCATCTCTCTGCCTTTCTCACAGGCTTCCCTCCCCAGCCCAATTCTACGGGCTGATTCTTCTTCCATCCCTCTATGTCCCATCCTAAATCTCATCCCTTGCAAACCCTTCCCAAATTTCTTATGCCTGCTACAGCATTTTTTTTTTTTTTTTTTACATTTCTTCTTCTTTTCACTTCCTTTTCTCTTAGAGACTACTCAGCTACCAACGATCATTGCTTTACTCCCTCTGCTTCTGGCCTACTTCCGTGTAAAAGCCTGAGGACAGGGGATGTGCTTTGTTGCTACCAAGATTCCCAGCCTAGAGCACCCTGCCTATTATTGAATGCAATGGTCTAGGCCACTGGCTTCTAGTAGGTTAACAGTGGCTTTCAGACTGTTCCAAAAAATGCTAAGGATACCTCAGTGGGTTCATAACTGATTGATTCAAATCTTAAGTTTAGGAACTTCAGGGCACCCGGGTGGCTCAGTTAGGTGTCAGACTTCTGCTCGGGTCATGTCACAGTTCATGAGTTCAGGCCCCGCATCAGGCTCCATGCTGACAGTACAGAGCCTGCGTTGGATTCTCTCTGTCCTTCCCCCACTTGGACACGCTCTTTCTCTAACTAAAAAAAAAAAAAAAAAAAAAAAAGCTTAACTTCAAAACACACGCTCAAGTAATATAGAAGATCCGTTATGGAAGCTATCAAAAAAAAAAAAAAAAAAGCTGGCTGCAAAGAAGGAAACTCATTTTTGTGCATGTAGACAAGTCCCGAGGAAGGTGGCAATGGGGGCCGAGCTCATGCACACTGTACCTACAGGAACGAATGCCAGGCAAGCAAGGCTGAGTGAGGGGTCTCTCTGCTCATGTGCATTATCCATGCACAAAGCTTTCACATGTCCCATCGTAATATTTTCTTCTGTGATTCTTTTATATTTAGACTCAAGCTCCTGAACCTGTGTAAAGTATCTGAAACCCCAAGATCAACTCTTAGAAACCTGTCACCATGTGCATATACAAGTCTCGCAGAATTTCCTTCAAACCAACCAAAATACAGAAACAGGATGCTGAACCCGACTCTAACCCAAGTTTTTTATTAACTGGAACAACTCTGTCCTTTACAACAAGGAATAGTTGTAACACAAATACACGTTAAGGAGTTAGAACTAACAGAGTACTTGGGGTGCCTGGGTGGCTCAGTCGGTTAGGCGTCCGACTTCGGCTCAGGTCATGATCTCGCGGTCCGTGGGTTCGAGCCCCGCGTCGGGCTCCGTGCTGACAACTCAGAGCCTGGAGCCTGTTTCAGATTCTGTGTCTCCCGCTTTCTCTGACCCTCCCCTGTTCATGCTCTCTCTCTGTCTCAAAAATAAATAAATGTTAAAAAAAAAAAATTTATATAAAAAAAAAAAACTAACAGAGTACTCAATTTTTTATATATGCTTTACATACGGGGGTTCAGCAAAAACTTTGAGATTAAATAAAAACCACTGTCCTAGGGAAGAAGTTTTAGGATGAAATGACCTTCTTAACCGGGAAAGGGAGTCAGGAGATAAACCATCCAGCAGGGAGTTCTGTGTAAAAACGTTTATTTGTACTAATGTTTAGAATACAGGAACTAAAGAAAGAAAAGACACCTCAACTCCAAAGCGACAGTGAATTAGGGCCTGCCCACAGCCAAGGGGAAGGCCACTCCAGGGTGTCCTGGCATGGACTGTCCCCCCCACTACTTCATGTCAGTGTCACCAGGCAAAAAACTGAGGAATCAGGGTGTGAAGACCTTACCAGCCGCTAGCGAGCGTGCAAGGGAAGAAAGGGATGTCTGTGTGGCTTCCCTGTGACCCAGGAGCCAGGATACACAGAGCAGGAGGCAGAGGCTCCCAATTCAGTTAAGGGCAGGAGCTGAATGTCCAGGTCCAGGAAAAACAAAAAGGGGATTTCGGAGGTAGGCTTTTTCATCGAGTTAAAAAACAGGCACATTATCCAACGTCTCCCTGTGGCCCCCAAGCTGCTGGCCTGGCCCCCTGATTCTTCCCCTCTCCCCACAAAACCAAAGGGAATAAGGAGAGGAGGCAGAAGACAGGAAATTCCAAGGGCGGGGAATGCTTCGGTCGTTAGAGACCGCCTGCGAGCGAGCCAGGTGAGCACAAGGAAGAATCAGGTGAAGCTGCTACTCCCCCTGGGGTGGGGTGGAGTGAGTGGGACAGGACAGAACAAGGAGGGTGACCAAGAGCATCCTGGCTCAGGCAAAGGATCCTGGGTAGCAGGAAGAGAGGGCTGCAGAGAGCCATTCTAGGGGAAGGAGGCAGCGAGGCTAAGCGGCACAACAGGCCCGGAAAGCTCCGTGCAAGCGCTGCCCCAGCTCGCTCAGCTGCTCACTCCCAGCCGCTCTTGGCAAAGAGACCCTGGTCTGCTCACCTCCAGGGGACGGGAACACCCTGGGGACCAGAGTGGAGGCAGAGCAGAGAGAAAAGCGAGCTGCTCTCCTACTCTTTCTCAGAGGACACTGTTTGAACCCTGTGATCACCAGGGCCGGGGCCCAAGGCAGGCAGAGTGAATGCACGTCACGGAGAGCAGTGAGAAGCCGGGCCGCAGGCATGCCTCGGGGCAGTGTGCTGCTCCGTTCTCCCTGAGGGCCTAGGGCCAGGGGCGGCCAGAGCTGCCACCCCAGCTTGCTGCTGCCAAAGGCAGATTGGCACGACCACCCGAGGTTCTCTGGACTCGTGAAAGAGGAGGAGGGTAGAGGTGGGCATGAAAAACAAGAGAGGAGGAGAGAAACAGCCCTAGATGCACGGGGGTGGGGGAGGGGAGCGGGGATGGGGGCACATCAAGAGGAGTTCTGGTTCTGGTAGATGGAAGCTTTCTCCTTCAACAGGTCCAGACACAAGTGGCAGCTCCAACTTCCTGCAGAGAAACAGAAAGGGTCAGGACGGGGCCCACACGGCCCTGGCGTGTTGCCCCTCCACTCCCCACCTCTCCTTCCAGCAGCAGGACCAGCTACAGGTAGGATGAGAGATGTTCTGCCGCAGCGAACTCAGTTACCCTGAGCTAAAAGAAACCTCTAGGGCTTCAAGTATCATGAGAAATAATTCTCGGGGCTGAAAGAAAGAATCACCTGGAGGACTATTTCCAAATGTAGACTCCTAGGCCCTCTTGGCCCTATTAAATCAGAATCTCTAGGAGGGCCTGGGAGGACAGAATTTTTTCAAGCATCTCAGCTTTAGACTTGTGATTACAGAAGAACCAGACTTGGTTCTCATGGCCCCAAAGGTCAGAGCGGAGATCACGAACAGAGGCTCTAGAGAAACCAGGTTTGATTCCACAGTAAGCCAGCTTTCTGTGAAATCCACAGAAAGAGGAGACGGGCTTGCCACCGTCACTGGCGTTTGAGGAGAGTCTGAGGACCGAAGAGAGGAAAAGGGGCAAACTGTGATGACCCAACGTGCTATTATCTATTTCACAGAAAAACTGGAAAAAATGTCCCTTGTCAGAAAAATAACTGCTTCATACTTTGCTTATTAATATTTATTACGGTTGCATTCTTGTTTTGGTTTTTAGAAAGAAAATGAGCCCTTAATGCCTCAAAATCATAAATGTAATTGTACATATGTGGATGTGTACACGGGAGAGAATCCACACCTTTTATAAACTCTTCCGCAATCTAGGACTCTCAAAATGGGAGAAGGTCCTTTCTAACTGAAAGGTCAATACCACAGGGGCTGGCAGGCTTCTCTGTAAACAGCCAGCCAGAGCGTTAAATATTTTAGGCTTTGTGAGCCACATATAGTCTTGGTCCCACGTTCTTCTTTTTTTAAAATCTCCTTTAAAAATGTAAAAACCATTCTTAGCTTGTGAGCTGTATACACTAGCTGCGGCTGGATCTGGCTTACGGGCTGCAGTTTGCTGACACCCGACTTAGAGCCTAGACCACCTCACGGCTTCTAGAGAGTTCTCCCTCAGCTGCCTGCAGCTCTTCACTACCTCAGCATCTGACAGTACTTCACTAGGAAGGCCCTTGTACAGTTCACGTCGAATTTCGTCCGTAAATTAATACTTTACGGTTAAAAAAATAAACCACAAAACACGACTTTTCCCCAAAGTAGATACATAAAGTGGGCATGACCGAGGACACCAGCTGTGTGCTCCCCTGCAGCTGCCAAAGGACTCTCACACTTCGCTAGTGTCTCCTTCCCTAGGGGGGTGACAGCAGTCCGACCTCTGTTACAAGTCAGCTTAACCACACAGTGGGTCGCTCGCTCTTGTCTGTAATGCTGGCCCACATCCTCTGTGCACAGTGAAAACCAGACACTCACATCCTCCCGAGCCAGCTCCCGAATTTCTATAAAGGAGGAGTCTGGGCACACAGATCTGGCTGGAGGGGGACTTCAGAGACGCTGCCACTTTTTGGTGCCACCACGGGTTCGGCTGAAGAGCTTCCACAGACTCAGAACATCATTAAGCAAACTACTGGAGGGGCAGAGTGACCCATTCAGGCTCCAGGTTTTAACAGTTTTCTAGACTGGGCAAGGGAAGAGAGATGCCGTGGACACTCAAACCTGTCAAGTTCAAAGAGCTGACACCAAAGCCTCACATCAGACAAACTACAAACGGAGTTTCCTGGACCAGCTGGAGGAAAACAAACCACTCCTTCTGGTAACTGTTTTCTGCTCAGCATTTGTTTTCTCTTGGGCTGGGGATTTTCTGCGTTTCTAAATGTATCCAGTGATAATGTGCACGCATTAAACCCTTGAAGTTGAAATGCTAGGAAAGCATTCTGAGTGAAGGCAAAGTATCTATTCCCTGACTGAGAAGAACAGATCACCGAGACGAGAACTCACTTATTGCACGAGTGGTCTTCCAAGTTACTAACGAGAACTGTTCCAAGCAACCTACCTTCAGGAGGCTCAGACATGGATGGGGTGAGACAGTACATATGGTAGCCACGATCACAGTCGTCGCAGAAGAGCAGCTGGTCCTAGAGAAGGCAAGATGGAAGAGGAAGGGGCAGGTGAGTGACTAGGGGGCCTGTCCGGCCACTGGGGGCGGGTAGGGATGGGAGCTTCTGTAGACACCGCTGCTACTTCCAAGAGGGGTGGGGGAGGTGGCAGGTAAGAACAGACTCGGGAATTTCTGGATAGAAAATGGCTGTCCTGGGGCACCTGCATGGCTCAGTCAAGTAGGCATCAGACTCGGTTTGGGCTCAGGTCATGGCCTCATGGTTTCGTGAGTTTGAGCCCCGAGTCAGGTTCCGTGCTGACAGTGCGGAGCCTGCTTGGGATTTTCTCTCTCTGTCCCTCCCACACTCGCGCGGTCTCAGTCTCTCTCAAAATAAACAAACAAGGAGGAGGAAAGGGGAGGAAAGGGAAGGAAATGGCTATCCTCCACTCAGACTGAGTGAGTCACTGTCATTCCACCTGAATCCTCCCAGCTTCCTAACTCAGCTCCTGGCCTCCACTCTCGTCCCCTGTGTTCTATTCTTCACAGACTAAAGTTATCCTCTAAAAATGTTAAAGACAGGGCACATCAGTCCGAGTAAACCCTCAGACCTGAAGGCCCCAGCTGGCCACGCTGCCTCAGTACACTTGGCTCGTCTGCCTTAAGTCCTCTGCACGTGGTGCCCCTCCCCGGGCCACGCTGTACCCGCAAACCTTCTTGGACCGGCTCCTCTGCATCAGCCAAATCTCAACACCAACGTCACCTCCTCGGCAAGGCCGGCTCTGACCACCTACACGCATTACCCAGGGACTCTGCCACACCACCGCTTCCACTCTCTTCACGGCCTGTCGCCGAAGTGTCACTCATCTCCTTGCGCACCGCTTGTTCCCGGGAGGGGACAGATCCCATGAAGGGGTGGGTCTTGTGTCCTCAGTGCCTAGAACGGCAGCTGACACAAAGCTGGCGCTCAAGGAGCACCTGCCGAGCAAGGGACCCGAAGTTCTCACTGGGGTGCTGGGGAGGGTCTTGCTTCCCTCTCACAGGGAGCTCCCGCCCAAGGGCCGCGGGCGGCCGGAGCCAGGCGTGCGGGGTGGGGACACGCACATCGTTCTCGGAGGTGCCGCAGATGTTGCAGCACTTGCACTCGATGCACTGCCAGCGGTAGGTCTTCACGGCCGCCATCATCACCGGGGTGAACTGCAGGCAAGACGGGTGCCCTGTGGAGGGTGGGGGAGCAGGTGACACAGGCAGCTGTGGGGGGGTGCGGTGGCGCAGTGGGCGGGTTGCCCGGGGCTCCCCGGGGGGGCTGCCCGCGGCCCTGGGCTGGAGGTACCTGAGCGGCCACAGTCGGAGCAGGACACCAGCTCCTCGGGCTGCCCTGTCTTCTTGTTGATCTTGGAATCCCCCAGGCAGAAGTCGCAGTAGTTGTTGGGCAGGGCCAACCCGTCGGGACCCTTCTTGGCTACAGAGAAAGAACTCTGACGACACCCACTGGGGCCTCTGAGCACCCCGTATCCCTGCAAGGAGGGCTCTTCATAGGCCGACTCCCGCTTGCCCCACCTCCGACGCTCAGCTTACATTTCTGCTCCTCCGACCTCTGGGAAACTGGGGTGGGTGGCTGTGAGTCTTCCTTGTCCTCACCCTCCTCCTCAGCCAAGTGGGAGTGGGCGTAGTGGTAACTGAGGCCTGGTCGGTTCTTGTAACGTTTTCCACAGACTGAGTGGGGAGAAGATTGCAGAGAAAGGTGTTAGGATCCGAGAGTGCCACATCCCCGCCCTTCCAAGTTGTGGGGCTCCACCTGAGGCAGAGGCAACCACCCTGCCCCCGTCAGCTCCGTCTGAGACAGGCCTTCAGTGATGGCCGCCTCCCCTCGGCTAGGAGCATCAGGCCCCGGGGCTCTCCAGCTTCCGTAGCCCTTCCCCCGTTAACCCCCAGCCCGTGGCCACCTCTGCTCTTCCACACTGGCTGTCTGGGAGGCTGAACCCTGGCCCCATTACCACTTGCCCTGGCAACAGTCTGGGGAGCTCCGGGTCAGGAAGGGAAGGGAATTTCTATACTCTTGCAATATGGCAAGAGGGAATAAAGGTAAGGAAGAGACGCCAAACTTTTTTTTACCTCTCAGTCCACGTGGGAAGCTCAAGCTACCCGTGAATCCCACAGAGCTCGTCTCTGCCCAATGAGGATAAAGGAGTGGGGAGTGGATCACTTGGGGATCGCCTACCAACTGAGTCCACTGGGGTATCTGGCCCCCAAGGCAATTCAAAGACACTCTCACATCAGTGCCCTGCCCACCCCCTGCCAACCAGCAAAGAAAGCAGATCCCCACAAGGCATCTTGTACTCTTAAGCAGTGACACCAAAAAGAGCAAGGGGGCTGGCAGGAAGGAATGGGGAGAGGACGGGAGGAGGTGGTGAGACGGTGAGAAACGTTAGCTGACCACCGAGTGTCTGTTCTGGGCAAGGGGAAGCAGAGGGATCTGTTCGTAGCGGGTTCCTTAGAATGCTTTGAAGCACCCCATGCAGCAGGGCCGAGCAGCCCTGGAGCCAGTCTGTGGGAGACAAGCAGCGGTAGAGGCAGCTTCCAGGACTGTGAGGAGCGGAGCACAACAGAAAGCCCCCTGCTCCTACCCCATGCCATTCCAGAAATTTTTACACTAGCATCACAGGAGATGAGAAAGGTGGGAGAAACAAGGGAGGAGGGAAAAGGGATAGGAAAACCAAAAGTCTGAAAAGTTGAGAGAGCTACCTCTCTGGGGCGCTTTCGAGGTATGCTTTTGTTTGAAACTATCTGAAAGACAGAAAGAAGAGTCATGAGAAGAAGGCCTTGATACACTTGAGACAGGAGCGGCAGCAGCAGGAGAGCGGAGCGAACGAGAGAGAGACCAGCGGCGACGGCGCTCCCAGGGTGGAGGAACAGAAGTGGGGCGAGTCAGAGAAAAGGGGGAGAGCAGACATTGAAAAACCCAGTGCTGGACTCGGGGGGCCCTGGCTTGACTAGGGCCAGCAGACCTGGACGCGGTCTATTGAGAGGCCAATTCTGCCTGCTGAGTGGGCCCCCACCCCCAGTCCCCCACCCCCAGGGACAGCAGAGATCTCTCCCAGAGCATGCAGGTCCCACCCATTGTGGAGCAGAGACCGGGGCCTCCAGTCGGCAGGCAGCACAGTGTCGAGGCTTGTTTTACCACTCTGACCAAGAACAATACCCTCCCTTCTCTCGCATCCTGAGCAGGGGCTGGGTCCAAGGCAGGGACTACCCACCCACTCATGAGGCACTCACTGTCACAGGCATAGGGCTTGTCCCGATCCTCCAGCATGGAAGCGTCCAGCTTCTTCCGGGCACTGCCCACACCTTTACCCTGCCAAAAAGAACAAAAAGATGTCTTACCACGCTGTCTAGGCCTGAGGAGTTAAGCTCTCCAGGAAGTGGCTGCGGACTTCACAAGAGGAAAAATGGCAATGACAAACAATAACGCAGAGGGACTCCACGGGCTCCCCTGCCGGCAGCACCTTGGCTCCTCACCTTGGATTTCCCCTTGCCCCGCCGCTTGGGAGTGTCTTCTTCATAGTCCTCGTCATCCAGGTCATCCAGGAAGTCATCTGGTTCTAGGATCCGCTGAGTGGACAGGAGGATTAGGATGGGCAGATACGAAGTACACTCAAAAGCTCCCCCACGACAGGACTGGCCAGGCCACCCACAACCTCCTCGGTCAGCTGGCCCCTCTGCTCCGGCCTCGTTCCTTACTGCGGCCCTTAACACCCTACCGCCCCAGTCCTTCTCTGTTCGATGCTGTGGGCTTTCCTTCCCTTTCGAGTTGTTCTCCTGGAGTGCCTTCCCCACCATCAACAAGGGACCGAATCAAATGCCACGTTTTCAGAAAGTCTTCCCTGGTACCCCAAGTAGCCATGTCCTCTCCTGCCTCTGATCTGCTGCCCTAGGGGCACACCAACAACGGTTCCCTTCCCTCTGACATCCCGCTTGCTAGATTTTTTTTTTTAGTTTAATTAATTAATTAATTATTGTATTGTATTGTATTGTATTGTATTGTATTGTATTATTTGTTTTTAGTAATCCCTATACCCAATGTGGGGCTCAAATTCACAACCCGAGATCAAGAGTTGCACACTGTTTGGACCAGGCTAGCTAGGCGCCCCCAATTTTTAGATTTAAATTAGAACTTTGTTGCTTACTTGTGTGGCCTCATAGGAAGTTTCCTTTTCAACTACTCTGTTTCAACTTCCCTGCATGTGAAATGGAGGCCACAGTACCTACTTCATAAAGTTGTAAAGACTAGAGAAAGTAATGGGAAAGCACTTAGCACAGTACCTGCCATATTTTTAGCTCTTATTATTTCTATGTATAGTTTTATCTTCCCTGTTGGCAGGGACCAGGTCTGCTTCACCCATGTAACCCCGGGCACCAAAAAACATCTGTGACAAAAGATGAACGAAGGAGAGTCTGTCCTTAGAAGGAAAGAAACAGGAAAAACTGGATGCTAAAAGCAAAGCCAGTCAGTACCCAGTGCTAATTAGGGAATGAAGCAGGAGAACCCAGGGGCCTGCCTCCTGGCCCACAGCCTCTGCTTCCATTCTGCTTACTGGGTGGCCTCTGATGAAGAGGAGGCTGGTTTCCATCAAAGCTCCCTTAGCCACAGTGTTAATCTTGTACCTTCCGTGCTCGACTGTTGGTTACAGGAAACTCGCCCAGGCTGTCATCATCCACTCGGGGATCTGGGGCGCCTCGCTTCTCCAAGGGGTCGGTGCGCAACAGAGCCTCTAAACTACTGCCGTCTTGAGAGATCAGCCCCTCTTTCTTCAGGGTTTGGTCTGTGTCTGCAGGCAAGGTCAGGATGAGGCGAGGCTCACAAGGGCTGAAAGCAGACCGCTCTGGGTCTACAGAGTGCGAGGCCAGCCATAGACCAGTCACTGTCACTTGGTCTCTGCTTGCCCAAGACACTCCAGTTTACATGGCACCATAACTTATCTGTTTACCTGTCGCTTCTATTAGACTGAATTCTTTAAAGGAAAGAATGGCTTCTCATTCATTTTAGTATCTTCAGGATCTAGCATTGGCCCTGGTATATAATAGGTAATTAACAGGCCTCTTAACCATGCAGCAGGCCACACCCCTACTCGGGGAGGAGTGTGCTTTACCTGGTTTAATAGATGGGAAAGAAAGTCTTGGATCCTCAGGAGGATGGGCTCGCCGCTTTTTCCTCCAGCGCCGGGCAGGGTAGGAGTACAGCTGCCCAGAGGCCAATCCTGTGGAAACAAAGAGAGAAAAGTCAAGCTCTAACCCAGTCCTAGGCAATAATATCAAACACTTTCTAGATGAGTAGCCCTCCCCACCCCATCCCAGCCTTGAGTTCTAGAGCAAGGGAGGAATATGGACAGTGAGGGTCCAGGGGCAGGAGGAGGGACAGTCTGTGCAAAAGACAAATGGATGTAGGCTCAGGGGCTTTGGCTAACATATGGCTTCCAAGAGCCCAAAGACAGCCTCAGCAGGGCAGCCCTGCAGAAAACAAAGATGCGGGTATGAACCTGTCTGCTTCATCCCCCTGGGCTTCTAATCAAGACAAGACCATATTCATCCTTGGGCGGAAAGGAGTAAGGAAAACCCTTTCAGCTGGCTCATCACTGAAGCTGAGGAAGCTCCTTCCTTCCCGTGCTTCTGAGCGTGAACCCTCACCTGGACCCCGGTGGCGCTTTTCCATCCAGATATAACAGTTGCTCTGGGCTACTCCAGTCTGTGAGTCCAGGAAAGGAAGGCGTACACTGCGCTCAGCACAGAGGCGGGCATTGTAATTGTGGCACTGCTCCATGGCATCTTTGTAGTACTGCTCCCCGAGGCTGCGGAAAGACCAAGATCAGGGTAGAGTGGAGCACAGGGTGCTGAGCTATCCCTCCCTTGCCATCGGCTTCTTTAGAAGGTTCCAGGGACTGGGAGATCGTGGCTTGGTCCTAACTGCCTCCATTTCTGCCTCATGGGACACCAAGTCCCTTCACGAAGCCATTATGAGGAAAGGCACTTTATAAATAAATTACCATCAGGAACACATGATCTCTCACGTGTCTAATCAGACCTAAGTCTCACCCACAAAGAGAGAAAGAAACGAATGTTCATTCTGTGCCTCTCTTGAGTCCAGCCTTGTGCTAGCCAAGATGCTGCTTCTCTTAACCCTCATGACTGAGAAGCAGAGGTTAGCTTCTTTTTATGAACGAGCAAAGGAGTTCAACAAGGTCTGGGGGACTTACTAAAATATATTTAACAAACTACGGCATATCTATACAATGAAATTGTATTTAGCCACTTGAAAAAAAGAAGGAAACTCTTCATGTGCTGATATCAAACAATCTCCAAGGTGAGTAGAAAAACATAAGCGAGGTACAGTGGTGAGAAGTGTTAGGAGATGCTACCATTTACGTAACAAGAGGTGGAAAAGAAACCGTAGGCCTCCAGAGAGAAAGACTGGGGGCAATTTCTCTTCTATGCCATTTTATACCTTTTGAATTTTGAACCATGCACAGGTTTCTCCCACTGACAGTTTCCTTTATGGCACTTCACTTTTACAAAAGACCTACATTAGTACCTGTTTTCACTAACCAAAAGAGATTCAGAGAGGATTTTCGCTTTCAAGAAGTGGTAATTGCTTCGTTGCTTTATGCCATTTCAGCGTATGAAGAGTTTCATAGGAACACTCTACTTTTGGATAGCCAGGGTGAGGCGGGGGACCTGTATTTAGACAACTAATTAATTCTATATACTAATTTTACAGTCAGTGGAAAACATCTGAAAATACCTGAACTACCTTGAAGCCTACTTTTTTAGTGTACTATTAGAGTGATATAAAACCTGTTTGCTCAGAGGCCCATCCTAGGTCCTTTCCCATTCCCACCATCAAATTATTTACTCAAAGACTCAGCTTGAAATCTGTATCTTCTTTCACTCCAAAGACTCAGTTTGAAATCAAAATCAAAGGTAAACCTTGGGGTGCCTGGGTGGCTCAGTCGGTTAAGCCTTGGACTACTGGTTTCACCTCAGATCATGATCTTGAGGTTCGTGGGTTTGAGCACCACACTGGGCTCTGCGCTGACAGTGTGGACCCTGCTTGGGATTTTCTCTCTCTCTGCTCCTCCCCTGCTCGTGTGTGCACGTGTGCGCTCTCTCTCTCAAAATAAGCGTTAAAAAAAAAAAAAAGAGGTAAACCTTTAAGTGCTTTAAAAATTTTTTTTTAACATTTATTTATTTTTGAGACGGAGAGAGACACAGCATGAACGGGGGAGGGGCAGAGAGAGAGGGAAACACAGAATCGGAAGCAGGCTCCAGGCTCTGAGCCATCAGCCCAGAGCCTGACGCGGGGCTCGAACTCGCAGACCGCGAGATCGTGACCTGAGCCGAAGTCGGACGCTCAACCGACTGAGCCACCCAGGCGCCCCTTTTAAGTGCTTTAAAAAGCAGGAAAATCACACAGTGCCAGGAGCTACTTGCTTCTAAGAAGCATGTATAGAGAAACAATCTTGTTCTCACCCTTCACAGTTTAACAAGCACTTTATGAACGGAACTTTAACTATAATGATTCGTATCTACATATTCAATCAATCTTAAAAATAAACTGAAGGCAGGGGTGGTTTCTTTGCCATAGTATCCCCAATACCCTCAAAGGCGTCTGGGACATCCTGACTTGACCTGGGAGTAAGACCCTGCATGGCTACAAGTCACCAGACAAATGTCGACATTTAATCAACCCACGTGGAGCTCCAGTCCCTCTGCTACAGACTGGGGAGGTTGGACTAGATAAGCTCAAACATAGTCTGTGAAGGAGACCCCTAGCATGAGAAGCTGGACAGAGTATGTCTTTGTTGCTCATGTCCACAACTCAAGCTACACCAACAAACCATGCTTTGGAATCAGTGGGGGGGGGGGGGGGGGGGGGGGGCTCTCACAGCAGCCGTAAGAGACTACTTAGGCACAGCCTACTTAGTATGTTCCCAAGCAACTGAAAAAGACACACACCATACACAAGACGGTGACAACACAAGACAGCCTGGCTTATTTCAATGAGCTGTAATGACTGTAATTTGAGGGAAGCATGAATCTTGTGTTGGAGAGTAAAGAGAAAGGAACAGGCTCACAGTAGCTGGCCTTTAGGAGGCAGCCATGTCCTTACCACACAGAGGAAAATTGGATAAACACGGCTGAATGCTGCAGCTCCTTTGTTTCTGCTGATGGGAATTGATACTGACACTGGAAGTCAAATGGAAGGAAGGATGAGATGGACTTTGGGCTGCAAAGTCAGAGCAAGGAGGCTAGAATTGGTTTGGGGTGAAAGAGTGAGAGATGTTCTATCAAAGCCCTTGTGACTTAAGTGGGATTTCAGAAGGCGGTACAAACGGTCTCCTGAGTAGAGAACTGGCCATGAAACACCTAAGCTGGGAGAAGAGAGGATCTGATGAGGAGAGATTAAGAGAGAATAAGAGAGAATTTATAAATAGGAAGATTCTTCTTCCAGAACAAGATGCAAGTCAGAAAAGATGAGCTAGTAGTCCTGACCTGGATGTATCATCTCAGCTGTTCAAAGAGCAGGCACACCATGATCAAGAGAAGCTCCAGAAAGATATCTCTCTCCACGGTGACGATGCTATAGGAAGAATACAAGCCCCCTCTTAAAGGGCAAGTTCTGTAGGAAAATGTATTAATTGTGGCTCACAGCCTTCGGCAGCTACAACAGAGGAGAAAGTTACTAGTACTCAGGAACCAGTGGCTGGTGACCCTCACAATCTCTGTAGTTCCTTGAAGACGAATAAGTCATGCTCTGTGTCAACAGGCAAGTCCTCCCTTTTAGCACCACATGAAAGGGTTGGCAACTCTATTTCCCTGAAGAAAGTCTCCCAACACAAAGTCTTATTACCGATTAACTCTCCAAACCTAGGGAAGTCTGACACTCCCCCAGTACAGTAAGATTTCTAAGGTAGGGGCTCTGATTCTTTTCTGGGAAGTGTGAAACCATTGTAAAACCTCCCCTTACAATGGGATTGGTGGTGGTGGTGGTGGGGGGGGGGGTGAATCAACAAAGAGAAAGGCAGGGAAACAAAGAAAGAACATCTGAGTCAGGAAGGATAACTATACAAATGGTAGATCAACAGCGACATTTCTAAATTGAGGGAAATGTCAGCCTGAAGAAAGAGCTGGGGGAAACTGGAGTGGGCAGATCAGAGAGAAAGATAATAGTGTTAGGAGGAGGGGTAGCTGAAAGAGGAGGCAGGATGGAGCTGAAAGCAAGTAAAAAAAAAAAAAAAAAAAACAACCCACAAGAGAAGGCACTTAGCTTAATGGAAGTGGGAATGCATTCTCAAAGAAAAAGGCTACAGGCAGAAAAGGGGGAAGCAACATACTCTTTAAAAAGGCTCTTGGGAAGAGTGGGGGCTCAGCCCACCACAAAGGCAGATGAGAAGCTGCGAGTCCCTCAGAACAGTTGCCAAACCTTTACCTTGTCATCCAGGCAAAATCCAAAAGCCCTGCCTGGACATCTAGACAACTAGACACCTTCCAATTTTCCTACTGCTGCACCAAGCCCAATTTACCCATTAAAAAGAGCTTGCTCTATTTGCCCACCCGGCATGAACCCATTTCCATCTTCAGGGAGGAGGCTGGGTGAAATCAAGTCCCAAAGCATCTTGAACTCACAGCCAACAGACCCCTCTCCATTGCCCAACAACCATTAACTAACTTTGCTCGACACCTGGCACAAGGGGACTGCACAGCGCGCAGCCTGCCCACCTAGGTGCCCCTCTGGGCTGCAGAGGCGTCCTGGACTGCTTCCGTCCAGTTCCCGTTTTTTGGTGGCTGGACTGGCCGGCGCAAAGGCCCTCTCCCCTGAAGTTCTCGCTCTTCTGCATCGGCTCCTCCACAAATTCTTCCCAAGAATGTTTTTGGTCTGGGGTAGCACATCCTCAAGACCACCCCCCCCCCCAACCCTGAACGTCACGGGGCTGTTAAAACAGCTCCGCGGGGCTTAACTGCGCCAAGACTGCTGAGCCTGTTGCTCCAGGACCGGCTGCGGGCAGCCGATGGGGAGGGGTCGGCGGCCGGGCTTCGCGGGGACACGGGTCGGTCCCGGGTCTACCCTTGACCCGGCCCCTCCGGACCGAGGCGTCTGGTCTCTAGAGCGCACCCAGACTGGTCTCTCGTACGCCACAAGGGCGCCATGCTCAGGACACCGTGAGCCTTAAGGAAAGCTCAGACCGCACAGCCCCGCAGGGAGGCTGCCTGTAAGGGGCTCCCGTGGGCCCCCCTCGGGGCCTCCACAAGTTTCCAAAGAAGCGCAACGTCTTCTCGGGAGTCTCCTGTTGCCCTCCCTACCAGGAGTCGCAACAACGCCTTCTCGGGCACGTCCTTCCCTCCGCCTCGTCCCCTCCCGCACCGCCCCCTACTCCCAGGTCCCTTACAAGACCCCCCCCCCCCCGCCCCCCGGCCTAGGAGAGAAAGAAACGACAACTCACAGCTTCACTACATTTTCCACCACAGCCGCCATCTTCCCTGCTCCTCTCCCTCAGGCCGGGAGGCCCGGAGCCCTCAGTGCGCAGGCGCCGGGACCGCACCAGGGAACCGGGTTCCTCGTTCCTCTGCGCAGGCGCCGTGCAGGCGCGCGCGCCCGAGAGCAAGGCGCGGGGAACACGCTGGGAGACGGTCCACCCGGCCCAGGGAGCCGAGGGAGCCCTGTGCGCAGGCGCGATGGAGGCGGGCGCGCGCTCCAGGGGCTCCAGCTCGAGCCCGGTGTCTTCCCCTGGGAGGGCGGGACCAGCGAGAGAGGATCTGGCCTGGTGCAGAAATGAGAGGATGGATGAAATGATGCAATGCAGGTTGGTGAAAACTGGCAGGCCCAGAGATGGGCTAGATGGAGCATATACGTTCTGCTACCTCGCCGACCTTTAACCTTGTGGTTAACCCTTTGCCCTCACTCACGGGCTCGGGGAGGGGGATGTTGGTGGCTAGCCAAAGGCAAGAGTGGTGCACGGTCACTTGTCTTCCCCTCCCCCCCCTCCCCCAATCAAGCGCCCATTTAGGGAGAGGAAAATTAACGTCCAGAACTGGGCAGTTCTTTGTCCTGAATATGGGACTCTTGGCAAAAGTTACCTCCCTTTCCTGTCACCGGACCCAGCCACCAACTGAAGTGATAGCCACTTCTCCCGTCCTTCCTACTTCTGTCCCTCCACCCAGGCTCTGAAGAACTTCTTTCCTGCAGCTGTCTGCGAATCTTTTGTACCATTCATTTCTCCTTCACTGTTGACTCATGCAAATTCATGTACAAACATGGCTTAATATCCTCTTAAAAAATCAGAGCTCTTCTGGCGCCTGGGTGGCAGAGTGAGTTAAGTGTCCTACTCTTGATTTCCGCTCAGGTCATGATCTCATGGTTGGTGAGTTCGAGCCCTGCGTCAGGCTCTGCATTGACAGTGTTGAGCCTGCTTGGGATTCTCTCTCCCTCTCTCTCTCTTCCCCTTCCCTGCTCATGCTCTCTCCCTCTCTCTCTCAAAATAAATAAATGAACATTAAAAAAAAAAAGCAGAGCCCTTCCTTCAGCCCATGTCTGCCTTGGATTATCACCCCATTTCTTTCTACCCTTTCAAAGCTAAGTTTCTGTTTATACACCCTATCTCTGTTGACTTACTTCCAAGTCCCTTTCTGCCCAGTTTAATGGGGATTCTGTTCCCCCTAGTTCATTGAAACAGGTCCTAACAAAGACACCAGGACCTTCATTTCAACACATTTAGAGATCTCGTCTCCATCCTCATTGGCCTGTCAACCTCATGACACTACTCACCTTTGCCTCCTTTTCCAAGCTCTTCTCAGGGTCTCTGAGATGCACACCCTTCGGCTGTGCTTTGATCACACTGGTCCTTCAGGCTCTTTGGCTGACTGTCCTCTGTTCTACTTTTAACTGTCACAGTCCTCAGGGCATGGTCTTTGGTCTTTGACACACACCTTATCCCATTAATCCCAGGATGTGCGTATTCCCAGGCTTCTCTTCCATCTCAGGATTTTAGAATCAGAAGACATCTTACCATCACTGTGCCTTAAGACCATTTTTGGCAGAAAAGAGTTGTGGGATATCTGTCCCTGCCTACCCTGCACCACATTTATAGAATAGGTGCCAGCAGCTTGGAAGCAAACCCCAGAGACAATACTGATGCACTCTTTTCCCTAGGAACCAAATGATTGTGGGGACAAAGAGTATCCAAGGTGACTCCAAAGCAGGAGTCAAAGGCGCATGGGGCGCCGGGTGGCTCAGCCAGTTAAGCATCCGTTTCTTGATTTCGGCTCAGGTCATAATCTCCCAATTCGTGGGATCCAGCCCCGTGTGGGGCTCTTCACTGACAGCACGGAGCCTGCTTGGGATTCTCTCTTTCTCCCTCTCTCTCTGATCCTCCCCTGCTTTCACACTTGCGCACATACACTCTATCTCTCCCTCTCTCTCAAAATAAGCATTTAAAAAAAAAGTACAGTATGTGTTGTGGCCTGAATGTTTGTGCTCCTCCCAGGCATATGTTGAAGCCCTAACCCCCAGTATGATGGAGGGTATTTGGAGGCGAGGCGTTTGGGAAGCGATTAGGTTTAGATGAGGTCATAAGGGTGGGACCCTCTTGATGGGATTAGTACCCTTATAAGAGGAAGAAGACAGATACCTCTCTCCTTGAGGAAAGGCCATGTGAAGTCACGACAAGATGACAGATATCTACAAGTCAGGAAGTGCGCTCTCATCAGAACCCAAATCCGCTGGCACCTTGATCTTGGAGTTCCCAGCCTCCAGAATGGGAGAAATAAATGTCTGTTGCTTAAGCCCCCCGGTCTGTGATATTTGGTTATAGCAGCCCAAGCTGACTAAGATAGTATGCTAGCACTAAAGCTGAACATACACAAATCCTATGGTCCGGCAACTCCACTCGTGGATACATACATCAAAAAGCATGCACAAGAATGCTTACCACTGCGTTCATTGTAATAGTCTCAAACTGGAAAAAAACCAATGCCCACAACAGTACAATAGATTGAGCAAAATGGAAAGAATAAGTTATCGCTATACAACAATGTGAATGAATCTCAAAAACTTAACACTGAATAAAAGAAGCCAGTTTCAAAAAAGGACATATTGTATGATTCCATTTATATAAAGGTACACAAATAGGCACACTAATCCATGGAGTCAAAACCCAGGAGACTAGTTATCTTTGGAGGATAATGACAAGAGGGGGCAAGAGGTAGCTACTGAGGTCCTAGTAATGTTCTTTTTTTTAATGTTTATTTTTTTGAGAGAGAGCACATTAGAGTGGGGGGGGCAGACAGGGAGAGGGGGACAAAGGATCTGAAGTGGACTCTGCACTGACAGCAGAGAGCCTGATGTGGGGCTTGAACTCACTAACTGTGAGATCATGACCTGAGCCGGAGTCAGACACTTAACTCACTGAGCCACCCAGGCACCCCATGTTTATTTATTTTTGAGAGAGAGCGCGCAAGCAGGGGAAGGGCAGAGAGATTGGAGACAGAGGATCCAAAGTGGGCTCTGTGCTGGCAGCAGTAAGCCCTATGTGGGACTCGAACTCATGAACCACGAGATCATGACCTGAGCTGAAGTCAGAGGCTTAACCAACTGAGCCAGGTGCCCCCTATAGTAATATTCTTTTTCTTCGTCTGGGTAGTGGGTACGTAGGTTTGTTAATAATTTAGTTATTTATTAATAATTTTATTATTATTACTATTTTACATGGGGAAGTTGAGTAGAGTTTAATAAGTTTTTACAAAGATACAAACAGGTTTAGGGAAACCAATAAAGGATAATGCAGTACTCAATGGTTTATCCAGGTGTTGTGAGGTTTTGTAGCTAACACATACTCAATTTTTAAAACCTTCTTTAAGAAAATGAATGCAAAATCATTGATACAAAATAAAATTTTAGAGGTTAAGATGAGAAAGAAAGCATATCAAATCACAAATCTGTAAAACTAAAAAGGTTTGTTCACTTTATAAAAATTTATTGAACTACACAAAATTGGGGCACTTCTCTGCATGTATATTTCAAACAAAAAATTTTTAAATTTTTATTTATTTTTGAGAGAGAGAGACAGAGTAAGAGCAGGGGAGGGGCAGAGAGGGGGAGACACAGAATCTGAAACAGGCTCCAGGCTCTGAGCTGTCAGCACAGAGCCAGACGCAGAGCTCGAACCCACAGAGCATCAGATCATGACCTGAGCTAAAGTCAGACGCTTAACCAGAGAGCCACCCAGGCACTCCATCTGCATGTATATCTCTCCTCCTCCTCCTCCTCCGCCTCCTCCTCCTCCTCCTCCAACATTTATTTATTATGGAGAGAGACAGAGACACAGAGCGTGAGCAGGGGAGGGGTAGGGAGAGGGGAAGACACAGAATCTGAAGCAGGCTCCAGGCTCTGAGCTGTCAGCGCAAAGCCCGACGCGGGGCTCGAACTCACAAACTGAGATCATGACCTGAGCCGAAGTCGGTTGCCTAACCAACTGAGCCACCCAGGTGCCCCTGCATGTATGTTTCAATAAGAAATTTTAAATTAAAAATATTAGTAATAATACATAGGCTAGTTCTATTTAATTGGAAAGGTAGCATATGAGCCCAGCGTGAATGCCTTTCAGTTCTTTTAGGATTCTTTTAAGAAATGCTTCATCACCAGGGGCGCCTGGGTGTCTCAGCTGGTGAAGCGTCCAACTCTTGATTTCGGTTCATGTCATGATCTCACGGTTCGTCAGTTCAAGCCCCAAGTCAGGCTCTGAGCTGATAGCAAGGAACCTGCTTGGAATTCTCTCTCTCCCTCTCTCTCTGTGCCCCTCCCTGGCTCATGCTCCTGTTCTCTCTCTCTCTCTCTCTCTCTCTCTCTCTCTCAAAATAAATAAACTTTAAGAAATGCTTTGTCACTGAACAATAGGTTCACTGAACCATTGACCAGCATGTACAGTGTTTCTCTTACAGACAGGAACCAAGGAATGGAAGTGGGGTGCAGTCTCTCCCAATCTCAACTAGTGACTCTTGCAAAATATTTCCTATTTCTGCACCTCTGGGTTCTGCCAGATCCAAGAGAGGAATGCTTCCATCAGGGAGCACAACAACGATTTCTCCACATTAGGAGCTAAGATGGCCAATGGGCCATATTTTGCTCTGCATGCCACTGGGCAAGAAAGTTAAAAGAGGGGTGCCCGGGTGGCTCAGTCAATTGGGCAGCCAACTTTGGCTCAGGTAATGATCTCACGGTGGGTTCATGAGTTCGAGCCCCACATCGGGCTTGCTGCTTTCAGCACAGAGCCTGCTTCAGATTCTCTGCCTCCTCTCTCTCTGCCCCTCCCCAGCTTGCACTCTCTCTCTCAAAAATAAAGATAAACATTAAAAAAAAGAGAGAGAGAGAAAGGAAGTACTACTATTGTCTGGGGTGTTGATTCTAATTGTCAAGGTGAAGTAGGATTATTACCCAATGGGAACAGGGAGAAATATAAATGAAACCCAAGGGATCTTCCTAATATTACATATAGGTAGTTAATGGGAAACAGGCTCCTGGTTAGGTATTTAATTCCAATATTCCCAACTGAGCAAACTAAAACAAAACAAAACAGAGGAAATGGGGAAAAAAGTCTTAAAAGCATTGAAAAGCTAATGATATAGTGAGAATAATTGGACCAATATTTAGGAAGCTAAAACCCAAAGAGGTAAGCTCAGAATTCAAAGCAATTTTTGTCCTGGGGACATTTACTGATCTGGAAGATTCAACTGTGAAACTGAGCTGTTGTTTGGGGGTCTATGGTGGGGAGGGTTAAAACTCAAAACTCAGAGTCTGCCCAAGGTGGGAAGATGGACATTCCACCATGGACATGTCCACACTTTGAGAAGGGATCCAACTGTGTATGAACCTGTAGTCCAGGATCATAGGATCATATTATCTGGGCGATTCAGGGAAGCTCAAGCCTTGAACTTGGATTAAAGTAGACCCACTCTGTCTAAGCGAAATTAGTCAGTCAGAGAAAGACAAGTATCATATGACTTCCCTCATATGAGGACTTTAAGATAACAAAACCGATGAACATAAGGGACGGGAAGCAAAAATAATGTAAAAACAGGGAGGGGGACAAAACATAAGAGGTTCTAAAATATGGAGAACAGAGGGTTGCTGGAGGGGTTGTGGGAGGGGGGATGGGCTAAATGGGTCAGGGGCACTAAGGAATCTACTCCTGAAATCATTGTTGCACCATGTGCCAACTAATCTGGATGTAAATTATAAAAAGCAAATACATTATAGAAAGAAAAAAAAAAAAGTGGACCCATCCTCATAATGCCTCAGGACACCTAGCTGAAGCAAACATATTTGGTACCGAATCATAGACTTTAGGAAGGAATTTACCGTCATCCCAGTCCTCAAATTATGTCTAAAAATATTTTTTTCAAATATGACAAAGATAAGCAGGCACACAAAGAAAAAAGAAGCCTTTCACAAGCCTTTCTTCTTTCACAAGAACCGGTACAAAAAATATAAAACACAAACTGACTCACACAAAGATTTAACATGTTGGAATTATCTGATGCTGACCGTAAAATAACATTGCTACTGCATTTAAAGGAGTTAAAAACGAGCATAAGAACATCTTCAGGGGACAAGTGCTTATTAAGAAATGCCACAACAGAATTTTAAAACAACAACATAGAACTTCTCCAACGGAACAATAAAATAACCAAAATTAAAAACACAATGAATCCTTTAAACAAATTACTCACAGCTGAAGAGAGAACATAGAAACTAGAAGATAGGTAGGCAGAAATTGTCCCTAACATTGCACAGAAAGACAAAAGAACAGAAAATAGAGAATTAGAGCAGAAACATAGATACATAGAGAGATCTAATATACATTTAGTTGGGGCGTCAGAGGGTAGGGAGAAAGGGGGCCGAGGCAGTATTTAAAGAGAAAATGATCGATGATTTCCCAACAATAATGAAAGATGTGAATCCACAGATTGAAGAAGTCAAATAAAACCAAAACTGAGCTAAATAAAGACTTCATGGAGGCGCCTGGGTGGCTCAGTCGGTTGGGCACCTGACTCTTGGTTTTGGCTCGGGTCGTGGTCTCATGGTTTGTGGGTTCGGGCCCTGCGTTGGTCTCCATGATGGAGGCATGGAGCTTACTTGGGGTTCTCTTTCTCTCTTTCCCCCTCTCTGCCCCTGCCCCCTCTCTCCCTCTCCCTCTATCTCAAAATAAATGAATAAACTTAAAAAAAAAAAAAAGACTTCCTGGAAATGAATGCTAGAGCACTTGGGATGAACTATCGTAACGTCCGCAACTTATTTTCAAAAGGTCAGAAAAAAAAGTTTTTGTAGGCAAAGAGATAAAGGAAATGAGGCAAAATGGTAAAAGGGGAGCCTGGCTGGCCCAGTTGATAGAGCATGTGTGACTCTCAATTTCAGAGTTGTAGGTTCGATCCCCACGTTGGGGGTAGAGATTACTTTTTTTAAAAGTCCTTAAAAAATTTTTTGAAGGAGTCCGTAGCTTCTACGTATGTTTCTTTTCTCACTGCATCAAGTCTATTTTTATATATTTTAATTCTCCCATTCTTCTCTCCTGCTTTCCGCTCTTGAATATAGGGTGTATTGGTGATAACTAACTTTATAGCACAGTTCAGAGTTTGCAAAGTATTGAGATGGGGCTGGTAAAAAAAATTGCAGGAGGAATGAACATCTAGAATTCCCGGCCTTGCAAGTGGATGTGATCATTGACAAGATATTGAGTTATCTCCCTTTGGAAAAAGAGTGAATCTATTTTTGACAGAAATAGGAATAGATCCATTCTACTAGGGAGGTTTATATTATATTATAGCAAGTCATGCATGAATGTTGGGCATCTAAAACAGCAGACTGTACGGACATTTGTCTTTTTTTTTTTTTTTTGGCTGTCCAATGACTTCTCTATTTGGGGGAAATTCCTTTTTGTGGGTGGTATTTGCAGGGCATGGTGCCTGAACAGCACTTACAAGCTGAAGAGGAAAGATCCATGTTTCCATCCCTGGCTACCTTGGTGCAAGCAGGTGTTTCTAGTTCAGTTAGTCTGATGCTTCAGGCCCCCTGCCTAAGTCCCTTTCTCCAGCAGCTCCGAGTGGTTTCCTAGGTCTCTTGGGTTGGTGCCTGATGCAGGGTGGGTGGGGGACAGTTCCAGGGAACCTAGGGCAGGCATGTCTCCGTCCCATGGCTACTCTGGCCTTGACTCTGGTCCAGGGCGAGGTGCAGCCTTCCAACTGGGTAAAGCTGTAAGGAAGGTTTCCTTTTTTCTTGTCTTCCAAGGGAAGGGACAAGCCGTTCAAGCACTGAGAGGGAGCCTACAGGCAAGAAGCTGCTGGCCCTTCAGCTCCCCACCTTTGGTCTTCACACTTGACCAGTTCTGATACAGAACTTCTGTTGGGGCAAGAAGGTTGCAGTGGAGTATAGGCTTTGGGGCGTCACAGGCCCAGGCTAAAGCCCCACAACCGATAGTGAAACCCCTAATCTCTAAATGACGGCAGAATGTTCAGACTAAAAGGAAAAAGTTGAGCAGGGATGTAAAATGGTGCACCTGCCATGGAAAAGAATATGGTGGTTCCTCAAGAAATTCAACATAGAATGAGGGTATGATCTAGCAATTTCCGCTTCTGTGTATGGATCCAAAAGAATTGAAAGCAAGGACTCAAACAGGTATCTGTACATCCGTGTTCATAGCAGCATGATTCACAATAGCCCAAAGGTAGAAACAACGCATGTGTCCACTGATGGATGAATGGATAGACAAAATGTGGTCCAGAGGGACAATGGAATGGTATTCAGCCTTTAAAAGAAGGAACTGTCGGGGCGCCTGGGTGGCGCAGTCGGTTAAGCGTCCGACTTCGGCCGGGTCATGATCTCGCGGTCCGTGGGTTCGAGCCCCGCGTCAGGCTCTGGGCTGATGGCTCAGAGCCTGGAGCCTGTTTCCGATTCTGTGTCTCCCTCTCTCTCTGCCCCTCCCCCGTTCATGCTCTGTCTCTCTCTGTCCCACAAATAAATAAACGTTGAAAAAAAAAAAAAGAAGGAACTGTCAACACCTGCCATAGCGTGGATGAACTCAAAGAGGTCATGCCAAGTGAAATAAGACGATCACAAGAGGACAAATACTGTGTGACTCCACTGATTTCAGGTCCCTAGAGCAGTCAGATTCATAGAGACAGGAAGTAGACGGCGGTTGCCGGGGGCTGGGGGAAGGGAGAATGGGGCGTTAGCGTTGAGTGGGTATGGAGTTTCACTTTGGGAAGATGAGAAAAGTTCTGAAAGGAATGGTGGTGATGGTTGCAGAATAACGTGAATGCTCTTAACACCACTGAATTATGCACTTACAAATGGTTAAAATGGTACATCTCATGTTGTATAGATTCCCCCCTCCCCCTCCACCCCCCCCCCCCCCCCCCCAGCCCAAGCAAAATGTCTCCTGGTCAAATTCAGCCTCCACGATGAAATCTGACACAGGACCTGGAGGCGAGAGGCTGGGGGTGAGGTGGGAGTCTGGGATCCACAGGGTCAGAAGGATGAAGAACCAGCGGAGAATGGAAGAAGGGGAAACTGAGGCTTGAATTTGCCTCCAGCTGCCCATGTGGTCTGTACCAATCAGACACCAAGCCCCATCTTAACACTCTCCCCACCAGGGGTCCCTGCCTCGTCCAGTCCTCCTCACCCTGCACTGGCTTCCTCCGTTTTGACCTTTGGTCCGTCTTTCATTGGCCTGGGTGGTGACCCTTCTAGAACCCGGATCTGACCATGTGTCTCTCCTGCCTAAAATCTGTCTGCAGCTCCCCACTGCCTCTGCTCAGCCTAGCAGGCAAAGCTGTTCCCAGCTGACTCCAACCTGCTTTTCGTGCTTCAGTCCTCTCGTTCCCAAGCTCCAAGTTCCTTTATGTCCGTAGCCATTTTTGAATACCCTCCCTGTGGCAATTCCTAAGTGTTATCCCTAGTTTCCCCCACAACCCTGCACGGTAGGTCCCACTGACTACCTCTTAGAGATGTGGAAACAGTCTCACATAGTCTAGGTCATACTCTTAGATCTCTGCTCTTTTCACCACATGGCGGCTCCTCTGTCATTCACTCTGGTGCCCCAGTGCCTTTGCTTATGCGTGAGCATATCTCAGCCCTCAGGTCTGGCTCAGAATCACATCTATCCTAATGGGCCCTGACACCAGTTGCATGTCGGCCCCAAGCATTCGCGATCGTGTTTTCTTCATAGTGTTCAGCACAGTTGGAACTCACCCTACTTGCTTACGAATTCAATATCCTTTTCCCACTAGAATATAAGCTACAGGAGTGGGGATCACGGCTGTGTGATATCCCCAGCACCTGGAGCACACCTGGGTGCCCTGTAGGTGGCGATGAGCCCGCTGACAGGCACTGTTGGGTCCCTCCCAGCCCCAGGCCTGGCCGGTCCCGCCCGTGTGCCCCCTTAGTCTTCGGAAGCTGGAGAAGCTGCTGGTCCCTTGCACTAGGCCTTGGGGTTACTCTTTCACTCTTGGGTCTCCCCCCGGTAGACTCCAGCAGCCTGGGCACAGCGCCCAGACGACGCCAGTGCTCAGCCCCCTCTTGTTAAGCACCTGAAGCAATATTGCAGTCTCCCTAGGTGGCATTGGTGTATTCCTGCCTCTTTCTCACTATGGGCTTGGGATCGGGTAGAGGCTTCCCAAGGGTAGGGCCCGCCCTGCACACAGCCTTCTGGGAATGGGGTCTCCCTCAGGGTCAGCCCCGGTCACAGAGGCTGGTCTGTCTCCAGGAGGAAACCCGGGTCGAGGGTGCCGGGAGCACAACTGTCAGCAGCAGCAAGTTTTATTGCGACCAGAATCTCCTGGTCATGTGAGCGAGGGTGGGGCAGAGGGACGTTCGGTCACCAATGCCACGTTCCTAGTCCAGGACAGCGAAGCCAAAGTTCTGGCTGGCTGTGCCTTGCCTCTTCCCCAGCCCCCAGTCAGGGCATCCCATGGGGCTGAGGCAGAAGGGAGGTGGAAAGGGGACTCCATTTCGGCGGAGCCTTCATCCAAGAGGTCTCAGGGAAGGAGGAGCAGTTGGGGGGGAGGGGTCCAGGTGGCCCGAGATACTCAGGGCACTTTGGGCTGACTTCTGCATGTGTCCTCGGTGAGCTTTAGGGGAAGGCAATGAGGCACGCTCTGCCCATGAGGAGAGGGTGGGAGCGAGGGAAACAAAGGCTCAAAGAAAAGAAATCACTGGTCAGTGACCACACAGGGGGGCCTAGGGATCCCGACGTCTAGGCCAGGGCTCCATCCACCCCCTGCCTCCAGCATTCACTCCACCCTGAGCACCCGGCCTGGCCAGCTGTGGTCCTATGTGGGGATCTGCACGTGGCCCAGGTCCTGGTCCATGATCTGGAGGACGTCATCCAAGATGGAAGGCCCCAGGTCCACATGCAGGGAGAGCAAGGAGCTGGCATGGGACAGGAAGGGCTCCTCGGCCCCCGACTCGGGCGTCAGCCCATTGTGGGCAGAGCCAGCCTCTGGAATTCTCCAGATGTCCACACTCCCTGCCTCCTGTGGGGAAGGCTGTGGGGAAGGCTGTGGGGTCTCCAGGTGCAGGCGAGGGGGTTTGGGTGGGGCCTGAGTTGCGGGCAGGGTGAGGGCCTGGGGCCCCCCGATGACAGGGAGGGAGATGGCGTTCTTGAGCAGAGGGGACGGCCCGTCGGGGAGCTCCCGCCCACACAGCGTGGCGGTGCGGGTGAACTGGAACGGGAGGTCCAAGGTGCCGTCCTCCTCGGGTCCCTCGACCGCCGTCCCTGGCAGGAGGTGGAACTTGCCCTGCAGGAAGGAGATGTCACCGAACATGTCGCTGCCACCGCCGCTGCCGATATGAATGGTGTGTCGGAAGTCCCCCAGCGGCGGGCTGATCATGTCCGAGGACAGCAGGTCCCGCAGCTTCTCCTTCTTGCCCTTGCGGCTCCCACGCTTTAGATAGATGGGCACCTTGGTGGACATCGCGATCTCTGCGCCCGGGGCCGGGCTGCAGGGGCTGGGGACGGCGCACCCTCGGGGACCACGGCCTCCAGCTGCCTCTTCTCACCACCTCAGCCGGACACACCCAGAGGGGGGTTTTCAGACACCCAAACCTTGCCCAAGGGCCCAGACAAGGGTGTGGGGCGTGACTGAAGTTGGCCGGAGGAATGAGAAAAAGGACGATTAATGATCAGTGAAGTCAGAGGGCTGAGATAACAAAGATCACTCTCTCCCAGAAGAGTTGAAAATGCTCTGGAAAATTAGCAGCAGAAAGGTGGCGCTCTGGTGGGCAGCAACGGGCTCTCCGGTCTTGTTCTCGCAGGCTCCCCGGTCAGGTCTGGGGCTGAAGAGCTGAAATACCAGAGGTATGAGTCAGGGACAGAAGGACAAAAGTCAGAGGCATCCGTCTCATTTCTGGGCCCCCTGCGTCAGCCCCGGGAGCCCAAGTGGGGCCACTCTCCTGCAGAAACCCTGCGAGAAGTTTGTGGTCACTTATAGACTCACTGCACCTTAGAGCCTGGATCACCAGCACCGAGCCCCTCCCTTTACGAGTGGGGAAACTGAGGCCCGGCAACGTGAGTGATGGGCCCAAAGTCATATACAAGGGACCTGGCTCTGGTCCCTTGCCTGGGGTCCCTGGCTCTGCTCATCACCCCCTATCACACATCAGCTGTGCCCCAAGACATAAAAGTCAAGTTGTGTGTGTGTGTGTGTGTGTGTGTGTGGTGGGGGGAGGGGGTCTGAGACTTGTCTCAATCCCGTACTTGACCAAGGAGAGAGATCTTGTAACCCCTGTCTCACCCACCCTGTCTGTGCCAGACCTGGACACACAGGAGGTGTTCAGCCCGCAGAGCTGAATGACGGACACCTCCTGTTCGGCCCAGTCTCGTCCCACCTAGAAGTGAGGGCACCTTGGAGTTTCTCTTTTCTCCTCCAGGTTAGCAGTTCCTACCTCTGGGACTGAGTCCAACATAGTTACTGTCCCTCCCCCCTGCCCAGCACCTAAGGGGAAGATGGAGTGGAGGGTGCAAATACTTTGGGGGGCTCTGCTCTGTGCCCGGCATTTTGCTAAGTTCTTTGCAAACGCATCTCATTTAATCAGAGCAAGCTATCACCCCATTTCAAAATTTGAACCAGAGGGGCACCTGGGTGGCTCGGTTGGTTAAGCGCCTGACTCTTGATTTCAGCTCAGGTCGTGATCTCATGGTTCATAAGATCAACCCCGAGTTGAGGATTCTCTCCCTCCCTCTCTCTCTCTGCCTCTCCCCTGCTCACAATCTCTCTCAAAATAAATAAAATTTGAACCAGAAACATTTTGGAGGGATTTGCACAATGCATTGCCGAGGGAGGGAAGCAAAATGCAAAAGTGTAGTAGGGAAGATTCCATTTCTTTTTCTTTCTTTCTTTCTTTTTTTCTGAGAGACAGAGAGACAGAGCTTGAGCAGGGGCGGGGGAGAGAGAGAGGGAGACACAGAATCTGAAGCAGGCTCCTGGCTCTGAGCTGTCAGCACAGAGCGTGATGCAGGGCTCAAACTCACAAACTGTGAGATCATGACCTGAGCTGAAGTTGGAGGCTTAACCAACTAAGCCACCCAGGAGCCCCTAGAAGATTCCATTTCTGACAACAGTGATCAACTCCCCTCCCTCTACCCCTTCCTTGTATATATATGCATGTGTGTGTACCTACATATACAGGTCGGCATTGGATTATATCCTAGATAAAAAGAGAGAAGAGGCGTGCCTGGGTGGCTCAGTCAGTTAAGCATCCAACTTTGGTTCAGCTCATGATCTCACGGTTTGTGGGTTCAAGCCCCTTGTCAGGCTCTGTGCTGACAGCTCAGAGCCTGGGGCCTGCTTCAGATTCTGTCTCCCTCTCTCTCTGCCCCTCCCCTGCTCGTGCTCTGTCTCTCTCTGTCTCAAAAATAAATAAGCATTGGGGCGCCTGGGTGGCTCAGTCGGTTAAGCAGCCGACTTCGGCACAGGTCATGATCTCACACTCCGTGAGTTCGAGCCCCTCGTCGGGCTCTGTGCTGACAGCTCAGAGCCTGGAGCCTGTTTCAGATTCTGTTCCTTCTTCTCTCTCTCTGACCCTCCCCTGTTCATGCTCTGTCTGTCTCTGTCTCAAAAATAAACATTAAAAAAAAAAAATTAAAAAAAAAAAGCATTAAAAAGAGAGAAAGAGGGAAGAATCTGGAAGGCCAGCACCAGGTTGTCATATGGGTTATGTAGATTGGGATGGGGGGCAGGGATGGGGTGTGAGGTCAGTGATGTGGGAGGAAGGGTGTCCTCAGTCAAAATTATCTGTAATATTTGCTACTGTTACTATAAAATGATATATGCAAATATGAAAAGGATGATTGCCAACATGGTGGTGGTGCTCTCAAGGTGGCAGAATTTCAGATGACTTTGCCTTTCTTTTCCGTACTTTTTTATAAGCTCAAATTCTTTCTTTTTCAGTTTTTAAAAATATTTTTTTATTTTAGGGGTGTCTGGCTGGCTCGGTCAGTTAAGCGTCCAACTCTTGGTTTCAGCTCAGGTCACAATCTCATGGTGTCCTGAATTCGAGCCCTGCATCAGGCTCTGTGCTCACAGCGCAGAGCCTGCTTGGGATGTTCTCTCTCCCTCTCTCTCTCTGCCCCTCCCCTGCTGCCTCTCTCTCAAAATAAAATAAACTTAAAAGATTTTTTTTAATTAAAAAAATAAGTAATATTTTTATTCTAGAGATTGAGAGAGAGAGAGAGAGAGAGACTACGAGAGGGGTAGAGGGGCAGAGGGAGAGAGAGAGCAGCAGGCTCCAGCTCAGCATGGAGCCCGCCACGGGGCTTGATCCCACGACCCTGGGATCAGGACCTGAGCTAAAATAAAAAATTGGACGCTCGACCGACTGAGCCACCCAGGCGCCCCTCAAATTCTTAATGATAAACCCATGTATTATTTAGGTGCACATATTATCCATGTAATCAGAAAAAATAAGCTATTTTTAACGTGGAAAAAACAATGCAACCCGGAGGGGGTGTCATGCCAGTTTAACAGAAAAAGGAAGCATTACAAGCACTCAACGGCATTCCCACAGCTGTTGGAGGGTTGGCCTCCTACGTGGCCACAGGAGAGCCCACATGTAGAAGCAGAGCACGGAAGGCAAAGAAAGAAATTTGTCCAAGGTCATCCAGAGGGTAACCAGATGAGCGCCCCCCTCTCCCACCGCCCAGGCGGGCAGGGGCTGAGCCAGGGAGGGGCGGGGCCACAGCTGGGAGGCCTGGCCGGCCCCATTCTCCGTGCTGGGCAGGGCGAGGAGGGAATGAGGGGGCCGGCAGGAGGGAGCCGGAAGGAGGAAGGAGCATGCAGGACAGGCAGAGTCCCAACTCCCAGCCCGGGCCCTCATTCAGGAAACCCCACCCCAGGACCGGACACCCTAGGTCAGTCACACTGAGCCACAGAGACCGGACATCTTGCCCCTCCCTGAGCACCTGCAGCTTAACAGGAAACAAAGGAATGAGTCTCCAGTGGCGAAATTCCAGCTAAGCTTGGAAGGAGCTGGGGGGGAGGGTGGGGGAGGCAGTGGGCGCCTCAAGGTCGTGGAATCCCGTCCCTCACTCATCTACCAGACATTCACCTGTGCCCACCACGCCAAACCTGGGGGCGCCCCAACACACATCCTACCGGTCTCCTTGATCGGCGAGCGGCCCTGAGACAGCCTTTCCTTCCTTTCCAGCCATGAAGAGTGGGGCCGACTGGTGGGGTTTGTCGTCCCCCCTCCCCCCTCCCCCGGCCCCCCTCCGCTCATCACGTAGGGCGCCAAGACAGCCTGAGTATTTCCACAACAGATCGGGCGTCCCTGACAGCTGTCTCACTCGGAGCCAGCCGTACCCGCCCAATTCCAGATGTGGAGAGAACCGAGGCTGAGGGGGAAGGGTTGGGCCGGCATCAGCCACCCAGGGGAGAGCTGGGAACTGCAATCATCAAGCCCCAAGTATTCGGATTTGGCAAGCGTGAGACCCCAGGCTCCAGCTGCCCTTGCAGAGTCCCCACTTTTACGCTCCCAGGCACAGCACAGTGGGCGTCACGGCTGCCTTTTGCAGAGGCAGAGGCTGAACCTCAGAGACCTTAACGTTGCTGAGGTCACCCAGCTGGGAAGAAAAAGAGGGGGCACTAGTACCCAGCCAGGTCCTGTGGCTCTGACGCAGTAGGCCACCCAACCTCTGAAAACTGCTTGCAGGGAAGGAGAGAAACAGGTTCCCAGCTGGGCTGGGGCCACTGGGTCCCCAGGCCTCCTCCTTGTAAGTCCTACCGGTCGTCTCCATCTCCCCAAACTTGCGTGGATCCAGAGAGATGAGAATGAGCTCTTCGCCAGGACAGGGTATGAGGGGCTGGAAGCGGTGGCTTCCCTCAGCAGTGGGCGGGGCAGAGGGGAGCCAGCCCAGCCCTGTGGGCTTGCTCTGGCCAGGAGCCCTGGGCCTCCTCCGGAGCAAAGACTTCCTCTAGGCACAGCCCCTCCTGCCCTGAGGAGTACTAGCCCCCTGCCTACCAAGGTCCAAAGAGCAGCCCTCACTCTGTGACTTTGGGCAAGACGCCTCTCCTTTCTGGCCTTCACCTTTCCCATCTATAAAATGGGCTGACCAAGTCGTCACCAGAGGGCTACTGGAAGACCCTATTGCCACAGTGCAAGTGAGACCAGAGGTACAACAGACAGGGTTAGCGGGTCGCTGTCAGCCCTGTCATTCATTCAACAAATAACTGTAGGTTTTCCAGGGACAGTGCTCCGAACAAGAGCCCCCATCCTCCAAGCGTCCGCCTTCTGCTCTGGAGGCAGCCTACGCAGAGTCCCCTTTGCGGGCCACGGGAGGTCTGGTCGCCCCGGGTCCCTGTGCAGAGTGGCGCTCGGCTCCACGGCCGCTAGGTGGCGCGCTCGCTCGCTCGCTCTGTCGCCTCGCTTCCCAGAGGAGTCCGGGCGCGCACCAGGGTCTCCAGCGCGCTTCGGGCTCCAGGCAAGGGCCCCCCAAGGAGCTGCACGTTCGCGTACCAGATGCGGATTGTCTGAGGGATCTTCTTCTCTTGGGGTGTTCTGGTCTCACAACACGACAGTAGAGGGGGAAAGGGGCGATCGGGGACCTTGCCAGGGTCTCCAAGCTCTGGGAGGAGCCTGCCCCGTGCTTTCCGGCCTGGGCGATGTCCGAGTGTCCGCTAGGCGCAGGGCCAGACCTCGGGCGTGCAAGCCCCCACCCCTGGCTCCCGTGGGTCCTGTTCCTCAGCCCCAGCTCGGGTTCAGCGTAGACCCCTCCCCGCCCTCTGTCCGAGCGCCCAGCCCGGATCCGTTTCAGGACACTCGCGGCCGCGGCTAAAGATAGGAGGACACCTCACCATCGACTAAAAATACGACCCCTAGCCCGGGCGGGGACGCTGGGCGGCGGGAGGGCGCTCCCACGTCCCGAGTGTGAGATGGGGACGAGGGCTCAGGGTGAAGGGCGGGACAGCGAGTTCGGGATCTGGATGCGCGGCGCCTCGCAGGCGGAGGGGGCGCGGGCGTGGCCGCCTGGACCCAGGCGCGGGCGGGAAACACGGTGGAACCCGAGGTTCCCGGGAAAGGACCTGCGCGGAGGTGACACAGGGACCCGGGTGCGACCCAGAACGGGGCGCCACAGGGGTGGTCCGCTGGGGGGCCCCCTGGGCGTCGCGGAAGGGCGGCAGAGTCCCGGCCGGAACTCACCTTAAGGAGCTCAGGCGGCGGACCCGCGGGCTGCGAAAGCTCTGGAGCTGGACCGCGAGGCTATGGGACGAGTTCCCGGCTGTGAACTCAGTGCGATCCGTGGCCCCTGAGGCCCCGCCCCTGGCCCGCGGAGCCAATGCTGGGGCCGCCCCAACCAGGCCCGCCCACAGCCCCGCCCCACTCCGAGCCCCGCCTGTGCTCCCCCTTTGGTGGCGCGGCGCCCGGGTCCAGCAGCCGCGCGGACGTGGGGTGCAGTGCAGGCTCGGACGGCTGCGGGCCAGGCGGTGTCGGGTGCCCGGGCTGGACTCCGTAGACTCTGGCTGTGCCTGTCGGAGCCAAACTCGGTGTTAGAAGGGCCGAGGGCGCGGCAGCCGGAAGGCCGAATTATAGTTCGTCAGAATTCACCGAGCGTCCTTGGACCCGTTCGCTCCCTGAAGGGCTGGGTCGGGGGAGGCGCCCGCGCAAGTGTATTCAGTGACCACTGAGGGAATGAATGAGGCCTTGGAGGCTCCCGAGTTAAAATACTACAAACTTGCGAGAGCTTTCAGGAGTTTACCTCTCCCTAGAAAAGAGAGCACTGAGGGTGTGTTGGCAGAGTGGCCTGGGTACGCCCGTTCGTCATCAGTCTAGGTGGCTTCTGGGTTAGCGGGTGGAATCCATACTTAGACTCGTTCCGTCTTCGTTTGTTTCATTCATTCACTCATTCATTCATTCATTCATTCATTCATTCAGTACTAGAAGCATTTATTGAAGGGCAGGCCCTGCACAGGGCCCTGGAGATAGAGGAAGGAAACTGCCCTTGCTCCATTCAGTGATTCAACAGACACTTGAGCATCTAGCAGGGACCAGGTATGGCTTTTGTCGCTGGGGATGCAGCACCCCAGGAAAGACGGAAGACTGAAGTTCAGGGCCCTGATAGTAATCTGCTCCTCCAGAAAGCAGAAAGCAAAAGACTTGGGGCTTTAGGCCTTCCTCCTGCCTCAGGCTTCTCACCCAGCCATCGTCCCCACTGCCCTGCCCACCCCCCCCCCCCCAAACACAACCCTGGGAGAAGACACAGCACTGTGCCAAGCCTTAAGCACTACCCCTGGGCCTGCAAGAATGCGGCTGAGGCACAGCCCCCTACCCTCTGTCTGCTGAGAGTCCTCCTTTGGGGGAAGGAGATTGGGAAGGGTCGAGAACTCCATTCAGAGCGGGTGACAAAACAGAAAGTTGCAGGGATGGAAGTTTGGACAGGCAAAGACACTCACCCAAGACCACATGAAACTGGGAACCAGTTCCAAAACTCTTTGAAGAGTTTTTTTTTTTTTTTTTTTTTTGGAGGGGTTTATTGGGGAGCACTGGAGGATGGGTAGAGCAGCGGATTTGGCCCCTTCAGCCTGGCCCTAGCCCCTGCTCCCCTCCCTCAGCGACTAGTTAGTAATCTGTCCAGCATGGCTGCCAGCCCACGACTCCTAACCAGGGCCCTTAGCCATAGGAGCCACCATCTGTGTCCTGGGGACTGTTTTAAGTCCACCTGGATGTGACAGGTTTCCATGTACGTGCTCGCTCCCCATACTCCTGCCATCAGCCAGAGCTCGCTCAGGGCCCACACAAAGCCTACATTACATCCAAGGTGTGATTTGTGCCTGGTGGTGGGTTCTGTGCTCTGGAGGCACTCGAGTGAGCGGTTCGTGCTCTCCATTCACAGATGAAGTTATGTCACTTGCCTGGGGCTGACGGAATCCCTAAGGAGCCAGCTGACGGCGCCTCTCCTGGAGGTTTTGCTGAATAGACAGGATCTTCGCGTATACACCCAGCTGCTGTGGGAGCCCTGCAATTAATGCGCATTTATGAAACAGGATTTCGTTTGCTAAAATTGGCTATTTTACGCAACTTCTCAGGCTGTGTGTAAGGGCCTGAGTGTGGGCGGGGAGGCTGGGATCCTGGGCCAGGGGATGGCCAGGGTGTCCTGCATTTCTGACTCAACAGACATCCAGGCCAGTGCCCCGCCTCCTGTCCCGCCTGCACCCTGTGTCCAGGGAATAAAGCCTCAGCCAAGGCCTGGACTGTTCTCATTGGAAGGGCTCCTCCTGGACACGCTGGTGGCTGAGGGGGCAGGAGCCTGAAGAACGTTTGGGAGGGGTTAGAGGCCTTCCTTAGATAGCTTTCCTTGGCTATGATGGAGCAGTGCCTAGAATGGGCTATTCAACTTCCTTCTCCTCCACTGGGAGCTCCCCCTGGCCCTGAGATGGGTCTAGTCCGTTTCTCCCACCCGGTGGCTGCTTCCCCCACTGGGGCCTTGTAATCACCACACAGTGACTGACTCAGCCCTTCCTTCCCCTCCCAGCCCCTTCTTCCTGGAAACCATCCACATCAGCCCCAGCCCCCGTGGGCCCAGAGGGAGAGAATTGGAAGCCGCCTTCTCCAAGGTTAGCTGGGGAGGATGGAGGGGCCGGTGGGGAAGCCCCCCCCCAAACCAGGCTGGAGCCAGCTCTCCAAGGCCCCACTTACCTGGAGAGCTAGGCCCTGGGAGGCAGGGGGAAAATGTGACCAGGAGTTTGGGGGCAGGTCTGGGGGCAGAGAGTCACAAGGAAAGGGCAGTGATAATCTGGGGGCGGGGGGAACTTGGGGGGGGCCAGTGAGAGGAGACAAAGTATCTGGAAGGGGCCTCAGCACCCCTACCCCCCCAGGACCACAGGGCAGCAGGGAGCTGAGCAGGAGCTCAGTCCACTCCTAGGAAGCCTCCCCCACTCCAGCCCAAGCTCAGCCTGCAGGGCCCCATGGCCTCAGCCAACCCCAGGCCTGGAATGGATTTTTCCTTGATTGTTTCTTATTTCCTTCCTCCCCTGGGCTCCTGCCAGCTCCAGCCCTGCCCTCCTCGCCCTTCATCCTCCTGTAGAGAACTCTGACCCACCAGAGGCTGGGATTCCAGATGAGAGTCCCCTCGGAACTGCCCCCAGCTTCTGTCTCCGTCTCGAACCCCTCCTGGGGAGTTGGGTGTCAGGGCATTGCGGGGGGACTTTCCTTTGGGTCTGGACTTTGGACCCATGCCCAGAGCCATGGGGGTTTCCAGAGTGGTGACAGCTCTGTCCTAGCAGGGACCAGCCCAGGCATTTCCCCCAGAGGCCTCTGGGAGCATCCAAGCCGCATGCTGTCCTTTGGCCTGGGGAACACTGAGTCAGCCGGGGTCTTCTTCTTCAACACTTCCCACCTCTCCAAGACATCTTGTCAGTGTTCATTTTGAAAACTCCTGTTTGTATCTACCTCTTGCCTAGGGCTGTGCTGGACACAGAATGGCCAAGGCTGGTCCCCAGCCCTCAGGGAACAGATAACCCCAAATGAAACAAATAACCAATTCTAAAATAGCACATTCTGTGCCATAAAGGAGGGCCTTGAGGGTAGAGGCTGGCTCTGACTCACTTCTAACTGTCCCAGGCCAGCAGGGATGAGGCTCAGTCAGTGACTGCGGAGTGAAAGAAGAACTAATAAGAACAGGAGTGAGAAGGATTCGATACGCTAGAGGGGAGGAAGCAGATGGGAGTGTTGCAAAAACTGCAAGGAGGAGGGGATATTTGAGCAGGGTATTAATGGGTGAATAGGAGTTCACCAGGCAGAGAATAGGAGGGACGTTGCAGGTGGAGCCGGCAGAGACAAAGGCCAAGGCCAGGAGGACTACACGTAGACGCATGGTGTGATCAGGAAACAAGAGATACCCAGCAGACCATGGCATAGGAGAGGGGGACAGTCTTAAGAGGGTCACGGGTGAGCACTGTTTTCCTTGCCCAGCACCCATCCCTCTTACACTGGTGACCACTGCTCCATTTTCCAGAGTCTCCAGTATGACTCAGGCCACTCCCAAGGCAAAAGTGCCCCTCTTACCCCTGTTCCTTAGGCACCCGTTCTCCCAGAAGACAACGAGCGTTATCAGCTTCTTGTGAACACTTCTAGAGATACGCTTTGCCCATGCAAGCAAAGCCCCTCCCATCTTTTTTACACAAATGGCAACATATAGACAAGTAGGTCCCCAACGTACTGCAGGTCCTGGTGGCGATGGGGGCGGGGGAGGGGGAGAGGACAGGCTCCACTGTCAATGGCAGTGGAGGTGACTCTGCAGGGCATGCGGGAAACCGCACCTGATGGAGCCTCTGCTACTCCCACTGTTCTGCGCCTGGCTTTTCTTTAGCAAACCTTCTATTTATGAGCGCACTCCATAGCAGGACACGGAAGGTGTCGTCACCTTCACATGTTTGCTGCCACACAGCGTGCCGGGGTGTCACAGTTTTCCTCCGCAGCTCTCAGCTGGAGCCCGCGTGGGGTGTTTCCAGCCCTTTCCCAGGACAGTCTGCGCTGCGGCGGATCACCTCGTGCAAAGGCCGAATCACGCACGCGTGCGCACAAGCTGCGCAATCATTCCTACGCGCGTAGGGGTGAAAGGACGCGTGCAGGTGTCACCTGGTCAGCTCTGTCTGTTTGTCCTCCCAGGGCATGGGCCGGGTGCCAGGCCCCTTTCTCCTCAGCCTCACCAGCATCTGGTCCTCGACCTCTCTGATTTCTTGCAGCCTGAGAGGGAAAAATGAAACAAAGCCAAAGGAGCCTGGGTGTGGTTTTAGTTTGTGTCTCTTACGATAAGGGAGTTTGGCCGCCTGTTCGGAGGCTTTAGGGCCATTCCTCGTTCCTTTTCCTGTGGACTGGCTGCACGGTCTTGCTTAGGAGGGTCACTTTGGAGTGTGTGTGTGTGTGTTGGGGGGGGTGGGTTCTGGAAGGGGGCCGGACTGGGGGGCAGGGGCGACTCTGCGGAGAGTCCATTCGGGAAAAAGACAGAACTTGACTCTGAGCTGTGGCGTAAAAGCCAGAGTTGGAGATAATAAAGTAGAAAGATTGGAATTTGGTGACACACCGGCCACGGCACCCATGGAGAGACAAGGGGGGGGGGGGTCGAGCCCAGTCCAGGGCGATGACTCAGAGTGGGGAGGGTGGGGCAGGGAAGGGAGGAAGGTGTGGCCACCGAGGAAGATGGAGGGTCCTGGGGGAGAAGATGATGTGCCACCTGCCCATTCTCCACCTGGCATCGTGATTGAGGTGCCACATGCCCCCGCTGACAGGCTTCCGGGTCCACAGTCCCTGGGTGGGGCCCCTACCACCCGCTCCCCGCCCCTTCGCCTCACCTGGCCCCTCGCAGGCCTGGGGGGCATCTCAGCTGGGGCATCTCTCCCTCAGGGAAGCCTTCCGAACCCCCGGTTGATGTCAAGTCCCCATGTGGCACCCTCGGAGAAACCCTGGGCAACTGTCGCGTCCGCACCACCGTCAACTGATTCACCCGCACCCCCCACTGGACAGTAGCCTCCAGCGTCTCCCCAGAGTGCCTGCAACATAGTAGGTACCTGAGGGAGGAACAGAGGAACGAATCCGTGGAAGAATGGCAGGGTGCTGGGGACAGCAAGAAGGGGCCGTATAGGAGACAGGGTTTGGGAAGCAAGGGCCTGGAGCCAAGAACCTCTCTGTGGCCCCTCCCCTCCCTGGCGCCCCCTCTGCCCGGCCTGCTTTACTTTCCTCCACAGCGTTCGCCTCCCCCTGTGCCTGGTGTTTGCTTGCTTGGGGTTTCTGCACCGGAGGGGAGCTCTGGGTGGGGCAGGCGCTGTCTGGGGTCCCCTCCGAGTCCCAACCCGATCCTGACACAGAGCAGCCAGCGTCTGCGAACAGGAGCAAGCGGGCGCACTGATGGGCTCGGGCTCCAGGTCTGCATGGCAGCGGCCGAGGCAGAGGCTTGCTTCTGCTTCTCTCCAGGCGCCCGTGTGGGAAAGGCCGGAGGGAGGATGTGTGGCGACAGAGCATTGCTTCCGCAGGCATCTCTGGTGGGCCTACCGCCCGAGAGGCGCTCCGCAGGGACCGGTCAGGTGCCCAGCCCTCGGGAAGCAGGCATCCTGACGGATTCACGGCGGGGGGGGGGGGGGGGGGGAGGATTATCGACGGGGACGGGACGGGACACAGAGAACCGAGGAGCTGGAGGGACCAGATCATGCTGTGTATATTTTCTTTTCAAGGATTGCCCGCACGCCGCACAAGATTTCCAACGGGAGAGGAGCGTGGACGGGACGATTGATTCTCCGAGCCCTCCTGCCCCTGATTCCTAGCCCTTCTACTCCCATCCGCAGAGGTAAACCACGGTTGCTAGATGTTCTTACTAGATGTTCGAAGGGGCAGAGCACTTGGCGGGGACGGAGTCCTCAAGGGGAACGTGGGCTTCGGGAAGGGCCTGCGGGAATCAGGAACGGCCGCGCCTTCCAGACCCTGGCCCCGTTCTCCTCCTGCTCCTGGAGCAGAGGAGCCGGGAGGGTGCTGCCGCCTGCCTCCTGGGAGAGCGGCTGCCCTGAGGGGCCGCCTCAGCCAGCCCGGCATCTCCCCTTTCCCACCCCTCCGGGGGGCGGCTGACTCGGCCCTGGAGGCCCCGGGTTCCTTCTGAGCAGATGCTTCAGAGTCTGGGAAGATCTGGGAGTGATGGAGCCGGCAGAGGAGGCCAGGCTCAGCTGGGCCCTCAGGGAGCAGTGTGCGGGGATGAGGGGTCAGCAGGGTCACGGGGCAGCAGCTGTCCCAGAGACCTCAGAGGGGCCCCTTGGCCCAGGCAGCTGCTGGCCTCTCAGCTGTCAGGCGGGCAGGGGGCGGGGGCAGGGAGCCCGGGGCTTGAGGAGGAGGGTGGGTCTGGGTGGGGGAATCTGGAACTGGCCGTGGGCCCAGGTGGGTCGTCGAAGGGCGGGCTGGCCCCTGGGGGCCTGGCATTTCTAGGGAAGACCCAGAGGGAGCAGATAGGCCTGGCCGCTCAAAGGGTAGAGAACCCAGGATGACAGAGGGGTCCAAATGTCCGACTGCAGCTGAGTCCCACCTCAGTGACAGCCAGCTCAGTGACCCGCAGACTGGGAGGCCAGGAATGTCAGCTACCTCCAGCTACCACCCCCCACCCCTCAGGCAGACCCCCAGTGCCTCCCAGTACCTCTCAGTTCGGCAGCTTTTCAGTGCAGTGAGCTTTATGTAGGCGACTCCCAGATCAACCTGTCCGGTCCCCACTCCTTACCAGAGTGCTACTCCTGTCACCGGACAGCCCAGCTCGGTAGCCATTTGGGTGCCCCCCTCAGTCCCAACCTGCCCCCGGTAGTCCCAGGCACGTCCCTAAGCACCTCTCCTCAACTTCTTCCTCGCATGCTCCCAGGTCCCTGGGCGGCTACCTGTGACTCCTTTTCAGTCTGTCCTTGTTGCGTGCCGCGTTGGTCAGCGTGGCAGGGTTGGAGAGATGAGGGGTTTGGAGTTGAAATCCCAGCTCCGTCACTTACTCAGGCTGGTGACCTCCAACCTCTTAGCACCTGCCAGCAGGGTTTGTCGGGAGTTCGACGCGATCTCCGTGTCAAAGTGCACACAGTACGTCCTCAGCAACGTTAACTCCCTTGTCTCCCTACCTGAGCTGTGTCTTCTCCGTCTGTGCCCTGGCAGTCATCCCGATCCTGCGGTCCTGGATCAGGCCTTCATTGTTTTGGTTGCAGATGACAGAAAATTCGATTCCAACTAGTTTAAGCAAAAAAAGAGGGGGGTGGTGTTTGTGGCTTAGATTTTGGGGGGGCGAGCCTCATCAGAGCTCAGACAACGTGGCCTGGCACTGACCTCTATCTCTTGGCTCTGTGTCCTCTGGTTTAGTCCATATTCACAATGGGTTTCCCTCATGGCGGCAAGATGGCTGCAGCAGCCCCACCCTTGCGGCTGCCTCTTTTCTACCCCTTCCACGGAAGTCCTGGGGAGTCATTGTGTTTGCCCTGTCTTAGGTCCTGCCCATCCCTGGCTGTTCACCGAGGCCAGGGAGATGCGATGTGCTGCTTGGCTTAGGCCAGGGAGGAGTGAGGAGGGGGGAGTGGTTCCCCACAGGGAAACTGGGGTACTGTTTCCATAGGAATCGAGAGTAGGTACTGGGAGGCTCTGTCTTCCGAGAGCTCTTAGGTGCCTCTGGCCTCCAGCCTCTCCCAGCTTCACTCTGCCCTTTGCGGCACTGCGAGGCCTAAGGCACAGGCTCCATACTGTCCATCTGCTCCACTCCGAAGCCTTTACCAGTTCCCTGGGGTGCACGGAGTCAAAGTCAAGTCCAAACTCCTCTGCGAGGCATTCCTGACTTCGCGGTCTGGCTCCAAAGCTCCATTCCAGGCCCACCACTTCCTTCTGTCCCTCTTTTCCTTTCTCCTTCCTCCTCGCTTTCCTCTTTGCATTCCTTCCGCCATAAACCCAAAGCCCCTTCTCCACCAACCCTAGGTTCACACAAACACGGGAGCATCATTCTTTTTTTTTTTTTTTTGAAGTTTATTTTGAGAGAGAAAGAGCATGCACGGGGGAAGGGCAGAGAGAGAGGGAGAAGAGCGAATCTTAAGCAGGGTCTGCGCTGTCAGCACAGAGCCTGACGCGGGGCTCGAACTGACGAACCGTGAGATACGACCTGAGCCCAAATCGGGTTGGATGCTTAGCCACCTAAGCCACCCAGGTGCTCCAGGGAGCGTCACTCCCAACAGCCCCAAAACTAGAAACGGCCCCAGGGTCCATCACCCGGTTGAGTGAATGAAGAAGATGCCGTCTATCTGTACGATGGGAGATCACTCAAAAAAGGAAAAGAAATTAAGTACTGACACCTGCTACAGTATGGTGACCCCTGAAAAAGGGACACTCAGCGAAGCCGGCCACAGAGGACCACGTGTCGTATGATTCCATTTCTATGATGCACCCAGAACAGACAAGTCTGTGGAGGCGGAAAGTAGAGTTGTGTTTTCTAGGGGATGGGGGCAGGGAGGGGGAGGGGTAGTGACTGCTAGTGGGGATGGGGTTTCTTTCAGAGGTGATGAGAATCCTCTGGAATCACATAGTAATGATGTTCAAACAACATTGCGAGTGTACTAAAAAGCACAGCATGGTGCCCGTTAAAATGGTAAAGGTGATGTTGCCAGATCTCAATAAATTTTAAAATGTTAACCCCCACCCTGCCCCGCCATCAGTCAAGGCCCTTCATGGTGAGTTCAAAGGCTCAAGTCCGGAGGAAGAGCCCCGTGTGGCCAACCAAGATTGGTTCTGGGGGTGGGGTGGGGGGCTCAGCCAGGAGCCTCAGGGTCAGGGGAAAGGAAATGTGTCCCAAACAGAAATGAAATATCAGCCCAAAAGGCTACTCCCAGCACCAGGGGAAGCTGCAAGACAGGCTGAGCCAGGCTGGGTGACCCTAGGTCAAGGGAAAGGAAACACCAGGCCCAAAGTAGCTGCAGAAAGGCAGGATACGGGCCCCAAGGAGCAGAGTCATGGCCCTGCCCCAGCCCCCCTCCGGGTGCCCCCACCGCCCCAAGCCCCCAGTTTTGTTCTGGGGATCCACTTGGGTTCCCCTCAGCAGCTCACCCCTGACCTTCCTAGAGACAGAGCCTGGATTCTAAAAGGTGGCCATGCAGGGGTTAAGCGAGGGCAGCCTCAGGCTCTACCGGCACCAGAAGAGGTGGTTGGTAGCCCGGGTGGCCCTGAGGGGGCACAACAGCTGGGACATGGAGGTGTGGAACTGGGTAAGAGTACAGAGACTTTGTTTCCTCAGGACCATCTGCTCCACCCTAAGGCTTGTGTCCCGAGGACACGGGCACGCCCAGGACCAGAGGAGGTGCCATTGAGCAAAAGGGGGTTCTGAAGCAGGTGGATCCCTGGCGCTCTGGCCAGGCCGCGGCTCCTCGGCTTCCTCCACCCTCCCTCCTCACTGATGGCCCTCCCAGAGCCTCACTCCAGACCCAGAGCCTTACTCCAGAGGTCGCGTGCCCCAGCGCAGGCGGGAGCAAGAGGGAGGAAGATTCCAGAAATTAGCGACCCAGCTCAAAAGGGGCCTAGGAGCAGCCAGCTGGCTCAGCTGGGCACCGACTTCCTGACAAGAGCCAAAGGGACCGTCTGGTGGCAGAGAGGCACATGCCCGCCAGACCTGTCTGCAATCTGGGGTTCGCATCCTGCTCTCTGTTCGAGTTTTAGATGCCTGCCCTGGCCCTCCCCGATCACTTCCAATAGTCACACGACTCGTATCCAGGCAACGGACTCGCACTCCCATTCATGCTGAGCGCCTGCTTTCTCACCCGGGAGGCTGCACCCCCTTGCCTCCGTCTGCCCTGCACACGCCTCCCCCCGCACCCCCCCCCCCCCACGGGTCTTTCCTCCCCCTCTGCCAACTGCCCCATTTCACAGGGCCTCTGGACTCAGATGGCTGAGTCTGTAATAAGGGGAAAAGGGGCTTTATACCTTGCCAAGTGAGGACAAAGACACTACAATTCCCCGAGAGGCTTCTTCAGCAGCAACACCAGGATACTTGCCAAGAGCCGTGGCTCCCTGAGAGCCACACATGGGTTCACGAGATAAGGGCTCAGAGGCTTGTTTATCATGGCCAAGGGCCTGGTGGTGAATCTTCCCAGGCAAGGGTTTTCCAAGGCGGGGAGGGGCAGGCTTTTAGCTGACCCTGGGATTGGTAGACGTACAAATGCTATTCCTGAACTGGGGTTCAAGGTTGTGGAAGAGGGGCCTGGGACTCCCCAAATGCCACATCCGGAGACAAAGACATGAGGTCCCCTACCCCGCAGCTGGGTGCTTCACGTGCAGGGGATCTTGAGGGAGAATCAGCTCCCCAAGCTGGGGCTTGTCCCTGGTTCTTGTCTTCAGACGAGGCGCTTATAAAGTGAATGAAGCAAAACCGCAGCTGCTTGTTTTCAAAGGGAGACCAGTTTCACCCAAGCCTGGTCAGACCTGCCGTTGATTCCACCTCACTGTCCCAGGTGGGAGGCAAAGGTTGGACACCGCTCAATCACCTATTTATCTCTGACTCAGGGCATAGGCACTGACACCCGCTGCTCCCTCCTGCACTTTCCCTCGGCCCAGGAGCTGGGGTTTCCGGTCTTGGCTTTGGCATACGAGGCAGGGCAGCCTGCCAGCTTTGGGCAGAAACCCACCCCGCATTTGACCAGTGACCGCCTTTCCCCAGATGCCAGGACACACGGGACGTCGGGGGACCCCGGAGGGCCCTGCTGTCCAAGCGCTCGGGGTTATGGGCGAGCACCGGGCCACGCTGTGCGACTTGGCAGCGTCGGCACCAGGGAATCCAGCTTTGGCACGGCTCCGTGCGGCCGCCCCCTCCAGATGGAGAGGTCAGGCTGGGACCACGGCGTGCATGTGAGGGCTGCGCGGGGAGGGCCGGGCACGCAGCCAGCTGCTTGCTCTGTAGCCCGGGCCCAGGGCCCCAGCCCAGCACACCTCCTCAGCACAGAGGCCTCAGGGGCCTGGGGCGGGGGCGGGGATCAGGGTTGGGGCTGGACAGAAACCCAGTGTGACAGATGCTCTGCCTTCTCTGGGCACAGGTCAGGGAGGCAATGTTCTTCGTCCTACCGGGAAAAAGAGAGAGCGGAAGAAGATTTAAACTCAGAAGTTCTTCTCAGAATTTACTTTTACTTCTCCAAAAGTTGTTTCCGTGTCTGATATCAAGTAGAAAAATCAAAAAGCCTTCTTGCGTTTTCGGAGCACGCCGCGTCCACGGCCGGTTCTCTCTAGACTCTGCGCGTACTTGAAGAAACAGCAGCTTTCCTCCCAAGAAGTTCAACTCAGAGTCAGGGTCCAGCTGCACGAGGCCTTGCCCGCCAGGCCTGGACCCCGCAGCCTCTTCTCCAGCTCGCTGCCTGCTTCCTCTACCTTTCCACGCCTGGGCTCTTGTGGGACGGCCGCTCCTGGGCTCACGTGTCCTCGAGGCCGCATGACGGGGGATGATGGAGCACCGGGGCCTCAGATCCTGACCACCTGGGCGGCCGCACACGGACTCCGCCTCCCCTCCCCGTCCTCAGCCCGCTGCCTCCTGAGGAGGAGTCGGCCGAAGGTGCCCCCCACCTGCCCTTTGGTGAGGCGCCCGGGGTTCACACAGACACAGCCGAGGACGTCCTGGGGAAAGGAGAGGGGCCAACGTGAGAAAGTTGGAATCATCTAACCGTCAGACCCCAGCGAGGGGTTTATAAAATGGAAAGGAAGGCCGAACCCATCTCAAGTCTGGTCTGTTAACTTATTATTGGAAAACCCTGAATTCCTTAGGAGCTTCTGAAACAGAATGAAGGAGGTGAACCGGCAGGGTAACAATCGGCTCCCAGACTTGGGGACAAATGTCTACCTCCTGAGGACGAAATGGCTCTGGGTTGGCCAGAGGGGTACTGGTCGGGAGGATCCCCTGTGAGGGACCCACCCTGGAGCAGGGCGGGGGGGGGAGGGGGGGGACAGGCCTCGGGTGGCATAGATGATAAAGAGCCAAAGGGCTGAAATCCCCCTGGAGGTCACATCCGCATTCAGGGGCGGGGGCAGGCAAGTGCAAGTGTGAAACCTCTCCAGGTCACCCTGACATGGCCCCAGCTGACAGCCACTGTTTGAGGGGCTTCCTGCCCGCCCCTGGGACTCCCAGGCTGGGCCGACGGAGCACCATGCTCTGGGGCGCAGGCGAGCAGGGGGATGCCTTTTTCCTTACACGTTTTACTAACAGATTAGTTTACCACCTCTCCCAAACAAACGAGGCCACCATCCCCAGCACGAAGAGCGAGGACCAGTGGTCTAGAAGGGGAAGTCAAAGACCGGTTCTGGCATTTCTGGGAAAAAGCAGAGTCCAAACCCACCTTCACGAAGTATTTCAGCTCTGATGGGATAATGAAGACGTCTGGGGTGACAGGCAGCTGGGCGTAGGTGTAGAAATTCTCATAGTCAATGGCCATGTCTTCCTGGGGAGGGTAGAGCGGGTAGTAGCTACAGAGATGGAGAGAAACAGTCAGCAGTGGCTGATCCGGGCCCCACCCTTCCCGCATGGCTTCCCTCTCTGCATCCATGCTTTCAGATTGTCCTTCCTGCTCCTCTGTGTTTGGGGGACAGAATGCGGGCTTGTCATGGCAGGGCAGAGTTCCCTGGGAGTGGCCCAAGGAAGGCGCTCCCAGTCAAATCCGTCACCGTCATTTGATTTGATCCCAATCAAATCCCGGACCCCGGAGCACACTCTTCTCGGTCAGTTATTCCAGAGAGCCAGCTCACCTCCTCTGGGTCAGGATGTGCTTGAGGATTCGGCTGAGTCTGTCTGAAGTTCCGGAAGAACTGGGGAAGGAAGAGAAGCAAGAAACGGAATGCAGAGCCCTGTTTTTCAGCTTCTGTTTCTCTCTGGGGAGAGCTCGAGGCCTTCATAAACTAGGGGGAAGCTACACGGCCCGTGTGCGGTGATGGGAGGGTACCTCTGGGGAAGTTCAAAGACCCACCCCCAAAGAGCTCGGTCTGTTCCCACCTGAGGAGGGGAGCCGGCCACCGGGCTGCGAAGGGAAAAGGCAGGCATCCCTGGTGACGAGACCATAGTGGGCCATTGGCTAGAACTGCAGCGTGCAAGAATGGGCCAGGGGCCCACCAGCGGGTGGGGGCGTGCAGTCGGGGTGACCCTCAACCACAGCCAGCAAGCGCACACCCATCTCGCCCAACACGCCAACTGCTTCACACTCCTTCCGGTGACGGGGGAACTGAACTGCCGGACCTACGCTCAGCAGGTGTGGCGGGGTCTGATTCTGCAGAATGACACCTGCTCTGGTAAGGGAGGCTGTCCGTTCATTCTCCCGGAGCAGGGGCGCCCACTCCTGCCTAGGTCACGAAGGTGGGAGGGGAAGGAAAGTAGGTGAACTTCTAGGATTATAAAGGAAGCACAAAGACGTGGTTCTTCGGGGTCTCTGACACTGCAGACGAACGTAGCAGAAACAAACGTATCCAGTTGCTGTCTTGGGGACAGAGAAACTCTAATGGCCAAAGGGTGTGGCACAAAGTGCTGCTCTAGGGACTTCCCAGGCAAGGCTGCCAAGCAGCCCCTCGATTCTCTGGTCTAGAAAACCAGTGCCCTGCCTGCTGGCCCAGAACTGCTTCTCACCTACTGATCTCCTCGGCTCCCATGTGGAACAGCAGATCCGTGGACGTCAGGCCGAAGACCACTCCGTTCACGGAGAGGCTGCAGGGCTCAGACACGAACTGCACTCGCTAGATTGAAGGGGCGAGACGAGCATTTGTACGCCAAAGCTAGAAACTTCTTCCCCATGAAAGTGGGGGCGTCTCCCAGGGCTGGGGAGACCACCGAAAGGGGGAGCAAACCAACAGAGAGTAAATCATATTTGCTTGTTAAAAAGAGAAGCCTAAGGGGCGCCTGGGTAGCTCCGTCGGTTAAGCGGCCGACTTCGGCTCAGGTCACGATCTCGCGGTCCATGAGTTCGGGCCCCGTGTCGGGCTCTGTGCTGACCGCTCAGAGCCTGGAGCCTGCTTCCGATTCTGTGTCTCCCTCTCTCTGACCCTCCCCCGTCCATGCTCTGTCTCTGTCTCAAAAATAAATAAATGTTAAAAAAAAAAAAAAAAAGAGAGAAGCTTACAATTCAGGCCCTATCCTTGCCCCCAAAAGGCACCCCCCCTCCCTCCGCTTAGGGGGAAGAGCTGGGTCCCCCGCAGCACATTGGATTCGGGCCGCCTGCTTCTCAGGGAAAGGATGCTGGTACCTTGATGTCTTCTCGAGGTGGATCGGAGTAGCTGAAGGGTGGCTGTGGGTACACGGACTCGTGGTGCACATCCCTCAGCGATGGGACAAAGACGAGGTGGGAGCCAGAGCTACTTTGTCAAAAAAGCACCAGAAAAAAAAAAAAAAAGCATCAGAAGCGGGAGAAAAATGAGCGCAGTTGAGTTAGAACAGCTGGGCCACAGACTGAAGATGTCGCAGCTTAATACGAGAGCCTACATCCAGGGAGGAACTTCAGAACTGAATTCTAGAAGGAGAGGGGCTGTTTCCCATGGGACACTGTGAGCAAAAGACGACTGTTCTCATCTCTACCCTTCTACCTCAACGAGGCTCAGGTCACCAAGGACATGCTTCCTTCCGGGTGTTCCGCTTTCTTCTGATGTTCTACTGGGGAAGGGATGGGACCGTTTGGTAGAAAAGGGGGAGAAGTTGGGATATAGAAAATCCAGAAAGACAAGGTTTAGACCAAAGAGTCAGAGCTGAACCCAAAGTTCTGCGTCTTCATGCTACGCAAACAGATGCAGCTCCCGGGCATCAGTCTCCCTGACCGGGGCTCTTTCCCGGGGAGAGGCCAGGCCTGCCGACCGCCTGCACACACGGCCTTCCCGTTCAGGGATCAAACTGGACCCTCCCGACAGAACGCTTGGTCTGAATTACGACGGAGACAGAAACACCTTCAGAGGGATGGGGAAGAACGCAGGTGGCCTCTCCCCGAGCCAGCCCCGTGCCTCTCGCGTGCGGAAGCGAGGCCCCAAGTTTTTCTCAGCAGCCCGTGTTGCCAAATAACAGGAATATTTAACAGCAACAGCAAAAGCAATGATTCCCCCTGACGGAGGCAGAAGGGGGGAATCTCTAGGGGACAACATGTAATCGAAGAAAAACCCGGAACTCTGGGACCCAACTGTTTATCCTCCTCAGCCACACAAAAGAGGAAAGGGGGAAAAAAAAATCCTGTTTCCCTGGTTCCCTCAGCGGTGCTTGGCAGTGGGGCCTATTACAAACCACACAGGCGCGAAGTGTCACTTTGGGGGCATGTTCAAGACTCACCAACAGCTCTCCCTGCCAGCTCCCTCTCTTGCTTAAAATGTGTGGCCTTCCCAGATACAGGTACAGGGATAAAGGCACTGGTGATTGTGGTCACATCTGCCACTTGTTTGTCATACCTGCTCAGAGTGTGAACTGAGACTTTTGCAACAGAGAATAAGGATCTTGAGACCACAGATACTTTGCATGCTATGGTCCCTCTGACATGGAAAAGCGCACTATCATTTCCCAAGGCCCGGCGGGGGGACCCGAATGGGACTCGCCGTGCTCTGGACCCCACGGGCTCAGTCTGTGGTGGACACGAAAGGCGGCTGTGCAGCTGGCCCCTCTGTTTCAGCGAAGGTTCTGGAAGAGCAACGGTTAAGGAGAAAACAGCCCTCCCGCTCATGGTTATGAAGTGGCTGTAGGGGGAGGGATCCGAAAGAAAATTCCAACTATGCTGAGCATTGCACAGCCCTCAGGCATCACGGTGGGAGGGTCCCCGCGGCCGCTCCCTCTGCGGCTCAGCTCTCTGTGGAGGGGGTGCTTCCTCAATAGTTCTGGCTTTTACTGATAAATCAGCTTTGTGCTCCGCGTTTCTGAACTCTCAGGAATAAAAATAAATTCCCCTAACGAGGAGACGCTGACCACTTATATACAGTTAGGGGAAGGGGGGGCGGCTCTCCCTGCCCTGAGGCGCACACTGGCCACAGATGAAAGTGCCTGGCGGCGCTGGGTGTTCACCCCACAGTGACAATGCCCCATTGGTTCTTTGTTTGTCCCACTGCTGTCACCACCACACGGGGCGAGGAACCAAAAACAGAACCCGATGTCACAGGGACAGCACCCAGCCCACTGGGCACTGCTATGCAGGTCCCTGCCCATCCCCAGGGGACCCGAAATAAGGGGACACCGGCCCTGCTCCCGGATGCCGGGAGGTGGCAGGGGGGTGATCTCAGAGGAGGAGCACTGGGCGCTCTCCAGCTCTGATGAACCCGGCCAGGGTCACAACAACGTGGGAGGCAAGAGGGCAGGCACTGTATGGTCTTCCTTTGTGGAAGGGAGGGGGGGAAGGGGAGACCCGGTCGCATGCAGGCTGTCACTGGCACGACTCAACTCCCCCAGTGGCAGGTAAGTTAGAGGGTGTCTTCCCCCATCCCCGAGGCCTACCACGCTGGCCGTGCTGCCCATACAAGAAGGTAGCATTACGACTAATCGACTCTGGGATCAGTTCTCACGGCGGATGGGCGGAAGATTATACATCTTGTTTTGAGAACCACCTTTGTTACAGACTCGTTTTTAAAAGCTTAGCCTCAGGAATGTGTATGTTTTATGAGCTCAGCTACAGGCGAGCAAATCCCTGGAGAAGAAGATCCATCACCTACCCCAATTCCTTTCAAACCCTGGCACTGGAAGGGCAGGGACAGGAAGTGAGGAGGTCAGCTTCCTGATTAACTTCCCACATGCAGCTTTAGACTCTTCCTGCAACAGTGCCCTTTCTCTCAAATTAGAACCGCTCAACTCTTTCATCGCCACTGTGACCTCTCACCGTCCCTTCCCCTTGGTCTACGGCGAGGATCCAAGGTCCCACCCTCTTGGGAGTTTCTACCACAGTTTCCTGGCCGTCAGCAGTGCCCCTCGAAACCCAGGGAAGCTCTGACGCCGGGGAAGGACTTGGGCTCACCCCAAAACAATCACTCGCGCAGCAAGATGTTTGGGGCCCCTGGGGATTTTGTTGGGTAACTCATCAAACACTTCTCAGAATCAGCTGGGAAGATTCCCATGGAACGAGCTTATACAAAGGCGAGCGAGAACAAGGAAGGAAGTAAAAGAACAAGCAAGGGAAGAGCGAAAGTCTATGAAGCGTTTTCCTGTCAAGTGTGTTTATCTTTGTGTTTGACAGAGATGCCTCTTAACCTGGCGTCGGTGCACTTGAGGGTCAAGAGTTGGATCCGATCTCTGTAGTTCAAAAGGATGAAGGGGGTAGGGGCTACCATTGCTTTCCATCAGTTTCAGCTTCCTACTGGGAAGCCCTGGAGAAACTAGGCAGCTTAAGGTTCTGTCCAACATTCTGAATTCTGACCTTCGTGTCCCTTCAATAATTGTCCGTAGACACTGCTTGAAGACATCTTCAAATGGACTTGTCAGCAGACAGTTCTGCAAGAGAAGAAGGGACACCGATCTAGAGGGTAGGCGTTGGCCTTTATTCACCTGCCTAACACGTTAGTGACCTCAGGGGCCAGCTGTTGAGCGAGGAGCTGGAGGGGATACAAAGACGAAAGAGACGCGTCTCTGTCCTCAAGGAGTGGAGTCTACCAGGGGGCAGGAGAGGAGATGGGGGAGGAATTCCAAATCCCCTGGAATGTAAGCTGAGAGAAAGACTAAAAGGAAGAGCGTCTCGAAATCCTTTCTGTGGAAGGTACAATATCCAGAGAGAAGGGCAGGAGGCACCAACTCTCGGCCGAGAGATGCCCTGGGAAGGGCCACTTGTGTTTTATGCACCAAGGGACAGCATGGTGTGGGGCAAGGAGCTGAGGGCAGCAGCCTGGTGGGGCGCTTTTGCACGTGCGGCTCCGCGACCCACGGACACCTGCATCCGAGCTAGTGCCCTGCGCCTCCGCATGCAGTGTCCCAAGGGGACACCAGGACTCACAGCTTTGTATTTCCCTCCCCCAGCTTCCAAATGGCCTTGTGTGCTGGGGAAGTGAAGCCTTCAAATTCCGTATCTTTATAAAAATGCCCCGCTACAATGTTTTTCTGTTTAGCCACAGGGATTAATTTAGGTTTGTTACAGATGCAGCGTAAACTCCGAAATCTGGAAGTAACAGCGAGGGCTCAACTGAACGCAAGAATCCGGCACTTGCCCATCCCAGCCCCCGTCACTTACCTCAACCTGCTCATGCTTAGCATCCAGGAAAGGTCCCAACTGCAACAGGCCCAAGGGGAGAGAAACAAAGGTGTCAGAACCACACAGTGTCTGTGAGCACCTTCACATACCCTCCTAGTGGTTCTCTGCCCGGGATCTATCTGTCCCTCCGGGCTGCGCGTGGAGCCCGGGACAGGTAGCAGATGGGGTGGGGGTGCCCGGCTGTGACCCTGGATGGAGGGGGGCTGCCTCCTACCAACACTGGGCCTTTTCCCAAAGTCTCTTCCCCAGTTTTCCCATTGGTACCCCCCCGCCCCCCGCCTGACCGAAGAGGCGAAGCTGTCCCAGGAGGGTTTCCTACCAGGATGCAGACATCTGGCCGGTCGCGGTTGATGATGGCAATTAGATCGAGCAGGGGGTCATACGTGATGCTGTCGGAGGTCGTGTATGGCCCGCAGGCCACCAGGACCATGTTTTGCTCAAAATCTAAGACACAAAGGATCATGAGGTGTTGATTAGAAGAAAACGGAACGGTGGCAGAAAGGACGATAAGGGTAAAAACCGCCCCAGGATTCAATTAATTGAGTCTCCGTAGGTGTACAATTCTGGGAATCCAAGAATAAGACCTCATTCCCAGCCTCAAAGAATATTCCATCAGCTGCCAGAGACGGGGAAGTACGCGAATAGCCAGAGCATGACAGGCGGTTTGCTAGCAGCACACGTGAGCGATGGGAGGAAGCAATCGGGAGAGACGTGATCAAGGTGAGGTCTGCTAATGCGCTGCCTCCCTTTTTTATTGGGGTAAAAAAAGCACAACATAGGGGCATCTGGGTGGCTCAGTCGGTTAAGCGTCCGACTTCAGCTCAGGTCATGATCTCACGGTTCGTGAGTTCGAGCCCCGCATCGGGCTCTGTGCTGACAGCTAGGAGCCTGGAGCCTGCTTCAGATTCTGTGTCTCCCTCTCTCTCGGCTCCTCCCCTGCTCATGCTCTGTCTCTCTCTCTCTCTCTTTCAAAAATAAATAAAACAAACAAACAAACAAAAAAAAACACAGCATAAAACTTACCATATTAACCATTTTTAAGTGTACGTGTCAGTGCCATTCAAAGAATCCAGAATGCCGGGCAACCATCGCTGCCATTCATTCCCAGAACTCTGTTCATCTTGTCAAACTGAAACTCTGTTCCCATTAAACACTAACTCCTCCTCCCCCGCCCCCATTCTCCTGTCTATGATTTTGGCCGTTCTAAGTATCTCATGTAAGTGGAACCACCCAATATTTATCTTTTGGTGACTGGCTGATTTCGCTTTGCTTATGCTTGTAAGTAGGATTTTCCGGGAGCCACGGCAAGGCAGTCTCCTGGAGAGCGTGTGGTTTGAGTGTGTTTGGCGTGAGGGAACATCTGGTGGTCCCATGTGGCTGCCGAACGCGGTCCGCGGAGGAGTCCAGATGGGCTGGGTGTGAGGCTCGGAATGGGATTCCCGCGTGAGCGGCACAGAGGTATGGCGTTTGGCCACCTGTCGCACACTGCCCTTTTCCCCACAGCATCGGCTTTCCTTTGGGAGAGCCAGCCCTCTCCTCCGCAAAGCAGTCTGGGGGCTGCAAATTAAGTGTACTGTCGTCCCCTGGCCCGGAGACAGACGTCTGACCAGTTTAAGCCATCCACGCTCTTCTCCCTGGTTCTGGAATCTTGAGGTGAACTATCCAAGAACAGAAAAAAGGGTGGAGCTGACCTATTCCAGCCAGAGGTAACCGGGCGACATAGTTGGGGAATACCTGCTAGCCGGATGCCTCAAGTTGTGAGGCCCTTCCCTGCTTCTAAGTCTGCGCTCCTAGCTGCCTCTCTTACCTGTGGGCTAGCTGGATTTCCCCTGACAAATTCTCTTTTTAAGTCTGAACCAGTTTCTGTGGCTCTCACTGACAAAACCTGAAGATCCCTGCCTTCTCAACGTGTTTTAGCTTCCTATGGCTGTTGGGACAATGATCCCAAACTTAGTGGCTTAAAGACAACACAGGTTTATTATCGCGGGTCTGGAGGTCAGAAGTCCTAAAATCAGTGTTGGCAGGGCTGTGTTCCTTCTGGAGGCTCCAGGTGAGAAACTGTTTCCTTGACGTTTCCAGCTCCTAGAAGCTGCCTGGCATGCCTCGGTTCGTGAACCTTCCTCTACCTTCGAAGCCGGTAGCCTACCATTTCTATCTCTGACTCAGATCATTTTGCCCATCCCCCCCCCCCCCCACAAAGACCCTTGTGATTGCACTGGGCCCACCTGTGCAGTCCAGGCTAACCCCCCACTCGGGATTCTTAAATTAAGCATACCTGCAACGTCCCTTCTGCCATATAGAGTAACATATTCACACGTTGCAGGGACCGGGGCAGGGGGGGGGGGGGGGGGGGCCGTTACTGGTCTACCAGAGCAGGAACCCCATGAAATGAGATGGACAGTTCAGGGAGAAGAGTAAGTTTCATGCAACGATAGGGCAGAGGACAAAGTTAAATTTGGTTCTGAGGAGCCTACAGGAGATGTAAACCCTGGAGTAAATACCAAGTGCCAGCTGGACGAGGCCCATGTCTTACTCTGTCTCCACGCGTGCCCGGCTCAACACCTTGGTCAAAAATGTTTGTTAATAACCTATTCAACTGCTTCCAGAGGCTTCCCTGGCATACAGCGAGGCTCCGGGCATCTCATGTCAATTTCGTTTCACCCCCTGAAGTGGACCTAATATCACCAAACTACTCGTGTTGCCAGAAACACCCATCTTCTGATACAATGGGCAATGTCACAAACTCCTAAACTGCATTCCTGATTCTAGGTCATCTCCAAGAATGACCTCATCACTATCAATGTGCACAGGGGGTTGACAATACCCTGGCGTCAGCCATCTCATTGTGAGTCCTCAATAGTCTTCTGCTTTGCTTTCAAAAATGCTTTGAATTATTTTGAGGCAGTCTGTTAACACTTCTTTTTGTCCCTTCCCCTCTAGATTAGTTATCAAATGACTCTGGGCTTCCTTAGAAATTTGTCTACTTTTTTCAATTTTTAAATCTTATTTAAATCCAAGTTAGTTAACATACAGTGTAATAATTATTTCAGGAGAATTTAGTGATTTATCACTTACACATAGCACCCCAGTGCCCACCCCAAGTGCCCTCCTTAATGCCCATGCCCCCACCCAGCACCCCTGCAGCAACCCTCAGTTTGTTCTCTGTATTTAAGAGTCTCTTGTGGTTTGCCTCCCTCTGTTTATATTTTTCCTTCCCTTCCTCTATGTTTTGTTTCTTAAATTCGCCTAGTTTTTAAATAAACTTGCTATTTTGGAATAACTTTAGAAACATAGGAAAGTTGTAAAGACAGCACCAAGCTCCTGTATATATACCTTTCCCCCAGCGTCCCGTAATGTCCTAATGCCCCCAGCATCCTGACTATGGTGCATTTGTCAAAACGTAGCAATTAACGCTGTCTCATTACTCTTAGCTTCTGGGTTTATTTGGGTATTACTAGCTTTTCCACTAATGTCCCTTTTCTCTTCCCAGATCCCATCCAGGATAACACAGTGCATTCAAAGAAATTCTTTTATATAAACTATTCCTATTTTCCCTCTCATAAAGTAACTTCCAGATACAAATGGCATGCCTCTTGTAGCCAGAACCCAGGTGGCAACACTCACTGGGCTCGGACCCCGGCCTTCCACAAAGCGCCTGTGAAGCCACCAATCTGCTGTCACCCCTAGCCTCCGCCAGGGTGCGCCCAGGCAGCTTCTGCAGTTTTCTCAGGGCCTGAGGAACCTCGTCCACCATATTCACTGTTAGCAAAACAACGTTTGGACCCAGACTTACCTTCATCCTCTTTGGGGGGCTGATAAAATGGAAGCGGCACACCCTTAAAGACAGGAGAAAAGCTAAATTGAGGCCTTACCCCAAGCACCATCTTTGGTTAAAAAAAGGGGTGGCCCCTGACCGGCATGGGAGGGGGGCGGGCAGATAGCATTTGCAGGTGGGAGGGAGGGTGGTGGGGGAGGGCTGAGATGCATAAGAAAGCAGCCTCAGTCTTGCTCCTTGGAGCTAAAAGCTCACAGATCTGATGATACCTGCCATTCTTCTATATGGCTCAGAGTGACCAAGAAATCCATGTAATGGGAGGTCACGGCTAATCTCATAATATAACTCAAGACAGGTGCTTAAAGTACCAGTTCCCTAGGCCAGGACCGGACAGCAGGGAATCTGAGACTTTTGCTTGCACTATGTGAAAATCAGTGGAGGATTATCACCTAGAGCAGGGATAGGTAAACTAGGGCCTATGGGTGCAATCTGGCTACTTCCTGTGTTTATAAATCAAGTTTTACTGGCACAGAGCCACACTCATTGGCTTATGGGGGGTCCATGGCACTTTTATGCCACAACGGCACAACTGAGTCATCATGACAGAGACCGTATGTCTTGTAAATTAGCCTGAAATAATTACTCTCGGGCCCTTTACAGAAATGGTTTGCTGACCCCTGGCCTAGAGGCAGCTTCCCATTTTACAGAGAATTGGGAAGCAAACAGATAGGCTCTCAAAAGGGATGAGTTTCCAGGACAGTCAGAACTGCATGTACTGTGCCTGCAGCAAAGCGGGGGGGGGGGTGGGCAACTGCCGGGGTACCTCGTAGAGTTTGGTGGCAATAAGTTTTCCACCCGTGGTGTTGATTCCTTCCAGAATGACAACCTGAAGGACAAGAAGCAGAACGGGAGATAAATGACAAGTCAGCAATAAACTATTTTGATACAGTTAAAAATTATTAAGTATCGGGGCACTTGACTGGCTCAGTGGGTAGACCATGCGACTCTTGACCCTGGGGTTGTGAGTTTGAGTCCCACGTTGGGGGTAGTTTACTTAAAAAAAAAAAAATTAGGTACTAAGTCCAGCTATCTCATTTTGTAGCTGTAAACGTGGGGTATTTTTTTAGAAAACAAATTAAAGGGGCTGGGGAGCCTGGGTGGCTTAGTCGGTTAAGTGTCTGACTCTTGGGTTTCGGCTCAGGTCATGATCTCACAGTTCGTGATCTCACGGTTTGTAACAATGTGGAGTCTGCTTGGGATTCTCTCTTGCCCCGCCACCTCCCCACACCCCTTCCCTGCTTGTGCTCACTCACTCTTGCTCTCTCTCTCTCTCCCTCCCTCTCAAAATAAGTAAAAAACTTAAAAAAAAAAAAAGAAAGAAAACAAAGAGGTTGTATTAGTAATAATTATGCTCTATACGGATGACCTAATTTTTTGTAATGATCCTATGAGGTAAGAATTATTATTCCTATTTTAGAGATGAAGACACTCTGGCTTCAAGAGGATAAGGAATGTGGCCAGAATGACACATCTTGTGGGGTGGAGCTGGACCCCGGCAACAGATCCCAGAGCCGAGGTCAGAGCACTGGGGGAAAGCTGGAATCCCCATGAGCCTGGGCTCTAGCTACACCCCCCACTGCCACAGGTTGAAAGTGACAGGCAGCCGGTGACAGAATGCTCATCCCCAGAGCTGCAGCCCGCTACACGTACTACGGGGTGAACAGCCCTCGCGCGTCCCATCTCACCTGTCCAGGAAACAGAGAGTATTCTTTGAGCTCAGATAAATCCACTGGAATTTGAGCCCCTGAGGAATGTTCCCGGTCTCCCTCAAGAATCACGGATTTGCTGTTCAGCTTCCCGTTGGTATCACAGCCAATCTGGCCCAGCAGAGTGACAGGCTCCTACCGAAGGTGTAACAAAAGAATGACAGTCTTTGGGACAGGAGCTCAAAACCTGAGGTCAACAGAATAAATCACAAAGCAAATCCCAAACGGCACATATTTTTTGGCGGGGCATCATATTGACGAGAATCACCACTGCCTCTCACAGCAGAAGAACGAACACTCAGATGGTATTTGGTCTGTCTGCACCACCCCCCCCCACCCCCATGCTTGAGCCCCTCTAAGTGGCCACCTAAGCTTGAGCATCTCAAGTAAAGGGAAACTTGCACCCCAAGGCAGCCCACTGCATCTCTGGACAGTTTCGACTATTAACAGTAGCTCAGGTCTACCGAGCTCATGAACATCGGGCACTGTTCTACAGGCTTACGTGTATTAACCTGTCTAATTTTCACAATTGTGAAACTGTGGATACTGTTATTGTACTCACTTTACAAATGAGAAAAATCAGCCCAACAGGTTACATAATTTAATCAAGGTCAAAGAGTGGGTAAAGTCTGGTTTGAAGTTTGGCTCCAGAGCCATATCCTTAACCACATACCATATTGTCTCTTAACAGGAAGTTCTTCTCTGAATTGAGCTGAAATTTCTCTCCCCGGGGCTTCCTCTATCCTGTTCCCACTCCTGGGGGCCGACTGAGGAAGTCTAATCTTTTCCCAAACTTCCTTCTATGACATGGTTTTGCATATCTTCCCCAACTGGTCAATCTTCTCCGAATGCAAACAATGACAGAAGTACCATAAGGAATGTTCTAGAACACATTTCCCCTTAGATTAAAAAATGTTTTAGAGAGAAAGCACTGATCCATATGCCAGATGATATCACCATTCAAGATACTACTGGCAACAGTTGGTCCCTAAGGACAGAGACCAGATTAGGGGAGACTGGAGTCACCACTTCTAGACTCCCTATCCTTGCCGTTGTCCTCATATCCTGATAACTGAATGCTTCTATTTGTAGGAAATCTCCATGGGGCACCTGCCTTACCACTAAAAGGAAAAGGCCTCAGTCTTTGCTTGAGCACAAGACCCTAACCAAGTGCACAGAAAATGACCGTCTCTGGCCACAAAACCCGACAGTTCTTGTAGATCTTTCTTCAGAAGGATCCATTTTATCAAATTCGACCAAGACGGATGTTCTAACTAGAATGTAGACAAGACGTAAAAAAGGACGCAAGAAGGACGCCTGTTCCCCATCAGTTAAAAAGTACAACAGTAACTGGGAAGAACTGGTAGAACCATTCTTACTTGAGCTGGGACCAGAACGGAAGTAAAAGCCTCAATCTGGTAATGTTCCTTAAGTTCGCTGCCGAGTTCTTCTATCTTGCAGGTCAGAACTGAAATCCCAGAGGGGAAAAAGTATCGCGTTTAGGACGTTCCACTTGCCAAGGGGAGAAAATACCGCACGCTGTAAGATATTAAAGTCAGCCAGAAGCAGGAGGGCGTCCAGGACGTCTTTCTAAAGCCTAACGAATCTCTCGAAATCGGGTTGCTGAGGTGGCCTTCCATTTGGCCACATATCGTGTGGCAGAATCCCTGAGAGTCAGCACGGATCCCCACAACCCAGTCTTCCTTTTATTTTGGTCATCAGTGAGGTTTAGGGGAAGTCAAGCCCAACCTGGAGCGTCTTCCATTCTTTACAAGGAAGAAGCCGTGAGTGTCTTTGACCTCACTTGGGCTTTTTTGACATAGTTCACGTGGTTGTCACTGGGAAATGGTTGCGTGCTTTTTCTTCAGCACTTTTCTTTAGGGAGGCAAAGTGACTTGGGAGAACAACTGAGAGCATCCCCTCCACTCATGTCCCCCCACTAACAGGGGCATCTGGAGGACACCCACCGGCTTCTGTATTCAAAGGCAACCTTGGGACTCATTCTACCAGCCTTGCTAAAGTTTTGTTACTTTATACCTTTCCAGGTGGTTTTATAGCTTCTGGAACTTCTTTCTTAACAAAAATTTTTTAATGTTTTATTTATTTTAGAGACAGAGAGAGAGACAGAGACAGGGAGGGAGAGTGTGAGTGGGGGAGGGG